>NC_137120.1:8300805-8948305 GCF_949357685.1 Gobio gobio
GGAAATGTGAAAAAAAGAAGATTGTGTAACTGTACTCACTCAACCATATCACACGAATAATTACCAGGGTTGCGTTTCTCAAAAGCATTGTTAGGCCTAACGTTACGCGTATAACGTTTATATATGTGTATATGCGTTTATATATGCGTGTGTTCTAAAATAAGCCCCTTAAAAAGAAATGCAGTGGTAAAACTACACCAGGAGGATAGATATTGGACAAGTTCATATTAAAAGTATACAAAATTATATTGTAGGACTTTTTTTTCCCATGAATACAATGATAAGCCTAAATGTTAAATATCTATATTATTATTATTAATTAATTAATTATATTAAAATGAACAGAAAACCAGACAGGTGTGTTGAGGCAAGTTGGAGCTAAACTCTGCAGTACATGACCCTCTAAGTCCGACTTTGGACACCCCATATAAAATAATGAAGCATTTTATGGTAATACTGATGATCTCTTTCCTTCTGTTTGCAGGCACTGTCACCCCCATTTACATTCCCTGTGTACCCTGTTATCTGTATTCTTTGTTTTGCTCTGTTGATTATTCTCCAATCCTTACTCTTCTTAATCCTTACACCTCCATTTCTCTCCTCTTTTTGTCATTGTTCATTTTATAACTCAAAGGCTCTTTTAAGAGCCATTCCCCCTAGTGCAAAAATGCACAAAACTGTGTTAAGCAAGGAGGAGTGTGAGCGGTGTTTAAAAGACTGCACTAGCAAGTGCCCGTTCTGCCAGTACACCAGCATGCCACAGCTGATGTATTACCACATTCAAAACCACTTTCAGCGGGCAGTGCAGCATCAGGGTGAGTTTACAGACTTTTGCTTGTCACTTTAGATCAAGTAAAATATGGTGACAAACCAGTCAATAATACACTCTGCATGCTTCTGATTTCATTGCGTTTGAATTTGTAATAGAATGCTTAATTTTAAAGCTCAGGTAAACCTTATTGTGCAAATATCCAAAGTATAGTCTTTGTTGCTCAAATCACAAAAATGGGTGATGACAATTTGTCACTGTCTTGTGAAGTGAAGTTTAATTTTAGATTATTTTTAATACCTCTTTTTTTTGGCCTTTTCAGATTTCACCATTTTAAAATGCAGTTTGAAATGTCGGGCAAAATCCCACTTTCACTGCTGCTATTTTTCAGTGACGCTGATAACTCGGGCAAATTTGTTGAAGCATATTGCCAGCCATCCTTCACCACCAACCAAGCCTCAGTCATCCTCTGTCCAGCAGTCGGGGGCTCAGTCATCCTCTGTCCAGCAGTCGGGGGCTCAGTCATCCTCTGTCCAGCAGTCGGGGGCTCAGTCATCCTCTGTCCAGCAGTCGGGGGCTCAGTCATCCTCTGTCCAGCAGTCGGGGGCTCAGTCATCCTCTGTCCAGCAGTCGGGGGCTCAGTCATCCTCTGTCCAGCAGTCGGGGGCTCAGTCATCCTCTGTCCAGCAGTCGGGGGCTCAGTCATCCTCTGTCCAGCAGTCGGGGGCTCAGTCATCCTCTGTCCAGCAGTCGGGGGCTCAGTCATCCTCTGTCCAGCAGTCGGGGGCTCAGTCATCCTCTGTCCAGCAGTCGGGGGCTCAGTCATCCTCTGTCCAGTCACCAGCCATCCTCCCAAAATCCTTGGCAAAGAGGACTGTCACTTGCAGCCATACATTGCATACAGGTTGAGGTTGTTCTTCAACTCTTGAAGTTTGGTTTGCTTAACTTTTAGGTGATTTGTTTGATCTTTTTCTTTATGTACAGCTTCCCAGTTGCAGTGTGACCCTAAATGTCCAAATCCTGTGGTAACAACAAGTCTAAACATGATCAAAGCAAACAAAGCATTTTGGGGAACGATGCCAAATGAGGGGCAACAGCAGCTGGTAAGTTAATCTTTGCAAAATTTTCTTAACAAGATGCTGTTCATCAACCTGTGCATTTATTTATCTTTATCTGAATTTTAGCTAAACAATGCTTTGGATGTCAGAAAAAGCAAATATGAGCGATTGGCAACCGTATATAACACAACACTGCAACGATCAGACCTGTGCTCTCTGGGACTCGAGAAATATGTTGAGGGAACGGTACACAGTTCAAAGACTCATTTGAAGATAGAAACTCAATAAACACTCATCATTAATTACTGTTTTATTTAAACGCAGGTTCTCAACTGTTGCCTGAAAGTGGTAGAGGCCATAGCGAAATCACAGGTGAAATATTTTGTGCTCCTATTACTTAAGCTGCTTACAGGGATAGTTCAACCCAAAAATGAAAATTGTCATTCATTTAGTCACCCTCAAGTTCTTCCAAACCAGTATGAGTTTATTTCTTCTGTTGCACATAAAAGATGAAGAAAATTGGTAACCAAACAGTTCCCCATTGTTTTTTTTCCAATTCAATGGAAGTATGTACAGGTACAATCATACACCAAAATTTAAATTCTTGGTTGAACTACCCCTTTAAGCAACTCCTTAGCTGAAATATACATACTTTTGTAGATGTGCTTACAGTGGTCAGAATGTTAATACTCTCAGCTGTTGGTGAATTTAGAATTTAAATGTAACACCAAGGCAAAATCGAGAATGTTAAAGTATGTTGAATGTTTCCATACAGAATGTGAATGTATTTTCGGCTAATTCATATGTGATTTCGACATGGCCAGACAGCACACTTGAAGAGCAACTTCTGCACCTGCCGGTATGTATATAAGTTTAATATGAAACCTAGTCACACAGTTTCCAAATTTTTTAGATTGACCAATATTATTTGTTTTCAAGCTGGATGAAAACATTGACTGGTTTATCTTCCCAACATGGATACCAGGACATTGGATGGTTTGTGTAAGTCATTCTTAATCTGTAGTCTTTATCTGGGATAACTTATGTCAGCATAATATTGTCGATAAATTGCTGTTGTTGTCTTTCGGTGTGTGTATATATTGTGACTTATCAACAGATTATGAAGCCAAGGGAGCATGACATTTTTTTCCTTGACCCTCTACATGGCAAAACATTCAGTCAGGAAGAATACATGCTCATCTACAGGTTTTATAGTGCACTGTTCAGAGTTCAGAGATTGTGGTCGTTCCAAACCACGTTCTGATGCGCTTGTGGTCGTTCCAAACCACATTTTGATATAATTGTGGTCGTTCCAAACCACATTTTGATACGCGTGTGGTCGTTCCAAACATCATTTTGATAAGATTGTGATTGTGGTCGTTCCTAACCACATTTTAATAAAACTATGGCCACTATTAACTGTTTTTTGCAACTGTTTTTAAAGTTATGGTCTGTGTTTTGTCATCACAGAAACATTGCACAAATCTTGTCTCCTGGGCATTGGCATGAATACTGTGTCAATGATATTACGGTACCAATATTCATATCAATATGTAATTGTAAAAGCATTGTAAATGGTTTAACTTTTTGTCAAGGTAATTTGACTCTGTGCATGTCAACATCAACAGGGCCTTCCACGACAACATCTGAGCAACAGCTGTGCTGTTTTTGTCCTGATGGTAAGTTAATAATGCTGATCTGGCGTTTGCTAGATGTTTATCCAGTACATGTATCTAAGCAAATGTATTTGTAATGTTTTTACCATTTCAGTATTCACTGAGCTTTGTGACAGGAGGTCCCTTTGATTTTACAGAGGTAAGTGAAATATGCAATGGCAAACCCCAATATTATTAAAAGTTAATTGAGTATTTCTTTTTTTTATCTTAGGCTGACGTGCCTTGCATCAGGAGGTGGTGGTGTTTGTTGCTTTTGGAGAATTTCCCCTTGAGGTTTGTTTTTTTGTCTCTACACATTATACAAACTATTGAAGCTCCAATTAGTTTTTCTCATTCAGGGTTTGTACGGCCAAGAAAAACCTGGAAAAGTCATAGAATTCTAAAATGGCTATTTCCAGGGCTGGAAAAGTTTTAGGAAGTCTCATACATTTCAAATATGAGTATATAATAGAATGTTTATCTGATAGTATTGGTTAAACTACAATACTTACGGTTCATTCAATACATCTTACTGGAAAAAAAATTATTAGTCATTAATTAGTTAAGATGAGGTGCTTTTGTCATTTGAACATTGATTTTTATTAATCTTATTTTTAAAAATTAAATGGAAAGTAATGGAAAATAATTGGTATATATTGGTTGAAAGGTACAAACCTTGTGCTTAACACATACCTGTCCTGTATTCCTTTTTATTATAGGTCTGATGAAGAAAGACGGGCAAGAAAGAGACAAATGAGGCATATTGAAAAAAATGTACGAGACATTTCATAAGATTTTTTTAATCTCTTACCATATATAGACTGACTTATTTTTGTTTTGCTATCCTTTTAGGCACAAAAGGCAAACATGACTCCTGACTTGCAACTTTTGAATGTAAGGTTCCTTTTTTTTCTTAAGTGCTGAAATCCTGTCGTATTTCATTCAAGCAAATAAAGGATTAATCCTTTTAAAAATACTTTCCAGCTACCCTGGAATGTCTTGGAGATGATACTTCTAGAAGTAGTGCTAGAGGATGGAGATGCTGCCTACATGAATCTGTCTCTTACTTGCAGTTGCTTTAGAGCAATTGTAAACAAGGCCCTGTTCAGACAGAAGGCGCACTATGCATGGCTTGACAGTAAGTTTGTTAAATGTGTGCAATAAAGTATGCATAAGGCCTAATGGGTATAAGAGTGGCTTTAGGTAATCATGCTTCTTGCATTTCCTAAAGCAGTACCAAGGCTAACATAATCTTTGACGTGCATTATGAAAGATTTCTCTTTTGTGTGTGTTTTTGGCTACAGGTGTTGTGGACTGGGGGAAATGGAGTGAAACATCAAAGGCTGAATTGCGGGTGCCTTTTGAAATTAAAGAGTGCAGAACATGTGGAACTTTTTTCAAAACCTGCTCAGGTTTTAATGGAAACGGGAAGCGTGGTTGCCTTAGAGGATTCTACGACAGCATAGAGGACCCAGACTGCTGTTTCATGTGTCAGTGGTAGAGTGTCAGGGGAAGTGTGTGAAGGAAGGATGAATGAATGAATGATTAAAGGTGATTTAAAAGAGGTAAGTGTGTGAAGAAAGGAAGGATGAATGAATGATTAAAGGTGATTTAAAAGAGGTAAGTGTGTGAAGGATGTATAGAAAGACACCGAGAGATATGTACAAAAAGAGAGGTGTATGTTTGTCTTTATCAAAACTAATTAAACTGTTTCATACCTAAATAATTAACTACTTGTCTTGGCTTGTTATTCATTTTACCATAACCCTTTTCATTATCAAGTAAATCCATAATCTATTATTATTAATGCCATTTTAAGACTTGACACTCTTGCTGAGAATATTACACTTTTATTTAAATGTTAATAATTAATGTGCAACCAAAGCACTTACAATATGAAATGGTAATAAAACAGAAATAACTTACAAATAAGTTGTAAATAAACAATATACATGAACAAAAATAACGTTATCCAAATGTTAACAAACTTACAATGTGTTTGATAATATATATCATCATCAGGTATAAGTAATTAACGGATTCACAGTTTTGTTTTCTACATGATAGCACGCACTTCATAAGTATATAAGAAACTGTGAGCATTGCTTTCTACCACATTTCCTGTTTTGGGATTAGCGTCAAGTCTGACGTCACTAACCAATGAGAAGAGTTGCGGGCGGGACGAGTCGTGCAGTCCCGCCCCAAGTGCGACCCCGCCTCGACCGACGTCATACTTTGCCACTAACCAATGAGAAGCGTTATGGGCGGGGTGACACGTGCAACCCCGCCCCCCAGGTGCAACCCCGCCCAATCTGCAGGCTGCAGCCAGGTGCTTCTCCAACCCATAGCAACCAAGCCTGTAGTGCTTCAGTCAGAAATTGAAGCTTTCGCGCCTCGATCGCCCCCCGGTGGCCGGTCCCAGTATAGCTCCTAAACCCCGCCTCTCCATGTATTAGAATGGGCGCGAGACACACTAAACAATTTAATTACACTTCAAATAATTGTTTCCTAAAGATGGTTTCTGTCATTTTAGTCAGTTTTTATTACAATAATTTCATTTCAAGTGTTCGTTTTTTAAATAAGTTTAGTTTTATTGAGTTATTTGATGCTATAAAAACGAGTGGTGTGACGTCATGATTGACAGCTGAGATTGACGGCTTCTCTGAATGAACTTGTCACTGAGGCACTAACGGACTTTTTTCTGGATTTTTGGGAGGAGATTTGAACTTTAGCTTTAATTTCTACACTTCCATAACTGTTTATTTCACACCAACATAATGAATTGTTCTGCATCTGCGAGAGTGTGGGCGGGCTTTTGATAATCGCGCCTCTACTTCCTGTTCTCTACTGCGCAACTCCGGTCGCGAGATCGCTACTGCGCAGACTCGGTCCCAAGATGTCAAGTGAGCGGGCCTATGAAAGCTTCAACTTTGGTCAGCGGAAGTCAATGAAGTCGCGTCGTCCATATTTTTTTACGGTCTATGATAGCAACGCGTTAAGGCAACGCCTCAACAGAAATTGTCCGACTTTTGAGCCGTTCGTTACTATTGTATGCATTGTCATGTTATAATAATCACATTTATTTAGTTTTATTGACCACAATATTATCATTGATATTTGTCTGAGAGGGGCACTTTTGATTCATTTTGAAAAAGGGCAGGGGCTCGAGCACCCAAAGCCCCCCCCCCCCCCCCCCCCCTGCACGTGCCTGGTGTGAAGCATTAATAGGCAGGTAAAAATAAACAAAAATATACAATTCTCCTGTATAATCCTGTTATTTTAAGATATTATGCATTTTCTTTCAGAATGCTTTGTAAACTAAATGATTCTTTACCCATAATTGTTACTTCCTTAAAGGTATAGTTCACCCCAATTTTTTTAATTTGCAGTTAATTCCAAGTATTGCTCGCTGCAGAGGATAATGACCTCCAGCTCCACCTCTCTGGAGCTCATGG
Source organism: Gobio gobio (assembly GCF_949357685.1). Taxonomy (NCBI): domain Eukaryota; kingdom Metazoa; phylum Chordata; class Actinopteri; order Cypriniformes; family Gobionidae; genus Gobio; species Gobio gobio. The sequence continues at coordinate 8,307,743 of NC_137120.1, forward strand.
GTGGAGCTTAACCTGTTTAATGGGTGGAGAGATAGGGTTAGGGTGTGGTTAGGGTGTTGATGCTCTGGTGGGTGTGGCTACTGGCTGTTCTGGTTTATGACATCACATCCACAAGATGAAGAGTCAAGAAACATACATCATAAATACTGTGACACATCTTGGCATTTTGATCTATATATGAAAAAGATTTTAATTCAAGTAGTTATCAAAGAAAATAAGAGGTTGTGTGGATGCAAACGGATTTGTCAAGTTTATAAAAAAACAGCAAATGTTTTTGATTTTATGTGAAAAATTAAACCACTGTGTAAAGAAATGACATAATACATATTTTAACAGTTTGTTTTTGGATTTTATTTCATTTTTAATTAAAGAGAATGCTGTCTATTTAATTGGGTTTAATATTTTTCAAACATAAATGAGTCATTATTCATAAACATTCAAATTCATATATAATATTTTAAGAAGGATATACAACGCTAGAGGTGACTTCTTTTGACATTTACCACAAATAAAGCAGATGAATTTAAAATAAAGACCCTTCAACATATCCTTTTAAAAAACAGAAAATTGAAGTAATACCAAAATATAAACAATTACCTGTACATTTATTAGTGGAACTTTAAATTATAGCAAATATCTGCAAAACAACAGGTGTTTCATTGTACAATGACAAAAATGGGAAAATTCTGTAAAATACCATACCTAAGTTATACCTTTTTTTAAAACATAGCTACGTTATCTACAGTTTATTTATGAAACACATATTCACACAATAATAATTCAAAGTTCTTTACATAAAGAGGATTTATAAAATGATATTCACAACAATAAAATTGAAGAATAGAAATGTTTAAAAATGTATATTAAAATGTATGAAAAATAAAACATGAAGGATAAATGAGATAAAGTGCAATCAGTCAGCCGTACAGTTACTCTGTGCTCATTCAGTAAATGCAAAACATTTTTTTAAAGTGGCTACTTTAGCACATCTGATCTCGTCTGGAAGCTGGTTCAGCTGGTTATAGCTAAAAGCAGACTCTCCTTGCTTTGAGTGAACTCTTTGTAGTAGGTTTGTCAAGTAAGAAGGTGCTAGATTGTTTAAAGATTTTAAGACAAGTAGTACCAAACAAAACAATGATATCCTAACAAATAATACTATAGGCCTACTAAAGAAACGCCAAACAACAAAGTATACAATTTATCATAATATAATACAGTTAACTATAAGGCACAATAAAAGACACTACTCAACCAAGCAAAGAGATAAACAGAATGCAATTCAATCAAATATCCTCTCCGAATCTGATTCAATCTCCTCTGGAACAGCACAAGTTGTGTGTCTCTCTCTCTCTCTCTCTCTCTCTCTCTCTCTCTCTCTCTCTCTCTCTCTGTTTGTTTGCTGGCACAATCGCTGCATCTGAAATCGAACACTTTCCTACTTGCCTATATAGTAGGTGAAAAATAGTATCTCATAAAAGAGAAGGTAAAAAGAACCGATAGCCTACATTTCCCTAAGGTAGCCTATATTCGACTGCAAACAATGCTCGCATATCCGCGGTTGGTTGATTTCATTTTCCGGGTTGCGTCCATTGCTACACAGTACATATATTCCTATCACTATAAAGTTATTAATTTGTTGACTATGCTGTATTAATGCCGTCGAGGCTACAGAGGATGCTAACACGCAAGCGGTTAAAACAACGTGACAAAACACACGCATGTCTGAATGTCACGTTTGTTACCATCTATTTGCATTATTTTATATCCAGCTGGACGCCTTTATGCATTTTAATGCTTTGAAGTGGTATATTTGGAGCTAGGGACATGAGAAATAAAACTGTATCCTCATGCAGCCGACAAAAACATAAATCAGAAACGCATTTGATATCATTGTTTTAATGTCACTGTAACCTATTTTGATCAGATAACCAGTGACAAACTAGTATAGACATAATTTACAATACAATTTATTACTTTACAATAAGAATCAATTTTTAACATAATGTTAATAAAAGTATTATTCATTAAGATTTACTAATACATTTTAATATTTTAAAGTTGTCTCTTACATTAGTTAATGCAATATGAATTAACATACACTCTAAAAAAAAAAGGTTCTATCATGGCACCAAAAATGGTTCTTCGTCGTAATCATAGAGGAACCACTTTTGGTGCTATATAGCACCATATCTTAACATGTTCTGTATATGGTAGCAGTGCTATATAGCACCTTAGTCAAAGAACCGGTGAAGAACCTCTGAAGAACTGCGCTGAAGAACCACTGAAGCACCAAAATTGGTGCTATATAGCACTTAAAAAGGTTAAAAAGAACCATTTAAAAAGGTATTTAAAACGACCATTTACCATTTTTGGTGCCATAGAGAACCTTTTTTTTAGAGTGTAAATTATCAATGTGTAATTAATATATTCATATTTTTAATATTTAAAACTTACAATAAACATTGTGCCATTTTGTACTTGTACTTCCAATTACAGTACGTTTAATATAAATATAAAAAAATACTTTTCATTCTTAAGTACAATAAATATCACATACTTTTAAGTTTTTACTCCAAAAATGTACTGACTGTGTTTGTATAGTGTGGTTGTTGCGGACAGATTTCGTGGCGTGCACTCGTTTGGGCCCTGTGGCATTCGAGATGCAGTTCGTCACGGGGTTTCTTGATGTACTCCACGAGGGACTACTTTGGTTACCTCATTTTTTACTCTATTTTTCTTTGTTTTTACTATTGCTCATTGTTGGTCAGATATTTGTATATTTTTCAGTCAGATTCCATGATTGTCTGTGATATTTGATGTGTAAACTGTATTGTTTCTTATAATTGTCCTGTTTTTGATGTAAGTTTATTGATTGTGAAGAGCTTAGAGCTTATATAACACTATATAAATGAAATGTATCATTATTATTATTATTATTATTATTATTTTATTAAATATTTAAACCAATGGTTGGGTTCGTCCATATTTGACCCAAACATGGGTTGAAACAGAGTGTTTTTAGAGTGTGTCTATTCACGGTGAAGCTTATTCTCGCAACATACCCGAGAGAAAACGGATTTCACGGTTATTGATCTAATTTTCTCATTTTAAAGCTTGTTGTTTTGCAGAACATCACAGTTGTATATGGTATGAGAAGAGGAAGGCCTGTAGTTAGGGACTACTTGTTATTTAAAGGTGCAGTGTGCAAGTTTTAGCAGCATCTAGTGGTGACGTTGTGAATTGCAATCACCCATCGCTCACCCCTCCCTTTCGAAGCACAGATAAGCTAGGGTATCTGACACAAGACAAAAATGTCTCTGATTGGTCTATTGCCACACCCATGACTCATTAAAGCCCCGTTTCCACAGAAATGACCCGGAACAATTTGTCCCAGTAACTCTTTTTCCCCCCAGACCTGCTGCTGTCTGCGTTTACATCGCTGTCTAAAGTACCGTGAAGATTCGTCCGGTGACATAGGACTGCACGTGGCGTTCCAGAGCCCACTGGATTTCGTCCTCCACAAATAAACTTAATAAAGCCTGAACCTCGTCGTCGGTCCATCGGGCGTATTTTTTAAACTCCATTGCTGATTCAAATAGCAAACAACTCTTATTGCATGCACCGCAACAGACTTTTAGGTTGAAATAAAATGCAGCGTGAGCTCAACCAATCAGCATGTTCAATGCTCAAGTCCCACCACCGAAAGTTCCTGAACTTTGAAAAAGTACTACCTCGCGAGCAGGGCCATTTCTTCATTTAGACCCCGGTTCCTGCGGTCGAAACACACTGAGTACCACCCCAAAGTTCCTCGTTCCTGGGTAAAGTTCTTGCGGTGGAAACGTGGCTTAAAAGAATAGGTACAACCCTTTTAGACCATGCGCCGGGCGCGCCGACCCTTTTTTCCGTCGTTAAACTACCTAAGTGCACTTGCGCCATGTGCTTTAGACCATGCACTTAGATCGTTAAAATAGGGCCCCTAGTCTGTGGGGTAAAATGCTTCCTTCATCGCTTCCCACTGTCATAATTACTGTAGTTACCATTTTATGAACATCACATTCTTTGTTTTTCCATCAAATGTAATATAGGTGGTTGAATAAAAATATTTGGACTTTATATTTAAAAATTACCTCACATTAGCATCAGCTAGCTAGTTAGCCAGCCAGTTAGCATCAGCTAACAATATTTTTCAAATAGGCTATTATAATTTTGTTATTAATAATTATTAGTTATATTATAAGACTTCAATATTTATATAAATTTAGTTTATTTTATGGTGTGGTGTGGTGGTAATAGTAGTAGTATTGTAATCAGTTAACTATGACTTTGTCAGAGAGGAGGCATTTTACTCCACCTGTGGGGTTTTTTGTTAATCTAATAACATGAACACTCTGGACATTTCTCATACTGGGTTTATAACTGATGCCATTGTCACTGAAAACTAGGATAACTATTCTAGACACATTTAACTTTTGTTTCCCAATATATATATATATATATATATATATATATATATATATATATATATATATATATATATATATATATATATATATATATATATATATATATATATATATATATATATATATATATATATATATATATATATATATATATATATATATATTGGGATACTCTAATCCCTTTGGCATCTCATGACATCTGTCTTTCTCCTTCTGTAAGAAAACAATGAAACACAAGATAAAGAGAGAGAAATTAACAGTGAAATCAACACATCGGTCATCAGTAATAAGTTAATAAGAATCAGTTTAAAAAAAAAATCCAGTTAGATGACTTATATATAAGTATAAATTCTACTCAGTCAGTGGGAATATAAATATACATTTTACATAATTTATGTCTCTCCATGTAACCCCAGACTAACTCGGATCTCTGTGTCCACTATACCATCTGTTTTCACACTCTTTGTGAATTCAAAAATATCACTTGATTATTACAGTATATGGCACAAAGAATTATTTTTACAAATGGCTCATTACAGCAAAACATATAAATAACTATCTTTTAAAAAAATTGCGAAGGTTGTAACATGCCAAAGACATTTTAGTTTTGATGGGCATTTTCTACAAAGAGACTACAGTGCAGCATCTTACCTCATATTTAGACTTTCAACAGTTGCTCAAGCTTGTTTTTCTCCACTTGTGCTGTAAAAAAATTAATTACACACAATTAAACAAATGCCTAATAAAGATGATGTCCTCTTACTACAGTATCTGTAGGTGGTACTTGCCATTTGTAGAGCGTCTGTGGAGATAGTAAATGACAGCAGCAGCTACAGCAACAAACACCAACAGAACAACAATAACAGCTATTCCAGCTATAAGACCTGCAGACAGACCTGAACAAATGAAGACAGACAGTCATTAGTGTGAGTGAATACGATAGTAATTGTATATCCAGTCATGTGAAAAAGAAAGTACACACTTGTTGAATTCTATGGTTTACGTATCAGGACATAATAAAAAATCTTTAGCAGGTCTTAAAACTAGGGAAATACAACTTCAGATAAACAACAATACATGACACATTACACCGTATCATTATTTATTTAAAGGTGTCCTATAACACCCATTTTTACAAGATTTAAAATAATGTTTATGTGAAGTTTCAGCTCAAAATACCAAACAGGTGATTTTTATAGCATGATAAAATTGTCGCTTTTTGAGGGTGAGTAAAAATGTGCCGTTTTGTGTGTGTCCCTTTAAATGCAAATGAGCTGCTGCTCCCTGTCAAGAAGAGTGCGGAGCTTCAAGAGCTCATGTTAGCGGCTCACGCAGACACACACTGAAAATGTCAGAAACTGTTCAGCCTTTTATGTTCAAACCGGAGTTGGACAATGATGGAGAGACTTAAGAAGAAGTGACAGAATGAGACAGGACGTTTCTGAATGGATAGTTGATGAATTTATGAGTTAAAGCTACACTGTGTAACTTTTTTTGTTTATTCTTAGCTAAAAACACTTAGTTCTTTCAAAAATATATGTGCTCATTAATGTATTTTTACTTCTTTCAAGTAATAAAGTATTCTCGTAAGTTTATAATATGCCATTGAAAATACATACGGGTAAGGGGTTCAAATGCGGGTCGCCATGTTGCCCCTCCATCTTGAAAGTACATTAGCCAAAGAGGGACATAACCGTAAATTTAAGCTTCGCCTTTCACGTTTTAACACTCGATGGCACCGTGTCGAATGTGGACGAGGTCGAACTGGAAGCCATGTTAATCTTGGACTAAATCGGCCACCGTAGGAGTGGCCGCTTTTTGTAGTCCTTAAAAACCCTTGAACTTTGAGCGTTGTATCTTTGCAGATGTTGTTTATGCTCAAAGAGCAACATTACAAACTATCTAAAGTTAAAAAACTGAAATCAAAATGCCCTTTAATAAAAAACTATTGGCCAAAATGCAGAAGCCATGTGTGGAAAACTAAGTATGCTTCCTAGATGGCACATAGCAATCAGGCGCTGATAATCAGGGTTGCCAGGTTTTCACAACACAAGCCGCCCAATTGCTACTCAAAACTAGCCCAAAACAATCCTAATCGCATTTCGGGGGGGGGTTCCCCGGTAAAAATTGCATTCGGGGGTAAAATGTGTGTTTTTTTTGGCAGGGTTCCCTGCAAAAATTCACATTCCCGGGGCTAAATATCATAATATCACATAATTGGGGACGCATCAACCCGCGGACTTGGCAACACTGATAATGAAATTACTTTTATTAATTGATGATCAGCAAGTGTGATCAGCTCTATAAAAGCAGAAGTTTTGTCAGTTTGCTGGTCTGGAGCATTCCGGTGTGTGTTAACACAATGCCCAGGCGGAAATACATCAGTAATGATCTTAGAGAAGCAGTTGTTGTTAATCTGGGAAGGGTTACGACCATTTCCGAGTCCTTCGTTCTACAGTGAGGAAGAGGTGGAAAACGTTCAATTGTCAATCTTCCCTGAAGGTGATGCCCCAGCAAATTCACTCCAAGATCAGACTGTGTAAAGCTCAGAGAAATCGCAAAACACCCAAGGGCTACATCTTCTACTCTACAGGCCTCAGTTAACATGTTAAATGTTAAAGTTCAAAGCACAATTAGAAAAAGACTGAGCAAGTATGGCATGTTTGGAAGGGTTGCCAGGAGAAAGCCTCTTCTCTCTAAAAACAAAACAAAACATGGCAGCATAGCTTAGCTGGATCTGAACAAACCACAAGACTTCTGGAACAATGTCCTTTGGACAGACGAGACTAAAGTGGAGATGTTTGGCCATAATGCACAGAAAACCGAACACAGCATATCAGCACAAACACCTCATACCAACTTTTTCACATGACTGTATAAAAAAAGAAGGGAGGAGAAACATACTTCTGTGACACACTTCCTTCTTCCCATTCTTGTATAATTCTTCATTGATTTTGTCAGGAACAGACAGAGACGCTGTTAAAATACAAGAGAATATTAGTAAAGAAATAAACATTTGGTTTTGATATATAGGCAGAAAAGAGGCCTTTAGGACCAGTTATAATACATTTTTAAAATATTTTTAACATGTTGAATTATTCACAAGATTGAACAGTGTCAGTCTAATCTTGACCAAATCAGAAATGCAGTAAATCAGCTCTGAAGCAGGTTTTATATTCAAGGAAAGATGAAATAAACTGGTCTGAAGACATTCCAACATTCAAACAGTCACAGTCACTGACTGCAGGTCAAATGACTGACTCACCACTGACAGAAACACTGAATGTTTTTATGGTGTCACCAATGTTGCTGGTTTTTCTGGTGATTTTTGTGCCGTCACACTTGCTGTTTCTGTTCAAGCTTTGGCTGGTGCCTGAGCTCTTGCTTTGGATGAAATTTGCTTCATAACGTCCAGTGTGTTCAGAAATGAAGTTTGTGATGGTCAGAGAGCCGCTCTCATAGTCCACATCCAGTCTGCCGCTGAATATCCCGCCTTCACCATCATATAAACAACTCTTACTGGCCTCTCCATTGATCAGAGCAATGAGAGTATCGTTAAAATACCACAGCATCTTGTCACGTTGTTTTTTGGTAACACCAGTTTTTAGAGTGACTGAATCTCCCTCCATCACCGACACTGTTGTCAAATCATCACCAACCACACCTGAAGACAAAAATAAACCATAATCAGCCTACTTATGTGGGTGTGTGCATTTGACTAGGAATTCAACAACACAGCAATGTTTTGTATTATGTGAAAGCTAAGATCTGTATACTGTACTACAATTCTGAAGGTGAGACACAGTTTAAAGTCAACTCATAAAGGTTAACAATCAAGATATATTGCCATTCCGACCATGATGTGTTGGACTTGTTATCTCTGACGAAAAATATCTTAAACAGCCTAAGCTTGTTTGCTGGTTTTATAATGTACAGCCAACCGGTCTGTTTGCTGGTATTAAAGGAGTTTGAGCTCATGGTTATTCAGGGAGACCAGTCCTTTATGAAGATTTGAAATGGTTTTACTACGAAAAAAACAACATGATTCTTGTAGTTATTCCGTGGTAACCACGAACTTACCATGGTTTTAGTATTACTATGGTTTTGTTATGGTTATACAAATAATAGTCAATACGCCAAACAAAAAAAGAGCTGTGAAGAAGAACATTTATTACTGGTGATACTATAGAGCAGGGGTGTCCAAACTCGGTCCTGGAGGGCCACTGTCCTGCAGAGTTTAGCTCTTACTTGCTTCAACACCTGTGTGGAAGTTTCTAGTATCCATAATAAGACCTTGATTAGCTGGTTCAGGTGTGTTTAATTGGGGTTGGAGCTAAACTTTGCAGGACAGTGGCCCTCCCGGATCAGGATTGGACACCCCTGCTATAGAGGCTCAAATGATTCTGTATTGAGTAGGCTACGCAGCGCATGAACAGTCTCGAGGCAGTATCGGTTCTCAGAAAATCGCGTGATGATCAACAGCAACAATCATGCGTGCTTGTTTCCGCCACGGAATGAAAAAAAAAAAATACGTCGAATTCTGACATTTCTCCTAAGAATTCTGTGATATAACTTGCAACTGAGTAATACAGTCGGTATTGCAAGATATAAACTCGCAATTGTAAAAAACATTCGTCCAAACCGACTTGCTACTGTCACATAAAGGTGCACATTTTTAATTCACGCCTGTCAATGCAAAGTTGAAACTACAAAGTCAAGTGACTTACCATGCACGAGGAAAACAAACAGAGTGAACACAAAATAGCCTTCCATTATTATTATTATTTTTTTTTTAATCTTTGTTCGTCCGAGAAATCAATTTAATCGAATCTTGAATTTGCTGCTCCCGTTTTCTGCATTTTTCAAGGATATGCTGCAGTAGCTACACCTTGGCTGCGATGTTCCTGGTAGCCTAGCCTACTGAAAGCGATAGTAAACCAATTGTGCTTTTAGTTCTTAAGTAGGCGTGGTTGCAGAGTGTTGTAGCTATCATGATGCACGCATGCATGTCACAATTAAGTAAGATATTTACAATACACCTTTGACCAGTCATGATTTTAAGTGAATATGTTGGAATATCTTGGATTCGTTATCCCTGCTGAAAAAACATCTTACCACCTCAGTTTGTTTGGTGGTTTTATTTACTTTCGTTTCCAGGCTTGTGTATCGTTTCTCTGAAAGTCACGTGGTGGGTGTCAAACTAAGTTTCGTTTTCAGTTATTTATCAATAAAGATTTGTTCTACTTTATCGTATATTTTTTTTACTTGTCATTGTTTTGTGGGCATGTTTTTGTGAAATATCAGGACACAAATGTGTATAATGACATGGGTATGACAGGTATTACAAAAAGAGGGTGAAATATGAGGACGTTCCCCATGTCCTCACTTTTCAAAATGCTTATAAATCATACAGAATGAGGTTTTTGTTTCACTTAAAGTAAACTGTGCAGTTTCCTGTGATGGGTAGGTTTAGGGGTAGTGAAAGGGGATAGAAAATAAGGTTTGTACGGTATAAAAACCATTACGCCTATGGAACCCTTACGAAAGGAAAATATATTTACCAATATATTACTTGAAATATATTATAATATATTGTTAATATATTGATGGTACATATATACAATATATGTAATATATTGCAGTATATTGCAAAATATACAAATGATTGCCGCTTTCAATATATTGCAATATATTGGAAAATATAAATATTAAATCCCATATATGGGAATATATCGCCTTATATGTATTACATTATATTTTCCAATATACTGCAATATATTTTTGTTTCGTAAGGGAATGTCCCCACATTTCACAAAACCACCCTGTGTGTGTGTGTGTGTGTGTGTGTGTGTGTGTGTGTGTGTGTGTGTGTGTGTGTGTGTGTGTGTGTGTGTGTGTGTGTGTGTGTGTGTGTGTGTGTGTGTGTGTGTGTGTGTGTGTGTGTGTGTGTGTGTGTGTATGTGTGTGTGTGGTGTTTGTGTTTGTGCCAGGGGTCATTTTTACAAAAACCCTTGTAAGAACAAAAAAATCCAAAAGGAAACATGCAGGATTACTCCAGCAGATGGCGCTGTTATAGCTTCAACTGGATTTATGACTTTATTCTTGAAAATAACATGTGGCCATGCAGCAAAGTACACAAGAAAGAGAGAGAAAAGGAATAATGTATATATACTGTCAGAACCAGTCAAACGGCTGTAAGAGAACAAAGGAAGTGCTGACAGGTTTTCTGGCAGGAAGCTCGCCAAAATGAAAATATGAGCATTGCACAAACTGTAATGGACTGAATTAGGATGCAATTCATGAAGCAACTTTATCCTGTGAATGTGTGTGATGATGCATTTACACCTATGCATTCAGCAGATACATTTATCCAAAGCACCTTACATCACATTTACATGCAAAGTACATTAGTACTTCCCATAGTGCATCCTGGTGTCATGTGTTCCCCTGGTAAGGGATGCACACGCACCACCGTGAAATTAAAAAAAACTATCGGCGGTGGACAGGGGTCAGCATGGGCACCCTGACTGGCCTGCGGCTATGCCGCCCCACACGCAACAAACTGTGATGCTCTGTGTATTCTGACACCTTTCTATCAGAACCAGCATTAACTTCTTGAGCAGTTTGAGCTCCAGCTCGTCTGTTTGATCGGACCACACGGGCCAGCCTTCGCTCCACACGTGCATCAATGAGCCTTGCCCGTCCATGACCCTGTCGCCGGTTCTCCACTGTTCCTTCCTTGGAGCACTTTTGATAGAGACTGACCACTGCAGACCGGGAACACCCCACAAGAGCTGCAGTTTTGGAGATGCTCTGATCCAGTCGTCTAGCCCTCACAAGTTGGCCCTTGTCAAACTCGCTCAAATCCTTACGCTTGCCCATTTTTCCTGCTTCTAACACATCAAAATGTTCACTTGCTGCCTAATATATCCCACCCACTAATGTGTCCATGCAGCTTCAATGAGACTCAAATGCGTCAAACTGAAAGTATAAGAATACATTTCAAGGGAAACAAGATTTTCAGGCCCCCACTATGGAGGCTTTCGAACATAGACAAGATTTTTTTAACCACAAGACTTATAGAAAACCACAGCGCATTCTTTTTCTAGCGCAGAGAATGATCGCAATTCACCGACTGTGACACCAGCAGCTGTGTCAAAGCGAAACTTCTGTGGTCTCATGTATTTAAACAAAATATGTTTTGACCTGATGGATGGAAAACCTGCGATTATTTGTCGGAAGTTGATGTGTGCAGTTGTTTGTGGGCATAGTGTCTTCATTTCCTCTGTTATTATGAACCTCACGATCAGACTTCCTTTTTCACGAAAACAGCTTTACAGACACTGATGTTTGAGAAACAGTCCAAGAGTATAGTAACACATACTCATCATTCATCACTTAGACTCATTATAATTCACATTATAAACAAAGTTATATTTTCATTCCATGACATTAATTATTCCAGTTACACACACACACACACACACACACACACACACACACACACACACACACACACACACACACACACACACACACACACACACACACACATGTAGTGTTTTCATCTTTTATGGGGACTTTCCATAGGCGTAATGGTTTTTATACCGTACATACCGTATATTATATCCCCCTACACTGCCCCTGCCCCTAAACCTAACCCTCACAGGATACATTCTGCAATTTTACATTTTCAAAAAACATCACTTAGTCTGATTTATAAGATGTTTTCCTCATGGGGACCTAAAAATGTCCCCACAAGGATGAGGATTTCGGATATTGCTATCTTTGTGGGGACATTTTGTCCCCATAACGTGATGATTACCAGTCCACACACACACACACACACACACACACACACACACATAGAGAGAGATTGCTACAAAAATAATTAATGCCTAAAATAATAAACTAGCATAATAACTGCCTGTGGTATAGCATGTTTTCTGCCACTATAGAGTGAGTCTAATGCTATTGTAGTGTAATTTCGAAGAAACCCAGTGTGTGGTCAGTGAAGGGTGGTCGAGTCCTGTTGGGGGAGGATCCACACACACACACACACACTAGATTAATGTCACACTTCTGTCAAGTGAAAACAGAGTTCTTTCAGAGATTTTCAGTAATGTTACAGTGCTCCAGGAAAATGGTTCATGTGTGCGTTTTGTTCAGCTTGTGTTTGTGGCAACTGGATGGTAAGTTACAAATGTTTAATGCGTTTCATGCTTTTGGTTTATACAAAGTAATACGTTGGATTTATGATATTTTAGAATTAGGTCTGACATTACAGATCACATAAAGGATATATTCAGTCAGCCTTTTCATAAGCTCATCAAATCCATAAAAATTGACTCGAAAATATTCCATTAAGATATCTGATGAAAATATAGTTTTACAGTCTCAAGGTAGAAAATTGTTCAAAATGATTTTGTTTTAGATGTTTTTTTTGTGTGTGTGTTTAGCAAAATCATTGAGCAAACATTTTGGAACCATCAGAATCTCTGATTGCAAAGGCCATGGGTTTTATTGCAAAATTGTTGACCTTTTAATCCGTGACAAACTCTCTGTTCTTCAGGTGTGTTTGCTGATACAGACGGACTGAAGTCAGTGTCAGTGACGGAGGGAGATTCAGTCTCTCTAAACTCTGATCTTACTGAAATGATGGATGATGATCTGATTCTGTGGAGGTTTGGGAATAACACTTTAATAGCTGAGATCAGTGTAATGGACGACAGAATGACTGTATATGATGATGTTCCTGACGGGAGATTCAGAGACAGACTGAAGCTGGATCATCAAACTGGATCTCTGACCATCACAAACATCACAACTGAACATGCTGGAGTTTATCAACTGCAGACCAGCAGTGGGAGAAAGAGTTTCAGTCTCACTGTCTATGGTGAGTTTAATATTGGTTTCCTTTATTTCATATAGCTTTGAAGTAGACATATCTTAAATATATTGTTTCAAAAGATATCACCATTTCTATATTCTGTATTAATATAAAATACACAAGATACACTTGTCTGGTACAGGCGTCTCAGACAGTGTAATTTTTTACAATAAATAAAATTACAATACATATTTTTTAATCGTAAAATCACAAACATTCAACAGATCGTATGATTTACTCTGATGTTTCTAATCGTTCTCAGCTCGTCTGCCTGTTCCTGTCATCAGCAGTAACTCTTCAAACTGTTCGACATCATGTTCACTGGTGTGTTCAGCTGTGAATGTGGGTCATGTGACTCTCTCCTGGTACAAAGGAAACAGTTTATTGTCCAGCATCAGTGTGTCTGATCTCAGCATCAGTCTCTCTCTACATCTGGAGGTGGAATATCAGGATAAAAACACCTACAGCTGTGTGCTCAACAATCCCATCAGCCACCAGACCAGACATCCCAACATCACTCAACTCTGCCACACATGTGCAGGTACAGCAGCCGGCTGATATAATGTGTGAATATTATATATAGAGAGAGTTGATAATAAAGACTGGAGCTGGTTTGAATGATTGGTGATAAAACAAATGTCCAACATTTTATTCCTTAAAAATTACATTGATTCCTAACTGTGGAACTATGTTCCTTCTTTTGTTTTTACTCAACATAATCGTCTGTTATATGGATTATTTATGTTGTTGTTGTTCATCAGCTCAGATTTGAGTCTTGGTGACTTGGTAGACTAAAGAATTAAACAGGCTGCTAGTCTGATGAGATCCTCCAGCAGCTCAATCTTCCCAATCATGAAGTCCTTTTCCAGTGATCTTTCCCTTCAAACGGTGTGACCAAAGTACAACAAATGCAGTTTCATAATTTGTGCTTTAAGTTGCATTTCTGGTTTGATTTTCTCTTTGATTGACTAGTTGGTGTGTCTCACCTTCTGTGGCACACACATGATTCTTCTCCAGTACCATATTTCGCATGAGCCAATGTTTCTGGATCATCCAGCTTTCACAAATGTAGAAGAATATGAGGGTCTGAACTAGTCTCATCTTTTGCTTTTGAATATTTTGTCTAAAGACTTCATAGCCATCTTGCCCACCGCCAAATGATGTAATATGTTATGAGTTCTAGTCAGATCAGTGGTCACAAGATCACTTAAAAGGTTTATACTCGAAACAATCTCAATTTCTTCTCCATTGAGCTCACGATCTTGGTCTTCCTCATGTTCAGTTCTAGTCCCATCATTCGACTCTCTTCTCTTGACCTTCCTCAGCAGATGTTCTATATCTTCCCTTTCAGTGTTGAATGGAATAAATTAGAGACCTTGAAATTGATTTAAATGTGATAACTGTGATGTTGGCATTAGATCACACTAATAACTGTCTCTCTATAGTTACAGACTCAGTGTCTCTGATAGTGCTGATCTCTGCTGCCACCGCTGGATCTCTGCTGATTGTTGCTGTCATTGTGATCTTCTGCATCTGCAAGAAATGTAGAAAAAACAATCAAGAAGGCAAGTGTTAAATCATAAACAGCTGTTGAATTAGTTAAAGCAATAAGTGTTATAACAAATAATAATATACTTTAATACAGGGGTCTTCAAACTGAACCAGCTAATCAGTCTTACCAGGGCCTTGTAAGACACTGATTAGCTGGTTCAGGTGTGTTTAATTGGGGTTGGAGCTAAAATCTGCAGGACAGCGGCCCACCAGGACCGAGTTTGGAGACCCCTGCTTTAATAGTTCCTAGAGGTGTAACGATAGCCACGGTTATCGTTGCCAAAAAATGTCGGATATCTATAGAAACCTTGTTGTCAGTCAAATTCATCTCTACTTTGTTTATTATGTGTTTTGTTTTCTTTTTTAGCCAATGAATCACAGTGCATACAACAATTGAGTCTCTGGCTTTCTCTGGCTTCTTTGACTGCCTAAGAAATAACCAGGAGAGAAAAAAATACAGTCAGGTTCAACAGTAGGCTGTTATAAATACACTTTACAACACTAATACCTTAATCTGTTAACTTGCATCCCTATTTGGAACCCAAATCCAAGAAAAGGCATACAAATTGTTCAAAATGTCTTGGTATGCTTAAGTGTTAAGAGTTCCTTTCACTGGAACTAAGGGGCCAAACCCAACCCCTGAAAAACAACCCCACACCATAATCCCCCCTCCACCAAACTTTACACTTGGCACAATACAGTCAGGCAGAGAAGTGTGATTGGTCACTCCAGAGAACACGTCTCCACTGCTCTAGAGTCCAGTGGCGGCGTGCTTTACCCCACTGCATCCCACGCTTTGCATTGCACTTGGTGATGTAAGGCTTGGATGAGCTGCTCGGCCATGGAAACCCATTCCATGAAGCTCTACACACTGTTCTTGAGCTGATCTGAAGGCCACATGAAGTTTGGAGGTCTGTAGCTATTGACTCTAAAGAAAGTTGGCGACTTCTGTGCACTGTGACCCTCAGCATGCGCTGACCCCGCTCTGTGATTTTACATGGCTTACCACTTCATGGCTGAGTTGCTGTTGTTCCCAATTGCTTCCACTTTGTTATAATACCACTAACAGTTGATGTGGAATATTCAGTAGTGAGGAAATTTCACGAATGGACTTTTTTCACAGGTGGCAACCTACCACAGTACCACGCTTGATTGAACACCTGAATTCAATGATTTGGAGGGGTGTCCCAATACTTTTGACAATATAGTGTGTATGATGTAAAGAACCAGATCTAGTTAATAACATTGAGATTTGTTGTTTGAATAAATCTATTTATTATATTACGTCTTATTATCATTCAAACAGTTGAGACTAGTGAAGAAGAAATCACTTACGTCGAGCCAACGTTCTACAAAAGAAAAGCGCTGAAATCGGTAAGATCATTTATTACTGATTTGTGTTGTGTGTCTGTGTATCATTTCAGCAGTGAGTGTGTGTGTGTGTGATAGATCATTATACAGACAAACATCACCATATAAGATCAGCATTCAATGCGAGGAACATATGCCATAATACTCACAACACTCATTCTACCATGTAACTAAAGAGTAACAGATCAACAATTAATATTTCCAGTGTTCACAATGAGCCACTGATAAAGCATTTCACAGTCCAAATCTTCAGTTTTTTACATACTGTGTGTGCTTTTGCAATTTTTACAATGCTTTTGGGAAATCTGTCATGTGCACTGGAATATATTTTTTTAGCAACTGTTTTTTTGTTGTTGCAAGCATTAAAAAGGCATAAGGAAACAATGCAAGTCTCTCACCTGCAGGCCTGTGGAAGTTTTGTGATACACTTCAGGCTGGTTTTATATCTGCGTATTGTAACATTATGTCAAGGACATGCATGTATTTATTATTATATATTATGTTTTTGACAGGATGAGAAAGAGGAGGATCATGTGGAGTATACGCCCATCGCCCGAAAGTTCACCCAAAAATGAGAATTACCCCATGATTTACTCATCCTCATTATTAAAAATGGGAATTTCTCTGGATTTACAAATCCTTGGGAACTCTTGGGACAAACAGTAACAAACAGCATTAATATCACACTGTGCAAATAGTTTCTGGATATTTTATTACAATAAATATATATATATATATATATATATATATATATATATATATATATATATATATATATATATATATATATATATATATATATATATATATATATATATATATATATATATATATACATATATATATATATATATATATATATATATATATTGCCTTTAAAATATCATTTTTTCCTTTTTAACAAATGACAACAAACATTTTGCCTCCTCATTTCAAAAATACATAAATACTATATGTGCCTGCTAAATTAATGCATGCTGTGGTCGGCTTCCTTTGAGCTAGTTTTGATATGTTGGTGTTTATGGTTGACATTTGAAACAGACACTCTGACGTGTCATTACTGTGTGGTTGAAGGCCTTTTTTCCATTCCTGCAATATGAAACTGCAATGCCAAAACTGGTACTGCAATCACTTTCACAGAGAGCAGTGTATCCATAGACAGTAAAAGAAATGGACACAGCGACCCAATAGGCTTTGACTGGGAATATTTAAGTCAGTTAGAAGTACTCACTTCCTGATGGCTGATGTACTGCGCAGCCTCAGACTGAGCTTGACGACGTAGATGTGACGTGATCAACCTGTCTGACAGTGGCAAGTCTTCTAGTAGATGTGCAAAGTCAAATCTGAATCACGAATCTTGTAGAGACAGAGAGAGTGAGCAGGAGCAACTTTTGATGAATGAAGCAGGATCTGCAACATCTCTATCTGCGTTTATGCCTCCACATCCCCCCGATTGCCTCATAGACAGTAAAAGATTGCCTGCGAGCTTCTCCTCGGGTCTATACAGTACAGCGCGACGGAGTCGCTTGGTTATGACGCAATCGTTAGCCTACTTTTTACAAAAACGGCTTTTACGGGGCGATAGTGTAAGATAGAAGGTAATGGAGCCTTTTATACATTGCCGTGTTTGTTTAGAAATAAACAATGGACAAATGGAGTCTTTAAACGCCTCAGATGTAAAGATATTCGCTGTCAAAGTGAGGCCAAAATGAATGGGAGTCAATAGGCCTTTATCACACTTCCTATTTCCGGTAAGTGAAGCAGTGAACCGCTACTTCCGGTCCCATCGCGACACAATCAAAACGCGGGTGTAGCTGCAGCGATCCGGTGTTCTAATACTAAATAATGACATCCTTACCTCAGATTTGACCATTTCCTGACACTAAAAGAATAGAGGAGAGCATGGGTGAGACTGATATGGTGGGATGAAGTTGTGTGTTTGTGTGTTGTATGCATTTCCAAACTGCGGATGTTTACGTGTCTCATTATCGTCAGCCTGCTGAAATATTCCCATCCAAATGTGCATTCTGAATAATAAATACATTTCTAACCTGCCGCAGTCCAGTGATTGAGTCTTCTCATTAACAGTGTGTCTCTTACTAATCATATTTCATACCTGTTGTTACATTTTTAAATGAATTTGACTGATAAACACCCTTACGAAAGTTAACCATGGTTTTATTATAGTAAGAATGTAGTAACCATGTTTTTTTTTCGTGGATTGACTACCATTTGTATTAGTTTTACTACAAATACCATGGTTAAACTACAAGAACCATATTTTATTTGTAATAAAACCATGGTTCATTTTCATGTAATAAATAGATGAATGAATGCGCGGTAACTGCCTTAAAGAAAGTTAACGATGTTAAGCATTTAATTAATCTTAAACAGTAATAAGTTAACAGCATGACTGAATTTTGGCATAAATGTGTGAATTACATATCTGTAGGCTACAGTGAAATGATTGTCAATGAAAAGTGACAGAACAATGCTAAAATATAAATACAAATCTATATGTTGATTCAGATCTTATTCGTCAGGTCTCACACACACTTCATCGCGGTCTATTTAGACGAGCACTGGCTCTGTGTGGTGAAATAATCACGAATAAGTACGACCGGTCGGATTAAAAAACTACAAGTTCAGCAGCGTTTGGAAAATACTGTACACAGTAATGATCAGTTTATCTCTTCTCCTGTCTCGGAAAATGTCCGGATTTTTAAATCATCCTCCAGATGCTTATTTTAATTGTTGTTGGTTCAGCTAGGTGTTCACAGCACATTGAAAACATGCATAACCGGAAGAATCAGCACTGCTTCGACGCTCACTTCTGGTATTCAATTCCACTGTAATAAAGGCCTATGGGATGCTTACAGCAGGTGATGGCTTGGTTAGCAATGGCTGCTCCTATGGAAGGTATGCTTTCCGGGGGCTGGATTACCCCCTTGAGAGTATCCCCCCTCCCCCTGACTCGAGGTTGCCAGATAAGCTGCAGGATCCAGAAGGAACGTAGGCTGCTACAAGGAGCTTCCAATGGCAAGTGACGAGTACTACACAGCAAGTTCCTTTTGTTTTTCATTGCCACAATGTTTTTCTGATTCATAACAAGGCCTTTTAGGTTTCGTAAAGTTTTATTTTTGATCCAAAAAGTTTGTAGCTGCAGCTGTGGTAACTAGAGCAGAGCTGGCAACCCGGATGCCGAAACACTACTGACTTCGTGATTGGTAGATAGGTGGAGGGTGGCGCTTCAGGCCAAAACACAACATGTCAACATCAACATCAGTTGAGGGCTGCAACTTCACTTTTAAATGGCAATATCCTGGCCGGACTACTGTTGTCAGTGATATAAGTATTTGAAATTAACATGATTTCTTAATGTCTAGTGACATATCAGGGCGATTTTATGATTAATTGAAATACATTTCTTACATACAATTCCTTTAACAAAACTTTAGTGTGAAATATTAAATCTAGCAAATAAGTGTGTGATAAAATACAATATCATAGTCAATTCAAGTCAAGCCAAATGTATTGTTTTTTAGTGCTTTTCACAATACTCATTGTTTCAATGCAGCTTTACAGAAAAGCATGATGTTAATGTTTATAATATCTTCAAACATTTCATACATATAGAATCTCATTAGAGCTGGTCGATAAAATAGTTGACATTTTGTGATGATACAAGCAGTTGAGATTTGCTCAACTTTTTTTTTTTTTTGCTCAATGTGAGTATGTATGTGGCACGTTCACCTGTGAGAGTTCCCATGATGACCACCAGAGGACACTCCACCCCCGACTGTTACTCCATCAAGGACTACATTTCCCATAACTCACTGCCCGGACTCATCATCCCTGATTCTCAGTCATTCATTGCAAAGTCTTGTTTGTTGTATTACTGGATTTCTTAGTGTTTTCCCTGGTTTCTTGTCTCTTGGGGTTTTGGATGACTTGCCTGTTCTGTGGATTACCCTTTTCTTTAAAGGGGTCATGAACAGGCTTTTAAAAAAAAAATTACAGTGTTGTCTGTGGTCTACTTGTGACGTTTGCATGGTTTTTACATTCAAAAACATCATAATGAATAAATAATTTTCTGCCATGGTTTTGAGGCTCTCTGAAGGCACAGTCAGTTGTGATGGGCGTGCCGCACTGAAGACTTGTAAGTAAACGCCCACGCCTAGGATTGGATAAGATTTGCATATTTAATGTAAGGTGACCAGATTTCTGAAATGGAAACCGGGGACATTTCCTATTTGAGTGGTCAAAATATCACTAAAATTTCATTTGTTATTATCTTTTAAATAAAAAACAGGGACAATACATTTTTGAATGTTTTTTGTTGTTGTTGTAGTTGTGGGCTCCCTATATTATTATTAACATTAATAATTATTATGATTTAGTTTGATTATTAGGATTTTTGGTCTGGATTTAATACAATTCAACGCACCCGCAAAAACAAAAAAAACAATGAAAACAGTTAATAGTAACATTGTAAATAACAAGCAGTTCAAAACAATATTATAATATGACTATAAACACATTAGAAAAATAAAACAACATAAATATGATAAATAAAACTTTTATTTATAAGAAAATAAATTTAATTTTCACAAGTTTATACTAGGCTATATAAATTACATATTTTTACTTCAAATGTTTTGTTAAAGGTGGGGTAGGTAAGAATGATCTAAAACACTTTTGTCCATATTTGTTTAAACTGTCTTTATATGTCAATACATAATTAAAATGTAAGTACTCTGAAAAAGAGAGTATAAAAATCGAGTGACTCTAGACTTTTTAATCTGCAATAAACACCGCTCATTATTTTTGTTCGGGCCGAATCAAGTGATTGGCTTGGGCGACTGTCACTCTCTCTCGCTACCATGGCTACCGCCGCTTTTGCTACAGGATCTGCCCACATGCGCACACCCCAGTTTTGCTAAGTCGGGCTACTTCAAACACTGTTGCCGCGGGCTGTTTTTCATGTCCGCGGGTTGAAGCGACCCCAATTATGTGATATTTTGCCCCGGGATTTGCGAATTTTAGCAGACAGCCCTACCAAAAAGACACATATTTTACCCCCCAAACGCGGGAGGGGGAGAAACCGGAGAAACACGATTGGGCTGGTTTAGGGCTAGTTTTGAGTAGCAATTGGGCGGATTTTGTTGTGAAAACCTGGCAACCCTGGCGCACCCGTTTGATTTGAGTTCAAGAGGCTGTATTTCTGCTGGACAGGTAATCTTTCATTTTGATTATACATTTTTTTGGTTTATGTTTTCATGAAGCATGTCTCACTAGCACTCGTAGCTGCCTAATATAGCTAACTTAACATTACTTAGCATAAAGTTACAATGTTATACACTTAGCGAACCATTAGTAGAGATGATAAATACTCAATATGCTTAGCTCAAGTTGATCGCTGTCGTGTTGAATTTCGCAAAATGTAACTTTAGATAACAAAATGCATGTGTAAAAGCTAGTACACCGCATCCAGGAACTTTTTTTAGAACTAAGTTAGCTTTAGCTACTACCCTCTGTCTAAACTCTTTTACCATGTTCACCGGGAACTTTACCTGCACGTTTATTTCGGCCCTTGGTTTGTTTTTATATACTCTACCAATGTTTACTGATGTTTTTATCTTGTATCTGTGTGTGTGTAGACACTGTAAATGTGTTGTGTGTGTATTTTAAACTTTACCAGTATCGTTATTCTAGCTTGATAGTGAGTACTAAAAGACATCTTATTTGTTTATATTCATAATGATAAAGTTAGATTTTTTATTACATGTGATTCTGACATGATGTCACTACATGCACTTCTTCTCCGCTCGTCTCAGGTAAATAATGCGTCTTTCAGCTGAGCTGATCGTGGTCTGCGTAGCGCGTTCATGTGTTTTGGGGGCGTGGCTTTGGAAAGAGCCCAGAAGGGAGAAGGTGGAGTGAATGGAAATAATGAGCTGTCTTTAAAACAGTCGTGAGAGGTCTACAGACACTCAATTTTTATACTTTCTTTTTCTGAGTACTTACATTTTAATTATGTATTGATATATAAAGAAAGTTTAAACAAATTTGGAAAAACTTTTTTTTTAACCAAATCCTACCTACCCTACCTTTAAGTTTGTGGTTGAAAATAACTCTTACTATCCTTAAAGCTACACTATGTAACTTTTCCGTCCACTAGAGGTCGCCTGTTCAAAACAAAGGCGTAGTTTAATGACGCCACGTTTGAGCACAGAATCTCGGGACATGTGGTCTTCACCTCACAGCCGGTGGAAAACAGTCAGGATAGGACTCGGGCAGAAATCATGTTCATGGATGCGATTATTAACATTACTGTAGTATGAAGCAGAGCAGGAGCGAGTGTTGTGGAGCTGAGCAAGGCCGCAGGAGCGATTGAAGAGCGGGACTGTTATTATGGCATAGTCGCTGGCGGGACTTTTATTATGACATGGTCGCCAGCGCCACTTCCTCTTTTCCAGTCATGAGTATGAGGTAACGCAACTCTGTTTATCGTATTAGATATATCTGAGTGTGTTGAAAAGGAAGTTATGACGTTTGCTCGGCGGCTGCTATGACACTTGTTCACACTGCAGTGAGAGTAAAGCGTTTCTGCAAAATAAAACCGGAAACCGAGGGTAACGCAGATATGACGCAATCGACAGACGACTCCCTCAAACGCATAGCTCACACGTCCCGGTTCCTTGGTTAAAATGGCAATTTCTCACGATTTACAAATAGTTGGAAACATTTGGGATATTCTAAGTACTCAACTGAACAAAATATATATATAACACTGGCCTAGTGGTTTTTAGATATTTTACTGCAAAAATCTTACATAGTTCACCTTTAATTGGTCTTGTTATTTTGCATTTTAGGCTTATTTTAAGCAGAAAGTATGTTTATTCTGCACATGTATTTGTTGAAAGTGTAATTGCTTAGGTTATTTTATAGTTAAGATGGTACTACCTTTAAAGTGATAACGATGTTTCTTTTGATATTTGACGATAATGGCGCTGTGCTCTCAGTTACATTCTTCATGAAGTAGAAGCAGCAACCAAGTAGAGTCAGCGTATCTCACAGCGCCATCTGCTGTTGAAAATATGATCACTAAACGATTGCTCCTATAACCAGCAGCTGCTGTATGTTGGTTGGGTGCTTTTTTTGCAATATATCTGCGGGTTGTTTTGAACGAGCTGCAAAACGGGAACATTTCCGGGGACCGCTCCAGTCAGGGACAGAACACCAAAAACCGGGACTGTCCCCGGAAAACAGGGATGTCTGGTCAGCCTAATTTAATGAGCTTCGGCTCCCACATGAGTACGAATGAGGCATTGTTTTGAAAGTGTGTGACAAACGGCAACCAGAACAAACACAATGATTTATCTCTCATCCACCCGCAATTAATATGAATGTTATTTTATATTACTTGGCCCGCCCGATCGGTGGATATATGTGCGCGCCGACATTACAGACAGCATGATCAAAACTTCTGCGATTGTATTTTTCCTTCAAATATCAAGCCAGGAGAGTGAACAGCGCACTGTAAAAAAAATCAGGTCTCCAATTGAACATTTTCTAGTGATCGATCACATCTAAAATTTTCAGTTGGCCAAATTGAATTTCTTGAATTTTAATTGAATTCAATTGCATCAATTCACAGAAATTCAATTTGGCCAACTGAAAAATTTAGATGTGATCGCTCACTAGAAAATTTTCAATTGGAGACCTGAATTGTTTTTTACAGTGCGCATATCAAGAAAGGAATGTTATTTCACTATTTATGATGATATGTATTGGTAGCCCGTCTGGAAAACATATAGCCCCGGGACGTTGGGCTGCCCTGTGACAGTGGTAAGTTATGTTTAGTTAGACATGTACACAATGTAACATTGTATTTGATCTGTAACAATGCAATACTATCACATATAAAACGGCGACGTTTCTGCATTCTATGACGTCAGTGGTCGACATATTCTGAGAGCTCTTGTTTTCTAGACCTGGTGTCCATAAAAGCTTTTCCTTGACTAACAAGGAAGTTTTCAGCTCTGAAACTTCCAGGATATCCTTATATCACGATGAACTTTTATATATCAAAAGCTCAAGGGAAAGTTGATTTCTCAGTTCATCACCCCTTTAAATTAATTGCCTTTGCTCAATTGGTACTAAGGGGACCAAAGTGTGCCAAGAAAATATCCCTCACACAGTAGCAAATTTGCTCAAAGTGGAAATATTATTAATTAATCAGAACTTAAGCACCATCTGGTGGATTTTTCAAGAACAGCAGCTACAACAGCACCACAGCACAGAAAGCTCAACCCCTAACATGTGTCATGATGTCTAAGTTCATATATTTCAATGCTTATGTCATATATGAGTGCATTCATACAAACAAGTCGTGATTTCAGCATACTTTCACATGCAGCCCTGATAAATATAATCCCTTCAAAGGGGTAGAAAACAATTGACTTATTGCAATCTTCCACTATGTTAGGACTTGAGTAATACTAGTTTATGATTTTATTAAACATATGCCTTTTACTTAAAATGTTGTTCCATTTGAATCCCCTGTGATAATAAAAGATACCAATACTTACTTCAAGTTTTAGAAAAGGTTTAGGCCAAACAACTGCCTCACTCTCCTCCACCCTTTACTTGTGGTCTTTGCATTTGACCAATTATGACCTATTTTCAGCATTAGGCCCCAGTGTTACAAGTATTGTATTATTGTATTTTATCCAAGTAGCAAACAACACAAGTGTAGGCTCTAGGACATGCCCAAAGAAATGACACACACACAGGGTGGTGTAGCCAATAACACTTCCTCTGTTTCAGTATGACGGATGGTGTATAACATCAACAACAGGACTAGTGGACTTCAAATGTTTTTTTGTTTTGTTTTTTTCAATTATAACAGGACTGTTACTGTAAATATTCTGCACTGTGACTCCAGTATGGAAATACAATAATATTGTTTATTTTCTTGTTGTTGTAATGCAGAATGGGAAAACTAAAAACTGTGTGTTTTGCATTTGAATTAAATTTGTGTTGATAAACTGTGACATTAAAAGCATCAGATTTAGAAGCAAATACAGGACACGTAATGAAGTTAAAATGAACCTTTAATTATCATGCAAAAACATATATGTAATTAGCTAAATGCACAATAGTCACAGAAGGCCTCAGAGTGTTTCACTGAATGCAGACGACACTCGAGCAGCTCAGTTTGTGAGTCAAAGTGTAACCGGCAGTGGTCTGATCTATTTACACCTGAACAGAGATGTGGTTTGATCTGATGGCTGGACAAACAGCTTCTGCATTATAGTAAAATAGTTGACATTACAATGTTGCTTGCAAATAGACCATTGACTCCTTAATCCATCAAGAGTAATGTGTGGGACAAAGTAAAACAACAAAAAATAGACACGTACCCTACATTTTCTGAAGAAAATGTTAAAAATCACCCTTGTGTCTCTACGATATTCTGAGAGGGATGTGAGTGTTGTCTTAGCAAGATGTTAACATGATTAGCATGTTGTTAGCAAGATGCTAATATAATGAACATTGTGTCAACACTTAACGCGTCATTAGCATGATGTTAGCATGTAACATTTCACTAGAGTTTTAGCATGTAGCATTGTTTTAGCATGTAGCTAGGTGATGCTAACATGATTTAGCATTATGCTAGCACATTTTGACTTGTTTTTATTATAACATTATAACATGTTTTAGCACTTAGTTAATTGCTATTAGCATGTAGCTAGCATTGTTTGCTAACAAAAGAGCCAACCCCCATGTCTACACAATATTCTGATGCAGAGATATAGACCTCTGTAGCCCTGCCCCTTTTCAGCGCTGCTCTCATTGTGTTGTTTCTTCCGGTTTGTATTTTTTATTTTCACATCATGAAGGTCAGATCTTACAGATTTATGAATTAACTGCTCGTTTTAAAATTTGCCCACTCTACTGACATTTGTTATGACATCCACTTCAAACATTACAATGCTCATGATAACTTTCGTTAAAGGGATAGTTCACCCAAAAGTGAAAATTAGACCATGATTTACTCACCCTCAAGTCATCCTAGGTGTGTATGACATTCTTCTTTCAGACGAATACAATTTATATTAAAAAAGTCCAGACTAATCCTAGCATTATAATAGCAGTAATAGTTGCTCTGCTTTTGAAGTCCACAAACAATGCATGTCCGTCATATAACTGCTCCACACGGCTCCGGGGTGTTAATAAAGGCCTTCTGAAGCTAATCGATGCGTTTGTGTAAGAAAAATAAAACTTTAGGGAGGGGACAGTGTCTTCACTTTAATCTTTTTACACATTCATTTCCCACATATAATTGAATGAGGAAAGGAAAAACAAAAAAAACCCAGCAACAACAGACTAGCATTTCAGGTCTCTTACCCCGTTGTTGTCCACAAAACTTCAGTACCGACACTTTGAAATAAAAGACAGGGAAAGCAATAAAGGGCATTGATAACAACACATCCAGCCAGCCACCTACGTTTCTCATAACAAGCGCATGAAGCTCCGAGTGCAGCTGCGTCCTGTCACTGGCCTGCTGCTGCTGGATTTGTAAATCGTGTTGGTCCAGTTCGGGATCTTCCAACGAACGCCTTGTGAAAGAATTTGGTTTAACTGCTGCCATCTCTACGAAAGTGATCATCCTAACAAGGTTTTGGCGGAGTCGGAGTGACTGTGTCGACTGCGCACTTTCGCTTTAGTGGCCAAGAACGGAAAGTTGAATGACAGGTGACGAGAACCAATCAGATTGGATAAAATAACACGCATCCAATTCTGATTCGCCAGGGACGCAACGACCTGCTTCCGGAGGAGGATCTTTAAAAACCAATTAGAGACCAGCTTCAGGTCACATGCTGCCCGTAGATTTTTGGTTTCAGATAGACATCCATTTGTCCGGCGTCCCTCACGCATGAAACTGCATGAAACATATTGAAGAACATATAAAATAGTTAACCCATCAAAGCCAGTTTTTATTAAATGCTGAGGCTCTTACTAACAGCCGGCACGTCGTATGAGTAAACTATTTTATTTTTATTTCACTTTTATATCATTTTTGTATACATGTATATTTCTGGAATTTTGATGGGTGCGGCGCCCCAGCGCCCTCTGTTGACCAGCCACCACTGCTACACTCTAAAAAAAAAAGGTTCTATATGGCACCAAAAATGGTTCTTGGCTCGTAATCATAGGGGAACCTTTTTTAGAGCTATATTTTTAGTAGGGAGGTGAAGTGACTTTTGACTTCAAGTCATGATGCAAAGGTCCCCTTTAGTATGGAAGTGCCTTAGGGCCATAGAAATAAATTTATCCTAAGTGAGATCACATTTTGTAAGTTCAGAAAAAGACCCAAATATATCCTATTCATATGCCTATTCATTATTTTTCTCACATGAATAGGGTAAAAAATTTAACCTTTAGATTTCACCATGAAAATTACTGAGTTGATTATTTATATCAAGACAAACAAAAAATGTATTGACAAATGACAAACGGTGCATAATCTAATTACACTGAAAAAATAAAAACCTTGGATCAACGTAAAAAAATTGAAGTAATCGATCACACGAAATATTTGTCATTGACTCAAAGTAAATCATTTAATTTAGTTTAACCTGAAAAGTTTAAATCCATGCAACCACTTTTTAAAGGTTGATCAAACGAATTGTTTTTGGTTGGAACAAACAAATTTTTAATTACAACAAACGACCAAAACTAATATGTATAGGTTAAAGTAAATTAATTATTTTAGGTTGGAACAAACTAATTATTTTAAGTTAAAACAGACTAATATTTATAGGTAAATTAATTATTTTAGGTTGGAACAAACTAATTATTTTAAGTTAAAACAGACTAATATTTATAGGTAAATTAATTATTTTAGGTTGTCTCAATTCAAAATGTCATTTTGAAAAAAAAAATCAAATTTAAAAAAAAATTTAATTAAAAAAAACTTTGAAATCATTTTGATCAATGACTATCAGAACATTTTCCTTTAGAACACATTCATATTTATTGGACTTTGTAACGACGTCTTTAGTACCTTTTAAGGGTCTTGAGAGTGAACCGTGCCATTGTGCCAATGGAGGCCTTTCAGAGCCATCAGATTTACACTAAAATATCTTCATTTCTGTTCCGAAGATGAACGGAGGTCTTACGGGTGTCGAACGACATGAGGGTAAGTAATTAATGACAGAATTTTCATTTTTGGGTGAAATAACCCTTTAAATTCTGCTGCAGGGCGACCTCTGCTGTAAAAGTTGCGTCTTACATTTTCAGTACCACGGACAGCGGCCGGGTCGTTGCTAGTGAAAGCTTTCGGGCAGAAAGCAGCTGAATGTCTGTGGGCGCTGCAAATTGAACACGACAGACTTCTATGGCCGCCGAAATGCCGGACTAACAGTTCAGTATCAGTGATAGACCAGTCAAGTCTTGAATTGTAGAGTGTGATACAAGACACGGATTTAGCAGAGAAGGATTTATGGTACTCCTAGAATAAAGTACCCCCGTACCTTTGATTAAAGTCTGCCATCATTGAAAGATAGAGGTCTAACTCTTCCCTCCTATCTGGAAAAACTTGGCATAGGGTGTCGCTGTAAATGCTAAAAGCGATGACAAACTCGCCGAATGATAGATTGCGCTGCAAACGTGGATCTTAAGTTAAGTAGAACTGCCACGTCACCGCAGTCCTCCATTTTCCTGTCGGCAGCGGGCGAGGGGAGAAGTAAAGAAGCCAAGTTGATGTCCTTACCTTGTATAATATTAGATCTGAGATGTGGAGATACTGTAGCGGCGGCGGGTGGAACAAAATGCCTACCGAAACCTTGAGCTGGTGTTGACGTGGAGAGATTAAAGATGGGAGAAGCCAGTGGAGCTGAGACACTTTGAAATGGCGACTGGGCCCTGAACAGAGGAACCGGCAGGGAGGCAGCTGTAGAGGGCATGCTCGCTGAAATATTACCGGAGAAGGAAGCCCGGGCTGTAGCGGGATCTGAGCTGGGTTCAGGGTTGACGAAGGAGTTTTCGAATTTCGTCATCTTAGACTGCAGCCCAT
The DNA here is from genome assembly GCF_949357685.1 of Gobio gobio. Taxonomy (NCBI): domain Eukaryota; kingdom Metazoa; phylum Chordata; class Actinopteri; order Cypriniformes; family Gobionidae; genus Gobio; species Gobio gobio. The sequence continues at coordinate 8,337,105 of NC_137120.1, forward strand.
TTACCGTTTGAGATAAGCTTTGGACTGCAGAAAGAATCAGCTGGTTTGTGTCTGAAGGGTCAGCAGTTTGCAAAGGGGATGTTGCCTGAGCCGTTAACAATGTTCTTTTGGCTGGACGAGGTGGGGATTTTGCAGATCTTTTCTTGCTGGCTTTTCTTGGTTGATCAGAGGCTGCGGTGGCATTTGAATGTGGAGAAGTAGACACTGGTGGATTGCCCAGTGTATTGTGGGCCAAGAGGAGAAGATCTTCTCTTGCGATGCCTTCGCTAAAAGGAATGCCGGGGTCCTCGAGAGCTTTGAGCATATGTTCTGAAGACCAGCTCACCCATGACGAAGTACGGCATTGAATGCGGGTACTGCGGCATGTAGCAGAAGGAGATGGCTGAACGAAATCATCCGAATCGGAATAATCAAAAATGTTTTGCGTGTCCTGGGGCATGGTTTGGTCGGCTGCTGGCGCTTCACTACTGGGTTGCTGAAGCGACAGTATCTGCGGACTCAGACATGAGTAATTACTACCTTTTTATACTACAGAAAAGGATATGATTGGATAGATGAGAAAGTAATTAGTGACGTAACGATTGAGTCTTCCTCGCAGAACTTGCGCTATAGCTTCATTTCCTTGTCTTAATGTCTTAATGTCTTAAATTATAAATGTAGGTCTTCTTTATCACTTAAACAGATATAATAGAAATTAAAAATACTATTGATATGCATCCAATTTACTCCTGTCCTCAGTGCAAAGTAATCAACTTCCACAATAACTATAAACCTAAAAAATATTTTTAGATTATGTTATAGAATAGGCTAAACCTCTAATCATTCATATAAATCATTGATTTGAATTGATTTTACAATTCATTTACAGTGTACTTGAAGTCATCTTCCACCCTGTGCATTTCTCGACTTCCAAAAAAGACCACAATTCCATTGAGACAATTTTCAGGAAATGACATCATTTACTTTTCCTGCTGGAATTCAACCGTACAAAATGAAATAAGCTTCAACTCTCACCTCCAACTTTTTTTTTAGTTTTTGAAATGTTATCCTGCTTGTCCCACTCTTAAAGTTCCACCATGTTAGGCTCTGTTATGAAGAATGTTTGTCCGGTCAAAATTTTTTAAAAGCATATCTGACATAGTTATAAAAGTTCTGTTTATCTGTAGAAGGTTAGCTAGCTAAACGTTGATCACGGCTAACTTAGCTTAAAATGTTATTCTATAAACCTAACAGGGTGGAAATTCTAATAGAATAAATCGTATTTAGTGTATATTGCAAATTCTATATACACATATATGTATATATAAATATTATATATATAAAACAATATTATATAGGTTCCACACATTACTGATGGCAAACCATGCAGGACAATGATGGAAAGCTCATCCACTGTTATACTCGGTTCCACCCTGTTAGGTGAGTCACTTTTAAATCATAATTTGACAGCAACGTTAAATGTTTTGCATACTTATGTTTTATTTTGGGAGGTGAGGATCATTAACAGCATTAACAATATATGTTTTTGAACACATTTTTTTTATTACTTACCATCCTGTTGGCAAAAATGGGTACAAAAAGTACCTGTTCTTAATAATCAAGACATTCTATTCATCAATAATTGTTTTGTTATGGGTTCAAGATAAAAAATAAATAAAAAACCATGATGGCATAAGGGATATACACTCACCTAAATGATTATTAGGAACACCGGTTCAATTTCTAATTAATGCATTTATCTAATCAACCAATCACATGGCAGTTGCTTCAATGCATTTAGGGGTGTGGTCCTGGTCAAGACAATCTCCTGAACTCCAAACTGAATGGGAAAGAAAGGTGATTTAAGCAATTTTGAGCGTGGCATGGTTGTTGGTGCCAGACGGGCCGGTCTGAGTATTTCACAATCTGCTCAGTTACTGGGATTTTCACGCACAACCATTTCTAGGGTTTACAAAGAATGGTGTGAAAAGGGAAAAACATCCAGTATGTGGCAGTCCTGTGGGAGAAAATGCCTTGTTGATGCTAGAGGTCAGAGGAGAATGGGCCGACTGATTCAAGCTGATAGAAGAGCAACTTTGACTGAAATAACCACTCGTTGCAACCGAGGTATGCAGCAAAGCATTTGTGAAGCCACAACACGCACAACCTTGAGGCGGATGGGCTACAACAGCAGAAGACCCCACCGGGTACCACTCATCTCCACTACAAATAGGAAAAAGAGGCTACAATTTGCACAAGCTCACCAAAATTGGACAGTTGAAGACTGGAAAAAATGTTGCCTGGTCTGATGAGTCTCGATTTCTGTTGAGACATTCAGATGGTACAGTCAGAATTTGGCATAAACAGAATGAGAACATGGATCCATCATGCCTTGTTACCACTGTGCAGTCTTCTGGTGGTGGTGTAATGGTGTGGGGGATGTTTTCTTGGCACACTTTAGGCCCCTTAGCGCCAATTGGGCATCGTTTAAATGCCACGGCCTACCTGAGCATTGTTTCTGACCATGTCCATCCCTTTATGACCACCATGTACCCATCCTCTGATGGCTACTTCCAGCAGGATAATGCACCATGTCACAAAGCTCCAATCATTTCAAATTGGTTTCTTGAACATGACAATGAGTTCACTGGACTAAAATGGCCCCCACAGTCACCAGATCTCAACCCAATAGAGCATCTTTGGGATGTGGTGGAACGGGAGCTTCGTGCCCTGGATGTGCATCCCACAAATCTCCATCAACTGCAAGATGCTATCCTATCAATATGGGCCAACATTTCTAAAGAATGCTTTCAGCACCTTGTTGAATCAATGCCACGCAGAGGTATAAAAAGTACTCAAAAATGTTACTCAAGTGAAAGTACAAGTACTGAATGAAATTTTTACTCAATTAAAAGTAAAAGTATCTGGCCAGAATCATACTTGAGTAAAAGTAAAAAAGTACCACATTAAAATTGTACTTGAGTATTAAAAAAGTAAAAGTAGCGTAAAAATAGCAGCAAGAATGAAAACTAGAGATTCTTCTTTAAGCTTTTAATCTCTAAAAACATGAAGTGAATGAACCACATACAAGGTTTTATCCTGCTTTAGAACTGTTTGAATTTAATGGTATTTAATTATCAAACTATAAGACTACTACCTAATGCCAGTATGCAACATACTACTCAAAGTTGTAAAACCCTGGATTTAACTTAAAGGGTAACTAAACCCCTGCTCAGAGCTTAACTCCACCCACTGGCAAATTTTGAAAAATGCTGGAAAAGAGGGCAGAGCCCACCGGACACAGAGGGGACGAACCGAGGGCGGGGCTGAGCGGAGGGTGTGCACCTGAGACCCGCAGTGACGGATTGATTGACAGCTGTCAGACTCGCGAGTCGCAAAGATAGAGATTGACTGGAGTGACGCCAGCTTTGCAACAGAGCGGTCATTTCTCCTACCTTCACCTGAAGTGGAGGAGGGTGGATTGTCTGTAGACACAAACCCGGAGCCTAATCAATGTGAGCCGCAGCTCAAACTGCTTTAACTCCCGATGCAGACAATGCTAGTGAAGCAGCAGCACAAGAGAACCGACCTAATCTATCTGCGTCCGCGGCAACCACTTGCATGTCAGGGTTTGAAAGCGCGTCTCATGCATGAAAATTATCTGTACACATGACGGGCGGCAATAATATCGCAAGAAAAGCCTGACGTGTACTGACAACTGCATTATTTAACCGAATTTTCTTCAATACAATGTTAAAGCAAGTGTCAAGTGAGTTTAATTCATAATGTTTCTACTTCGTGTAATATGACAGTTCATACTGGAGTGAAGCCGTTCTCATCATGTGATTGGGGGAAACATTTCTGAGGGCGTGGTGAGCTCGTGCCAGGGGCGCGGATAGAGAGCCGTTGGAAGTACCATCCTACGTCACGATGTACCACAACGTCCAATAGGAAAATTCAACCGCAGTAGCCACCGTTCAACCTTAAGAGGGCAGCACTTTGGCGGTTTTACACCATATTTTATAGAATTAAAACACTTTATACTCAAATGTCAAAACATTTACTCGAATCAATGAACAGCATTAATAAAGCCCCAGTATTACAGATCATTAACTAAAAAAAGTTGGTTTAGGGTTTAGTTACCCTTTAAAGGGATAGTTCACCCAAAAATGGAAATTTGATGTTTATCTGCTTATCTCCAGGGCATCCAAGATGTAGGTGTCTTTGTTTCTTCAATAGAACACAAATGAAGATGTTTAACTCCAACAGTTGCTGTCTGTCAGTCGTATAATACATGTGAATGGAAACAAAATCTATGAGAGTAAAAAAAAAACATGCACAGACAAATCCATATTAAACCCCACAGCTCGTGACGACACATTGATGTCCTAAGACACGAAACGATCGGTTTGTGCGAGAAACCGAATACGTTATATGTCCGACACCCGTTCAGCGTGCCATCACTTCCGGTAAGTGAGGTCAATGTACACAATCTGGCGTAGAGATACGTGCGAGAGATCACTTCTGGCACTCTGTCTGATCATTTGCCACCAGCCATATCACCCTTTTGCCCAAGACTTTTTTCCCACTGAAGCTGGGCCGAGCATGGTCAGTACCCGGATGGGAGACCTCCTGGGAAAACCAGGTGTCAGCTGGTAGATGTGTTAGTGAGGCCAGCAGGGGGTGCTCAGCCTGTGGTCTGTATGGGTCCTAACGCCCCAGTAGGGGACACTATACTGTCAAAGAGCACCGTCCTTCAGATGAGACGTTAAACCGAGGTCCTGACTCTCTGTGGTCTTAAAAAAAATCCTAGGATGTCCTTCGGAAAAAGAGGGTGTAACCCCGGCATCCTGGCCAAATTGGCCTCTGTCCATTATGGCCTCAAAATCATCCCCATATACCGATTGGCTTCATCACTCCGTCTCCTCTCCACCATAAGCTGGTGTGTGGTGGGCGTTCTGGCGCAATATGGCTGCTGTCGCATCATCCAGGTGGTGCTGCACATTGGTGTTGGTTGAGGAGATTCCCCCTTTTATATGTAAAGCGATTTGAGTACCCAAAAAAGAGCTATATAAATGTAACAAATAATAATAATAATAATAATAATAATAATTATTATTATTATTATTATTATTATTATTATTATTATTATTATTATTATTATTATTATTATTATTATTATTATGTACATTGACCAGGTAACCAGGTTAGGTATGAATCAGTGAGTCGAATCATGATTCGGATCGCGTGTCACACCGCCAAACTGCTGAAATTTGGCGATCCAAACTGCTCATTCGGCTCACTGATTCATAACGCTTCGAAGCTTCATGAGGCCGTGTTTTGAAATCGTCATTACTATATAAGTCGATATTTAGGGTTTTTTTGCGCACAAAAACTATTCTCGCCGATTCATAAAGTTATTTTAGAACCACTGTAGTGAGATGGACTTTGTAACGACGTCTTTAGTACCTTTTAAGGGTCTTGAGAGTGAACCGTGCATTGTGCCAATGGAGGCCTTTCAGAGCCATCAGATTTCAACTAAAATATCTTCATTTGTGTTCTGAAGATGAACGGAGGTCTTACAGGTGTCGGACGACATGAGGGTAAGTAATTAATGACATAATTTTCATTTTTGGGTGAACTAACCCTTTAATATATCTCTTTCATTAATTCATATCATATTATTCATAATGCTCAGCCAAATATGAGTCCATGAGTGATGCGTGGTAAATAATCCTGAATATTGGACTGTTTCTGAAACATCAGTGTCTGTAAAGCTGTTTTTGTGTAAAGGAAGTCTGATCGAGAGGTTCATATTAACAGGAGAGGAAATAAAGACACTCTTTACCCACAAACGACTGACACACACATCAACTCATCTCCAATAATACACACAGGTTTTCCATCCATCTCGTCAAACTACCTTTCTTTGTAAATAAATGTGACCACAGAAGTTTCGCTTTGACACACAAACTGAGCTGATGGTCACACTGAACACAAAAATGTACAAAGCTGTCACCGGGGCAGTACCCTATACAAAAGCGAAAAGGTACATCTTTGTTCCTTATTTACTCCTAAATAGCACAAATTAGTACATTTTAGTTTTTGTACCTTATGGTACTGCCCCAGTGACAGCTTTGTAACTTTTTTTCTGAGAGTGAATCGCATTCACTCTCTGAGTTAGAGGAAACACACATTGTGGTTTTCTATGGGTCTGTTTAAACAGAATGTGGTTTTTTAAAAAAAGTTTGGGTGAATATTTTTTACCTTGTAATTAGTTCTAGTTCGACACATTCAAGCCTGTTTGCACATCAGTTGTGAACATGCTTTGTCTTTCTCACTGAAGCTTTCTATAGCAAATGCATTAGGGTATGCATCATCACACACATTCACGGGCTAAAGTTACTTTTGCATCCTAATTCATTACAATAGTTAAGTTTGTGCAGAGCTCATGGTATGAAGTTTCAATGGTTTGGGATGTCTAATCATTCATCCGTGTGTATCTTTATTTTGAGTGCATATAAGCAGTTATTGAGGCGGTCCAAAGAGAGATATACAGCTGCAGGACCGCAGCAGATGTTTTATTGAAAATTTTATAATTTAAAGGAAATGTATGTAAGATTGTAGCCAAAACTGGTACTGCAATCACTTTCAAATTACTGTAGAGCGTGTATCCCCTCTCTCCCCTCCCCCTGACTCGAGGTTGCCAGATAGGCTGCAGGATCCAGCAGGAATGTAGGCTGCTACAAGGAGCTTTCAATGGCAAGTGACGAGTCCTACACAGCAAGTTCTTTTTTTTTTCATTGTCACAACGTTTTTCTGATTCATAACAAGGTCTTTTAGGTTTCGTAAAGTTTAATTTTTTATCCAAAAAGTTTGTAGCTGCAGCTGTGGTAACTAGAGCAGAGCTGGTAACCCGGATGCCGAGACACTACTGACTTTGTGATTGGTCGACAGGTGGAGGGTGGCGCTTCAGGCCAAAACACAACATGTCAACATCAACATCAGTTGAGGGCTGCAACTTCACTTTTAAATGTCAATATCCTGGCCGGACTACTGTTGTCAGTGATATAAGTATTTGAAATTAACATGATTTCTTAATGTCTAGTGACAAATCAGGGCGATTTTATGATTAATTGAAATACATTTCTTACATACAGTTCCTTTAAGGCACCATTATGGTGATCAGTGTTTAATGCTTTAGTCGGGCTCTTGACCCTTGACTTCTCATGTTATTTTTTCCCTGACAAACTTTTGATTTGAACAAACTTTGATTTGAAGCAAAAAGGTTTTTTTTTTTTTTTTTTTTTAGACAAAAGTACAAGGGTACAAGAGTGTGTACTTAACAGCTTTAGTGGTTGAAAGAACTACAATCCCATGAAGCATTGCAAACAGCATGATCGAATTAAAAACAATGGAGAAATATCAAACTACTCATTTACAAACGTTGATGATACATATAAAAACAATACATTTTTAGTTTATTGCATTCATCCCAGTTTTCTAACTGCTTGAGTGATCATGGATATTCAGATTTACAAATATTGATTCCTTTGATTTCCATTCTTGAAAGGCAGAGCTAAGATAACAGGAAATGAGGCACGTGTGTGTGTAGCTTGCCTTTTACTTTCACTTACTAGCAAGTAAGCGAGGATGTTGGTTGTGGCTAGAAGGGGTACAGCAACAGCCAGAAGTGAGGCAAAATCTCATGATTAAATATCAATAAATAAATGTGCTACTTACCAGATTGTGTTTTATTAACGCCTACATCTACCCCAACCCTAAACCTACCCTTACAATAATGCAGATACAGTTATTAAATGACACAATATTGATGTGTGCAGGCCCAGTGGCCATAGCTATCCCTTCTAGGGTGCGTCTCAATCGGCTCCCTAGTTCAGTAGTCAGGGCACTGATCAGGGAGTCAGCCCATTGACTAATGTCCTAATCAGTGCACTGACTACTGAACTAGGGAGCTGATTGAGACGCACCCCTAGTCTTTACCGAGGAGTCCCATGGATGACGGCAGAAATACCTCTTCTTCTGTTCCCTTACGTACGTCGGAACTGACCGACGAATTGGGATCTGTTTCAGAGACCAATCTACTTCGAGTGTATTAAAAACGAGCCAATGGACATTGGCATGCGGTGCACACATTCCACGCACCGCCCCGCATTGCGGGTATAAATACGGAAGTGGAAGTACCGCATATTGCTTTCAACTTCGGAGCCGAGCTTTCATGCTTCCTGCGAAGAGTGTGTTCTACGAACGAGTTTCAAGACATTATGAGAGAAGATCAGCTTACCTGTTCCTGTGTCGGTGTGACGGTGCTGTACAGCGGTGGTCGCGACCAGAAGTGAAACTGTTGGTTCGCTGGGCGTTTCCCTCTGAGTGCTTACAGCGGGCTTGCACCTTTAAACCCCTGTAAGCCGCGGCTATTCCCCTGTGTGCCTCGGCACGTTCGGAGCGGTTTTCTCTTCTCTCTGTCACTAAAAGAGCAACACGGTTTGACCCTGTGTCTTTTTCAAGATGTCATTCAAACCGTGTGTTTCTGGATGCGGTTGTTTCCTGTCCTCATTTGACGGCCACGATCTCTCTCGCATATAAACATGTGAGATTGCTTTCGTGGGTGATCCATGCTCTCTCAGGAGAGCATGGTCACGTCGGCGCGTTGTTCGTCTCACCTTTCTCGTAAAGGCTGAGCGTTCAGCGCGCCGTGTGCCGTCTCGCGCCGGCTGATAGCGGGGGTTGTCACGGCAACCCAGCGCGTCACTCGGCGCTGTGATGCGCGGTCGAGACTATGAAACCTCAAACGGGGTTGAGTCCCTTCACTTAATCCCCGATCTAATTTCTTTTCTGGGGCTCCAGAAAAGGATTACTTTGGCTAATAAGCGCTGGTGACCTGAGGATTACAGTGGGGCTTCCCCGCCGAGTACATCTCTTCGGGCCCCCACTCCTCTATCGCATCACGAGCGTGCTGAGACTTTGTTTGTGGGTGGTTCATGTTCTCTCACGAGAACATGACCACGTCGGCGCGTTGTTCACCTTGCTCTTTCATAGGGGCTGGATTGTTCAGCGCGCCGTGTGCCGTCAAGTCTGACGGCCACGCTCATTGTCTCACATGCCTGCTGGTTGCTTACAGATGGGATTGCTGGTCCTTTTAAAAAAAAAAAAAAAAAAAAAAGGGGATCTAGCGTTTCATTTGGCGCTCTGGCGGAGGACAGATGTCAATTGCTGCATCGGAGAGAGGGCTGTTATGCGCTGGAAATGATAATGCTGAGTTTCCCACTATAATGGTGTGTGCTCATGCTGAATCAGATTCAGAGTTGTCAGCAATGCTTTCCGGGGTGGCTTCCCGGATGTGCAATGGAAAAATTTAACAGCATGGAACTATTTGGTGTCAAAATATGGAACACCAAAAGGGCCATAACCTGTATAAGTTTTTCCCTCTCTCACTGCCCTCTGTCCTGCATGCATGAGGGTAGTCCCGACCCAGGGGTTATGCAGGAACTGCGTGCGGGGATGGACCTCGCTCTCCGGAGTGACGAAAGTCACTGTACTCTGTACACTGCTCCCTGGGTCAGGCGATGTCCACACCAGTGGTCCAGGAAGCTGGGGCTAAACCTGGCAGATATGCGTGAGCCCGACGAAGTTCGGTTCCTCATCGCCCCTGTCTGTCAGGCTGGCCTCTTCGGCGACGCCAACGAGAACTTTGCCCAGCAGTTCTTGGTGGCCCAGAAGCAGACGGAGGTGGCTAAAAAAATAAAAAATAATAATAAATTTAAAAAAAAAAAGGTCGCCGAGGGCGCCACCCTGCGTCCGCCTCCACCCAGGCAGCAGGTGGCCGGGCGCAAGGGAGGTGCCCAACCCGTCCAGGGTCCCGCGAGCCTGCTAGCATGCACAAGGGCAAGCAACCCTGAAACGGGCAGCCCAGCGAGAGAGGAATTGCTCGGGGAGACGGTGTCCGCACCCCTCCCTCCCCCGGAGGAGGACCGGGGGGAGAATATTTTTTTTTTGGTTTCGGTCCTGCCGCTGGCTCCCCGGAGTCCAGCGGTACCCACATTCTCAGAGCAGTTCTTCCCTCCCTGAGCCCAGAGAGGGACAGGTTGGCAGTGTGCGACGCCCCCGGGCCTTGCCACTCCTTTCCTCCCCTCTCACCCCTCGCCAGGGGGCAGCAGATTGGGCACCGAGGACGCCCCCGGGCCTTCTCACCCACTCTCTGCCCCACCTGGAGTATTCAGGCAACACTCCGGGCCGCCTCCGGGCCTCCCGAGTCGGGTCTGAATACTCCACCTCGCTGCCTCACCCCGGGTACGTCTGTGGTGCCGTTGATCCCGCTAGTTCGGTCTCTGGGGGCCTGGCTAGGTCTCCCCAGGCCGTCTCGCTGGCTCATCCGTACCATCAGACTCGGCTATGCGATTCAATTCGCACGCCGGCCTCCCAAGTACAGGGGCATCCTCTTCACCTCCGTGCGGAGCAGCGATGCCCATGTCTTGCGGTCCGAGATCGATGTCCTGCTGGCGAAGGGCGCGGTCGAGCCGGTTCCTCCTGCCGATATGAGGTCGGGGTTCTACAGCCCCTACTTCATTGTACCCAAGAAAGGGGGTGGGTTAAGGCCAATCTTGGACCTGCGCATTCTGAATCGGGCCCTGCACAAGCTTCCGTTCAAAATGTTAACGCAGAAACGCATTTTCCAATGCATCCGTCCCCAAGATTGGTTCGCAGCGATCGACCTGAAGGACGCGTACTTTCATGTCTCTATCCTTCCTCGACACAGACCGTTCCTGCGCTTTGCGTTCGAGGGGAGGGCATATCAGTACAAAGTCTTGCCCTTCGGGCTGTCCCTGTCGCCTCGCGTCTTCACGAAGGTCGTTGAGGCAGCCATTGTTCCGCTCAGAGAACGCGGCGTTCGCTTACTCAACTATCTCGACGACTGGCTCATACTCGCCCAGTCTCGGGAGCAGTTGTGCGAACACAGGGACATGGTGCTCAGTCACCTCAGCCTGTTGGGACTTCGGGTCAACCGGGAGAAGAGCAAACTCTGCCCTGCGCAGAGGATCTCTTATCTCGGTATGGAGCTGGATTCGGTCAGCCGGACAGCGCGCCTCACTCCAGAGCGCATCCGGTCAGTGTTGAACTGCTTGAATACGTTCAAAGGCAGGACAGCGGTCCCACTGAAATTATTTCAGAGGCTCCTGGGGCATATGGCATCTGCAGCCGCGGTAACGCCGCTCGGATTGCTTCATATGAGACCGCTTCAACGCTGGTTGCACGACAGAGTCCCGAGATGGGCGTGGCAGAGCGGTCAGTACCGGGTCCTAGTTACTCCTTACTGTCGCCAAACCTTCAGTCCGTGGTCAGACCCCTCGTTTCTCCGGGCCGGAGTGTCCCTAGAACAGGTGTCGAGGCATGCTGTGGTCTTCACGGATGCCTCATCCACGGGCTGGGGGGCCACGTACAACGGGCACGCAGTTTCGGGTCTGTGGACGGGGCCCCAACTGCGTTGGCATATCAATTGCCTAGAGTTACTGGCGGTACGTCTTGCCCTGGCCCGGTTCAAGAAACCGCTTCGGGGCAAGCTCGTACTGGTCCGTTCGGACAGCACTGCGGCCGTTGCGTACATCAACCGTCAGGGTGGTCTACGCTCCCGTTGCATGCTCCGGCTCGCCCGCCATCTCCTCCTGTGGAGTCAGAAGTTTGTGAGGTCACTTCGTGCTATTCACATCCCAGGTGCGCTGAACCAGACAGCCGACGAGCTCTCTCGTCAGTCGACACCTCCGGGCGAATGGCGACTCCACCCCCGGAGCGTCCAGCTGATATGGGACCACTTCGGGGTTGCACAGGTAGACCTGTTCGCTTCCCCGGAGTCGACCCATTGCCAGTGGTACTACTCCCTGACCGGAGGTACCTTAGGCATAGATGCACTGGCGCACAGCTGGCCCCGGGACCTACGCAAATATGCGTTTCCCCCAGTGAGCCTTCTTGCACAGACTCTGTGCAAGGTCAGGGAGGACGAGGAGCAGGTCTTGTTAGTTGCGCCCTATTGGCCCAACCGGACCTGGTTCCCCGAACTTACACTCCTCGCGACAGCCCTCCCTGGCCGATTCCCCTGAGGAAGGACCTTCTTTCTCAGGGACGGGGCACTCTATGGCACCCGCGTCCAGACCTCTGGAAACTCCATGTCTGGTCCCTGGACGGGACGCGGAGGTTCTAGATGGCCTACCACAAGCTGTGGTAGATACCATCGCTTCAGCTAGAGCCCCCTCTACGAGGCGCCTCTATGCTCTGAAGTGGAATCTGTTCGTCGTTTGGTGCTCTTCCCGCCAGGAAGACCCCCGGAAGTGTTCGATTAATGTTGTGCTTTCCTTCCTGCAGGATGGGTTGGAGCGGCGGCTGTCACCCTCCACCCTCAAAGTGTACGTCGCTGCAATAGCGGCGTATCACGATGCAGTAGACGGTAAATCCGTTGGTAAGCACGACTTAATCGTCAGGTTCCTCAGAGGTGCGAGGAGACTAAATCCTCCTCGTTCTACCTCGTTACCCTCTTGGGACTTAGCCCTGGTACTTAGAGCACTCCAGGGTTCTCCATTTGAGCCTTTGCAGTCAGTCGAGCTAAAAATCCTGTCCATGAAGACAGTCCTCCTGACCGCATTGGCCTCAATCAAGAGGGTGGGGGACCTGCATGCGCTTTCGGTCGACGAATCGTGCCTAGAATTCGAGCCGGCCAACTCTCACGTTGTCCTGAGACCCCGGCCTGGATATGTGCCCAAGGTTCCTACCACTCCCTTCCGGGACCAGGTAGTGAACCTGCAAGCGCTGCCTTCGGAGGAGGCAGACCCAGCCCTAGCTTTATGTCCCGTCCGCGCTCTTCGCGCTTACGTTGACCGGACTCAAAGCTTCAGATCCTCACAGCAGCTCTTCGTCTGTTACGGAGGTCAGCAGAAGGGAAAGGCTGTCTCCAAGCAGAGGTTGGCCCACTGGATAGTGGATGCCATTGTCTTGGCTTACCAGTCCCAAGACGTACCTTGCCCGTTCGGGGTGCGAGCACACTCAACAAGGAGTGTTGCTTCATCCTGGGCGCTGGCTCAAGGTGCCTCGCTGACAGACATTTGTAGAGCTGCGGGCTGGGCGACACCTAACACGTTCGCTAGATTTTATAGCCTCCGTGTAGAGCCGGTATCTTCCCGCATCCTCGCCCCCCAGGGCCAGTAGCGCTAAGTACCCGTTCTAGTGTCGGCTTGCAACGCCACTCCCACCTCCGGGCCGGATACGTGCGTCTATTCTTGCTCCAGTTGTGTTCCCCGGAAACGGCTAACCCTGTGAGTTCCTCCGTCACCCCTGCGGTGCCAGACGTTGCGGCCGTCTGGCGCCAGGCCTGCACCCGTATGCTTGTGGAACGTGTGTGTAGGCTGGGTTCCATATGTTGCGGTCCCCTCACGGCTACCCCATATGTGTATTCTCCACGGTATCTGCTACCCTGCTCGGTTAGCCCCGTGTCTTTCCCTCGACAGAGCCCGCTCTGTCATCTCTGGGATGTGTTCTTCCCCCCCTGGGATCAGGTTGGGTCCACCCCAGAGATTTTCCATAGTTGCACTACCCTAGGAGGTTAGTCCTGATGCGTATTTCCACCTCTCCTTCCATTGAAGGATGTGGCTCCGCAGCGTACCATCTCCCGAGACGGGCACGCTTTCCCAGCGTTATCCAATAGTCACGCTGAGTGGGTCTTGCAGGAACAGCAGTGACTGTCCTTCCCTGCCGGGAGCCCTGACTCCCACTCCAACTTAGGAGTGGTCCAGCGAGCTCAGGCAGGGCGCTGGAAGGGCCAGCATCCCTGGCGTTTCGGTAGGGTTCCCAATTCGTCGGTCAGTTCCGACGTACGTCGAACGTGACCGACTGAAAGGGAACGTCTCGGTTACGTATGTAACCCTCGTTCCCTGAAGGAGGGAACGGAGACGTACGTCCCGTCGCCAGGTGCTGTGCTTCAGCTGAAGGCCCGAGCCACTCTTCTCGGCTCCTCAGTTGAAAACAATATGCGGTACTTCCACTTCCGTATTTATACCCGCAATGCGGGGCGGTGCGTGGAATGTGTGCACCGCATGCCAATGTCCATTGGCTCGTTTTTAATACACTCGAAGTAGATTGGTCTCTGAAACAGATCCCAATTCGTCGGTCAGTTCCGACGTACGTCTCCGTTCCCTTCTTCAGGGAACGAGGGTTACATACGTAACCGAGACGTTTTATTATTCAACCAATGAATGGTGTTTAGCGCTACCTACAGGACTAGTATATATAAATAATCACAGAATTTAAAAAAGAGATTGTAAATGTCTTTACTTTATTGATTTGTTCCATAAAGACTATTACAGTAATTACTGCACTGTGACTGCAGTATGTAAACACAATATATTTTGTTTCTCTTTTTTATGCAGAAGAGAAATGACAGAACAGTGTTTTCAGATTGAACTGCCGGTGGATTTAAATAGTTAATTAATGTGATCTTTTGAGCAGCAGGTTTCAAAGCAAATTCAGAGAATTGAATGAATCTTTAACTATAATAAAGCAAAGCACACAAGAACCCGTTCGTGAATGTGATTCACTAGAAGATTCGAGCAGCTCAGTGGGAAACCTCTAGTGACTTCTGTGCAGAGTTGTGGTTTGATCTGCTCTTCTGCATTAGTGTGTCTTTATTCAAACATGTGGTGTGTGTGAGTGTGATCGGCTGATGCCAACACGAAAAAACACACTCAAACCCTTAGTGACCGCCCTAAGACTATTCCACACGTTTAACAGCAAAACATTGATAAAACATATTACATTTAATATGCTGCAGAAATAATATTGAATATAATATTTTAAATAGAATATTTTAAACCAATGCATGTGAGAGTATGTATGTGTGCAGTGAGTGGGTGGTGCTCAAATATTATTGGTGGAGGAAACACACGCAACACTAACTCAGTTTAACTCTGTCCTGTTATAGTTCACAATCTCTGACGTGTTCACAGACTACAAGTGCGACTATCTGATCATGTTTGTGTTGTTCTGCTTGTGGCGTCTGGTTGGTGAGTTATAATCATATTCATTTTAACACATCACTTGCTTTAGTTTAATATCTACAGAAATTTTAAACAGATCCAGATCAGATTTCCTAGTTGATAGATGCTCAAACTGAAACTTTATTGTGAGATGGAAAAAATAGGGCAAGAATAGTGGAATTAGTTTATAAACGACACTGACTTTTGATGAATCTAAAGTTTATTTTAATGTTTGTTGTTCTAGTTTCTCATTTCTTATTTAAAGAAAATTATAATGAAACATTTGATATAGAGAGAACTATATATTTTCATATGGACAAAAACAAAGTCAAGGGCTTAAAGGTCCCATGGCGTGGATTTTTTTATTTTATAATGTTTCCTGAAGTGTACTTATATTGTTAGTATGGTGTTTACATCACAAAATGTCATAATTTAGAAATAAAAAGCATTTTTTTCTATACTGATATTAGCCCTCTGGCTTGAATGCTCTGTTTGAAGGGGCGTGTCTGCTGTGAGACTTCAGTGAAAACTCTGGAAACTGTTGTGATTGGCTGACATCTATGCATTTGAAATGAGTATTAGATTATGTGGCGGAGGGGGCATGGTTTAGCGAGGTCTGTAAGCGCTGCCAGAGAGAGACGGACTGCATGTGGACCAGAGAGACGGAGAGCTGGAGAATGATCGATGAGAAAGTTGTATTGTACTAAGTTGTTGAGAGTGCTGTGAGCGTGAGTTTGTTTTGTTTGTATCTGAGAGTTCTGAATAAACACGAGTCCCCGTCACGCGACCTTGTCGTCTTCCTCCTTATTCTACGAACTTTGTAACATGTGGAACCCCTCTCGAATACTTTTACTACGTAAACCCCTCTAAACAATTTTTTTTTACCATCACAGCTTTTGAGATGAACGAATCATCAAAGTGTTGATTATAGCATTATTTTTTAGATCTTTTCCCATCACATGAAAGGCTGCAGTGAGCATTGAGTAAACAGACAGTCTGTTGATCAGTGAATGCAGTGATCTCATCATTGCAGCGCGTTTTCTCTCACAAAATGCGTTGACCACAACTAACAGCAGACACGACATCGACATGAATACAGTAAGAGCTTTGTTGTGCAGCATAACAGCGTCATTCATTTGCAGTTTGGGCAAGTGAGCAGATACACTCGCAACGTGTGATTGACAACTTAGAGCATTATAAAGAGAGTGTTCTTTGATCACACTCTGTAGTTTAACAGAAATTAAGATCATTTTTTAAAATTAACCTATGTAATATTTCCCTTTATGTCATATAATGATTGTTTACAATTTTATTGCTAACACTTACATCATAAACACCTGTGGAACTTTTAATTGACATAATCCGTCTATATTTGTAACAATATCTTGCAGCTGATCATGCTTGATTCACACACAGACTTCAACATTCAGCATGCAAAACACAACTATGGTAGCTATACTAAGTCAAGAGTAAACCTAAATTAAAAGATCAAGTACTCTCTACAGTTCTTTTTTAGTTACTAGAACTCTTGTGTAAGTAAACTATACTAACTAAGCATTTGTTAACACAACATACTATTCCTATTTCACTTTACTTGTTTTTTTAAGGCAATCGGTTTGCATGCTTTTTTCAAGTTAGTCTAACTAATTTGATTTTACAGTGTGCTTCTAAGAGAAACGATGTGAAGTTGATCGTTTAGTCACTGGCTTGATTCCCTGATGCACATGCACAACAGTATTAAACGCTTTAGAAAGAAAATGTGTGTGAACTTGAATGACTAGCTACACATCAGAAATCACTGATCACAGATCAGGCATTAATGAACACTGTTACTCACTGTTTGTGGCGGTGCTGTCAAATCCATATGGTAAAAGTCTGTTTGTAAAGCCTGTGCTGACGTCGCGACTGATAAACAGAATCCATTTTCTCCAAATTCTCTGGGCGGGCAAAGCAGAGGAAGGGGAGGTAACCGTTCCCCGTATGATGACATACAGGGAAGATTCCAGATCGGCTTGTCTAAGCTCTCATTTTCTCAAAGGCAGAGCAGGACACCCAGAACTCGGTTTACACCTATCAAAATTTCTAGCCACTTAGGGACCATATACAGGCTAGGGGAACTCATTTTAATATTAAAAAACCTCATTAAATGAAAATGTCATGCCACGACATTCTCCAGAGCAGAAGCACTGAAGGAGCCAATCAGATTTAAGATGAGATGAAATGGTAAATGGAAATGGTAAATGGACTGCATTTATATAGTGCTTTTAACAGACCTACGGCCAACCAAAGCGCTTTACATTTGCCTCACATTCACCCATTTATACACAGACGGCGGTATCAGCCATGCAAGGCGCCATCCAAAATACTCCTGTAGCTCCACCCACAGTGTGCTTACAGTGCCAGATAACAAAAGATAACACCTCAAAAACTATTAATCCCAGCTACTCCTGTGTCTGCTGCTGCTCATCATTACAGTTACAAAACTGATCTACTGTGTGCTTCATCTGTTTGTTCATCAGGTGTGTTTGGTGAGTCAGTGTCAGTGATGGAGGGAGATTCAGTCTCTCTAAACTCTAATCTTACTGATATAATGGATGAAGATCTGATTGTGTGGAGGTTTGGACCTGAAAACTCTTTAATAGCTCAAATTGATGTAATGGCTGACAGAATCATTGTATATGATGATGTTCCTGATGGGAGATTCAGAAACAGACTGAAGCTGGATCATCAAACTGGATCTCTGACCATCACACACATCACAACTGAACATGCTGGAGATTATTCACTACAGATGATAGGAAATCTGAGCAAGAGTTTCAGTCTCACTGTCTTTTGTGAGTTTAATGTTTGTTTCACCTAGCTTTAAAGTAGACGTATCTTAATTATTAAAACAACTAAATCATTTCGATAATCAATAAATCCTCTCTGATATTTCTCCATGTGTGTAATTAATAACAACCTTTTTTTTTATAAATATATGGAGAGGAATTAAGATCACGAGATGCTCACTGACACTTTAATAAACACTTTCTGAATCACTATTCACATTTCTCTCTTTCTCAGCTCGTCTGCCTGTTCCTGTCATCAGTAGAGACTCTTCACAATGTTCTTCATCATCATCTTCATCATCATCATCATCATCATCAAATTGTTCACTGGTGTGTTCAGTGTTGAATGTGAGTCATGTGACTCTCTCCTGGTACAAAGGAATCAGTTTATTGTCCAGCATCAGTGTGTCTGATCTCAGCATCAGTCTCTCTCTACCTCTGGAGGTGGAATATCAGGATAAAAACACCTACAGCTGTGTGCTCAACAATCCCATCAGCAACCAGACCAGACATCCCAACATCACTCAACTCTGCCACACATGTGCAGGTACGGCAGTGACGGTATTACTTCCATTTATTCACTGAATTAATTTGTTGATTTTATCGAGACTGATAACTTAAGATTACTTGGATGAATGAGCTTCTATCGTCAATGTATTTTTGAACAGTTTTTACAGTTTTTATTTTTCTTCTGTGAAGCACAAAATGAGATTTTGCAGATATATTTTTGAGTTCACGACAGACACTAAAGTTAACTTGTTGAAAATCACAATTCAATTCTTGATTGCTCCCCTTTTTTCAGAAGTCCACGCCCACTGTTGTGATTCTGCTGAAGCTGTGCTCCGATTGGCCGTCACTGCGCTGATGGGCGTGGCTGCTGCGGCTGCTGCTGTTCTTCTGCTCAATGACGTCAGAGCCACAAGAACTTAAACAGAGAAAACAGAACAGATGTCATAAATTGAGCCATATATTGCAGTTTTAAAATATGTGTGGTCTAATTGTTTATTGATTGTGAAGCTTCTATTCACTCTGAGAACTGGATTGTAAAAGTTCATCACCTGAATCTGCTGTATTGGGGACATCTGGTGGCCTAAACGATGAATATTCTTGAATATTTCATTTTATTTGGCAATGCCATCTATTTTACATTTCTTTGTTAATTACACTTTCATTCTTTCTTATTTTATGTTATGTTTTAATGTATAATTGTATGCAACCCCACAGATATAAATGTAAAAATATTGTTGCAACAATAAATCACTGTAGAATTTAATTGAATATTACCTTGAACTGATATACATATATTAATCATATATAGGCCTAAATGGTTATTTAAGGGTGTAATAAAAGAGTAAAGTTGTTCATAAACGTTACAGATGTTCTGTCTCAAAGACTGGAAGGTCATTCTAACTTCTGAGAGAAAGTAAAAGTTCTGACCTGACTTTTTTTGTCCTTGTTTTGATGGCAAGTAGGGCATAAATTTCATACGCAAAATAAAAAGGCTGCTGCTCAAAAGTCATTCTGAATAGACACATAATCAACATATATTTAGAAAGCCAACACTTGAGAGTTTACAGTTCAGACTCAGACTGTTATTAATATGAAGATATATAATCTCAAAAAATCTAAATATTAACAAATATATATAATTTTAATGTATATAAAATGATGTGGCTGTAGAAACTTAGAAACACAATGAAGCTGAAGCCACCGGTCTGCTCATGCTTTATTTCAAATCTGAGGATGTTATCTCTAAAAATATTCATTTTATGAAAAATGTTCTACAACCATGTCATGCATGTCGGTGTCCCCCCGTTCTGCCAGCACCTCATCTTTGCTTCGGTTCCTCAAGCCGGTGGCATCGTCTGGGACTTTCAGGCCTAGTCATTTCAAATGTTTAAATTACCATAATTTCGAGTGTCAACTTGTAAAAAGCATTAATGTCCTTGTAGAGCTTGTAATTATGGTAGTTTTCGGAGATCTCCTTCTTGTACCACATGACTGCTGCAGATTCATTTAGGCATTGATAGTGTTGCCATAGAAACGCACAATTCCCAGTCCAAGGACCTGAACAGCTCTGAATTTAATGTCATAATCTCGAGACTACTGTAATTACGGTATGGCGTAAATGCAGCAAAAGTACCGGAATGACCCAATACTTCTGGCGAGATTCTGAAGTGCACATTTGATGGGCACTTTACTATCCCATGAGCACACGAGAGGGAGTTTAGGAATGGAAGTGAAGCTGACGCTGGTAGGTCATGTGACAGTAACAACAGGGCAGTTGTAGTACGTCCAAATTTCATTCATACTTCCCATATTCATAGTGTGTTGGATTTGTTGGATATCAGATGTTAAATACCCAGAGAGAAACTTGGTGGTGTGTCTGATTAAAACACTGGGAAAAAAGATCTAGTCCTTGCAGTCTTTAATTTATGGAGTTCCGGATGCTTAAGTCTTGAATTCTTTGAACAATCCAAAAGCACATGGAGATACCAGGGGCAAATTCACATGACAGATGTTAATAAAAGGACAGGATTATCATGATGGGATGAATAGGATGGATAGGATGAACAAGATGTACAGGATGGTCTTTAGTCATTAATGCATCCTAAGGACTCAAAGGACATGGTTGGGTGTCCATTCAAACACCCACACCTCACCAATGCAAAAGAACAAAGGAAGGAAGTGAGGTCTATTTATAGACCTTGATCAGGGGATAATGGGTAATGTAGTACATCATATGGTAATGCAAGTTGCCAGGATTTATGAGAAATGTAGTACAAAGAAAAATAAAGGGGAAAAAAGGAAACAAATGGGTCAATTTACAACAGTATAAAGAGTGTTTTTTTTAACTGTTGCAAAGTAAATTCAAATGTACTGTCAGAGGCAGCGTTTGTCTTATCATTTCATCAGTCAAATGTTTCTGCTTTTTTTCAGCCACAGCAAACTCTGGATGCCTTTGTCCATATGAGGGATTTCCTGGAATGTCATAGGTGTAGCTAATGACTTCCATGAGTCTCACTTGTGGACTTTTATTATGAGGGCGCCCTCTGGCTTCCAGTATGAATAAAACAGACATCACATTAGAGTGTTTAGTGCTCCATGATGTTCACATCACCTCGTTTTGGATAAAAATAAAACATCAATGGCCCGTTCTCCGTACCTCGCTTAATACATCTGAGATTATTTGACAGATCCCAGATCTTTTAATCGTGATAACGGATCTCTGGCTTATTTGGTTCTTCAAACGAATTTGCGGATTGGATTAAAATATCTGGATTTAATGATCTAAGATTACTGAGCGTTCTTGTGTTCCCTGAAGAGGGCAGATGCATCGATACTCGAAACCATGATCAGCAATGCAGCGATTGGCTTGCGTCAAGACAGCAACGTAATGACATCATATAATTAAAAAAGCCACCTGGCAAAAAAACTTGACAAATTACACAAAAAAAACCCCCACGAATTTCTGAACCTTTATAAGGAAACAGCCAAACGACCAAACCAACATAAAAGTTATTATAGATAAATGATAAAAGGTTTTTTTTTTTTAACATGATTACCAATTATTTATATTCACAAGTTTATACAGTATTTGTACACCCTTTACATTTTTATTTCAATGTTGTAATTTAATTTTTAATTCAATTTGAAGCAGACTTGTAACGTGACAGTATTCGAGTTTCTTATGGGTCAAGATCAAATTATCCTCTCTTGCGCTGCATCAAGCCATCCCATAATATCCGTGATCACTTAATGCACGGCTCAGATTAACTGTACAACATGTGTGTAAACCAATAAAAATAAAATGATATAAAGTAATTATTCCATCACAAATAAATCGCTCAATCAAGTGGCTGTATCTAGTATTATACACAACATTATACATTCTCATTTACATATACAATTTTTATATTATTATTTAAAATTATTATTATTGCCCCTGGTTCAGTAATGAACTCTTGTAATAAAGTAGCAGTGGCTGAGACAGATTTTAAGTATCACTTCAAGATGCAATCTAATCCTGTTTACATGAAATAAGCAGCTCGCGAGCAGGTTTAAGCTTACGGACCTGTTGCTATGACAGCAAGTCCAGGATGAGCGTCGAAGAACCAAACAATCCAAGATCATGTCAAATCGTCAACAATCAAATCCAGCTAACTGAGTTAGCGAGGTACGAAGAACGGGCCCCAGGTCATGCATAGACTATCTTGTGTCTTTGAATATCTAGTTTATTCACACTGGCCCATGAAAACCTGAAAAAGCTTGCACGAGAAAAAGCAAATTTACTTTTTATTAAGTATATGGTTGTAAAATTAGATTTATACCAAAAATATGCTGCTGGTGCTTAAATACAATAACTGCAGTCCAGTTTACAAACACTAACAAACAGCACCTCTTTCATGAAACAGAAGCAAAACGGAGTTCTTTATAGTTTTGTCCATAAATGAATTAGGCCTAGATGTAACAACGAATATAGGTTTACGGAAAATTGTTCAGTCTGTTTCACAATGCCCAAAGACACAAGAAAATGCACAATAATCCACAATAAAAAAATACAAAAGACACTATTTAAAATAAATGCTGTTCTTTTGAACTTTAAATTCATCATAGAACCCTGAAAAAAAATGTTTTAGACAACTATTTTCAACTTCATAAATGTTTCTTGAGCATCAAATCATCATCATGATTTCTGAAGGGTAGAATAATGATGCTGAACATTCAGCTTTGATCACAGGAATAAATGACATTGTACAACATATTCAAATAGAAAACAGTTCAAAAACTTTTGAAAGGTTAAAATAGTTTAAAATAAAAAGGAGGATGCAAAAATAAAATACAGTGCAATCAGTCGGACGTACAGTAACTCAGTGCTCATTCAGTAAATGCAACATATGTGTTTTGAGTCTGGATTTAAATGTGGCTACTGTTGGAGCACATCTGATCTCGTCTGGAAGCTGGTTCAGCTGCGGCTGGCATAATAGCTAAAAGCAGACTCTCCTTGCTTTGAGTGAACCCTTAGTCCTCTTGCAGAAGTGTAGGGGTGGAGTAGGTTTGTCAAATAAGAAAGTGCTAGATTATTTAAAGATTTATAGACAAGCAGTAAGGTTTTATACTCGACAATGGTGTCTGACACACAGGGCATAAATCTCAAAATAATAAATCTCCCATATTAATGAATTAATTAACAAAGTGCCAATGCTACATCAACTCATTTAGCCTCTATCATAGCCTATCAAATAACACTATACAAAAGAAACACCAAACATCAATAACATTTACAACAAAATATACAATCATAACATAATACAGTTAACTGCCTATAAAGGCACAATAAAAGATCCTCTCCGAATCGGATTCAATTTCCTCTGGAACAGCTCAAGTTTAGAGACTGAAGCACTGCCTCTGTCTTTGTTTGCTGACACAATCGCTGCATCCAAAATCGAACACTTCCCTACTAGCCTATATAGTAGGTGAAAAACAGTGTGACAAAATAAGTATGTCTGAGTTCACAGAACTCATAAAAGAGAAGGTAAAAAGAACGATACATTTCCCTAAAGTATATTCGTTACTTACTACATAAATTCGTAAGAACAGACTGCAAACAAATGCTCACACAACCGCGGTTGGTTGATTTCATTTTCCGGGTTGCGTCCATTGCTACATTACAGTACATGTTTTCCTATCACTATAAAGTTATTCATTTGTTAACTATGCTGTATTAATGCCGTCGAGGCTACAGAGGATGCTAACACGCAAGCGGTTAAAACAACGTGACAAAAACACAAATGTTGAATGTCACGTTTGTTACCATCTATTTGCATTATTTTATATCCAGCTGGACGCCTTTATGCATTTGTAATGCTTTGAAGTGGTATATTTGAAGCTAGGGACATGAGAAATAAAACTGTATCCTCATGCAGCCGACAAAACATTGATATCACTTTTTTTATCGTCACTGTAACACATTTTGATTAGATAACCAGTGACAAAATATACATATAATTTACAATAAAATATATTACTTTATAATAAGGTTAATACAAGTATAGTTCATTAACATTTACTAATACATTTTAAAGTTGTCACATTAGTTATTGCAATATGAATAATGGTATAATTAATATATTTTATATTTAAAACTTACAATAACATTTTGCCATTTGTACTTGTACTTCTAATTAAGTATTTTTAATATAAAAAATACTTTAAATTATTAAGTACAATAAATATCACATATTTTAAAGGGTTAGTTCACCCAAAAATGAAAATTCTGTCATTAATTACTTACCCTCATGTTGTTCGACACCCGTCAGACCTCCGTTCATCTTCAGAACACAAATGAAGATATTTTAGTTGAAATCTGATGGCTCAGAAAGGCCTCCATTGGCACAATGGCACGGTTCACTCTCAAGACCCTTAAAAGGTACTAAAGACGTTGTTACAAAGTCCATCTCACTACAGTAGTTCTAAAATAACTTTATGAATCGGCGACAATAGTTTTTGTGCGCAAAAAAAACTAAATAACGACGTGCATAGTGATGACGATTTCAAAACAAAGCATCATGAAGCTTCGAAGCGTTATGAATCACTGAGTCGATTCAGCAGTTTGAATCGCCAAATTTCAGCAGTTTGGCGGTTTGACACGTGATCCGAATCATCATTCGGCTCAGTGATTCATAACGCTTCGAAGCTTCATGAGGCCGTGTTTTGAAATCGTCATCACTATATAAGTCGTTATTTAGGGTTTTTTTGCGCACAAAAACTATTGTATTTTATCTAAAGTTTATCTAAATATCTAAAGTTATTTTAGAACCACTGTAGTGAGATGGACTTTGTAACGACGTCTTTAGTACCTTTTAAGGGTCTTGAGAGTGAAGGGTGCCACTGAGCCAATGGAGGACTTTCAGAGGCATCAGATTTCAACTAAAATATCTTAATTTCTGTTCCGAAGATGAACGGAGGTCTGACGGGTGTCGAACGACATGAGGGTAAGTAATTAATGACAGAATTTTCATTTTTGGGTGAACTAACCATTTAAGTTTTTACTCCAAAAATGTACTGACTGTGTTTGTATAGTGTGGTTGTCGCGGACAGATTTCGTGGCGTGCACTCGTTTGGGCTCTGTGGCATTCGAGATGCAGTTCGTCACGGGTTGCTTGATGTACTCCACGAGGGACTACTTTGGTTACCTCATTTTTACTCTATTTTACTCTATTTTTACTCTATTCTTGGGACCGAGTCTGCGCAGTCGTGATCTCGGGACCGGAGTTGCGCAGTAGAGAGCAGGAAGTAGAGGTGCGATTGTCAAAAGCCCGCCCACACTCTCACAGATGCAGAACAATTAATTATGATGATGTGAAATAAACAGTTATGGAAATGTAGAAATGAAAGCTAAAGCTCCAATCTCCTCCCAAAAATCCAGATTTTAGTGCCAAAATTAGTGCCTCAGTGACAACTTTACTCAGAGAATCTCAGCTGTCAATCATGACGTCACCACCTCCGTTTTTATAGTATCAAAAAACTCACTAAAACTAAACTTATTTAAAAAACGAACACTTGAAATGAAATCATCGTGATAAAAACTGCCTAAAATGACAGAAACCATCTTTTGAAAACAATTATTTGAAGTGTAATTGACAGGGACGTGCACAGGAATTTTGAGGGGCAGTTGCTCTGACCTAAAAAAAAGGGCACTTCAAACAATACCCAAAATAGTGATAGGATTTAGGCATTTAACCATTTTGAATAAAATAATTAATGTGATGCATTACTTCCATCATTCCATGTTTCCCCCACTCTACCCTAAGTAATTTGGTTCTCTCTCATCATTTGGCTCAGGGGGTGCATAGAGTCTCTTTGGCTCGAGAGACTCCACAAGTCATGGATGTGTGTACATATATATATATATATATATATATATATATATATATATATATATATATATATATATATATATATATATATATATATATATATATATATATATGGATACTCTAATCCCTTTGGCATCACATGACATCCGTCTTTCTCCTTCTGTAAGAAAACACAATGAAACAAAAAGAAAAAATAATCACAAGATAAAGAGAGAGAAATGAACAGTGAAATCAACACTTCTGTCACCAGTAATAAGTTAATAAGAATCAGTATAAACATTTTTTTCCTCAGTTAGATGACTTATATGTAAATATAAATTCTACTCAGTCAGTGGGAATATAAATATACAGATATATGCAGTCTCTTTTTATGTCTCTTCATGTAACCTCAGACTAACTGGAGGATGGTGAGAGTAGATCTCTGTCCACTATACCATCAGTTTTCATACTCTTTGTGAATTAAAAAATATCACTTGATTATTACAATATATGGCAAACAAAAAAAATTATATTTACAAATGGCTCATTACAGCAAAACATATAATAACTATCTTAAACATTTTTAGCAAAGGTTGTAACATGCCAAAGACATTTGCACCAAACTGTATAGTTTTGATGGGCATTTTCTACAAAGAGACTACAGTGCAGCATCTTACCTCATATTTAGACTTTCAACAGATTCTCAAGCTTGTTTTTCTCCACGTCTGCTGTAAAAAAATAAATCACACACAATTAAACACATGCCTTTACTACAGTATCTGAAGGTGGTACTTGCCATTTGTAGAGCGTCTGTGGAGATGGTAAATCACAGCAGCACCTGCAGCTGCAAACACCAACAGAACAACAGCAACAACTATTGCAGCTATAAGACCTGCAGACAGACCTGAACCTAGAAGAGCTGAAGACAGACAGACATGAGTGTGAGTGAATCCGATAGTAATTGTATATCCAGTCATGTGAAAAAGAAAGTACACACTTGTTAAATTCTATGGTTTACGTATCAGAACATAATAAAAAATCATCTCGTCTTTAGCAGGTCTTAAAATTATGGAAATGCAACTTCAGATGAACAACAACACATGACACATTACACCGTGTCATTATTTATTTAAATGGGACGTAAAATGCCCCTTTTTACAATATATAAAATAAGTATCTGATGTCCCCAGAGTGTGTATCTAAAGTTTTAGCTCTAAATACCCCACAGATAATTTTTTGTAGCATGATAAAGTTGTCGCTTTTTAAGGGTGAGCAAAAATGTGGCATTTTGTGTGTGTCCCTTTAAATGCAAATTAGCTGCTTTTCAAAATTTCAGAAATTGTTCAGCCTTATGTTCAAACCGGAATCGGACAATGATGGAGAGACTCAAGAAGAAGTGACAAATAATGCAACAGGAGGTTTCTGATTGGTTAATTGATGAAATTATGTAGCTGATGTGGAGTTAACTATCTTGAAGTCCTCAACTAGCATGTTCTGTCATGATAATCTATAAATCGCTCGTGTGGGAACTGATGTAAGATGCACAGAGCCAGCGAATATCTGCTGCATAAAGAGAGAACAGGTATAGTTTAGTTTAATTACGGTTATAACTTATGTGCTCATCTTGATTTATGACATGCTGTTGCATTTGTGTTCGTACTGTATTGTAATAAATGTGAAAAGACGGATGTGACAGCTTGAGCGACTCCCAAATGTGCTCTTCTACAACAACTCTTCCTCTTCTCAACATGGCCTTTGTTGTGGCAAGGTTTACGTTCATTTTAGGGTTAGGGATGTCACCAACCCATGAAGAAGCTCGTTGTAGTCCCTACCAGCCGTTTGTTGTGGTCCTTAAAAAGCCTTCTACTTTGAGCGTTGTATCTTTGCAGATGTTGTTTATGATCGAAGAGCAACATTAAACACTAACTAAAGTTCAAAAGGGAAATCATAATCAACCACCCCTTTAACAAAAACTATAGGCCAAAATGCAGAAGCCATGCAGGGGCGCGGGAAGTGGGGGTGCTGGAGGGGCTGCGGCACCCCCTGGTTTCAAAGGATTGCAAATGCAATGCAAATTTTTGTTCATTTACATTTATTCATTTTTAGAATTCAATCATTTATTTGTAATAAACATTTTAAGTGGCCCATTAAAAAGTATTATTTATATGTTGAATTATGTTTTTAAAACATCCATGAGGTCACCGTTGCGGTGTGTGCGTAGAAAGAGCGGTAATATTTCCTACAGTGGCGAGAGAGCGCCTTTCTGGAGATCCCGTTCATTTCTGAAGCTCATTCCGCTCAGCACCGCGCGCTCAACCCAGAATGCCCTTTGTGACATGCTGGATCAAATATAGGCTATCTGAAATAGTTAGGGCTGCCCTTGACTAAAGGTTTTTCTTTTCTTTTTTCTAGTAGTTGTTCATTTAAGCCTTTGTTCACGCAGCGCCGCCGCCTCCATGTCATTGTCTGTTATAGGCTATTTGCTTATTATTTATTAAATCCGGGCAATTTGGTTGATAAAATATTTATTAAAATTAAGATACAATTTATACAAAACGAAATTCAATTTAAAGAAAGGCTTTCAACAAAACAAAACTTATTGCAGTGTTATTGAACTTATTGAAGACCCCCGTCTTCTGACATAGGCTATTATGCATCTTATGTGCCCCACTCACAACGTACATTTAATGAAAAAAATAACATTATAATATTTAAACTGAAACTAAATACGTGTTTTAATGGCTACAAGCAGTGTTGGGTGTAGCTAGTTACTAAGTAATTAGTTACTGTAATTTAATTACTTTTCCCTTGAAAAAGTAAAGAAAAGGGATTACTCTTATTTTTTCTGTAATTTAATTACAGTTACTTCTGATGTAATTGAACTAAATACTAAATACAATTATATATAATACAATAATGGAATTAACATCAACATTTAAAGTCTAATTTTAAAATGCATGTTTTTATGTATCCTTCTAACATTTGTAATACTTTGGTCAGAATAACTGATGTAGTTTTATATTGAATGAATTAAAAGAACCGTTTCATGTCTATCCTTGAATCGCATAACTAGTTGAGGTTAATATAGATTTGGGAAGTAGCCTAATTAGTAATAAGTAATTAAATACTTTTTGGAGAGAGTAATTTGTAGCTACAGTAGGCTAATATAATTACACTATTGAAGATGTAATTATTAACTAGTAATTCATTACTTTTTTAGAGTAACTTACACAACACTGGCTGCAAGTATAGTAGGCTACAGAGAAATGTCATATCGGAGCGGGATTTGAGCGCACGTCATTTTACCGGTGAGCGGCTCCGCTTTGCTTTGCTCACATGCTCTGGTAAGGTAGGCAGGTTTTTTGCGTCAATTTGTATTTCCTGTCACTGTGCAGGCTCTTTTATTGTAAATGACTGTATGACGTTTAATGTAGGCCACAGTCCATTGCATTACGACCCCCCCCCCCCCCCCCCCCCAAAAAAAAACACAGCACCCCCAACCTAAAACATCTTCCCCCGCCCCTGAAGCCATGTGTGGAAAACTAAGTAGACCCTTAATTCTTCCTAGAGGGTATGTAGCAGTCAGGTGCTGAAAATGAAATGTCTTTGATTAATTGATGATCAGCAAGTGTGAAAAGTGTGAAAGCAGAGGTTTTGTCAGTTTGCTGGTCTGGAGCATTCAGGTGTGTGTTAACACAATGCCCAGGAGGAAATACATCAGTAATGATCTTAGAGAAGCAGTTGTTAATGCCATCAATCTGGGAAGGGTTACGACCATTTCCAAGTCCATCGTTCTACAGTGAGGAAGATTATCCACAAGTGGAAAACATTCAAGACAGTTGTCAATCTTCCCAGAAGTGGACATCCCAGCAAATTCACCCCAAGATCAGACTGTGTAAAGCTCAGAGAAAATCGCAAAACACCCAAGGGCTACATCTTCTACTCTACAGGCCTCAGTTAACATGTTAAATATTAAAGTTCAAACCATAATTAGAAAGGAACTGAGCAAGTATCGCATGTTGGGCTGCAAGGAGAAAACTCTTCTCTCTAAACAGAACATGGCAGCACAGCTTAGCTGGATCTGAACAAACCACAAGACTTCTGGAACAATGTCCTTTGGACAGACGAGACTAAAGTGGAGATGTTTGGCCATAATGCACAGAAAACCGAACACAGCATATCAGCACAAACACCTCATACCAACATTTTCACATGACTGTAAATAAAAAAAGAAGGGAGGAGAAAACATACTCAAGTCCCACTCGTCCTCCTTCCCATTCCCGTACAATTCTTCATTGATTTTGTCAGGAACAGAAAGAGAAGCTGAAAAATACAAGAGAATATTAGTAAAGAAATAAAATATATATATATATATATATATAATGCAGAAAAGGAGCCTTTAGGACCAGTTATAACAAAACATTTTAATACCAACAATGTTGAATTATTCACAAGATATGTATACAAGGGCCTAGATTTGGTTTGAACATTGGGGGGGTTGAACGTTGGTATGCTGCCTGATATTTTTTATGTGTATTGTTATTGGATAAATGATTTCTTCCTATCTACCTATCTACCTATCTATCTATCTATCTATCTATCTATCTATCTATCTATCTATCTATCTATCTATCTATATGCTTTAACTGATTCCAAATTCAACATATACAAATATGAAAGAGACAACATTTAAACATTTATTTTAAGATTTTTACATTACACCTAAATGCATTTAAAAAAAAATTGAACGGGAAACACATCGGCTCTTGAACAACTGTAAACATGAAATTTAGATACACCACTTACTCTTACTTCTTGACAGCCTTAGGAACTTGACTTAGTATAAAGCTGTTTACTGGAGTCTTTAAACCATTAATCTATAGCCTAACTTTACAAAGCTGCTGTTTTTTACTGTTTCCTATTTTATTTTATTGATTGAATGGCATCTTTATACCTGCTTCTCCTCTCCCTCTGCTGACTTTTCTACCCTGCTATATTTACCTCGAATCTGTTATAAAAACATGTTAAGAGATTACACCTCATAACTTTATGAAATTTGTGTATAATCATCATTCATAAAATTCTAACATAGTAGAGATTATAAAAAGAAAGTATAGAAACCGCCTCAGAGATTCACTGTTTTAATGAGTGAGCCACTTAAATCGTTCATTCATCCAATTCGTTAATTCGATTAATTTTGGAAGAAAAAAAAAACACCGATGTGAATACTTTTGTCATTGATAATTACAGACACTATTGAAAAATGAACTAGCAAAACAGACGACTTTGATAACTTGTTATAGTTATAGCTGAATACATTGCAATGGATTAGCTAGCTAAAATATATGTGGTGTTTTTTTTTTTTTTTTTTTTATTGCAATATTAATAAACAAAATAAAACAACACATATAACAAATATAAACAATATTTCAAAGACAAAATGAAAGTATGATTCAATAATTTTACAGAGAAATGTAAATCACCTGAATAATAAACTAGAGCTGCAACTAACGATTATTTTTTCTGTCGACTAATCTAACGATTATTTTTTCGATTAGTCGACTAATCTAACGATTATTTTTCTGGATTAATCTTATGATTCTTTTTTACTGATTATTGTACTTCAAAGAGGGTAGTGAATTTGTATATTATTTTAACATGAAATCAATGAATGATGACAATATTAATTGTATTTCAGGAAGGGTTAGTGCACATAGTAGGCTATGCCATTTTATAAAGAAATATATGAACACAAGAAGCTTTTTAAACATAATATATAATGATACTATT
Organism: Gobio gobio; assembly: GCF_949357685.1. NCBI lineage: Eukaryota > Metazoa > Chordata > Actinopteri > Cypriniformes > Gobionidae > Gobio > Gobio gobio. Next base: position 8,368,596 of record NC_137120.1, read on the forward strand.
CATCATAAAATGTATACAGAGTAGGCCTAATTAGGAAAAGTTGTTTACTATAGTAGTTGAGTATGATTTACTTATTGATTTGTGTCAATAGTAAACGAAAATGCACTTGTATTTATCTGCAAAAGGTTCACATACAGGAGCTTTCAGCATAGTTTTAATATAGTATAACTAGTTGTCTATTTTGAAGATACATGTGCATAAACAACGACTAAAGCTGCCAGAAGTTTTAGCCCAAACTTCAAAGACACATTTAAATGATTAAAGCTAGAGGCATATCTTAACTTTAATGTTACTTTAATCATGCAAACTACCTATATACAGCATGTTATTATGCATATGTGTTTGGGACAGAGCGGAACCAGGTCGCATTAACAGGAGATATATGCAGCCCATAATAAATAAAAGCACGAGACGTACTGGGGTCGGAGAAGAACCCCGGAAAATGTGACCGTATGTTGCAATACACGCGCCACGGTTCAGCTGCGCGAGAGAACACTGGCAGCAGGGTTGCCAGGTTTACACAACAAAACCCACCCATTCGTTACTCAAAACTAGTCCAAAACAAGCCCAATCGCGTTTCGGGGAGGTTCTCTGGTAAACATCAAGTTCGGGGGGTTAAATATGTGTGTTTTTTTGCAGGGCTGCCGGCTAAAATTCTCATTCCCGGGGCTAAATATCACATAATTGGGATCGCTTCAACCCGCGGACATGAGACACAGCCCGCGGCAACAGTGTAGAAGTAGCCCAATTCCGCGGAAAAAACCGGGACTTGGCAACACTGACTGGCAGTGTGAAAGCTCCCGCTCTCCACACGCACAGCTTCTGCTCTGCCACCGCGCGCAATGTGAAACCGGCATTACAGAGCGAACAAAGCACAGTTTTATTCGGCTTCTGTTTAAAGTACTCCCACACTTTTGAATGTCGCGGTCTGGCTTTATATGATAAATGATCATTTTCACTATGCCCGGGAGCAGAAGCTGCCATTATTCTAGATCTTCTGTTCCATTCTAGAACGTAAATAATGTGCCGCCGACGCAGTCGACGTCATCGACGACGTCGACGCGTCGTTGCAGCCCTATAATAAACCTAAAAGAAAAAGGAAACAGAGAAAAAAGAAGAAAGAAAAGGGAAGAGGGCACCAAAATCAGAGTATTAGGGATGAATATTAAACATGGCACAAATTCTGGATGTTTTCATAGCTGTTTTGTTATCAGAAGTTGAAATTGTATTTAAATACGACATCAGTTCTTCTTTGAAGAAGTTAAAGTGGGGTTTAGTTTTAATATATTTACATTTATGGATGTGAAACTTTCCAATAAATAAAAGAAGGTTTATACAAAAGCTTGCATCAATTAGATTATTGTCTTTGACATAAAACCCAAAAAGAATGTGTTTAAATGATAGAGAAAAGTTGCAAAAAACCTTTTGGACAATCAGAGCATCAATATTATTCCAGAAATATCGAGCAAAAGGACATTCCCAAAACAAATGATCAACAGTTTCAGAAGAGGCTTCACAAAAAGAGCAGGACGTATCAATATCACTTCTAAATTTCTTTAAAAAGTACTTAACTGGATAAAATCTATGAATAATTTTGAAGGAAATTTCTTTAACTTTATTTGTTAGAAAGAATTTCTGAGGAAGTGACCAAACATATGACCATTTAATGTCATCAAAAAAGTTATTCCAATAAGAAATGGAAGAAGGAATTGAAGTAATAAGGTCCAAAAATAAGGACCTTATTTTGTAGTTGGATTTATGCACTGAAAAACAAATAGAACCAACCACAGTGGATTCAGGGCTAGGGGGACAAACAGAAGTCAGTGTAGCATTATTACGGTTTCTAAATAGCATTGAGATTTCCAAAGAGATGGCTTTGAAAACTATATTAAATTCCTTACTAGAAACGTCTCGGTTACGTATGGTAACCCTCGTTCCCTGAAGGAGGGAACGGAGACGTACGTCGGTAATAACCGACGAATTGGGATCACTTCAGAGAGCCCCTATCAGCTTCGAGAACTTAAGAACAGGCCAATGAACAATTGGCGTGCGAGATTTGCATCTCGCGCTCCGCCCCGCGCCGCGGGTATAAACGGGAAGCGAGAGCACCGCACTGACGTTTTTCACTGAGGAGCCGAACCAGTGACTCGGCCAAGCAGTGATGGAAGGAACTGTGGCGACGGGACGTACGTCTCCGTTCCCTCCTTCAGGGAACGAGGGTTACCATACGTAACCGAGACGTTCCCTTTCAGTCGGTCACTACGACGTACGTCGGTAATAACCGACGAATTGGGATCCCTATGGAAAACGCCACAGTTACTACCACTTCCAGCGCCCAGCGAGAGCCCCTCAGACCCCGTTCTGAAGCGGGCGGGAAGATTCACGCTAGAAGAGTCATACTGCTGTTCCGCAAGACCCATTCAGCAGACTTGATTGGATAACGCTGGGAAAGCGTCCCCGAAGGACGCTGCGGGAGCCACATCATGCCCGGAGGGAGTTACCATGTGGAGAACACGTATGGGCTGGCCGTGGGCAGCACAACATACGGAGTCCCAGGGGAGGCCCCGGCCTAATGCAGGCGGGGGACGACACCGTACTGAGACGGCAGAGAACTCTGCCAAGGGAAAGACACGAGCTCGCCGTAGGGAGCTGAACCGTGGAAATACACGTATGGGACCGCCGTAGGGGTCACGACATACGGAACCCAGCCTGACACAAGTTCCACCAATGCATACGAGTGCCAGACCTGGCGTCGGACGCTCCGCAACATCCGACTGCCGAGGGGTGCGGAGGACTCAACAGGGTTCGCCTATCCTGGGGAACTCGACTGGAGAAAATAAGCGCACGTATCCGTTCCAGGGGAAGGGAATGGCGCAGCAAGCCGACACTAGAACGGGCACTTCAGTGAAGCTGACTATGGGAAGCGAGCACACGAGAAGCCACCGGCTCTACACGCAGGCTATAAAACCTAGCGAACGTGTTGGGTGTCGCCCAGCCCGCAGCTCTACAAATGTCTGTCAGCGAGGCGCCACGAGCCAGCGCCCAGGAAGAAGCTACACCCCAGGTGGAGTGAGCTCTAACCCCGAGCGGGCAGGGCACGTCTTGGGATTCATACGCCAAGACGATGGCATCCACTATCCAGTGGGCCATCCTCTGCTTGGAGACAGCCTTTCCCTTCTGCTGTCCTCCGTAACAGACGAAGAGCTGCTCTGAGGTCCTGAAGCTTTGCGTTCTGTCCACGTAAGTCCGGAGAGCACGGACGGGACAGAGCAAAGCTAGGGCTGGGTCTGCCTCCTCCGAAGGCAGCGCTTGCAGGCTCACCACTTGGTCCCGGAAGGGAGTAGTGGGAACCTTGGGCACATATCCAGGCCGGGGTCTCAGGGTCACCTGAGAATCACCCGGCCCGAATTCCAGGCACGATTCGTCGACCGAAAATGCCTGCAGGTCCCCTACCCTCTTAACTGAGGCCAATGCAATCAGGAGTATTGTCTTTAGAGACAAGATCTTAAGCTCTACTGACTGTAAAGGCTCGAAGGGCGCCCTCTGCAGTGCGGTCAGCACCAGAGACAAGTCCCAAGAGGGTATAGAAGAAGGGCGAGGAGGATTTAGTCTCCTCGCTCCCCTTAGGAACCTGACGATCAGATCATGCTTGCCTAAGGACTCACCATCAATGAGGTCATGGCTTGCGGCGATGGCGGCAACATATACCTTGAGGGTGGAGGGAGACAGCCTTCGCTCCAACCCGTCTTGAAGAAAAGATAGCACAGATCCGATCGAACACTTCCGGGGGTCTTCTCGGCGAGAAGAGCACCAGTCGACGAACAGGTTCCACTTCAACGCATAAAGCCGTCTCGTAGAGGGGGCTCTGGCGGAAGCGATGGTGTCGACTACCGCTTGCGGTAGGTCACCTAGAACCTCCGCGTCCCGTCCAGGGACCAGACATGGAGTTTCCAGAGGTCTGGACGCGGGTGCCATAGGGTGCCCCGTCTCTGAGACAGAAGGTCCTACCTCAGAGGAATGGGCCAAGGAGGTGCTGTCGCGAGGAGCACTAGTTCCGGGAACCACGTCCTGTTGGGCCAGTACAGAGCTACCAAGAGGAGATGCTCCTCGTCCTCCCTGACCTTGCACAGTGTCTGTGCAAGAAGGCTCACTGGGGGAAACGCATATTTGCGCAGAGCCCGGGGCCAGCTGTGTGCCAGTGCATCCGTGCCGAGGGTCCCCTCGGACAGGGAATAAAACAACTGGCAGTGGGTCGTGTCGTGGGCGGCAAACAGATCGATCTGTGCGGCCCCAAAGCGACTCCAAATCAGCTGGACCACCTGGGGGTGGAGTCGCCACTCTCCGGGAAGCACTGGCAACCGTGACAGCTCGTCGGCCGCACGATTGAGCAGGCCCGGAATGTGGATAGCACGAAGGGACCTCAGATGCTTCTGACTCCACAGGAGGAGATGGCGGGCGAGTTGGGACAAACGGCGGGAGCGTAGACCACCTTGTTTGTTGATGTACGCAACGGCCGTCGTGCTGTCCGTCCGGACCAGAACGTGCTTGTCTTTGAGCGACCCTTTGAGGCGGCTGAGAGCAAGACGAACTGCCAGCAACTCTAGGCAATTGATATGCCATTGCAGTTGGGGCCCCGTCCACAGACCCGATACTGCAAGCCCATTGTACGTGGCCCCCCAACCCGTGGGTGAGGCATCCGTGGAGACAACATGATGCCTGGACACTTGTTCTAGAGGCACTCCTGCCCGTAGAAATGAAGGGTCCGACCACGGGGTGAGGGTTTGGCGGCATCTCGGCGTCACTTGGACACGGAGGGACCCGCTGTGCCACGCCCATCTCGGGACTCGGTCGTGTAGCCAGTGCTGAAGCGGTCTCATATGGAGCAGCCCTAGCGGCGTTACTGCGGCTGCTGCTGCCATATGCCCCAGGAGCCTCTGAAAATGTTTCAGTGGAACCGCTGTACTGCGTTTGAGCGTACTCAAGCAGCTCAGCACCGACTGGACGCACTCCTCTTTGAGGCGCGCAGTCATGGCGACCGAGTCGATCTCCATCCCGAGAAAAGAGATCCTCTGTACGGGACAGAGTTTGCTCTTCTCCCAGTTGACCCGAAGACCCAACTGGCTGAGGTGCCGGAGCACCATGTCCCTGTGTTCGCACAACTGCTCCCGTGACTGGGCAAGAATCAGCCAGTCGTCGAGATAGTTGAGGATGCGAACACCACGCTCTCTCATGGGAGCAATGGCCGCCTCCGCGACTTTCGTGAAGACACGGGGCGACAGGGACAGCCCGAAGGGCAGGACTTTGTACTGGTATGCCCGTCCGTCGAAAGCAAAGCGTAGAAACGGTCTGTGTCGAGGGAGAATCGAGACATGAAAGTACACGTCCTTCAGGTCGATCGCTGCAAACCAATCCTGGGGACGGATGCATCTGAAGATGCGTTTCTGGGTTAACATTCGGAACGGCATCCTGTGGAGGGAGCGGTTCAGGTAACGCAGGTCCAGGATCGGTCGTAACCCGCCACCTTTCTTGGGTACAATGAAGTACGGGCTGTAGAACCCAGACTTCATATCGGCTGGAGGGACCGGCTTTATCGCGTCCTTCGCCAGTAGGACAGCGATCTCCGCCCGAAGCACGGGGGCATCCACCCACGCAATAGACGTGAAGTGAACGCCCCCGAACTTGGGCGGACGCCGGGCGAACTGAATCGCAAACCGAGTCTGATGGTACAGATGACCCAGCGAGACGGGCTGGGGAGCGCTAGCCAGGCCCCCAGAGACCGAACAAGCGGGGTCATCGGTACCACAGACGTACCCGCAGCAGGGCAGCGAGGCGGAATGCAGGGACCCCAGGACGACATGGGAGTGGTCCGTGTAGGGGTCTGGGTCTGACACACGACCTGCATCCGCTGAGGGGGTGCGCGAGTGTGGGAAGGCCGCTTGAGTGCGTTCCCACAGCCGGCACCCCCTGCTGGCGATTTGGAGAGGCACCAGAGGCTGACAAGGCATGGGAGCGTTGTACACCGCCCAGCGCGCTCTCCAAATGAAGGAGGGGCTGAGCGTGGCAAGGCTTTGTGGCGTTGCACACGGTCTGCCTCACCTCCTTCCTCAGCGGGGAACAAGAGCGGCGAGGCATAGCGTCGCGCACTGTCGTCCACACACCGCTGAGAAGAGGGGAATGAGAGTGGCGAGGCTTGTAGCGTCACACACTGCCATTCTCGCCCTCTTGTGGGGAGGGGAATGAGGGCGGCGAGGCTTGTAGCGTCACACGCTGCCATTCCTGAACTCCTGAGACCCAGAGATATTGGAACTGTTCTTCTCTTTTTTTTTTTTTTTTTTAGATATATATTTGGGTACCACTGGCTGTTTTTAACCCCAGTGGCGGAACAGAATTACTAATGGTTTTTACCCGGCCCTCCTCCGGGGGAAGAACAGTCCCGAACCAAATCCGGGTCAATGGTGTTTCTGGACATCGTCTAGCCAAGGGCCAGCGCTGTGCGCAGCTCAACCTCGGCTGAGAACTACCCTCATGCCCTAAGCAGGGCGGAGGTGGCCTGCCAGTGGCACTGCCACCCCACCGATGAGGGTAGTGAGAGAGAGGAAAACTTTATACAGATTATGGCCCTATTGGTGTTCCATATTTTGCCACCAATAGTTCCATAATGCAAAAGCCTTCCAACGCACATCCGGGAAAGGCAAGAGGCAGGCAAGGCGAATTATGCGTTGCACTATGCCTCAGCCACCCGGGAAAGCATGGCTGTCGAGCATGAATCGGATTCAGCACGAGCGCCCACTATTATAGTGGGAATCTCAGCATCATCTTTATTTTCAACACATAACAGCCCTCTCTCCGATGCAGCGATTGACATCTGTCCTCTGCTAGAGCCCCAAACGAAACGCTAGGTCCTTTTTTTTTTTTTTTTTAATTATTTATTTATTTTTTTTTTAGGACCAGCAATCCCATCTGTAAGCTACCGGCAGACATGTGAGACAGTGGGCGTGGCCGTGAGACGGCACACGGCGCGCTGAACACTCAAGCCCTTATGAAAAAGGCAAGATGAACAGCGCGCCGACGTGGCCATGCTCTCATTAGAGAGCATAGACCACCCACAAACACTGTCTCAACATGCGTAGCCGCCGAGTGACGCGCGCTGAGCTGCCGTGGCAACCCGCGCTGTCACTCGGCAGCTAGACGGCACACGGCGCGCTGAACACTCAAACCCTCACACGAAAGGCGAGATGACCAGCGCGTCGACGTGGTCCCGTTCCCCTGAGAGAACACGGATCACCCACGAACACAGTCTCAACATGTTTATGCGAGAGGGATCGTGGCCGTCAGGACAGGAAACAACCGCATCCAGAAACGCACGAGTGGAATGACGTCTTGAAAAAGACGCAGTGTCACACCCGTGTTGCTCTTTTTGTGAGGAACGCTCTTTTAAGAGAGTGCTGAAGCACCCAGGGAAACCGCGGCAACACACAGGGGATAGTGCAGCCTGTGTTTGCACTCAAAGAATGGAACGCCCACCGATACCAACAGATTGCTGTGATAACAGCAGTTTGTTCCTTCTAGCAGCTTGAGTTCGCGGTCCCGCTGGAAAGCGCCGTCACACCAGCACACGATCCTCTTCTCTGTTCTGATGAATTCTCTTTCGCTGAAAAGACAGGAAAGCAGTCTCTGCAACTTCAAACGCCGGTTCGGCTCCGAAGTGAATGACGTCAGTGCGGTGCTCTCGCTTCCCGTTTATACCCGCGGCGCGGGGCGGAGCGCGAGATGCAAATCTCGCACGCCAATTGTTCATTGGCCTGTTCTTAAGTTCTCGAAGCTTATAGGGGCTCTCTGAAGTGATCCCAATTCGTCGGTTATTACCGACGTACGTCATAGTGACCGACTGAAAGGGAACTGGGAATTGGTATCTTGAGACAAAAGCGGAATAACTAAATAAATTACCATCACTATCAAACAACTGGTTTACTAACATCACTCCATTACTGAACCAGTTTTCAAGAAATAAAGACTTCCTCTTATGTAGAATATTACAGTTGTTCCAAATTAGAAAATTGTGTGGCGAGAAATTATGTTTGTAAATAAGTCTCCAGGCCATAAGCATCTGCTGATGATAGTTTGAAAGTTTAATAGGAAGTTTACTAACTGAATAATTACACATTAAAAGGAAATGTATACCTCCTAATTGAGAAAAGACATATTTTGGGATTATACTCTAAACTTTCAAATAGAAGATTGATTGTGAAGGAAACGTTTAAGCCAATTGATTTTTAGGGTATTGTTAAGAGAATTAAAATCAATGAAGTTTAAGCCACCTTTATTATAAGAATTCAAAATAACTGATTTTCTAACATAATGAGTCTTATTTTTCCAAAGAAATTTGAGCAACATTACATCAATCAGCTTGCAAGTAGATTTATCCACAAATAAAGACTGAGCAGCATAAGATAAACGTGAAATCCCTTCTGCTTTAGTAAGCAGAGTTCTGCCTTTCAAAGATAGATCTCTTAACAACCAAAGGTTAAATTTTTTCTGAGTTTTCTCTATAACTGAACTAAAATTAATCTGACATCTTAGTTTATTATCTTTTATTATTTTTATTCCTAAATAGGTGACACTTTCTTTGATGGGAATATTTGAGATGGAGGTTGCAGCACATTTTTTTATCGGGAGTAATTCGGATTTATTAATATTAAGAAGAAGGCCAGACGCATTAGAAAAAGATTGTAGAGAGCTTAAAGCAATAGGGATCTGAGAGGCATCTCTTAGAAACAATGCTGTATCATCTGCCAGTTGGCTAATAAACAAATCCGTACCAGCAATAGAAATTCCCTTCACAGGACTTTCTTTAATATGTAAATTTAAAAATTGTGTAGCTATTAGAAAAAGATATGGGGAAATGGGGCAACCTTGTCTTACGCCACGGTTTAAAGAAAATCTAGGAGAAGTGCCATTATTTAGACGGATAGAGCTATTCCCATTACAGTAAAGCATTTTAATACACTTGCAAAAAAAATTACCAAAACCCAATCTTTGTAGGGCTTGTAACATAAATTCGTGTTCTAAACAATCAAATGCTTTATAATAGTCAAGAAAGAGGATAAAACTATCTGTAGAAATAAGATCTGAATAATCCAACAAATCAAAAATTAAACGTATATTATTAGAAATATGTCTCTGATTAATAAAACCTGATTGGCACTCATCTATTAAATTATTAAGAATAAGTTTTAATCTTTTTGCTAAAACCAAGGCAATAATTTTATAATCAGTATTCAATAATGAAATCGGGCGCCAATTCTCTATTAGAAGGGGATCTTTATTGGGCTTGGGAATCAAAGTTATTAGCCCCTGACATAAAGAGGAAGGAAGCATTGTTTTCTCAATACTCTCTAAAAACATTTTATGTAAAAAAGGTGCTAATTTTTGACCAAATGCTTTATAAAGCTCTGCAGATAGCCCATCAGTACCTGGGGATTTGTTAACTTTTAAATTATTTATAGAATCAATAATTTCTGAAAGACTAATGGGTGCATCACACAGATTACAATCTTCATTATTAATTTGTTTTATGTGAGATAAGGAATCAAAAAAATTTGTGGTGGATTGCTGGCAAAATTTAGAAGAATATAAATCATTATAAAATTTTGCACAAAAATCTGCAATTATCTTAAAATCATCCGTTACATTCCCATCAATACATAGTTGCTGAATGGAATTTTTTACTCGTTGCCTTTCTAACCTAAAGAAATAGGCAGAATTCTGCTCACCCTCCTCTAGCCAATTCCGTCGAGATCTGATGAAGGCACCTTCAGCCTTCCGTTTATATATATTCTCTAAATTATGTTTTTGCTTAACAAGCTCAATTTTTTCTGAATCTGTAAGATCATCTAAATTTTTACATGATAATGACGAAATTCTACACTGTAAAAAATGAATCATGGGTCTTGTAATTTTCACTAAAAAAATTGAGGTGATAATTAAAAATAGTGTGTATATTTTCTTAAGAAAATTGTGGTTCAGTGTTTTATAGAAAATATTGAGAACATTTCACTAATAAAACCAAGAGATACATTTTCCTGATTTTTTTTAAGGAAATGTAAGCAATCTTGAGCCTTCAATCGAAGAACCAAATAAACTGATAAAATTAAGGAAAATAAGGTTACCTATTTATTTTAAGAGAATTAACTCAATTATGCAGTTTTATTTAGAGACACCATTGTTAGTTCCCAGCATACTTTGCATATGGCTGGAAAGGGAGAGTTAATATTGAAATTAAGTGTTATTTTATGTGTTTTTGAGTGAAGGGAAACATCTGTTAACGTTTAATGTTCTGTTATGTTTGACATTTGAAAGATTTTCTTTCTGTTGAAGTTTTGACCGTTACCATTGTGCAGAAGAGTAGATCTTATGGTTAGGTTGTGGATAACTGCATGTATACCAATATTATAAAGCATTTTGCTTTGGTCAATGAGCAATAACTTTGCTAATGCCAGTGCAGTAACAAGTTTGTTTCTGCTTGTGCTGTGCTAGCAGCATACAGTCCATTAATTGTATAACGTATGTCAAATAGAAACAGGTCATTTCCATTCCCTCTAATTTATACTCTTTTTTTAAAGTCAACTTAAAATTAATAAGCACATGTCACTAAAAATATTTAATTTATTGTTTCGTAGAATAAATAATTTAGGAAATTTTACATGATTTATTCAGGTAGATTCAATTAAAGAAACCAAGCCAAAACTTCTCAAAAATATTATGTGTAATATTGTTACCATTATTTATTTAAGCAAATAGCACATACAGGGCTCCAGAGTGCGACTAAATGGTCGCATTTTGCGACTAAAATTTGAGAGTGTGCGACTGAATTTTACATCCAGTCGCACATGTGCGACCAGTAAATTTGCCTGCTGTCGGTACTGGAGAAATTAAGAAAATACACTTACTAATTATAATTGATAGACGTTATGTCTGGCAAATTCTATCTTTGCCAGCCGTTTCTATATGAGATAATATTAAATCATTTGTCCGTGATGCATTTTTGCCATTCGCAATCCAGAAGAGAGAGAGAGAGAGAAAGTGAGCGAGCTCTCTCACGTGGAGCTACAGCGAACACAACACCACCACAGTCAGCTTAATGAGTGAGGATGGCCAAGAGAACTACACAGAAGTTTAGTCTGCTTAAACTTTAGGGATGTGCTGTGATATTAATCTAATTTTATTTTCGATTTTGGCTTCCAAGAATTATAAAAAGATGATATGAGGTAAAACTATTAGTTTTAACACGTGCCGTGTTCCGTCGAGCTCATCCTTCCCTTCACAGCTGCGTTGTCATTTCTCCCTAAACCTAAACTAAACGTCAGATTCAGTGATTGTTGTAAACTGCAGTCTCTACTGTTGCTAAACTGCCGGATGTGTGTGATAATAAAGAGCTATTAAATGCACAATAATCCGCGCAAGAGACGCTGTTTCCAACTTCAAGGCGGCTTATGTGTGTGTGCTGCGAAATTGACCGACTTGCACTTAATATTTTAGGCTTCGTGTGCGCGTCTAAACCATCAAATAAACAACAAATAGCCGGTGTCAAATTGACCGGATTGGAGAGTAGTTACTTTAACAGTTTATATCTTAAATAGGCGTAAATAGTTTGGAGAAATAGGAGAATATGATATTATTTCTACATTGATCGGTCTTAAAGGGGCAGCGTCTAATAAACCTGCTGACGATTGAGCCATTCATTTGAATCGAACAAAAGGCAAATTGAAAATATTCACATCTCTTGAATTAATAACTTTAGCTTTTATAAGCATTAATCTATCAATTTATACAGTGAAAACTATGCAGTGTTATTTTACATTTCATTACTTTATTAGATTTCTTTGTAGGTTTGTTCTTTACTGTAATATTAATGTTAGCAGACCTTCCGAATGCCTGCACACTGGTCCATTTACAAATGTTTTATATTTTTGTTCAAACTTTGCGGTTTCTTTTGCTATATATATTTTACTTTTCAGATTATAAAGCCATGTTAATTATGTTCTTAATTATGTTTTTTTTTTTTTTATGAAAAAAAAAAAAAGTATAATAAAAAGAACCGGTAAGAATACTGTTAAAGTACCGGATCGATAAGCAGTATCGGTAAGAGTAGTAATACCATTAAAACCTTAACGATACCGATCCCTATTAGTAATACAGTGGAAATGAGTAGATTTGGTTAGCATGTTGATTTATGGTGTGCGCCCCTAAAATTTCTGGTTGTGCCCCTAAAATTTTCAGTTGGGGGCCACTGTGCTCCAAGTGAAAAAAGTTAGTCTGGAGCCCTGACATAACATTTTTTACAGTGTAGTCATAATCTGGTTCTCATTACTTTTTCTTAATTTTGCTAACGAACTACTGTATTTCCGACAATACTTCCCAATTTCATATTTAAGAAGTTCCCAATTATTACAAAAAATATTCTCATTATTGGCTTTATGCCAGTAAAAGGAAATTAAGTTGTCAATCTTAGTGAGAACTTCATTATGTTGAAGAATTGAGGTATTAAGTTTCCAATACGAGGATCTTTTACTTTGTGAGGAAGAGGATACAAATGTAATACAGATAGAGATGGCTTTATGGTCAGAAAATGGTGAGGGAAGTATATCAGTCTTTATATTAGATAACTCTGCTGAGGTCAACCAAAAATCAAGTCGGGATTGTCTAGAAAGAGAATTATTGCTCCATGTGAATACTTTTTGCAAGGGATGGGTTTCTCGCCACACATCTACAACAGAAAATTTTTGCATAAAGGATAATAGATACTCAGAATTAGTATTAGTAGATTGGGGGGGCCATCTGTCCAAGGTACAATTCAAAACAACATTAAAATCGCCACCGAATATTAAGAAAGAATTTGGAAATTTAGATAACATATGACATATACGCGTTTCTAATATATTAAAAAATACCTTATTATCTTTTGGTGAATTATACCCATATACATTAGCAGTAATACAAGTCATATTTGCAAACTGAAAAACAAGTATAATATAGTGACCATTGATGTCACAATCAGTAGCTAGGATCTTTCCTCCAAAATTATTTTTTAAAATACAAACTCCAGCAGAATATTCATTTCCGTGAGACATCCACAATTCTAACCCCCATTGTGCTCTCCATAAATTGACATCTTGTAAAGTTGAATGAGATTCTTGTATGAAACAAAGATCTGTGTTGAGACTTTTAAGATACAAAAAAACTGCTTTGCGCTTAAGAATGTTTCGTAGCCCTCTACAATTTAAGGAAATAACAGATAATGACATAGAAGAATAAAGAAGAAAAAACAAACCAAAAAAAAAAAGACCAATAGAAGAAAGAATTAGTTCAAAGAACAAGTATAAGGACTAAGTCACTGAGATAGGGAACCTAACTGGTCAGAACAAGTAAGGGATGAGGTTAACAATCCCTTCATTAATCTATCAAGAGAACAAACATACAATTGAGGAACAACAACTATAATTCCCCTTTTAAAGGGGTTAAAATAATTAGCATTTTTAACTTAAATCGATAAAAGTCTTTAGTAATCATATTTCTTCTTTTTAAATGGATGTAAACAAAAAGGCTCAGGAAAGATATATTATATATATATATATATATATATATATATATATATATATATATATATATATATATATATATATATATATATATATATATACACACTTTTTTTTTTGTGAAGTGTCCAGGGGAGAGAAAAAATAAAATAAAATAAGCACATCACCATCAGAAGTGGGTAACGGTATTTTGGATCAGAGTGAAAGATCCAGAAATTACTCGCAAATCAGTTCCAATGTCAAGTCAGCGTAGCATCAGCCAATGTGGAATTCAGATCCGTTAACTTTTAAGCAGGAGGAAATATTTCCTTACCATCTACAAACGCTCGACCGCCGACGAAAAAGGCCCTTTTGTTTTCTTTTCGGGCCTTTTCAACTATGGGCCAAAGCGTCATTCTCCGCGCTCTATCGGCCGGTGACAAGTCTTACGTAATTTTCAGTCGGTTCTCAATCAGAAACGCAGCATCCTTGGCCGCATGCCAGACAGCATCTCGGTAAAAACGCGAGGTGAATTGGAAGATGATTCCACGAGCTTTATCATTTGAATGAACACGGCCAAGTCGGTGTGCCACATCAACTACTTCAGGGAATTTATCTTTAAATTGTGGTAGAAGGCGTTGGCACACGTTGATAACTTCCTGACGGTAGTGATGGGCAGACCGAGGCTTCGTGAAGCACTGAAGCAGTTGAAGCAAATGTGTCATATTGTTTCGAAGCTTCCATGTGTTGATCTGAAATACCTTGACAATGATCCATGTAAAAAAAATTGTTTTTAACATCTGTCTGACAATCACATCTGACATCACTAGCGATTACTCAACATTCTCATACCTCATTCTCAGTACATGCTTTTTTTATATATACTTTGCATCCCACTCTGACCATCAGTTAAATAGTCCGCTGTGCAGCGCTTCTGTTCTTTTTTTTTGCGCTAACGTTACCCATGCGGCTCTCCCATTCAAACACCACTCGCGTTGTTTTGGCGAAAGTGCGACTCATTGGTTGGGCGTCACCAATCGGTTCAATGGAGGGGGAGTTTTTTTTGTCTGATTTATTATGACAAACTCATATTTGTTTAGGAACGAAATTATTGTTACAAAATAAATGAATTCTACATATTTTTCATTGGATCTACTGTGATTTTCATGGGGGCATAAACTACACCCCTGTATGTTCAGATATGTAAGGATCATAGACTGTAAAAAATAGGTAAGGATTGAAAAATAGGTCAGTCTAATCTTGACCAAATCAGAAATGCAGTAAATCAGCTCTGAAGCAGGTTGTATATACAAGGAAAGAGGAAATAAACTGGTCTGAAGATATTCAAATAATCACAGTCACTGACTGCAGGTCAAATGACTGACTCACTCACCATTGACGGAAACACTGAATGTTTTTATGGTGTCGCCAATGTGTCTGTTTGCAATGGTGATTTTTGTGCTGTCACACTTGCTGTTTCTGTTCAAGCTTTGGCTGGTTCCTGAGCTCTTGCTTTGGATGAAATTTGCTTCATAACGTCCAGTGTGTTCAGGTCTGATGTCTTTGATGGTCAGAGATCCGCTCTCATAGTCCACATGCAGTCTACCGCTGAATATCCCTCCTTCACCATCATACAGACAACTCTTACTGTGATCTTCATTGATCAGAGCAATGAGAGTGTCATTAAAAGACCACAGCATCTTGTCATGTTGTTTTTTGGTAACACCAGTTTTTAGAGTGACTGAATCTCCCTCCATCACTGGCACTGTTGTCACTTCATTGCCAAACACACCTGAAGACAAAAAATAAACCATAATTAGGATAGGCTACTTATGTGGGTGTGTGCTTGTATCGTTTCTCAGAAAATCATATATAATATAACTTGCAACCGAGTTACAAAGTCAGAATTATATTGATATAAACTCGCAATTGTAAGAAAACATCAGAATTGTGAACTGACTTTTTTTACTCAGATTGGGCTTTATCCTATCTTTGATTAATCAGCTTTAAAAATGTAAATGGCGTACTGTTAACTGAAACAACTTTACAATAGCCTACCATGGGGACCTTGACCTGGATTTATTAACTACTTTATTCTTGTTTAAAAGCGCAGAGCCATTAGAAGAGTTTTTAAATGGCTCTGAGGTGGAGTTTATGTTTGGATATAAATATAAATAGATATAAATACTGTTTAAATGTTTTAGTACATTAATGGATCTTGAGAGTGTAGATTGCTTTGCTCCCTATGCAGGCCTCACTGAGCCTTCAGATTTCAACAAAAATCTTCATTTGCGTTCTGAAGATGAACGGAGGTCTTACGGGTGTGGAACGGCATGAGGGTGAGGAATAAATTACATTATTTTCATTTTTGGGTGAACTAACCCTGTAGGTAAAACAACATTCTGAGGTGAATAACGTTAAGCTTATAACATTTTTAAAAATCATGCATCGTTTGTAATTGTTATATATTTTGTTATGGGATGTAAAGGTGACTCAAAATGTACAAAAAATAAATAATAATAAAAAATAAATAAAAATCACATTTAATATTAATCATCTGTTTTTTTTTAATGCGATTTTGACACTGTCCCAGTTTACCAATAGCGTATTGTTAAACTGGGACAGGGTATTACTGGCAAACTGGGACAGCCATTTAAATAATTCTAATGGGGAAATTTAGTTCCTTTTTTATATACCCCTCATAAATTTAGTTAGCTAGCTAGATATTTTAACAAAGTCTGATTCACCTTTCATATTCTTTCACATTCAACATTTCATACATTGCCTTAAAAAACAAAAACAAGAAAGATGGAGGGTACAAGCTCGGATGGTCAGGACATTTGCAATATTTGTAAAGTCAAATTTGGTGATTAAAATGATCCCAAGAAGACAGAGGATTGGATCATATGCATTATTTTCAAGGTCTGGTTTCATGAGACGTTTGGTGAGGAGAATGGCATCATTGAAGAAAGGGAGGCATTCTGTTAAAAGGAATTAAGTAGAACTCTCTAGGCACTAGTCTAGGTGGGTGGGTGTTCGCACTGGTGTGTCGGTAAAGACACCTGAGGCAAGGATTCAATTCCAGACTTTAATGAGTGATTAATAACTGACAGTAATTGACAGCACAGTCAGACCACAGGGCATTTCTTAGATAGTATATGTGGTCTGAAATCAACAAAGAATTAACAAAGATAACAATGAATAGACAGCAATAACAATAAATTGTCACAATAGTCAAGGAACAGTCATATAAAGGCCTATAATCATATTCAAATACAAGTATTCAAATATTTAACACGTAATGCAAATAAGCATTACGGTGGTACTGTTTAAGGCCGCTAGATGGCGCCTAACGCTCACAGATATAAAGTAGGTGAAAGGTTGTTATATTTGCTGCGTCATGAAGGGCATATAATTAACTATCATATGCAATATCCATTACTATGAATTCAGTATATACAAACTTCACTTAAATCTACGAAGTGAAGAATTAAGCTTGTTGATTTATACACGCAAATTACTAACGTTGCTCCAGTGAGTAAACAAGCTAGCGGAAATATTAATGCTATTTATATAGGCTATAGTAACTGAAACATAAATAACGAGTTTCCTATTAAAGTATAACAAAGCACACTTACATTGCTTCAATGACTCACGCAATGAATGTCCACTTTATGGAAAGTTATCGTTATAGATCAGCCTCAGAACACTTGATGCTCCCTCTACATAGGCTATAGGCTATATATAATTATTTTATTTTTTTTTGACAACAATATATAAACAAAGAATGAATCAGTCATAATGTAGAACAAATAAACCTTAGGCCTATATAAGTAATCAGAATAGATCACATCAAAGGAAAATAATAAAATACTTTTTCAGTGGTGGTACCAGCATGCAGTGCAGTAAGAAGCTTTTCATTGATTGTCACCAGTGTTGAGATTCATACATGGATTCTTCATGTCTCTGTGTCTAATTAATGCCGAAGATTTACACCTTTTGTGCACAATTATACTGGATAATTACTAATAATCTCTTCTACAACCAGAACATAAGACTATGAATGAGATCAGTGATTTTGCCACTAGTCGTGAATGGGTGTCCCTTATTTTGCCACACTGAAGGTGGCAACCCTAGGTGTGTTGTTACCAAGCGGCAACCTCCCGCAGTTTCTCTTGAAGCCAATCCGGCTCCCCCCACGTACCGCCTTTTTGCCCATTTTCTGTTATCCGGGAGTGATGCGTGATGATACGCTGCCAAGATGGCAACGGCCAGCTCGTCCCTACTTTACGCTTCAAAACTGCTCTTCAGAATCCTATGGGTGACGTCACTACACTACGTCCCTATTTTTTTTACAGTCTATGGTTGTTACACTGCGTTACAATGAGCCCCTATTAGCAGGGCTGGACTGGTAATCTGGCATACCGGGCATTTTCCCGGTGGGCCGACGCACTTTGGGGCCGATACAAGGTTATTTATTTATTTAATTTTTTGCCACGGACTGGCCCATCATGCAGGGACAGCGG
The DNA here is from genome assembly GCF_949357685.1 of Gobio gobio. Lineage (NCBI taxonomy): Eukaryota > Metazoa > Chordata > Actinopteri > Cypriniformes > Gobionidae > Gobio > Gobio gobio. The sequence continues at coordinate 8,386,696 of NC_137120.1, forward strand.
CCCATTGGTTTGTCTTCTGAATTGACAGGCCAAAGCGAGAGAGACCTTCCCTCCTCCATAGACTGTGTCCATATTAGGCGCTGTTTAAAAGTTTGGGCGCATGAAACTGCAAAAGGCGAATATCCGCGCAACAGCGCTGCCGCCGACGAACGTGCGCTGCGTTTCATATATGAAATGAATGAATATGGGAACATTAAAGGTTCTGTGGTGAATCAGCTGAAAACAGCCGCGACCATGTAAATACATCACGAGGTAAATTGGAAAACAGCAATACACACAACTACAAACTTGTCACTCTAGCACAACCAAATTCAAAAGTTTATTATTATTTATTTATTTATTTATTTGCGAAACCATATACCTATGGTAATGAGGAGCATGATTTTACCTGTGACTACCATACCCATATAGGGAAACCTTTTTTAGTGCTATATAGCACCAATTTTGGTGCTTCAGTGGTTCTTCAGAGGTGCTATATAGCACCTTAGTCAAAGAACCGCTGAAGCACCAAAATTGGTGCTATATAGCACTAAAAAAGGTTTCCCTATCATTACGAGCCAAGAACCATTTTTGGTGCCATATAGAACCTTTTTTTTTTTTTTTAGAGTGTAGGGTAATTAAATTATAATTCAACAAAACAGCTTTAAAGCCTGGATCCCATGCATTAAAGGGATAGTTCACCCAAAAATGAAAATTCTGTCATCATTTACTCACCCTCAAGTTGTTCCAAACCTGTATGAGTTTCTTTGTTCTGCTGAACACAAAAGAAGATATGTGAAGAATGTTTGTAACAAAGCAGATAGAGCAACTATTGACTACCATAGTAGGGAAAAAAATACTATGGTAGTCAATAGTTGCTCTCTCTGCTTTGTTACAAACATTCTTCACATATCTTCTTTTGTGTTCAGCAGAACAAAGAAACTCATACAGGTTTGGAACGACATGAGAGTGAGTAAATGATGACAGATTTTAAAAGCAGTAAATTCACTTTAATGTATCGCTCAAAATCAGTGGTTTACTGTCAAGTGCATTTCTGTGTGACAAAAGTGCAATATTACGTTTGTTATCTGCATTTGCAGTAAATTCGATAATATCCATCATTAGTTGTCCCTGTCCTAGATTTATTTATTTACTCCAATTTAAGGCCCTAACCCCAGTTAAAACATTCAAGAGGAACTCATGGGCTGGATGGGCTGGGTTTGCCAGGGCCGAATTTTAGCCCCAGTCCATCCCTGCCTATTAGAACTATGATATTATTGTATACGTTTATAAATTATTTTGAGAAACCATGAGAAAAAGGTGAATAATGACTGATAGTCAATGTTCAGAAATTATTCATTATTATTATGTTTTTAATGCTGTATAGCTGACTGTAGCGATATGTTTGTGTCCCGCTCTCCCCTACATCACATAAGGTGCACATTTTTAATTCATGCATTTTCTACATGAATTTGCTTGTAAATGTTGAAACTACAAAGTCAAGTAACTTACCATCAACGAGAAAAACAAACAGAGTGATCACAAAATAGCCTTCCATATTAGGCTACTCTTTGTTTTTCTTTTCTTTGTTCACCCGATAAATCAATTGAAATCGAATCTTGAATTCAGCTGCTTTCAGAACTTTCATAAAATAAAACCTCCCGCAAAACAAGAGTTCCCGGAGCTGTCCTTAAAATTCGGTGTAATGTTAAAGGACACGGAGTAGTTACACCATATTGGCTACAACGTTCCTGGATACTGAAAGCGAAAGTACACAGGCTGTGCTTTTATTTCTTGTAGGCGTGGTTGCGAGTGTTGTATAACGTCACAATTGTGACCGTGTCTTTTTTCTTATTTCTGAAAGCTCTAAAAGTGTTGTTGTTGGCTCTGGGCAAGAAATTTAACTTTTAAATGAAAAAATAGATTGTCTTGATTAAACCGTATCCATGTCATGTGACTAGCGTGAAAGGTCACATGACCAGATCAGTTTACTTCCTGCTTGCACATCTAGAAGAAGATGTCTTCCTCAGACTACTACAAAAATAAGTAAGTAAAACACCTTAATTAACAAATAGAACTACCATATTTTGTACATATATCCTTAAAAGGGTCTACTACTGATATATTTTGAGAATTATACTCCTGCATATATATTTTGCTCGTAAGATATGTAAATTTGTTAACGGTCACAATTGTGACCGGTATATAACACAGTTTCAATTGAAACAACAGGTTTTAGCTGTTAATCCTAGTTATCATTTGTTTGTTTTTTTTACACAGTTTAAAACTATCAGATATGTTGGACCTCCTAGAAGAATGTGACCCCCCAAGTGCTGTGTGCAGCATAACCATCATCCCTACACTTGAAAAAGTGGCAATTGAAAGTGATTGTGACAGTGATGGCTCAGATTGGGAGTACCAGGGTGAAACGGCCCATTTGCCAGGTAGACTAGTGAATGGCGAGAGGTGAACTATCTGGAGGATGGGGCAGATGTCCATGAAAAAAAAGAAGTGCCCCACCCCATCACCTCCCCTAACTCAGAGGCCACAAACGAGCCTTTTTACAAAGTACGGCCCATCTTCAGTGAATCAGAATGAATCTTACAAAATGATGCCATACCAAAAATGGTTATCGGTTGATGAAAGCATGATACCTTATAATGCAGGCATGGTTGCAAGCAATATATCAGGCGCAAACCAATCAGGTTTGGGTATAAATTGTGGAGCCTTTCATCACCTACAGGGTACATGTATCATATGGAGCCCTATTGCGGAGTGGTGTATGGTTTCCATGTCCTGGCTTCTGTTTTACATAAATTAATGAGCCTACCTCAGATGAGTTTGCCAAATGTGTTTGTATTATTGTACGTTTAAACATTGTGTAACATGAACAATACAAATAAAGTTTTGATGTAAATTCTAATCATATCTCATTCTTATATGTTGGATATGCTACTGTTATTTTAAATGTGTAAATAGGTCTAATTGAAGAATTTGAACTATGCTGTTTCCCACCGGTCACTATTGTGACCGAGTATAAAACCTAATATTTCACTAACTAAACCAACATAAAATCAAATAAGGCATAACGGTTGTGTGTTAGGGAGGTCTAAGGAGTAAATTGCATGTACTCAAATTGCAAGAAAAAATTTGGGATTAAACGGGTTTAGTAAAATATTTACAATACACGTTTGACCAGTCATGATTTAAGAGAATGGGTTGGACTTAATGTTAGATTCGTTATCCCTACTGAAAAAAATATCTTAAACCACCTGTTTGGTGGTTTTAAATAGCCCAGTTTGAGCTCTTATAATCTGTTTTTTCAGGGAGACCAGCTGTCTAAACCAGTGAAGAAGACCATTTAGGCTAATAGTGATGTTACGCAGACTAAAGTGTATATGTATCGAGTACTCCGCGCAACTTTAGACAAACTAAATTCCGTATCCAGGCTTGTATCGATGCTCAGAAAGTCACTCCAGCAGATGGCGCTGTTCATTTCCTCTATGTACAGTATGCTAATCAGAAGTGAAAAGTCCAGGGGTCAGAAAGTAAAAGTCCTGCCATATTTTTATTCCTCTCATGAACTAATTCATTCTACCTCCTGGCTGAAAAACTGTGCTACTTAGTGTCACGAGTAACAACATTACCTGCTTGTCAGTGTCTCAAGTTGTCCACCACAGGGCAGTAGAGGCTTTGAAATGTGAACAGAGGTGGAAAGTCCAGGTTCAGAAGATAAAAAGTCCTTGTATTTTGTTCTAAACACCTGGATTTGGCAGGACTTTTACTTTCTGACCCCTGGACTTTCCACCTCTGCACAAACGTAAACTATTGTAATGGACTGAATTAGGATGCAATTCATGGAGTAACTTTATCCTGTGAATGTGTGTGATGATGCATGTACATTCAGCAGAGACATATCCAACTCAACTTACATCACATTCACATGCAAGCAAGGTACACATTTTCAATTCATGCATTTTCTAAATGAATGCATTTGCTACGTACACCAATCAGGCATAACATTATGACCTGATATTGTGTTGGTCCCCATTTTGCTGCCAAAACAGCCCTGACCCGTCGAGGCATGGACTCCACTAGACCCCTGAAGGTGTGCTGTGTTATCTAGCACCAAGATGTTAGCAGCAGATCTTTTAAGTCCTGTAAGTTGCGAGGTGGGGCCTCCATGGATCGGACTTGTTTGCTCTGGATTGAGATCTGGGGAATTTGGAGGCCAAGTCAACGCCTCAAACTCGTTGTGATCCTCAAACCCTTCCTGAACAATTTTTGCTTTGTGGCGGTGCATTATCTGCTGAAACTACCAGCACTGGCGCCCCCCAGGGGTGTGTTCTCTCCCCACTGCTCTTCTCCCTGTACACCAATGACTGCACTTCTAAAGACCCCTCTGTGAAGCTCCTGAAATTTGCAGACTACACCACTGTCATCGGCCTCATCCAAAACGGGGACGAGTCTGCTTACAGACTGGAGGTTGAACAGCTGGCTGTCTGGTGCAGTTATAACAACCTTGAGCTCAACACGCTCAAAACGGTGGAGATGATAGTGGACTTCAGGAGGAACAGCCCAGCTCTTCCCCCACTCACCATCATGAACAGCACTGTGGAAGCAGTGGAGTCATTCAGGTTCCTGGGCACTGCCATCTCTCAGGACCTGAAGTGGGACAATCACATTGACTCCATTGTGAAAAAGGCCCAGCAGAGACTTTACTTCCTTCGTCAGCTGAGGAAGTTCAACCTCCCACAGGAGCTGCTGATTCAGTTCTATTCGGCTGTCATTGAGTCTGTGTTATGCACTTCTATCACTGTCTGGTTTGGTTCAGCTACCAAATCTGACATCAAGAGACTACAACGCACAATCCGGACTGCGGAGAGGATTATTGGTGCACCCCTGCCAACCCTCCAGGACCTGTACTCTTGCAGAGTGAGGAAGAGAGCAGGGAAAATCATCACAGACTACGCTCACCCTGGACACCTCCTGTTTGAACTGTTACCATCAGGACGGCGACTCAGATCACTGGCCACCAGAACATCTAGGCACAGGAACAGTTTCTTCCCACAGGCCATTTCCCTCTTGAACAGTTAAATACACCCCCTTCCCTAAAGTGCAATACTCTGACTGTTTAGTGCAATCTTCTAAACTCAGGAGATTATTTATATATTCTACTACTCAAATACTGTAAATATGTTTGTGGCGAGGTGGACGAGCGAGAGACATGGGAGGAGCGAGCGAGATCGGTGTGTGTGATTGAGAATGAGCGTCACCTGCGAGGCACACCGGTCTCGAGTCCTCTCATGAGGGAGCACGGAGGCATATAAGGAATTTTTTTTTAAGGACATTTTATTTATGTTTTGTTATGTGTGTGTGCGGCAGTCGTCCATGAGGGGCTGCCGCTTTTACTTTCACTTTGTTCGTATTATTTTGATTAAAGTATGTTCAATGTTCGCCGGTTCTCGCCTCCTTCTTCCCACACGAACAAACTGCGTTACAATGTTCATAATCTGTAAATGTTTAGTCAGACTAATTGTAACTGTGACCTTATATTTTTTATACTATTTTTCATATTTTTATTCTTAGAATTTGTATTACTATGTTCTTGTTGTGTTTGTATTGTATATGTGCACTGGAACCTTCAGCACCAAGAAAAATTCCTTGTGTGTGCAAGCACACTTGGCAATAAAGCTCTTTCTGATTCTGATTCTGATTCTGAAAGAGCCACAGCCACCAGGGAATACAGTTTGCATGAAAGGCTGTTCATGGTCTGAAACAATGCTTAGGTAAGTGTCAAAGCATCACTGCCTCCGCCGGCTTGCCTTCTTCCCATAGTGCACCTGGTGCCATGTGTTCCCCAGGTAAGCCATGCACACACACCCGGCCATCCACGTGATGTAAAAGAAAACATGATTTATCAGAACAGGCCATTCTTTTTATTGCTCCGTGGTTCAGTTCTGATGCTCACGTGCCCACTGTTGGTGCGTTCAGCGGTGGACAGGGGTCAGCATGGGCATCCTGACTGGTCTGTGGGTATGCAGCAACAAATTATTACAAAAATTATTAAGACTCGCTATATAGTGACATATAGTCTATAGTTACATACTGTAACCAGAGGTGGGTAGTAACGAATTACATTTACTTCGTTACATTTACTTGAGTAAATTTTTTGGGTAACTTGTACTTTTAGAGTAGATTTAAAGATGGGTACTTTTACTCTTACTCAAGTAAATTTCTTGTGAAAAAACTGTACTTTTACTTAGTTACATTCGGTGGCGTTCCTCCGTTACTGTCAAATGGTAATAATTATATTATATATATTAAAATAGGTTAATATGACTTTCGCAAGTCTCGCGAAACGTTGGAGAGGCTGCTTCGCGAGAGGTTGCTACGCATCACCCGCTTAAAATTAGCGCGCGTTTAGTCGGAAGATGATGGCCGAAGCTGAGGAAGATGTGTGTGAGCTACGGGAGGCAGATTGCCCGTGGCCTCAAGTTCAGTCTATGATTTCACTTCAAGATGTCAAAAAGAATAGTTTCATAATGTGATGCATGTTGTGTGCACCAAAACGAACTGACATCTCTCAGCATACAAGAATTCTACCCTGAAAAGAACATGTAGCGGTAAGTGTCACAATGATGCCTATATTTGAACACTATTAATGGTCATTTGGTAACTATGGGAAATTTTCCCTTATTATAATACTATTTCACACACTGTCCGAGTGTTTTCCTCATATGCGCTCTTGAGCAAGCAATGACAAATCGTTTGAATCCTCCAAACAACACACGTCCACGAACAAACGTTCACATCTTCACATTTAACAAAACGAAACAAATTGAATAGCCTAATGTGACGTCTTGCATTTACAAATCCAGACAGACACCTGTCTGAAGTGTAGAAAATACATACAAATAAAAACGGTATTGTATTTTATTCCTACCTAAAGAATAGCCTATATACTTATAAAAATATAAGAACAAAGTATGTTTTAAGAAGAGCTCTAGTTAGCCCAGCACACCATTAATTTACACTGTTTAACCATTAATCACACACACACACACACACACACACACACACACACACACACACACACACACACACACACACACACACACACACACACACACACACACACACACACACACACACACACACACACACACACAATTCATTAGTTTACATTAGTTAACATGAACTAATAATGAACTGCACTTATAAAGCACTTATTTATCTTTATGTTAATTTAAACATTTACTAATGCATTATTCAAATATTGTTAACATTAGTCAATGCACTGTGAACTAACATGAATAAACCATGAACAGCTGGATTTTTATGAACTAACGTTGACAAAGATTAACTAATGCTGAACAGAGGTGTTGTTCATGGTTAGTTCATGTTAACTAATACATAAACTAATACAACCTTATTGTAAAGTGTTACAGAGAGGTGTGTGAAAGCTCTCCAAGTAGCCTGAAATTCAGGGTTTTCGCTTCTTATCAATCAGATCGAAAGTAACTAGTAACTAACTACTTGAGTAGTTTTCTCATCGAATACTTTTTTACTCTTACTCAAGTAAATATTACGATTTTTACTTTTACTTGAGTAAATATTTCTGTAAGTACTTGTACTTTTACTGAGTACAGATTTTGGCTACTCTACCCACCTCTGACTGTAACACATGCATGCAGTTATTAAAATGATCACAGTCTTTCTTTCTTTTTGTGGCAGTGATTTATATATTCCAGAACATGAAGTATAAGTGTTGTGGAATTAATATATATTTCATTAATTCATATCATTCATAATGCTCAGCCTGTGTGAAATATCCATGAGTCTCCATGAGTAATGCGTGATGGTAAGAATAAAGACACTCTTTACCCACAAACGACTGACACACGCATCAACTCGTCTCCAATAACACGCACATGTTTTCCACTCATCAATCAAAACTTTATTTGAGGTCAAAGTTTCACTTTGACACACAAACTGAGCTGATGGTCGCATTTACTGAACACAAAAATGTACAAAGCTGTCACCGGGGAAAGCAAAAAGGTACATCTTTGTTCCTTATTTACCCCTTAATAGCACATATTAGGCTAGTACATTTTAGTTTTTGTACCTTATGGTACTGCCTCAGAGAAAACTTTGTACCTTTTTTCTGAGAGTGAATCGCATTCTCTCTCTGAGTTAGACAAAAGACACATTAGCTGTGTCCCAATTCGGGGGCTGCATCCTTCAAAGGCCGCATTTGAAGGCCGATTGCGTCACCGCAGCGCGACGAAGGCTGTCTCAATTCGAAGGAGCCTTCAAATGCAGCCTGCCGTCCCTGTTGCCAAGTCCCCGTTTTTTCAGCCGAATTAGACCACTTTTAAGTTGTTGCCGCGGGTGAAAAATTATTTCCGCGGGTTTGGTTCTACCCCATAAGTACGATTTCGCCGCTCCAACACCCCCAAACGTACAACTGCAGTGGAGAATTCGGCCGCTCGATGGAGAAAATCGCATTGGGAGTTTTGGACTACTTTTGTTGCAGAGACCTGGCAACCCTACCCACCGTCTTTCTCCCCGGCCGCGAAGGATAGAACCAACCAGAACAAGTGGATCCTTCGCAGTGTATTCCTCTACCCATCCCGCGGCCGAGGAACACTTATACATGTAAGTAGCCTGTTGTGTTTTAATTTACTAAAATAACCAACGAAACGTTTTAAAAGCCGGTGGTCTTTATTTCTGTGTTACCACGGCACAGCTTTATTCGTTAGGTGATCTGATGTAATATTTCGTTTTGTTATGGATCAAGTTACTTTTAGCAGCTTTATTAAAATGAGGCAGCAAATTAGTATTTATTTACCAGGCCGGAAAAATCGAGAATATAGAATTTGAGTATCTATAAATATGATTTCTGGAGTATTTTGTATGTTTGTAGGCTACTGATGCATCATATTTTTAATTTTTCTTAAGATTGCACCCCTGCCTTGCAGGTAAAAAAAGTAAACTTATTACAACTTAAAAAATAAATAAAAAGTATGCAAGTTAATAGACACATCTTTACTGAAATGTATTGTGCTGTTTTGTTTGTTGTTGACAGACATGTTTGTTTTCTCTGCCTTAGGATTGAAAGTGTCCTGGGACAGGTGAGGGAGTGGGAAACTTGGCCATGGTTTGTCTTCATGAATGAGGTGTTGGGACAATCCCCCTGTCCTCATTGCCTCCATCCCTGAGGACACACCAGGGCCAAGTTCAGCAGTGGATGACCAAGATGAGGAGGAGCAACTCCAGCCAAGAGGAGACGAGACGAGAGGATGAGCTGATGGAGATACTGAGGGAGGACATGAAGTTTCAGCGAGAGACAGAGGAGAGCAGGGAGAGAATGGATTGATTGTTTTCTCTTCTTGAGAGATAGTTGAGAACTAAAATTTTGGTTTTGTAAATTAAAATGTGTAAATGAAATATTACCGTTCTACACATTATTTTTGTTATGCAAGTTATAATTTGTTAATAAAATAAATAATTCTGTACATTTATTTTTGTCATGTCAATTAATTTGTAAATGAAAAAATAAATTGTTCTATACATTTTTATTTACAGTACTTTTTACAACTATTTACATAAGTTATGTTTAAGATTAGAAAAACTAAATACATTTTAAAATTAACAGTACATAAAACAGATGGAAGAAAATGTTTTTATGTAGTCTTTTATTGAGCTGGGCTTTATTGACCCTGGTGAAGCCTCTGTCAGCGGGACATCATCTGGATCAGGGCATATTTCCACTGTCTACCAACAGGTTTGCAGTGCTGACTTATTCGACGGCTGCCATGTCGCTAAGATGTTTTCAGAAAGAGGGAAGAATAAATTAAATTAACTCACATCCTCAAAGCAAACAACAAAATATTTTAACATGCATAACTGTTCTATGAGCTGAACTCTGCAGGACAGTGGTCCTCCAAGACCAACGGTGCCTATCCCTGATCTATAAGACATATTTCTAGTGTATTTTATTTTTAGATTCTTTTTTAAACGATAACTAATATCAAAATGTAATATCCATGTGTTAAAATTCAGTTTTTCATAAAACCACAATATTTGCCTCTGAGATGAAGTTGAATAAAAATCTGAGGTACTTCACAATTATACTCAAATACAGAGTAAATGTATTTCGTTACATTATTTGTAATATTTAGCAACTGTTGACAGCTGCCGTTGAAGAGAACTGAAATGAACATTTATACTGGACTTTAAAGTTATATTCAACTGCCTAAAAACAAAACAGCTAAAGATGTTTACCTCGGCCCATTTATGTGCATAATAAAGAGTATAAACTATATAAAATCATATGTTGGTAACATATTAGTCAACGTTTTATTTTTATCAGTAGATACATTAGATTACTGGAGTAAATTGAAACCCAATACTTGCATTTAAAAGTGTAATCTGGCAATTTCTCTTCAAAAATCTGACGTCGCGGCGCGCAATGAATTCTGGGTTAGGCAAGGCTGCGAAGCATCCATCCAACTATCCTTCATTTCATGGGAAAAGAAGGACGCATTTGCAGGCCATATTTTGAAGGAGCCTTCGAAGGACCTACGAATTGGGACGGCCTTCGTCGCGCTGCGGTGACGCAATCCGCTATACCTTCCACTGTAAACGAGTCTCGGTGCGTCCTTTGAAGGCTGCGTCGGCCGCGCACTTCAAAGGACACGGCCTTCAAAGGACGCAGCCCTTGAATTGGGACACAGCTACAGGCCCTCATTTATCAATCTTGCGTAGAAACGGGCGTATATGTTGGCGTAAGATTATGCTTACACTCCTCTCACCGCCTGATTTATGAAGCTGTGCGCACCTCTGAAATCCAGGCGTACGCAAAACCTGCCCTTGATAAATGCCGCGGCTGAAAACGATCGTCATTAGAATAACACGCCCCTATATATTCAAGTCTCCGCCTCCCCCACGCCGTCATTTTACGCCATGGTCACTCGGAAGACGGCAATGAAGCGAAACTTCTCTGACGTGGAGATCGAGACCATCACCAGGGAAGTGAAAAAAAAACTAAATTGTTTTATTTGGGAGTTTAAAGAGTGGCATTAAAGGCGCCCACAAAAAGGTGTACGGTGGAAATCCAGTTTAAATAGCTTTTTGGATGATCACAATTCATTATTTTACAGCACCTGTTTTGAAATAATTAGCATTTAATTTCGTATCACATCACATGTATTGGGGTGTACAATAGTGATGATGATGTGATGTGGAGTACCATTCATTCACATTAATATAATTGCATGACAATTTATTAGATTCTTATTATTATTATGATTTGTATTATTAATGACGCTTATTGTTATTAAGAAGAAGAATGTCGTTATTATTATTATTTATTTTATTATTATTTAAAAGAAGAAGAATGTGATTTGTATTATTTTGTCAGTCTGAATTATCTTCAGTCCCAGTCCGTGCGCAGCTGCCGGGCCTAACCAACGTCAGGTAGGCTAAAGCGCACAGGTTCGCAACTGGAGGAATACATATGCCTACGAATCAAATGCTTTGGTAAAGTCACACAAATTAAACATTGAAATCCATGTTGCACAAAAATAAACACTGAAGTTTATAATTACTTCCCTATTCGCACGGGATTAGTAGGCTATATGTGGGGAGCTCTGGTGATTTGTAATAATCGCAGAGAATGTCTGTGATCTTAATTCCGTCCGAATCGGCCATGTCTGGAATATGTAAAGTAAAAATTCCCCCGCAAATGACCTACCATATTTCGCCAAACACCGAGGTCCTGTGATAATATTAGTCCCGTGCGAATCGGCATCTATTTGGCCGGGATTAGGCGGATCGTATATAATTTTTGCAAGGTTTTTGTTTCCTGTGCGCATTTCTATCTTTATCTTTCACGAAGAATGGAGCTAGGCTGCATATAATGCACACCGTTATGAATTCATGAGCGGCCGCGCGGATTACTACTTTCACTTTAGAATGAGCACAATTTGGGAGTAAATTGCTTGAATGGTGTGTTTAATATTAGGCTATTCTTAATGAAAAACACAAAAACAGAACAGTACAATGACAACTCGCTTAAATGGGCACTTTTACATTAGCTTTGAAACTGAATCTTCCGTCGTATTATATTGCTCAGTTTTTAATTGCGTCTGTTCTCTAACTGAACGAAATTATTTGTATTACTATAAAACAATCAAAATGATATCGATACGACTGTTTATAATTTCATACAGCTAGCCTATATAACGAAAAAACATTTTCAAGTAACAACATCATATCCGGGAGCAGGGCCGGCGTTTGCTATAGGTGAGCTAGGCGGTTGCCTAGGGCGACAAATGTGTTGGGGGGCGCAGCCAGGCGCCCTCTTGTGGCGCCCTTAAACTTACTTCCCAATAAGCATAGAATTAAAACAAGCGAAATAAAACATACTGTTTATTAAACATGATCATCCTTGGGCGCCCCCGCAGCCGCACGTTTAATTACTTAACCTGATTATTAGATTGAATTGATAGTGAGTATTGTCGAACAGAGGCGTTCAGGCGGTTGGTCAGGCATGTGCTCATCACTGGCGCGTTCTTCAAAAATGAAGCGGTCGAAACCCTCGAGTGCACAGGGACGGAAAAAGAGAAAGGCAGACGATCAAAAGAAAGCCCAGTATAGAGGTAAGTCTTCTCATCTCAGCCATAAAGGTGTCAAACGAAATAAATTTACTTCGTATTATCGATATTATCAACTAATATTGGACGGCATTGGACGTTTTATTGCTGTCACTAAGCTATCACTAGCTAGTAATATCTACATATTACTACGCATTTCACTGACAATAAGGAAATCCAGACGAGCCAAATTTTAATGCTGAGTCAATTTTGAAGGTGAATAGAAATGCCAGAAACAACTGTTCATCTTTTATTATTTAAGATAGGGATAGAGCTACAAGAACTTATACATTTTAATTTTGTAGTGGTAAGTACAGTGTATCCATAATAGCACTTTTGTTTGTAGAGGGCATAGTTAATCCAGTTTATGGGTCATAATTTGCTTAAGTGTCTTTACAGGTGCTTAAGAGAGTTTTTGCACAGTTTATGGAGTTAATATTTGGTAAATATCCTTGAACATTCTTTCTAGCATTTGTGTATGAACAATTTATTGCAGTTGATCCTTCAAGTCTTAATTTTCTTGATTAAGTGTTGGAGTGACTATAAAAGCCTTTTTGTTTGTTCATCCATAGTTTGAGTCATAATTTGTTAAATATCCTCCAACGTTCTTTGTAACATTTTTGTATGTGCAATTTATTAGAGTGTATCATTTAAGTCATAATTAGCTTTTTAAGTCTTGGAGTAACTATAGGAGCATTTTTGTTTGTATAGTTTTTATAAATACTTAACCCATTTGTGCCCAATTTATTTCTGAATAGCATGTCCTGCATTTATTTTCCCCTGGTTTTTGTATTTTTTCTTGAAAATCGTATTTGAATCTGTGGCAACTTGTGATGATTCAGAGACGGATACAATTGCAAGTAAAAGATTATTTAATGATGCTGACAATGAACACAGGTCGGAGACACAAACACTCAGATGGTCGATGACGCAGGGACTTCAGTGGGCAACCCGGTGAATGGTGCGTGGTGCTCGGCGTGCTCAGCGTGCTCAGGAACCAGGAAACAATAAACAATCCAGACGGCGGTGAAAGACAACAGAAGCGGGTCCACGGAGAACGAGATCCGACACACGAGGAGATGAGAGTAGACACGGGAACCAGGACACGACACGACACCAGGAAAACCACAACGATCTGACAACATGAGATGGGAATTACTGGACATATAAAGGAAACGGGGATTGAACACAGCTGGCGACAATCACGAACACAATGAGTAACCACACCCACACACAGACACACACACAGACACATAACAGAAATGAGACAGCTGATTCATGAACCGTGACAGTACCCCCTCCCCTAGGAACGCCTCCTGGCGTTCCCAGACAACCCTACCTGTCGATTGTAATCATCGATAAGGGAGTGATCCAAGATGTCTCTAGCAGGAACCCAACTTCTCTCCTCCGGACCGTAACCCTCCCAGTCCACCAAGTACTGAAATCCGCGTCCCCTCCATCTAGAGTCCAGAATACGATGTACCGAATAAGTGAGTTCCCCATCTACGAGTCGCGGCGGGGGGGGAACCGGGGCTGGCGGATTAATGTGAGAATAAAACACGGGCTTGACTTTAGACACATGAAAGGCGGGATGAATTCTCCTGTACGCTGGAGGAAGTTTGAGTCGGACTGTCACCGGACTAATAATCTTGGTGACAGGAAACGGGCCGATAAATTTGGGAGCTAACTTGTTAGAAACGGAACGGAGAGGAATATTTCTGGTAGAAAGCCACACCTTTTGACCCACGACGTATACGGGAGGCTTTGACCGGTGGCGATCGGCCTTGGCCTTCATGCGCCCCCCCCGCTTGGAGTAGAGTCTCACGGGCTCTAGTCCAAGTGCGGCGACACCTCTGGATGAAAGCGTGAGCGGAGGGGACCGCGACTTCGGATTCCAGACTCGGAAAAATTGGTGGCTGGTACCCTAAACTACACTTAAACGGAGAGAGGCCCGTAGATGACACTGGTAACGAGTTATGGGCGTACTCCACCATAGAAAGTTGTTGGCTCCAGGACGAAGGATTCTTGGCTACCAAACATCGCAACGTTCTCTCAAGATCCTGGTTGGCTCGCTCAGACTGACCATTGGTCTGGGGATGATAACCCGAAGACAGACTAACCGTGGCCCCCAATAATTTACAGAACTCCTGCCAAAATTTGGACACAAATTGGGAACCCCTGTCAGAAACCACATCTGTCGGGAGGCCATGTAACCGAAAGACATGATCAATGACCGCGACCGCTGTCTCCTTGGCTGAAGGTAATTTGGGCAAGGGGATGAAATGTGCCGCCTTCGAAAACCGGTCCACTACGGTTAAAACAACCGTCATGCCCTTGGAGGGCGGGAGGGCGGTGACAAAATCTAGCGCGATGTGGGACCAGGGTCTCGAAGGGACAGACAGCGGTCGAAGTAACCCATCTGGAGGTCGATTAGATGTCTTACCAGTGGCACATACAGAACAAGCCAAAACAAAATCATGAATGTCGCGAGCCATTAACGGCCACCAGAATCGTTGCTTAACTAAATAACTGGTGCGAGTCACTCCCGGATGACAAGCCACGTTGGAGCAATGACCCCACCGAATAACGTCGGACCGTAACCCCTCCGGAACAAACAAACGATTCGGTGGACAACCGGGCGGAGGCGTTACCCCTTCTAAAGCCGTCTTGACCTTCGACTCGACCTCCCATACGAGTGTGGAGATAACTACTTTCTCAGGTAAAATGCACTCGGGAGTAACCGGGCGTTCGGATGGATCAAAAATACGAGATAAAGAGTCGGGTTTGATGTTTTTGGAACCCGGGCGGTACGAGAGAACAAAGTCAAAACGTCCGAAAAAAAAGTGCCCACCGAGCCTGCCTGGAGTTGAGTCTTTTAGCAGTTCTAATATATTCAAGGTTCTTGTGATCGGTCCAAACGATAAAGGGTACCCCTGAGCCCTCTAACCAGTGACGCCACTCCTCCAACGCTAACTTGACTGCCAACAACTCTCTGTTACCAATGTCATAATTACGTTCAGAAGGCGATAGTCGATGAGAAAAAAACGCGCAGGGATGCATCTTGTCGTCTGAGGAAGCGCGTTGTGAAAGCACTGCACCTACTCCCACCTCTGACGCGTCGACCTCCACCACGAACTGACGTGTGGAATCAGGGGTGACAAGGATGGGAGCCGAAACGAAGCGACCTTTGAGGTTGGCGAACACTGCCTCGGCAGTGCTCGACCACCTGAACGTCGTTCGGGGGGAGGTCAAGGCAGTCAGAGGTGCGACTAGTAGGCTGAAATTGCAAATGAAACGCCGGTAAAAATTGGCGAACCCCAGAAACCGCTGTAGGGCCTTACGGGAATCAGGACTTGGCCAATCTACCACAGCCTTAACCTTGTCAGGATCCATGCGCACTCCCTCAGAAGAGATGATGTACCCTAGGAAAGGAACAGACTGTGCATGAAACGTGCATTTCTCCGCCTTGACAAAAAGCCCATTCTCTAACAGTCTCTGGAGCACTCGTCTGACGTGTTGAACGTGTTCCTGGAGAGACAAAGAAAAAATCAATATGTCATCCAGGTAAACATATATGAACTGATCGACCATGTCTCTCAACACGTCATTAACGAGTGCTTGGAAAACCGCTGGGGAGTTGGAGAGCCCGAAGGGCATGACCAAATATTCAAAGTGCCCCCTAGGGGTATTAAAAGCGGTTTTCCATTCATCCCCCTTCCTGATGCGAACCAAATGATATGCATTACGTAAGTCCAATTTCGTGAAAATGGATGCTCCCTGCAACCTCTCGAAAGCTGAAGACATCAATGGCAAAGGATAAGAATTATTTACAGTGATGTTGTTCAGCTCTCGGTAATCAATACAAGGTCGCAGAGATCCATCCTTCTTCCCAACGACAAAGAACCCCGCCCCCGCAGGAGAAGAGGAAGGCTGGATGAACCCAGAGGCTAGAGAATCAGAAATATATTTCTCCATGGCCTCCCTCTCGGGAACAGAAAGAGAGTAAAGTTTGCCCTTAGGCGGAGATTTACCTGGCAGTAGATCTATCGCACAGTCATAGGAACGATGCGGAGGAAGAGAAGCAGCGCGAGACTTACTGAACACTTCCTTCAGGTCGAGGTACTCCGCGGGCACGTTAGATAAATCTGCTGCCTCACTCTGAAACACAGAACCAGACACAGACGAACAAGCAGACAACAAACATGACTCATGACAACGGTTACTCCAAGCAGAAATGGAATGATTGTGCCAGTCGATACGGGGGTTGTGTTGAGTAAGCCACGGGTGCCCTAAAACCACTGGTGCTAGTGAGTCCATGAGAAAAAAAGAAATGATTTCTGTGTGGTTGCCAGAAGTAATGAGTGTGAGAGGTTCAGTAGAGTGGGAGATTCTAGGCAGTTCTTGTCCATTGAGTGCGTTGACGGAAATCTTGTGAGTGAGAGAAGTGATGGGGATCTGAAGTCTGTGTGTAAGTCCAAAATCCATAAAATTACCCTCTGCTCCCGAATCCAGCAGTGCTTGAGTGCGGTGCATGGAAGCTGCCCACTTCAGTCTTACCGGGAGGAGGGTTGATGATGGTGATGAGGTCTTCTCGGCGGAGATCCCACCCGATAGTAGCCTCATACTTACTACCGGGCTTGATCTTTTACCGGACAGGAAAAGAGAAAGTGGCCAGGCTTGCCACAGTAAAGACAGAGTCCTTGGGATCTCCGCCTCTCCCTCTCCTCCCGGGAAAGCCGAGCTCTCCCCACCTGCATGGGTTCATGATCTGAAGCTGGGCTGACCGCGCTTCCACCGCTGGCTCCTCCGCTGGCCCGTGGATTCTCAGTGTG
Organism: Gobio gobio; assembly: GCF_949357685.1. Taxonomy (NCBI): domain Eukaryota; kingdom Metazoa; phylum Chordata; class Actinopteri; order Cypriniformes; family Gobionidae; genus Gobio; species Gobio gobio. Next base: position 8,404,169 of record NC_137120.1, read on the forward strand.
GTACTGGAGTCGAGTCTGCTGTTCATGAGCGGTCACACGATTTAGACGAGCATCAACCCTCAGCGCCAGCTCCACCAGGCCATCCAGGGTCTTGGGAAGGACCAGGATGTATATCTCCCTTTGAACGCGGTCAGCCAACCCATGCAGGAACATGTCCCACTGCGCCTCCTCGTTCCACTGGCACTCTGCGGCCAGGGTGCGGAACTGGATAGAGTAATCCGACACCGAGCCATTACCTTGACGTAGGTCAGCGAGTAATCTGGCCGCCTCCTTACCCGCTACAGCTCGATCAAACACTCTTCTCATCTCCGTGGAGAGTGCCAGGAACGAGGCGCAGCAGACGTTTTGGTTCTCCCACACCGCCGTTCCCCAGAGAGCCGCCTTCCCAGACAGAAGTGTCAACACGAACGCCACTTTAGACTGCTCCGTGCAAAAGGTTCGTGGCTGCAACACAAAGTGCATGGAACATGCTGTGAGAAAAGCCCTACAATACTCGGGCTCACCTGAATATTTCTCAGGCGTGGGCAGACGAGGCTCCGGCTGATTCTCTTGTAGCGGCGGGGAGGGCTGAACGGGCGGTGTGGGCGGCGCAATGGGAACATGAAGAAGTTGGAGCTGTTGGGTGAGCTCGGACACCTGCGTCACGAGTGCTTGAACCGCCAGACCTGTGTTAGCGATGTCCACTCCTTGTTGATCCATTCTAGTGACGCTATGCGTGAGGAAGTCACTCAAAGTGATCTCACTTGCTGTATCCATGATGTGGTCAGATCGTTCTGTGATGATTCAGAGACGGATACAATTGCAAGTAAAAGATTATTTAATGATGCTGACAATGAACACAGGTCGGAGACACAAACACTCAGATGGTCGATGACGCAGGGACTTCAGTGGGCAACCCGGTGAATGGTGCGTGGTGCTCGGCGTGCTCAGGAACCAGGAAACAATAAACAATCCAGACGGCGGTGAAAGACAACAGAAGCGGGTCCACGGAGAACGAGATCCGACACACGAGGAGATGAGAGTAGACACGGGAACCAGGACACGACACGACACCAGGAAAACCACAACGATCTGACAACATGAGATGGGAATTACTGGACATATAAAGGAAACGGGGATTGAACACAGCTGGCGACAATCACGAACACAATGAGTAACCACACACAGACACACACACAGACACATAACAGAAATGAGACAGCTGATTCATGAACCGTGACACAACTATAGTTGCCGGTGGGCAAATATGTTGTAGCCTATGCACCCCTTCAATGTCAAATATGTATAAGAGGAGAACATTTAGCATCTAACTCAAAATAACTGCTTTCAACAGATCAATCTGTATTCATAATCAAATTTATTATGTTTGACTAAGTATACTAAAAAACTATAGATCTGTTGTAAGATTTGTTATGTTTGGATGATTCTAGAGACCTTCATGATTATGTTGATATATGTCAACAAAAAAAAATTATTAGTAACATGAAAATATCCTTTCTTTGGGAGGGTTTGCCTTGGAAGTAGGGGTAGGAAGTGGGCAGTCTCATGTGACGGGAAGGAAATTAATACTTTTTTTTTTTCTTGAAATCCTTTATTTGGTTGTCTGCTTGTGTGTCATTAAGATATAAAACATGGATAATATCTAGAAAAATACTTACAGAAGGAAAATGACAACTATACACTGGCAACTATAGTTGCCGGTGGGCTTAACAATTAAGGAGGAGGGGGGGGGGGGGGCGCAAAACTCAATCTCGCCTAGGGCAACCAAAGAGCTAGAGCCGGCCCTGTCCGGGAGATAAGTCAGTAAATTCGAGTAAAATCACAGCTTATCTCGTGCGAATGCGCCACGCAAAATTCAGATGTGGGAGAGTAATTTCTAAATCACATGAGGTCCCCAGATAATACTTATCCCGTGCGAATAGGGCTTTATTTGTTGTTGTTGTTTTTTTACAGTGGGTCATAATATAGCATATCTTTGTCCGTGCGTTTTGTGGTGTTAGGAATTGTTTTTCTGCGCATTTTCGCACTAACTCAAAACGTGCGTACACCACCTCTGAGCTGGTGTAGGATTTGAGCGTGCCGTACGCCAACGTCCATATTGATAAATCTCAAAGTCACCGTGGTTTTGGGTGTACGCCAGGTGTACGCTGGAAAATTGGTGTACGCACTTTTGATAAATGAGGGCCATTGTGTTCACATTCACAACAGAATGTGGTTAAAAAAGGAAAATGTTTGGGTGATTTTTTGAGTATTGGGTGATGAATGATGATATCACTGATGATACTTAGTTCGACACATTCAAGCCTGTTTGCACATCAGTTGTGCTTTGTCTTTCTCACTGAAGCTTTCTATAGCAAATGCATTAGGGTATGCATCATCACACAGGCTAAAGTTACTTTTGCATAATTCATTACAATAGTTAAGTTTGTGCAGGGCTCATGAAGTTTCAAATGTAGGTTTGGGATGTCTAATCATTCAGCCGTGTCAATCATTATTTTGAGCGCATATAAGCAGCAGTTATTGAGCCATCCCAACAAGAGATATCCAGCTGCAGAACCACAGCAGCAGCAGTTTCAGACCATCAATTTATTAAAAATACTTTTAAATTAAGTCACTTTTCAGTTCATACATGCATAAGATTTCATGATGTACAATAAGATTTATTTAAAATATATATATAATTTTAACAGGTAACAATATTTTGTTGTTCATACAAGCACGATGGAGAATATGGAGGGTTGTCTTGTTTGTAATATTTCTGTCATAATGTGGTGAACTAAATTATATATTAAGTGATTATCTGCTAAAAATATTGAATCTGTGCACGAAATGAAGCTTGATTTTGTTGTCATACTTTATTGTATAGAATTTGTTTCTTCCTATGGCCAGTTAAGAACATACATTTTGATCACCATAAGTTTTTAATAATTTAATAATATTTATATTTATAATAATAATAATTAGGGTTGCAACAATACAGTTAGTCCATACATACCTCGGTTTTTAACCACGGTTTTCGGTTCGGTTCTGATGATTTGTCACATCAGTTTTTTGCTATTCTATTCTTAGCCGACAGGAACAGCAAGAGGTTAAGTATGAAATTGAATGAATAAATGTAAAATTAAAACACTACATAGACTTCACTATAAAATATACATTGATTCTTATTAAAGCTATTAAAGTTTTTCAGTCAAGAGCAGTGAGTGAGTTTCTCTTTGTCTTTTGTTGTTTTATAACATTAAAGGGATAGTTCACTCAAAAACAAAAATTCTGTCATCGATTACTTGCGCTCAAGTTGTTTTACACCTGAATAAAGTTCTTTCTTCTGTTGGACATAAAATATATCTGGATATAAATATATATATATTGGATATATATAAATATATTCCATATATATTCCAATATATATAAATATATTGGAAACCAAACAGTTGCTGGTCCCCATTGTAGGAAATAATATGGATGTCAATGGCTAACATCAGCTGTCTGGTATTCAGCTGTCTGTGTTCAACAGAAGACATGAATACAGGGTTGGAACAACATTAGAGTGAGTAAATAATGACATCATTTTAGAGGTGAACTGTCCCTTTAAGGACAAGCTGTAGCTTGTTCATGTTCAATTTAAGACCTCTTCACATCTAATATACGCCGATTTTTACTTTCACTTTAGACATAACCGACGGGTTAATGTTAACCTTGTGTGTATTTGACAGTATTAGCGCAGTAAGACTAGCCTACTTAGTCCAGTAATCACGTGTTTGACAAGCTAGTGCGCGCGCTCAGCGCATGTTAAACCAGTGCAACACGCGAATGAAATGTTTAAAGAGCACCTATCATGGCATTTAAAATGTTCCAAATATTGTTTTAGAAGTCCCCAACAACAGTTTTGCATGCATGCAATGACAAAAAAGACTTTAGTTTTCTTATAATATGCATTTATTTTTACCTGTTTTGACAGCGATTCTCAAATGATTCCTTTAGTGATTCACTTTTCAAACCCCCGCCTTTACGTGACGCTAATCTGCGGTGATTGGTCCGATGACCCAGTCAGTTGTGATTGGTATAGAGTGCCGAAGTAATGACGTCACTTTGTAGGCCAACCCGGAAGTTAGCGGCGCATGGGTTCCCTCGATCAAAAAGCCATTCATTTTCCCCATAGACTTTTGGAAAATCGCAAAAAATAAGATCTGTGTTCAACAAAGAGTAATGACCCTTACACGTTTTGTCTACCAAGATAATCTTTACAAGTTAATCCAAAATGTATACATTTTGAAGCCCAAATAAAGCCGTCAGATATAAAATGCTAACGGTAGGCTATAAACGGACTACAGCACACCATGGTCGCGGATCAACGTCATCTTCAAGCTTCCTCAAACTTTATTTAAAAAACACGCTCGCTCATTATGATCTGCGCTGTGTATGAACACTTATCCACTTTTTCATGAGAAATATTGCCCATTCGTTTTTTTCCCAAAATGTTAGAAACTAATTTTGTTTATGCGTGCCTCTCTGAGATTTATATTTTGTTAATGTTTTTTCAGACAATATGATTATCACTGTGATAACATTAAATGACATGAAACACAACCCAGTCTCTTTTTGTTAAATGCAAGTTTATGTATGATCAATAATACGAAACGTATAATAAGCTACACATGAAATAAAGCAAACAATTCAGTCAAACATTCAAAGTCAGTGCTAGTCGGCTAACTTACAACGGTAACGTACAGTTATAGCCTAAAAATAAACAAGTAATGAAACTTATCTTTGCCCTCAGCCTAAACGATTTGCCAGGGAACAAATTATAGATCCATGAGAGCAAATATGGGCCGTTAAATCTCCACAAGACTAATTATAGCTGGAGACGCCACATAGACATCAGAGCCAGCGGCAGGCGGCAGAAGGACTAGCCGAGGAAAATCTACTCTCGCCGGCTAAACAAGCGCTGACCGCCGCTGACTCACTGGAGCTCACAACTCCGAAAACACCAGATAAAATGTTTAAATAGGCACTCTTCTTATAAATAAACCACATATTTGAGCTTTAAACAACTACATTATTGACTGAAAAAGTTTTAAAACTAAGTTGTCACACATTAACAGTAGATTTTAACACAAAAAGATGTGTAAACACAGCCCATGTCAGCCATTTCTCAACGAGACAAACATGTGAAGAGAGTAAACTCCAAATGTTCAAGCATCCAACTTTGCGCGAATAGCGCGATTTATTCATGCCACATAAGTTCTTCATAAGTGAGGCTGAAACGCGGGCTAGTGAGAGATTGCCTGTTTGTCACGATGACGTCTTAAGTCCCCGCCAAAGGATGTAGTCCCTTTTAGCAACTTGTTAGCAACCATCGTTTTTAAGACACAATAAAGTCTTAAAAAATCACAAGCAGGTTATAACTAGTGTGTTTTATGTCATAGATTAAAACGTGAAAATATATAGAGGCTTTGTTAACCACAGACCTTATTTCAGGCGATTTAGCAAAAACCCATTCAAAAAACCCATAGACTTTAGGGCGAGGGAACCCATAGGGCTAAAATGCTAACTCACTTCCGCGTTTTGGCCTACAAAGTGACGTCATTACTTCGGCACTCTATAGTCTGTGCAGATATTTTCGGAAACAGAACACCCATCAAAGTCTTATAGTGACAGTAATTTGTTAATATGTGTCAGGAGTTATGAATATGAAAACCGCGTCTGTACTTTTGATTGTAATATGAGCCTCAGCTGATCTCATTCATAAAAAAACTCCTCTATTCTCCTCACGAAGACTCGCGACAAATCAACATCCCTCAGGGCTTTTAGTTCAAAAGTGTGCAGATGAGGAGATATATTGATAGATTCTCATATGTCTGTGTCAAATTTCTAAACAGAGGAGTATTTTTTATTCAATACTTCCTCAAAATGCGCAGATATAGCCTAATCATGAGCGATTGAGTCTCTTATGTGTTGTTTTCAATTCATACTGGCAGCCGGAGGGCGCTCTGTGCACATGGAGTCTATGTACAGACAGACGAAGAAGAACCATGTGCCATAATAGAAGTCCATAATAAAAGCTTCCTGAGATCGCGAAACATACATTTGATGACTAATAAACACTCAATCGCGACGATGTATGGTTTGTCTTCAAGCCACTTAGTCTTCAAATGCTCATCCTTGGGCAGATGAAAAAAGTTTGCTTTTGAGTGGCACTTCAGAACACAGCGTCTCGTGGCCATGATGTTTTCTAGTTTTCACTGGCGTCTTGGAGCGCAATAAGTGGGCGTATCGTATTCAAATAACTTGACAAGTTGACGTCATCTAGTCAGAGAAAAAGCTTCGGTCTTCTAACGATTCTTAAAAATTACTCCGAGTCGACTCTTACTTTTGAAAGAAAATAACTATATATACGGTGCACTGTCATATTTCAAACTATACAGGATGTTTTTGTTCACTTAGATCTATGTTACACACTACATGAAAGGTACATTTCCAAATTCCATGATAGGTGCTCTTTAATAACCGGCAAGGCTTTAAAACGCGTGCAAATAATGAACTTTCGTGATTGTGAATAACTTCCGTGAGGAGGCCTATAACTCTCTGACACCAGCATTGCAAGCGTGGCTAAACACCCCTATGATTGGATATTTGCTCATATCAGCGCGTAGACTCACAGGCACACTCAAACAGAGCCGAAATAAACTGAGAGAAATATTTCAAACGGAGTGAAATAAAATAGGGTTGCCACCCGACCCGTAAAATACGGAATCGTCCCGTATTTATACAAGCAAAATTTATTTTACATAAGTCCACACGTAGTTCAATGAACACATACGGATTTTGCAGAATAGCCTACTGATAGCAAATACAAAGAAATCAATTTCACAATAAGTAGTACAGGAGCTCATTTGTGCATGATTGCGTTTTAGCAGCTTTGTTGCCACTGTGCCATGCCAGTGTGCCTGTAAACTTGCGCGGTTTTTTAAAAACACGTCGAGCTTGCGTCGCGTCCATCGTTTGAACGCAAGAGGATCTCCAGATAGGCCTATAGAGCTGAATGTCAAAAAGGTATGGGTCTGTCCAGTAACTCGTGATGAACCTCAGGCAAACTGTACACTTTATGAGAGCATTTCAGTGTCTCAGACTGACTGACTTAAAGCAGCAGCGCTGACAGACACATCTGTGCTTCTAAAGGTGTAGGCCTATAATTTTTTTTAATGGATAATATATTAATAGATTAATCCATACATTATCAGAGCTTGGCAGACAGAATTATTATTTTTTAGACAGGTTAATTCATAGATTATATCCTAATAAATGTTATTATTAATTTATAATCCTGTCATATAAAGTTTATGACATTTAAACAGGGCCGGCCCGTGGCATAGGCGGAATAGGCAAATGCTAGGGGCGCCACTCATCCATAGGGGCGCCAAAATGTATTACACTATTACTAATACTATTTTATTAATATTAATTAGAAATATTAACTTAACGAAGTCCCCCGCCTCTTCCCGGTCCGCCTTATCAATCTCCCCCGCCGAGCTACTTGAAGTGCGTCAGAAATATAACGCGCGATCAGTTTAACGTTGGGAATTTGTTGTGTCGCGTCGCCTCTCGCCGCATCCAACGTAGACAGGATTGCTTTCATTTTTTAAGGTGCTTGGCCGCTCGCGCCAGGTGTAGACGGTGAAAGTTGCCAGAAAAAAGACAGAAGCCCTCTGATGCAGGGAAGATAAAGGATACACTGCAAAAATGCTCTTCTTACTTAGTATTTTTGTCTTGTTTCTAGTCTAAATATCTAAAACTTCTTAAATTAAGATGCATACTAGATAAGTAAAATGACATAAGATATATTTTCTTGTTTTCTTGAAAATAAAATCAAAATTAAGTGAGTTTATGCTTAAAACAAGCTAAATTATCTGGGGTGAGAAAAATAATCTAGTTTCTGATTAAATCTTGTTTCTTGTTTCCATCCCAAACAGAAATAAGAATTTTTCTCACCCCATTTGGCAGATCATTTTGCTTGTTTTAAGCAAAAACTCAATTCATTTGAGTGTTTTTTTCCCCCAGAAAACAAGAAAAAATATCTAATGTCAATTTACTAGTAAATACATCTTGATTAAAGAATTTTTAGATATTTGGACTGGAAACAAGAAAAAAAAATACTAAATAAGAAGAGCATTTTTTGCAGTGTAAAGACAGAGGTAACGTGATAGGCTAATGAATGTACAGTTTATTTAATTGCATAGTAGTAAAATACTAATGTTCGCTAATTCATTCCAGTTTTACCTTAAACTTTATACAAACAGCTGTTCTGGGTTCTCGAGAGGCCACAGCCAGTGTGATTTTGTAAATAAAAACGCATGCAATATCACTTTTTAAATAGCCTAATGTTTTTACTCTACAGTTGTGCTGTTTTAAGGGGACATATGGCAATTTTAAAATGTATTTGCCAAAATTAGTAATGATATTTATATACAGGTTTATTTAAAATAGCAACATTTTATTTAAAATTCACATTAAATATCTACATTTCTCAGTTTAATTCATGGTGAAAACATGAATGTGCATAGTTTAGTGGAAGATTGCTGCCACCTACTGGAAAACAAACACTTTTGCTGGATGCTATTACTCTTGCTATTTGTGTTTGGGCTGTAATGTGGCATAGGTGCCAGTGATGCGCGGGTTGATCCAAAATGAGCGGGTGCCCGCGGTTACGAGTCATCCAAAAATATTTTTAATGATATTCGGGTCACGGTCGGTCGGATCGTCAATAAATCCTTATTTACCTTTTGAATGTTGAGCGTTATTAACTTTTGAATAAATGCTGACGCGGGACAAAATGCCCGATTTCCCAAAACGTTGAACTGAGCAATGCCATTGTACCATTTTAATAGGCTACTTTTAAACGCATTTAAAGTCAGTTTTATGTATTTTCTGAGAGGGGGCGGGATTTTTGTTGGGAAAGTCGGGGGAGAGACGCACACTTCGATTAGACTGGATAAACACATGCAGCATCTTAATTGTTAAGAAAATTAAACGAAATAAATGAATAAATCAAGCCTGTATTACATAACACTAGGCTATATCATACAGCATTCAGAAAAATAACAGTTTGCGCTCCTAAGGGCTTTCACACTTTTCCAAATGTTTTCCAAATGTGGGCTGATGAATTCTTCAAGCCGGGTTGAAACATAAACATCGTGTTCATCAATAATATGCATCTGGAGCTGAAATGGAAAATGATGGGCCGCCTCAAGAACTTCCTACTCTCGCCGCTGCACCTCTGAGCACCACGCCAGGGCCTGAAACATTTTCTCAATGGCCCAATGAGCTACGATGAGCATTTACTACTTTTAAAAAATGCGGGTCAGGAAGCGGGTCGGGTACAATATTTTCTTCTTTTTTTTTTGCGGTCCGAGTTGCGGGCGGGTTAGTTGAAAACGTCGGTCGGGTGCGGGTTGTTTATACATTGACCCGCGCATCACTGATAGGTGCTATTTTTGTATAGATTAACTATCATCAGCCTTTTAAAAAATAAAATAATAATAATATCATGAACATAATGACGGGGTAGAATGGACTGGACATCATATAAAACAACAACAATGAAAATAAAAATAAAAACATCAATGCATTACAAAAATAAAACAGTAGTTATTCCACAACTTAGACTGATAACATGTAGTGCCAAACCTTACAAGGAGCACCAAGTAAAATCTTGCCTAGGGCAGCAAATTGGTCAGGGCCGGCCCTGCATTTAAAAAATATTTAGATAAAAATGGGACAAATAATTACATGATAATATAGTCAAAATTTAAGTAAATTATTAATAATAATAAAAACATTTTTGAAATTCAAAAAAAGTGATTACTGGTTCAGAATGACATGAGGGTGAGTAAATGATGACAGAATTTTGGGTGAACTATCCCTCTAAAGTGCACCAAATAGGCTACTAAAGAGTTATTTAGAAATAAATAAATAAATAAAATAATCAAATGTTAAATAATATAAAATGTGTTCTGTTGCCAGTTCACATACTTGATCTCATGTTTTCTTATGGTTTATTATTGAGCTGTCAAGTTGTCAATGTTGAAATAATCATTTCATGACGTATTCTTTATTTCTGTCCTTTATGCAATTGTTTTTTAGGGGGGTCATGAATGGGTGTCCCTTATTTTGCCACACTGAAGGTGGCAAGTAATTAATTACATGCAAAACCGAAGAAAAAAAAACGCAATTCACAAGCGCGTATTGAACTGTGAATGCCGAACGGTTCAATATTAGGCTATGAATTGTGGCATCCCTAATAATAATAATAGCCTACCTGTAATTTGACAAATGCAACCAATCTTAATATATTCATTTAATTTTAGCATGGGATATGATCTGCGTTGATTGACCCTTGCTCTTGACCCTTGACTTTTCTCTGGCTGCTGTGACTGTGTGTTTATAGGACACATTTATTATGGCAAAGAGAAAATGTGATCATCAGGTGATGTTGGCTACTTATGATGATCACATAATCATCATGTGATTCACTGATTAGTGTTGAATCTGAGATTATATCGCTGATCCTTTATTATTAGGGATTTTAAAAACATGCACACAAGATAAAATAGAGTGCAAGTTCCCTCCCACATTTCAATGGTGTTGGCTCCGTAAGTATTTTAAATTTTTTTTTATATATTTTTAAAAAAAGTCTTTGTTAAAGAGTTATAAGCCATGAAACGAGCCAATCGGCTATGAGGTCAATCACAACACTACGAACTGGATGGACTTTAACAACGTCTTTAAGGGTCTTGAGAGTGAACCGTGCATTGTGCCAATGGAGGCCTTTCAGAGCATCAGATTTCAACTAAAATATCTGTGTTCCGAAGATGAACGGAGGTCTTACGGGTGACGAACGACATGAGGGTGAGTAATTAATGACAGAATTTTCATTTTTGGGTGAACCAACCCTTTAACAGCCTCAGTGATTGAAAGAACTACAATCCCATGAAGCATTGCAAACAGCATGATCGAATTAAAAACAATGGAGAAATATCAAACTACTCATTTACGAATGTTGATTGTGCATATAAAAACAATATATTTTTAGTTTATTGCATTCATCACAGTTTTCTCGCTGCTTGAGTGATCATGGATATTCAGTATTGCGGCGTATAAACTCTAAATCAATCCAAACGCCGCGGCAGGCTAAAACATGTGGGTTAACACTGAAGACGCGTCACGCTGAACCACTATAAAAGGTCTTTATTGCTCTATTTCGCCAGGAACAAACACTTACTTCAACAGATGTTCTTCGTGAACTGTACAAAATACCTCAGTGAAATCACAGGAGATGTTGAGGAGGACAATGATGGTAACAGTGGCTGTGAAGGTGCAGTGACGGTGGCGTTGACGGTCAACAGAAAGTTTCACCCCATGCTCACCCTACCGCCATGATCCAAAACCCTTAGCCGCCACACAGGTGAACGCACACATTAATACAAACACCACGCCCCCCCCAGTGCCACCCACAGTAACCGATGATGCCACTTAGCGCACGCACATACACAATAGTATAGAAAGAAAGGGAAATACCATAAAAGACCAATCAAACCCAATGTATGGCTCCTACATTCCGGCCCCAAATTATTTAATGATAATAATTAACCACCACCATCCCGTGGGAGACAGACACCAAATCAAAATACAAAGTGAACTACTGGTCTTCTAAAGTCCTGCAAAGTCCAATAATGTAAAGACCACAATGTCCAAAGATCTTCACTGCCCCTCCGCTTCCAGCAGAAGGCAGACCTTGGTTATTGGCCGGTCCAGATAGCTGGTTCTAGTTTTAATCCGTACACGTCGTACCAGTCCATTTTTGTCCGGAACAGTACCCACAATTCTTCCTGTAATCCAAGCATTTCGAGGTGCCATATCGTCCACTAGCACGACAAGATCTCCTGGAACAAAGTTTATTTTGGCAGTATTCCACTTCTGGCGCTCCTGAAGTCCAGGAAGATATTCCTTCACCCAGCGCTTCCAGAACAAATCCGACATATACTGCACTTGTTTCCAACGACGACGAGCATAAACATCCTCCTTCTCGAACAATCCTGGTGGCAACAACGGCTGCGACTTAAGCAAAAGTAGATGGTTAGGTGTTAATGCCTCCAAATCTTGAGGATCTGTCGATGCTTTCGTTATTGGATGGCTATTCACAATCGATTCAGCCTCACAAAACACTGTCATCAAGCTTTCTTCGTCCAGGGTCTGAGTCTTCAAAATGGAGTTTAGCACCTTACGAACTGACCGAATCAACCTCTCCCAAGCACCTCCATGGTGTGACGCTGCTGGGGGATTGAAAACCCATTTCACACTCTTTTGTAACAGCATAACATTTATGAGGTTGTGGTTCAGATTCTCAATAGCCTCCTTCAATTCACGTTCAGCGCCCACGAAGTTAGTACCATTATCCGAACGGATTTCCAGGACTTGACCACGTCTCGCCAAAAACCTTCTAAAACCATTGATGAAGGAATCAGTGTCTAGAGATGAGAGAACTTCAAGGTGTATGGCTCGTATCGCCAAGCATGTAAAAATAAGTCCATACCTCTTGTTGGGGATTGCCCCACTGAATGCTGGTGAATATGTTATTGACCGCTACAGAACTCTGGTCAGGGAGTCGGAGTCATCAGATTGAATTTGGCTGTTTATTGTACAAGATGTGACCATATACACATTAGTGAAGTTGAGGTAGTTTCTGAAATAAATAAAATAAACCAAATAAATACAGACTTTCTGCATACTGTTCAATACAATAACAGTACGATAAATTGCAGCCTCAATAATAACCCCATATAATGCACTGATGCATAATTATAATCAAGAAATATATATTAGCATGAATCCGCAATAATAACAACTGTATAGTGCAATGAAATTGACAGAACCAACCAAATATAGATTATATATAAAATGAACTGGATCATTCATACAGGCAGTAAACATGACAGCCAGTGAAGGATAATATAACACTGGAAATGTTGCAGATAATAACTTTGTAAACATGAACTATACGAGCCGTGATGCTAGCGGGACGAATCCGCTCGTTAATCAGGATCAAATTACACTCAGAAAGATCGCTAAACATCAACATCGTCATTAAGCTGGTCTAACGTAGCACCGCTGTTATACAGTGTAACCATCTGGGTTATTAACAATATACATGTCAATAAACTTACTTCATCATGAACTTTCTCTTGCACATAAACGCTGCAGCTGAGTGAGAGCGCGCAATCTGACTCCTCCGCTGGAGTAAGTGAATAGGCAGATACGCTAAGACTGTACGTGCTGGAAACGCTGCACTACGTTACTTACGCAAGTCATAACTTAAACCTCACACACACAGCCAACTTTAAACTTAAAGGAAGAGAATTCACAACAGCCGCCCCCACATTTGAACAGCAAATGGGTAATCAAGGGAATTCTCTAAAGGTCCTTAGTGTTCCCTTCTAATGTTGGCAACTTTATCAGCCGGGCAACTGGTCTGAGGTAAGTTTTACCATCAATGACAATTTCAGCAGTCCGCACACATCCGTCACTACTAGGCAATGTCTTTCGAACTCTGCCGATGGGCCACTGAGCTCTTGCGAGTTGGGGATCTACGATCAATACAACAGAGTCTGCTTCCAGATTTTCTGCTGATTTTTGCCACTTCTGTCGAGTCTGGAGAGTAGGCAGGTAGTTTCCTCTGAACTGTATCCAGAATTGGTCCACCATATTCTGGCAGTGACGCCATCTTCGCCGCCCCATATCTCCTAAAGTGTATGCCACCTGAGGAAGTGATGCATCCCGCCGCCCCATAAGGAGAATATTTGGAGTGATAGGATCAATGTCAGCGACGTCTGTTGACACATATCCAAGTGGTTTTGAATTAAGAATTCCCTCCACCTCCACTAGGACGGTGGACAGGACATCCTCTGTGACAGCTTGGGTTCCGACAGCTACCTGGAGAGCATTCTTTATGGAACGGACTTCACGTTCCCATATTCCGCCAAAGTGTGGAGCACCGGGGGGATTAAACTTGAAGTTAATCTGATATTTTGAAAGCTGAGTCTTGAGCTCTGGCTCCATCATTGAGAAAGCTTCCCGTAATTCTCTGTCAGCTCCGCGGAAGTTGGTGCCGCAATCCGAACGAATTTCGTGTGGTTTACCCCTTCTGGCTATGAACCGGCGGAGTGCAAGAAGGAAAGCGTCTGTATCCATCGAATTGAGGAGCTCAGTGTGAACTGCCCTAGTTGTGAGACATTTGAAGATCAGTCCCCAGCGTTTCTCATTCCGCCTTCCTATTTTGACCAAGTATGGGCCAAAGCAATCAACGCCGGTGGAGTAGAAAGGTGGACAGAGCAGTCGGAGGCGTTCTGGTGGCAAGTCTGCCATTTGGGGGACCTTTGGCTGTGCTCTCCATCGCTGACAGGCCAGACAAAGAAGTTGATGGTGCTTTATAGCCTGGCGTCCTCTGAGAATCCAGTACTGTCTTCGTATCTCAGCATAGACTCTCTCTGCTCCTGGGTGTAGCAGTCGCTCATCAAACTCTTTGATAAGTAGCTTTGTTACTGCGTGTCTTGGGTCTAGCACAATGGGGTGGATTTGTTCTGGGTCTAAGTTTTCCAGCCTCCTTAAGCGGCCCCCAACTCTAATCATGTTAGTCAGTGGATCCCATTCCGGAGCAAGACTGACTAACCGACTATGTGCAGGAACTGGTTTCTGCGCCTGGAGGGCAGCAACTTCTTCGGGAAAACTCTGAAGTTGGCATGCTCTAAGCAGAACAGCTTCAGCTTCTCTACTGGTCACAGGCTCACTGTTTGTAGAGTTTGATGTGGACGCACCTTGACTGTTTTGTTGAGTTGTCTCCACTAATTCACGCCATGTGTTGAATTGTGTGGCATCAGGGAGGTTGGAAGCAGTTTCCTGTGCCATTAAGCAGTAGCAGGAGAAGCCTTTCTGTTCGGAGACTCCCTCTGACTGTGCAACTTCAGGTTTCTTAGGCCAGTGCTCTGGGCTCTGTTTCAAGAATGGAGGCCCTTGACTCCATCGACAAGGCTCAGCCAAACTTTGGAGAGATGTACCTCTTGTTATGTCATCAGCTGGGTTCTCCTGCGTATTTACATACCTCCATGATCTGTGGTCTGTTAATTCCTGTATCTCGGAGATTCGTGTTCCCACGAACACTTTATATCGACAGGAGTCTGACTGAATCCACTCCAGCACAGTCATGGAGTCTGTCCACAGAATTGTCTGACCGATGGAGAGAGTGATCTCCTCCCTCACCAGTTTGGCCAGCTGAGCTCCAGCTAAGGCAGCGCAAAGCTCCAGGCGAGGTATAGACTGCTGCCTCTTAGGAGCAACCCTCGATCTAGCCATTACGAAGGAAACATGCACATCACTTCCAATTTGAACTGCCAAATATGCCACTGCCCCATATGCTCTTTCAGAGGCATCGCAGAACACATGGAGGGAACTGTGCTGTTCTGTTGCAGTTGTGGAAGCTGGTGTGTAACAGCGAGGAATGGATACTGCACGGAGATGTTTAAGCTCGCTTTCCCAGTTGATCCAGGAGGCCTGAAGGTTTGTGGGTAGATCCGAGTCATCCCAGTCTCTCTTTTTAGTCCACAACTGTTGGATGATCACCTTAGCCCTGGTGGTGAACGGTAATATGAACCCCAATGGATCATATTGAGATGCCAGCACCTGGTAGGCTGTTCTCATAGTCAGTGCTGCATGCTCAATGGGCCGGTAATGATAGCCAAGAGTATCAGTTGCACAGTTCCACCTGAGGCCCAATGTGGGCTCCACTGGGTCGACATGGGTTTGAACTAACCACTGTTCTGTGGCAGAGGAGCGGGCTTCAGCAGGAAGATGAGCGACCACGGCTGGGTGACTACTAGCCCACTGTCTGAGATCAAACCCTCCTTCTGCTAGCATACTGCGTAGTTGGTCCACTGTTTGTTTGGCTGCCACCACAGTAGGAAAACTTGTTAGGCAGTTGTCCACATAGAAGCTCTGATGTACCATGTCTTGCAACCCTGGATATTTGGCTTCCAAATTGTGAGCATGATGCTGCAGAGCAAAGATGGCACAGCATGGACTGCTTGTTGTACCGAAGGGTAGAACCTGCCATTCGTATACATCTGGAGGGTTCTCACTGTGTAGGTCTCTCCAGATGAAACGGAGAAAGGGTTTGTCTTTCGGCAGGAGACGGACCTGATGGAACATGCCCTTGATATCTGCACTTACAGCCACCTGATACTGCCTGAATCTTAGCAGGACGCCCAAAAGTGATGGTCCAAGTGCAGGACCTGGCAGGAGTTGATCATTAAGAGATAGACCATGGTGTGTGAACGAACAGTTGAAAACCAGTCTTGATTTGTTGTTATGGCTTACCAGATGGTGGGGTAGATACCATGACTCCTCTGTCTGGGCTGCTTCTCTTTGGTTGAGCTTGGCTACGTATCCTGCCTCGATAAGCTTGGCAATCTCTCCTGAGTAGATTGAGGCCCTTTCAGAATCTTTCTGGAGTCTCCTTTCAGTGCTCCTCAGATTTGCAAGAACAGATTGCATGGAGCCTTTGAGTTTAAGAGCCCCTGGTTTCCACAAAAGAGGAGTGGCGTAACGTTGTACACCCTTTACACGGACTTGTTTTGTTTGGGACTCAAGCAGCTGTATAGCCTCTTTGTCTTGTCTAGATCGGACAACCAGTTTTTCGTTGTGAAAGGGTAGCACGTCCAGTTGCCATAGCCTTTCTACATTTCTGTACAGAAGATCGTCTGGGTGAGCAGTGGAGAGAAAGAAACATTGCTGCAATGGTGAATGGTCTGTGGTGCACATTACTGCTCCTTGCAGAGCCCACCCGAGAGCTGTATGGACTGCTACTGGACCCCCTTTGGTGCCTTGGCGAATAGGCTCTTCTGCGGTAATGAGGTGAACTTGGTCTGAACCTATGAGCACCAGTGGACGTACCTTGTGAAATGGCTGTAGCGGAATTCCCCTTAGATGTGCATACCGTCTCTGAAGAGTCTGAACAGGGTATGACTGTTCCACCAGATCTAGACCAGAAGCTGTGAATGCTCCAAACACTTGATAGCGTTTCTCTGGGTTACCTCTTGGGGAGATTTCAAAGGTGACCCTGGAGCCACTGAGATGCGTAGTGTCAGGTCGGACGGTACGAAGGGCTAGAGTCTCAGGTTCACCTTTCAGCTGGAGCTGTTGGATGGCATTGGGTAGGATCATGGTGCGCTGTGCTCCGTCATCTAATATAGCATATGTCTCCAATGTCCTTGATTTGTGGTGTAGCAGAACTGGTACCACTTTCAGGAGGACTCTGCCAGATGTAATGGAGGGTAGGAGGTAGATACGACTCTCAGAGGTATCTGATAATGTTTCAGTGGCATGTCTTCGGGCCACACCATGAAGCACCTGAAGGTGGATACCACCACAGTCACCGCAGGGTTTCTTTAAACTGCATACTTCAGGTGCATGGGAACGAGCACATTTCCAGCAGCGTTTTCCCTCTGAGATCCATTTGCAAAGTTCATCAACTGACTGTTCTTTGATACTGTTGCATCGTGTGATGTAGTGGTCTTTGCTGCTACAGAAGAGACAGTTGACTTTGGGTGGCGTTCTCTTCTGAGACACCTTATAACCGAGGTAGGCTTTAGCCTCTGTAGATGCTGCACCATGATACAAGGCTGTACTTTGGCTTCTAGGTTTAACCACAGTCTTCTCCTTTGGACTGATTAGAGATTTCTCGTATTGGTAGCGCTGCACTAACCTACTGGACAGTCTCTGTTGCTGAGCTTTGACTTGGAGCCATCCCGCAAAGTCTTGTAGGTTGTATGGGTTAATATTTGGTGAGTTGAGCTTCCCTTGCAACTGGAGAAACTCTATGAAGCCATCTCTTAAGTACTTGGGCAGCTTACTGAGCAAGCGATCTACATGCGAGCAGCAGTTCAACTCCATCCCTCTGGGCCCCTCCAAAGACAACAGCATGCTTACTAGGAGATGGACGCGGAGAGCGAAACTCTGGAAACTGCGAGCGTCATTCGATTTTACCTCTGGTGCTGTGAGGATTGCTGCTATTTCGCTCTGAGCCAGCTGGTGTGGTTGACCATATTGCAACTGAAGAGCTTGCATAGCTGCTGAATATGGGTATGGATGGTGGCGACAAGACTGTCCAATCATCTGTGCCTCAGGCAATTTGAGATGTTCCAGCAAGATGTGGTACTTGTATTTTTCATCTAGCTCTGCATGAGGTTCCAGAAGGTTGTCCAGTGCCAACTTCAGGTTAGCAAATTCCCTCTCGTTGTCATCCACAAAATCAGGAATCTTTGGTTGGGGAGCAGCATGTAAAGAGCGGTGAGGCACAAAGTATTCTGGTTGCCTCAGTGGCTGGTTCAATGACATTAGAGAATTGTCTGCACGGGCGGGCATGTTTACAACAGGAACTGAAGCGCTGTGCAGGGTTTGCGGCACTGACACCACTGGAGGCACTGGAGTATAATGAGGAATTGAAAAACGTGTAGGCAGCGTGTCGACAGGTTGTCGTGGAGAAGGTGCCACTGTGGTGTAGAGGTAAGGCACACTGGGATGCTGGTAGGTTGGCGTGGGAGCTACTAACTGTGGCTGCACCTGAGGCAGAAAAGCATTTCCAGCATCGTCATAAGGGTAAAACTGTTTATTAAGCCGTAATGGCACAGTCTCTGCTCTTGTAGCATGGGCTACGGCGCCAGGTAACATCCCAGATGAAATTGGCGAGTACAAAGGGAGTGAAGCGACTGGCTGTATTGGCACAAAACCAGGGTTGAAGTGCTCTGCCGCTGCTGCAGGTGTACTTGAACTTATCTGTGTGTCACTC
Source organism: Gobio gobio (assembly GCF_949357685.1). Lineage (NCBI taxonomy): Eukaryota > Metazoa > Chordata > Actinopteri > Cypriniformes > Gobionidae > Gobio > Gobio gobio. Next base: position 8,423,061 of record NC_137120.1, read on the forward strand.
ACATGTCCCTGGGTAAGTAACTCAACATCAGGTGACTGTGATGCAGAGGAAGAATGACTGGAGGGAGGTGGATGTAAAGGAGTTACTAAATGAGATCTTAGTGGTGATGTAGCAGGCTTTTCAAATTGATCATCCTCCTCATCTTCTTCCTCCCTCAGGAACGATGTGATATGTTCCATCAGCTCTTTGCGCCGACGCTGTCGGTTTTCATATTGTTTAAGCTTACTGTGAAGCACATTCATATCGGCAGCCTCATCCCTTTCCTTTTCAGAAATAGACGTCAAGATTTTCCTCAATGAACTCATGCTCAACATGTCCAATGAACTTGTGTCCGGATGCTCACCCTGGCTGGAGACTGGTCGTGACTGACTAGTTATGCCCACTGCGGCTGCTGCTCCTCTCTGCTCCGCTGGCACCTCTGCTGTAGGTGGGGAGGAAAGGGCAGGTCGGTGATGGCTATAGTCAAGAAGATATTCCTCCAGATGCTTGGGTGTGCGACGCTGCCGTGAGGGTCTGTCTGAAGTCTCAGCATGAGGGAATGAAGTTGATCGCTCTTCTGATGACATCACTGTAGTAGTCAATAGATCCGGCTCGAAGGACCAATGTTGGGGATTGCCCCACTGAATGCTGGTGAATATGTTATTGACCGCTACAGAACTCTGGTCAGGGAGTCGGAGTCATCAGATTGAATTTGGCTGTTTATTGTACAAGATGTGACCATATACACATTAGTGAAGTTGAGGTAGTTTCTGAAATAAATAAAATAAACCAAATAAATACAGACTTTCTGCATACTGTTCAATACAATAACAGTACGATAAATTGCAGCCTCAATAATAACCCCATATAATGCACTGATGCATAATTATAATCAAGAAATATATATTAGCATGAATCCGCAATAATAACAACTGTATAGTGCAATGAAATTGACAGAACCAACCAAATATAGATTATATATAAAATGAACTGGATCATTCATACAGGCAGTAAACATGACAGCCAGTGAAGGATAATATAACACTGGAAATGTTGCAGATAATAACTTTGTAAACATGAACTATACGAGCCGTGATGCTAGCGGGACGAATCCGCTCGTTAATCAGGATCAAATTACACTCAGAAAGATCGCTAAACATCAACATCGTCATTAAGCTGGTCTAACGTAGCACCGCTGTTATACAGTGTAACCATCTGGGTTATTAACAATATACATGTCAATAAACTTACTTCATCATGAACTTTCTCTTGCACATAAACGCTGCAGCTGAGTGAGAGCGCGCAATCTGACTCCTCCGCTGGAGTAAGTGAATAGGCAGATACGCTAAGACTGTACGTGCTGGAAACGCTGCACTACGTTACTTACGCAAGTCATAACTTAAACCTCACACACACAGCCAACTTTAAACTTAAAGGAAGAGAATTCACAACACCTCTTGACCATAACTCTTCCACGCTTAACCTCAAACGGTCCAAAACAATCCAAACCAACTCGACTGAAAGGAGGCTCATCAGGAGTTATTCTGTTGTGAGGAAGGTCAGCCATTCTCTGATGTCCAGGTGAAGCAGACAATCTACGGCAGGTGACACACTTAGCCAAAACCTTTCTGATGGCAACACAGGCACCAGGAATCCAATACTTCTGACGCAGATGAGAAAGCATATGGTTTCGTCCACCATGGCCTGTGTCTTGGTGTACATGACAGAGAATAAGATTGGAGATATGTTGATCTTTAGCCAGTATAATCGGATGTTTTACTTCCACTGGCATAGCTGCTCTACTAAGTCGTCCTCCAACCCTAATGAGACCACCATCCAGGATCGGGTTAAGCTTATAGAGGTGGCTCGTCCTTCTTACACACTCTCCTTTCTTCAAGTTAGACAGTTCTTCCGGAAACATTATTTTTTGACAAAACCTGATAATATCTGACTCTGCTGCAACCATATCGTCCACGGACAGGACACCCTTTGGCACTCGAGCCCTAATACCTTCCATCTGGACCTGTAGCTCTTTCTCCAGCTGCTCAGCACCTAGGTCCGATTCAGAAAGGGTTTCGATCAGCAGCTTTCGATGTCGCACCAGAGACAGAAGCAACGTCTTAAACTTAAGAAACCAACCAACAGCCCTTTTAAGACGAAGCCAGGAGGAAAAGTAGGCGATAAGCTTCTCCACCGGACTGACCTCCTCAACTTGAGCAGCGTTCACCATCACAGCCTTGACCTCTGGGTCTCCAACAAGAGAGTCTTCCAAGGTCTCAGGATTTTCGGGCCACCTGCTCTCAGGCTCATGAAGAAAGTCAGGACCACAGAACCACGCACTAGTCTTTAGCAATGACTGAACCTTAACACCTCTAGAGGCTAGATCCGCAGGGTTGGTTGATGTATTCACGTATCTCCACTGGGATACGTTAGACACCTTCAATATTTCAGACACTCTGTTTGCTATGAAGATTTTAAATCTGGATGTCTCATTTTTTATGTATTTTAAAACAGAAGTGCTGTCCGTCCAAAAGACTGACTCTTGGAGGTCCATTTGCAGCTCTTTCCTCCACAACTTGTCCATCCTGCTAGCCACCACTGCGGCAGTCAGCTCCATACGGGGAATGGTGACAAGCTTAAAGTATACAGTATCTCTGTGGAACATTAGTGAGGCGTTTTTCAAACGCTTTACCAGATTTGCTCTATTTGCCTTCCCATAACCCTTCAGTCTCCAGAGCAGAAGATGAATGCTCCTGTAGCTCCACCCACAGATCCACCTGTATTGTGCTTACAGTGTCAGATAAATAAACACCACGACATATATTCATCTCCTGTGTCTGTGTGTTGCTGTTCATTACAGTTACAAAAACTGATCTACTGCGTGCTTCATCTGTCTCTGTTCTTCAGGTGTGTTTGCTGATACAGACGAACTGAAGTCAGTGTCAGTGATGGAGGGAGATTCAGTCACTCTAAACTCTGCTCTTACTGAAATGATGGATGATCATCTTATTCTGTGGAGGTTTGGACCTGAAAACACTTTAATAGCTCAAATCAATGTAACAGCCGACAGCCTGACTGTATATGATGATGTTCCTGATGGGAGATTCAGAGACAGACTGAAGCTGGACAATCAAACTGGATCTCTGACCATCACAGACATCACAACTGAACATGCTGGAGATTATCGACTACAGATCAGCAGTGAGAGAAAGAGTTTCAGTCTCACTGTCTATGGTGAGTTTATTATTTGTTTCACCTGTTTTTAGCTTTAAACTAGACATATCTTAATTATTAAAATTACTAAATCCTTTTAATAATCAAAATTGATTATTTCAAATTCATTTCAATAATCATAATTTTCCTCTGATATTTCTCCATATGTGTAAATAATAACTTTTTTTATATAAATGTATGGAGAGGAATAAGATTACGAGATGCTCACTGACACTTCAATAAACACTTTCTGAACTCTCTCAGCTCGTCTGCCTGTTCCTGACATCATCAGCTCTTCACAATGTTCTTCATCATCATCATCATCATCATCATCATCATCATCAGCTCTTCAAACTGTCTTTCATCATCATCATCATGTTCACTGGTGTGTTCAGTGGTGAATGTGGGTCATGTGACTCTCTCCTGGTACAAAGGAAGCAGTTTATTGTCCAGCATCAGTGTGTCTGATCTCAGCATCAGTCTCTCTCTACCTCTGGAGGTGGAATATCAGGATAAAAACACCTACAGCTGTGTGCTCAACAATCCCATCAGCAACCAGACCAGACATCCCAACATCACTCAACTCTGCCACACATGTGCAGGTACGACAGTGATGATATTAGTTGCATTTATTCACTGAATTAATTTGTTGATTTTATCGAGACTGATAACATAAGATTACTTGGATGAATGAGCTTCTATCGTCATTGTATTTCTGAACAGTTTTTACATTATTTTTCTTCTGTGAAGCACAAAATGAGATTTTTCAGATATCTTTTTGAGTTTACGGCAGAGACAAAAGTTTACTTGTTGAAAATCACAATTCAATTCTTGGTTTCTCCCTTTTTTCAGAAGTTCACGCCCACTCATGTGATTCTGCTGAAGCTGTGCTCCGATTGGTCGTCACTGCGCTGATGGGCGTGGCTGCTGCTGTTCTTCTGCTCAATGACGTCAGAGCTACAAGAGCTAAAACAGAGAAAACAGAACAGATGTCATAAATATATTGTGACATATATTGCAGTTTTAAAATATGTGTGGTCTAATTGTTTATTGATTGTGAAGCTTTGCTTACCTATTCACTCTGAGAACTGGATTGTAAAAGTTCATCACCTGAATCTGGTGTATTGGGGCCATCTGGTGGCCAAAACTATGAATATTCTTGAATATTTCATTTGATTCTATAATGATTCTGTTTTCATTCTTTCTTATTGTATGTCATGTTGCTGTTTTCATGTTGATGTATAACTGTATGCAGCATCCCCACAGATATAAATGTAAAATATTGTTGCAAAAATAAATCACTGTAGAACTGAACTGAATATTACCTTGAACTGATATACATATATGTAGGCCTAAATGGTAATTTAAGGGTGTAATAAAAGACTAAAGTTGTTCACAAACGTTACAGATGTTATGTCTCAAAGAATGAAAGATCATTCTAACTTCTGAGAGAAAGTGAAAGTTCTGACCTGAGTAGGGCATACATTTCATACGCAAAATCAAATGGTTGCTGCTCATAAATCATTCTGAATAGACACATAACCAACATATATTTAGAAAGCCAACACTTGAGAGTTTACAGTTCAAGACTGTTATTAATATGAATATATATAATCTCAAAAAATCTAAATATTAAAAAATATATATAATTTTAATGTATATAAAATGATGTGGCTGTAGAAACTTAGAAACACAATGAAGCTGAAGCCACTGGTCTGCTCATGCTTCATTTCAAATCTGAGGATGTTATCTCTAAAAATATTCATTTTATGAAAAATGTTCTACAACCATGTCATGCATGTCGGTGTCCCCCCGTTCTGCCAGCACCTCATCTTTGCTTCGGTTCCTCAAGCCGGTGGCATCGTCTGGGACTTTCAGGCCTAGGCATTTCAAAAGCATGTTTAAATTACCATAATTTTGAGATTTAAACTTGTAAAAAGCATTAATGTCCTTGTAGAGCTTGTAATTATGGTAGTTTTCGGAGATCTCCTTCTTGTACCACATGACTGCTGTACCCCTGACCGCTGCTGATTCATTTAGGGATTGATAGTGTTGCCATAGAAACGCAAAATTCCCAGTCCAAGGACCTGAACAGCTCTGAATATAATGTCATAATCTCGAGACTACTGTAATTACGGTATGGTGTAAATGCAGCAAAAGTACCGGGATGGCCCAATACTTCTGGTGAGATTCTGAAGTGCACATTTGATGGACACTTTACTATCCCATGAGCACACGAGAGGGAGTTTAGGAATGGAAGTGAAGCTGACGCTGGTAGGTCATGAGACCGTAACAACAGGGCGCTTGTAGTACGTCCAAATTTCATTCATACTTCCCATATTCATAGTATAAAGAGCGTCGTTTTTTTTTTTTAACTGTAGCAAAGTAAATTCAAATGTACTCTTGGATGCAGCGTTGGTCTTATCGTTTCATCAGTCAAATGTTTCTGCTTTTTATTCAGCCACAGAGAACTGTGCTTGTCCATATGAGGGATTTCCTGGAATGTCATAAGTGTAAAGGCCTGTACACACCGGGACGAATATCGCGCGCGCTTATCGCCAGCGTTTTTCGTGCCGTTTTTCGGCGCGTCTTGAGTGTTCACACCCAAGCGATTTTCACTGGCGCTGCGCCGAGTGAACGTGCACATTCAGTAGATGCGCTCCCGGTACACAAGGTGGTGCTGGGGCACTTACGCTTCTGACACTCGCTTGTCACACAGAAGGAGAAGAGAGACAGTATTTACGTGCTTGCCAAAACCATAGACATATTATGTATATGGACAAAACCATTCACACACTTTTTGCTAACTGGCAAGCAGCATTAGCAGTTCATCTTCTTCTTTGTCTACTTACTACTTCTTCGTCGTATCAATGTGTGCACGGCAAGACTGTTTTGTGCTTGAGCGCCACCAAGTCGTGTTTTACTGTCACTTCAGCAGCTCCAGGCACGTGAACAAAAGCGCCGATCTCATTGGTCGGACAGTTTTTTACGCGCCGCGTCAAAATAAAAAAACGAACCCGAGGCGTTTTTTTAAAAATGACGCTTTTACGCCTGGCGTTTTGCGCGTCGGTGTGAACACTCACATTGGCGCCCATTGTTTAGTCCCGAGGCGTTAAACGTCGGCGATAAACGCGTGCGAAAATCGTCCCGGTGTGAACAGGCCTTAAGGGCTTCCATGAGTCTCACTTGTGGGCTTTTAGCATGAGGGCGCCCTCTGGCTTCCAGTATGAATAAAACAGACATCACATGAGAGTGTTTAGCGCTCCAGGATGTTCACATCACCTCGTTTTGGATAAAAATAAAACGTCAGGTCATGCATAGACTATCTTGTGTCTTTGAATATCTGGTTTTATTCACACTGGCCCATGAAAACCTGAACACACTTGCACGAGAAAAAGCTAATTTACTTTTTATTAAAGGGGCTATATGCGTTTTTCTGAAATTTAAACTCGCGACTGACACCTGTGGCCAAAAAATAGAACTCCTCTCATTTTCTGCTCGCTCTCGCAGCGGTGGTGACGTCACATCCGCAGACAGCGCGGGAAAAGACGACCCGCCAGAAAATAGGAAAAATAGGATACAAGCTTATAGGTGCACCCACTGTGAGCGGACAAGGTGTCAGTATGCTCATCAGGAGATGTTTGAGTCATAAATGGTACAATAAAAAGGCTATTGTTACGTTTATTTTGGGGAAAAAGTTGCATATAGCCCCTTTAAGTGTATGGTTGTAAAATGAAATTTATAGCAAAAATGTGCTGCTGGTGCTTAAATACGAGTATATGATTTACAATCACTGCAGTCCAGTTTACGAACACTGACAAACAGGACCTCTTTTGTGAAACAGGAGCAAAATGGATTTCTTTGTAGTTTTGTCCATAAATGAATTAGGCCTAGATGTGACAACGGATAGGCTTACGGAAAATCGTTCAGTCTGTTTCACAATGCCCAAAGACACAAGAAAATGCACAAACTCCACAATGGAAAAATACAAAAGACACTATTTAAAATAAATGCTGTTCTTTTGAACAATAAACTAAGTACAGATAAATTACATTTTACAATATATTCAAATAGAAAACAGTTCAAAAACTTTTCAACGTTATATTAAAATAGTTTAGAATAAAAAGGAGGATGCAAAAATAAAATACAGTGCAATCAGTCGGACGTACAGTAACTCAGTGCTCATTCAGTAAATGCAACAGATGTGTTTTGAGTCTGGATTTGAATGTGGCTACTGTTGGAGCAGATCTGATCTCGTCTGGAAGCTGGTTCAGCTGCGGCTGGCATAATAGCTAAAAGCAGACTCTCCTTGCTTTGAGTGAACCCTTAGTCCTCTTGCAGAAGTGTAGGGGTGGAGTAGGTTTGTCAAGTAAGAAGGTGCTAGATTATTTAAAGATTTATAGACAAGCAGTAAGGTTTTATACTCGACAATGGCGGTCGGCCGAACGTTAACTAGATAAAGTTTAAAATATGGATATTTTTCTTACACATCCGCGTCAATTCGCTTCAGAAGGCCTTTATTAACACCCCAAAGCCATGTGGAGCAGTTATTTGACAGACAGATGCACTTTTCATGGACTTCAAAAACAGAGCAACTATAAATCCAATTCTACCCTAAGTAATTTGGTTCTCTCTCATCATTTGGCTCAGGGGGTGCATAGACAGTTTAAACAGGAGCGGTGCAAGAGTGGTGAGCCTCGAGAGACTCCACAAGTCATGGATGTCCACTCAGACTTATGGTCACCTATATGGTCATATGGACTAAATCAGGCACCAATATAGTCAACCATTTTTTATCATATAAACATGACATGACATGGCATGACATCTGTCTTTCTCCTTCTGTAAGAAAACAATAAATCACAAGAAAAAGAGAGAGAAATTAACAGTGAAATCTACACATCTGTCATCAGTAATAAGTATCAGGTTTTTTTTTTTATTCCAGTTAGATGACTTATATATATATATAAATTCTACTCAGTCAGTGGGAATATAAATATACAGATATATGCAGTCTCAGTTATTTATGTCTCTTCATGTAACCCCAGACTAACTGGAGGATGGTGGGAGTAGATTTCTGTGTTCACTATACCATCAGTTTTCACACTCACACACTGAATTTTTGTGAATTCAAAAATATCACTTGATTATTACAATTTATGGCACAAAGAAAATTATATTATCAAATGGCTCATTACAGCAAAACATATAAATAACTTTTTTTTTTTTTAATTGCGAAGGTTGTGACATTTGCACCATACATATTGTTTTGATGGGTATTTTCTACAAAGACACAACAGTAGTGCAGCATCTTACCTCATATTTAGACTTTCAACAGATGTTCAAGCTTGTTTTTCTCCACGTCTGCTGTAAAAAATAAATCACACACAATTAAAAACATGCATAATAAAGATGATGTTTTCCTCTTACTACAGTATCTGTAGGTGGTACTTGCCATTTTTAGAGCGTCTGTGGAGATAGTAAATCACAGCAGCAACTGCAGCAACAAACACCAACAGAACAACAACAGCAGCTATTCCAGCTATAAGACCTGTAGACGGACCTGAACCTGGAAGAGCTGAAGACAGACCGTCATTAGTGTGAGTGAACTGATGGTAGTTGTATATGATGTGAAAAAAAAAGTACACCCTCTTTGAATTCTATGGTTTACATATCAGGACATAATAAAAAATCATCTGGTCTATAGCAGGTCTTAAAATGAGGTAAATACAACCTCAGATGAACAACAACACATGACATATTTAACAATAACTTGGCCAAAATGGAAAATCCATGGGTGACAAACTAAGTACACCCTCACTGCTCTGCTTCCATAGGAATTAAGAGGGTACATAGCCGTCAGGCACTGATAATGAAATGTTTTTGATTCATTGATTATCAACTCATTAAAAGCAGAAGTTTTGTCAGTTTGCTGGTCTGGAGCATTCAGGTGTGTGTTAACACAATGCCAAGGAGGAAAGACATCAATAATGATCTTAGAGACTCTACAGGCCTTAGTTAACATGTTCAATGTTAAGTTCATGGCAGTACAATTAGAACAAGACGGGACAAGTATGGCATGTTTGGAAGGGTTGCCAGGATCTCTCTAAAAAAACGGAAAAAAAAAACCATGACAGCAACAGCTTAGCTGGATCTGAACAAACCAAAAGACTTCTGGAACAATGTCCTTTGGACAGACGAGACTAAAGTGGAGATGTTTGGCCATAATGCACAGAATAGTGATGTCTGGTTCGCGAACGAATCGTTCTTTTGAACCGGTTCTTTTTAGTGAACCGGTCGAATCAGTTCACCAAATCGGAATGAATCGTTCGAAACAGTTCGCATCTCTAGCAAGCAATAATCCACAAATGTATAAAGTTAATCACTTTTTGACGTGTCTGACTGTCCCTCTGACTCGAAATAAACCAACATCCTGGAGTTATTCAGGTACTCCAACAATACACTGACTTAACCTACTAAGAGAGAACTGGAGATCCCGAACATGCGTGAACCTACACGAACGAACATACACGGTCTGTCGCAGTTCTCGTTCTCGAGTCAAGAATCGGTTGCAGCGGTTTTCGGATCACCAGTACACTGAACCGAGAACTATGTCCGATTTGAGAACCGATGAGCTGATACTGACTGAGCATGCGTGTAATTTTTCAAGAGAACGAAAAGCAAGTTTTGTTATAATATAAAACATGGAAATGTGGAAATATTTTTCATATCTCATATGTTTATGAGTTAATTACTGTCTTATCACTGTATGAGCATGTGATTGACATTACAGTTTTTGAAACAATACAAAACATTTTAAAAAGTATTTATTTAATTATTTAAAAGATTCATGTTTATGTGTGTCTTAAAGGACTTTTTGTTCAGTTGAGGATTCTGTTTTAGGCTAAAGTTTATTTCTATGATCTCTGTTAGGGATGTTGGACCATAATATTTTATGAAATACCTGTAGGTATAAATACCTACTGTAATTATAGTTAATGAGGACACATTCACAAATAGGGTTTGTATTAAATAAACAATGTTTTAATAAAAATGTATTAAAGTGTTCAAATAATACACACATTATAAAAAATAAAAATTGCTGGAAAAGTGCACTTACACACTGTATTTAACAGGTATTGCCTGTTGTTTGTAAATTAAAAAAGTTGTTGTGCTTTATCAACAAAACAAAATTAAATAATAATAAGCAAAAACAAAGTGCAAAGGCAGTTTTAAACAGAGGTTAAGTTACCATATGCAGCTAGACCGTCTCTTATAAGGGTAGGTTTGAATTCAGAAAAACAATCTGCCTAACTTTGTTAGAACTCCATTCTCATTTCTTTCATACAGCGAAGGCGAAGCAAGCGACTCCTTTTGAATCGCTCTCGCGGTTCTTGAATCTCAATTTCATTCTCGTTCTCGAGTAAAGAATCAGTTGCAACGGTTTTTGGATCACCAGTACACTGAACCGAGAACTGTTTATTTCGGACATGTCCGATTGAGAACCGATGAGCTGATACTGACTGAGCATGCGTCGAACTGAACCGAACGAACAACAACTGATATAAGCGCGTCTGTCAAACGACTCCGAGCGAGGACACGAATGAGGGGGAAACCTGGCGAACCGTATTTATTTAATTAAAAACTAGTAAGTGGATCATGGTTTCTGCACTGATGAAGACTGATTTATTGATTTTAAAACTGTAAAACATCCTCGTTTGCACATCACTGCCTGTATGTGTTTGGATGCTTTAGATGTAAAACTTAATTGTAATAAACCTATCAGATTATGATGATATTTTATCTGACTGATGTTATGATTACTGTCTTTATATATTTTAACGTGTTATGTGTTTGTTTATCCAGCCCACAATAGACTTGACGTCATTACGTTTGAGCGTAAATGAACCGGTGAACCGTTTTTTTTTATCCGGTTCATTGAAACAAACTGTCCGAAAGAACCGGTTCGCAGAGAAGAACCGAACTCTCCATCACTAGCACAGAAAACCAAACACAGCATATTAGCACAAACGCCTCATACCAACTTTTTCACATGACTGTAAATAAAAAAGGAAGGGAGGAGAAAACATACTCCAGTCCCATTCTTCCTTCTTCCCATTCTCGTACAATTCTTCGTTGATTTTGTCAGGAACAGAAAGAGAAGCTGGAAAATACAAAAGAATAATAATAAAGAAATCAGTCAGAAAAAGATCATTTTAGGACCAGTTATAATATTTTTAATATCATCGTAATGTTGAAGATATGTCTACTGAAAATGACTAAATGGTGTCAGTCTAATCTTGACCAATTCAGAAATGCAGTAAATCTGCTCTGAAGCAGGTTTTATATTTACAATGCAAGTAAAGAGGAAATAAACTAAACTGAATTTCATAGTTCAGACATTCAAACAATCATATGATTGACTGACTCACCACTGACAGAAACACTGAATGTTTTTATGGTGTCGCCAATGTTACTTGTTTTTATGGTGATTTTTGTGCTGTCACACTTGCTGTTTCTGTTCAAGCTTTGGCTGGTTCCTGAGCTCTTGCTTTGGATGAAATTTGCTTCATAACGTCCAGTGTGTTCAGGTCTGATGTCTTTGATGGTCAGAGATCCGGTCTCATAGTCCACATCCAGTCTGTCTCTGAATATCCCACCGTCACCATCATACAGACAACTCTTACTGGGATCTCCATTGATCAGAGCAATACGAGTGTCATTAAAATACCACAGCATCTTGTCATGTTGTTGTTTGATAACACCAGTGTTTAGAGTGACTGAATCTCCCTCCATCACTGGCACTGTTGTCGATTCATCACCAAACACACCTGAAGACAAAAATACACCATAATAAGCCTACTTATGTGGGTGTGTGCATTTGAAAAGGAATTCAACAACACACCAATGTTTTGTATTATGAGAAAGCTGATAACAGAAGATCTGTATACTGTAATCATACTGAACTACAATTCTGTTGGAATGTCTCTGATGAAAAATATCTGAAACCAGCCTAAGCTTGTATGCTGGTTTTATAATGTACAGCCAACGGGTATGTTTGGTGGTATTAAAGGAGTTTGAGCTCTTTATTCATGGAGACCAGTCCTTTATGAAAATTAATCATGGTTTTACTTTACTTTGAAAAAAAAAAAAAAAAAAAAACGTAATTATTTTAGTTATTCCGTGCTAACCGTGGACTAACCATGTTTTAGCTACAACTTTGGTTTGTTTAGTTGTGGTGGTTATACAAATGGTAGTCAATAGGCTACGCCAAACAAAACAAGACCATGATAGCATTTATTAGCCTAGTGGTGATACTATGAAACAGATGCTCAAATTATTTTGTACTGAGTACGCAGCATGAATGAACAGTCTCGAGGCAGTATCGTTTCTCAGAAAACCACGTGATCAACAGTGACAATCACTTGCTTAAGCTTGTTACCGCCCCGAAACAAAAAATAAAAACGTAATTGCGACTTTTTATCTCACAATACTGACATTTCTCCTTAGAATTCTGTGATATAACTATATACTGTGATAAGTAAGAATGATATTGATATAAACTCACATTTGTAAAACGTCATTATGAACTGACTTTTTTTCCCTGTAGGCTAAATGAAACAACAACTTTACAATAGCCGACCATTGACCTTGACCTGGATTTATTAACTACTTTAGTCTTGTTTAAAATACTGACATTGCACAGAGCAAGAAAGATGAGAGATTGGGAATAATTTATTTCATGCATTATGGTCAGTGACTCTGCTTGCTGTGGAACTAAAACGGGAAGAGAACAAAGGATCCTCTGTCTCCGGAAGCTCGCCAACATAAAAATAATAAAACATGAACATTGCACGAATGTAAACTAGCTATAGCTATTGTAATGGACCGAATTTGCATTCATGGAGTAGGCTAACTTCATGTAACTACGCATTTAGATATACATTCGGCAGAGACATTTGTCCAAATTAAACTTAGCCTACATCATAAGGTGCAATGTTTTAATTCACGCATTTTCTACATGAATTTGCATGTCAATGCAAATGTCGAAAGTCAAGTGACTTACCATCAACGAGAAAAACAAACAGAGTGATCAAAAAATAGCTTTCCATTTTTTTTTTTTTTTTTTGAATTTCTTTCTTTCTTTTTTTCTCCTTTTTTTATAATCTTTGTTCACCCGATAAATCAATTGAAATCGAATCTTGAATTCAGCTGCTTTCAGAACTTTCATAAATTAAAACCTCCCGCAAAACAGGAGCTCCCGGAGCTGTCCTTAAAATTCGTTGAAGCTAAAGGACACCGAGTACACCATATTGGTTGCGATGTTGGGTACTGAAAGCTATAGTACACAAGGTGTGTCTTTATTTAAGTGTAGGTGTGGCTGCAAAGTGTCCTATGTCACAATCAAGTAAGATATCTACAATACACGTTTGACCAGTCATGATTTAAGAGAATAGGTTGGACTTAATGTTATATTCGTTATCCCTGCTGAAAAACATCTTAAACCGCACGTTTGTTTGGCCAATAGCCCAGTTCGAGCACTTATAATCTGGTTATTCAGGGAGATCAGCTTTCTAAACCAGTGAAGAGAGCATTAGGCTATTAGTGATGTTGCGCATGAGACTCAAGTGTGTAATATCGAGTTCTCGGCGCAATTATAACTAAGTTTCGTTTCCAGGCTTATGTGTATCGTTTCTCTGAAAGTCACGTAATGGGTGTCGAACTATAGGCTACGTTTCGTTTTCTGTTAAATCGCTTGCGAGTTTTGATTTGGGCGGTTGAAATTGTGGGGAGTGTGGGTTACTTTGAACGTTTTCAAATCAGCTTGTTATGTTTAATTTATCAATAAAGATTGTAGTACTTTATTGTATTTTTTTTTTTTTTACTTTTCATTGTGTGTGTGTGTGTGTGTGTGTGTGTGTGTGTGTGTGTGTGTGTGTGTGTGTGTGTGTGTGTGTGTGTGTGTGTGTGTGTGTGTGTTTAGCCAGGGGTCATTTTTACAAAGACCTATGTAGAAACAAAAGTTATAAGGAAACAAAAGTATAAAGTATTTATAGCTGTTACTCCAGCAGATGGCGCTGTTATAAGGCATACGGTTTCATATAGGGCTACATATGTACAGCACGCTAATTCATCATTTTTAAAGGTATAAATAATGCAGGAGGCAATTGTTATCTAAAACAATGACTTTAAAGATATCTTGAACTGGATTTATGACTTTATTCTTGTTGAAAATAAGGACATGTGGCCGTGCAGCAAATTACACAAGAAAGTGAGAGAAAGGGAATAATTGTTTTGCATTAGCCTATACAAATTGTGTTAAACTTGCCAGTGAATATACTGGCAGAACCAGTCAAACGGCTGTAAGAGAACAAAGGAAGTGTTGACTGATTCTCTGTCACGGGAAGCTCGCCAAAATTAAAACATGCGCATTGCACGAACTTCAACGCCGACAGCGGACACGCCCCCCAGCATTTGAGAACAGAGATTTTGGTAAGCTATTTTATTTACTTGGCGGATTTTTTTACGATTCAAATTTGGCTGGGTGGTTAATAACACATCTGTCTGTGGGTTGACAAACACAGAACACATTTAATGTTGACTTTACAGGGACTTTAAACTATTGTAATGGACTGAATTAGGATGCATCTTTATTCTGTGAATGTGTGTGATGATGCATGTACACCTATGCATTCGGCAGAGCCATTATTCCAAAGCAAGTTACATCACATTCACATGCAAGGTACACATTTTCAATGCATGCATTTTCTACATGAAGGCATTTGCTACGTACACTAATCAGGCATAACATTTTGACCTAATATTGTGTTGGTCACCCTTTTGCTGCCAAAACAGCCCTGACCCGTCGAGGCATGGACTCCACTAGACCCCTGAAAGTGTGCTGTGGTATCTGGCTCCAAGACGTTTGCAGCAGATTCTTTAAGTCCTGTAAGTTGCGAGGTGGGGCCTCCATGGATCTGACTTGTTTGCTCTTGATTGAGATCTGGGAAATTTGGAGGCCAAGTCAACGCCT
This sequence comes from Gobio gobio, assembly GCF_949357685.1. Classification (NCBI taxonomy): domain Eukaryota; kingdom Metazoa; phylum Chordata; class Actinopteri; order Cypriniformes; family Gobionidae; genus Gobio; species Gobio gobio. The sequence continues at coordinate 8,438,287 of NC_137120.1, forward strand.
CAAACTTGTTGTTGTGTTCCTCAAACCATTCCTGAACCATTTTTGCCTTGTGGCGGTGCATTATCTGCTGAAAGAGCCACAGCCACAAGGGAATACCGTTTCCATGAAAGGCTGTACATGGTCTGCAACAATGCTTAGGTTGGTGGTACCTGTCAAAGTAACATCCACATTGATGGCAGGACCCAAAGTTTCCCAGCAGAACATTGCCCAAAGCATCACTGCCTCCGCCGGCTTGCCTTCTTGCATCCTGGTGCAATGTGTTCCCCAGGTAAGCCACGCACACGCACCCGGCCATCCACGTGATGTAAAAGAAAACAAGATTTATCAGACCAGGCCACCTTCTTCCATTGCTCTGTGGTCCAGTTCTGATGCTCATGTGCCACTGTTGGCGCTTTCAGCTGTGGACAGGGGTCAGCATGGGCATCCTGACTGGTCAGCGGCTATGCAGCAATAAACTGTGATGCTCTGTGTATTCTGACACCTTTCTATCAGAACCGGCATTAACTTCTTGAGCAATTTGAGCTCCAGTAGCTCGTCTGTTTGATCGGACCACACGGGCCAGCCTTCGCTCCACACATGCATCAATGAGCCTGGGCCGCCCATGACCCTGTCGCCGGTTCACCACTGTTCCTTCCTTAGAGCACTTTTGATAGAGACTGACCACTGCAGACCGGGAACACCCACAAGAGCTGCAGTTTTGGAGATGCTCTGACCCAGTCGTCTAGCCCTCACAATTTGGCCCTTGTCAAACTAGCTCAAATCCTAACGCTTGCCCATTTTTCCTGCTTCTAACACATCAACTTTGAGGACAAAACATTCACTTGCTCGCTAATATATCCCACCAACTAACAGGAGCCGTGATGAAGAGATCATCAGTGTTATTCACTTCACCTGTCAGTGGTCATAATGTTATGCCTGAACGGTGTATGTATATGCAGCTTCAATGAGACTGATTTGCAAATAGGCTCGAATGCGTCATACTGAAAGTATAAGAATTAATTTCAAGGGAAACAAGATTTTCAGGCCCTCACTATGGGGGCATTCGAACATAGACACAATGTTTTAACCACAGACTTATAGAAAACCACAGCGCATGCTTTATAGCGCAGAGAATGATCACAATTCACCGACTGTGACACCAGCAACTGTGTCAAAGCGAAACTTCTGTGGTCTCATTTATTTACAAAGAAAATGCATTTTGACCTGATGGATGGAAAACTTGTGTGTGTGTGACTGGACACAAGTTGATGCGTGTGTTGTTTGTGGGCATAGTGTCTTCATTTCCTCTGTTATTATGAACCTCATGATCAGACTTCCTTTTCACGAAAACAGCTTTACAGACACTGATGTTTGAGAAATAAGAGTCATAGGTAACACATACTCATCATGCATCACTTATAGACTCATTATAATTCACACATTATAAATTAAGTTATATTTTCATTCCATTACATTAATTATTCCAGTTACAAACACACACACACACACACAGAGAGAGAGAGAGAGAGAGAGAGAGAGAGAGAGATTGCTACAAAATTAATTAATGACAAAAATAATAAACTGCCATAAAAACTGCCTGTGGTATAGCATGTTTTCTGCCACTAAAGTGAGTCTTAATAAATATTGTATTTTCAGTGAAACCCAGTGTGTGGTCAGTGAAGGGTGGTCGAGTCCTGTTGGGGGAGGATCCACACACACACACATACACACACTAGATTAATGTCACACTTCTGTCAAGTCAAAACAGTCAGCTTTCTGAGATTATGTTACAGTGCTTTAGGAAAATGGTTTATTTTGGCGTTTTGTTCAGCTTGTGTTTGTGGCAACTGGATGGTAAGTTAAAATGTTTAATGTGTTTTTGCGAACTGATTGTTCATGGTTTATACAAAGTATAATAAATTGGATTTATGGTCTTTTGGATTTATGTCTATTATTACAGATCACATACGATTTAGTCAGCCTGTCAATAAGCTCATTAAATTCATTAAAAAATACTTGTGTGAATATTCTTGAAAAAAAATATGTGAAGATAATAAAGTTTTATAGGCTCAAGGTATAAAAAATAAATATTAAAAATGATTTTGTTTTGTTTTATTTTGTTAACATTGTGGAACCATCAAAATCTCTGATTGCAAAGGGCCATGAGTTTTATAAATATTTTTTCCTAAAAGGTGCTTTTCTCTCCCAAACCCTGTTTGTTGATCTATTTCTGATTTAATTTCACCCTCTTCTTCATGTCACATTTAATTACTGATCTTATAAACCATTGCACAATTGTTTGCCTTTTATTCTGTCCAGATGTGTTTGCTGATACAGATGGCCTGAAGTCAGTGTCAGTGATGGAGGGAGATTCAGTCACTCTAAACTCTGTTGTTACTGAAATGATGGAGGATGATCTGATTCTGTGGAGGTTTGGAACTGAAAACACTTTAATAGCTCAAATCAATGTAATGGCCGACAGCATGACTGTATATGATGATGTTCCTGATGGGAGATTCAGAGACAGACTGAAGCTGGATCATCAAACTGGATCTCTGACCATCACAAACATCACAACTGAACATGCTGGAGATTATCAACTACAGATCGACAGTGTGAGAAAGAGTTTCAGTCTCACTGTCTATGGTGAGTTTAATGTTGGTTTCCTTGATTTTGTAATCACTTTGAAGTATAAATATAAGATTTTTCAATTTTAAAATAGTAAAATCTATATTCTGTATTATTATCATATACACACAATAAATTTTTCTGGTACAGGCATCTCAGAGAGTGTCCTTTTTTTCAAATCTGAAAATCACAAACACTCAATCAGCAGAACATATAGTATGATTTATGATGTTTTTAATATTTTCAGCTCGTCTGCCTGTTCCTGTCATCAACAGAGATTGTTCATCATCATCATCATCATCATCATCATCATCATCATCATCATCATCATCATCATCATCATCATCATCATCATCATCAAATTGTTCACTGGTGTGTTCAGTGGTGAATGTGGGTCATGTGACTCTCTCCTGGTACAAAGGAAGCAGTTTATTGTCCAGCATCAGTGTGTCTGATCTCAGCATCAGTCTCTCTCTACCTCTGGAGGTGGAATATCAGGATAAAAACACCTACAGCTGTGTGCTCAACAATCCCATCAGCAACCAGACCAGACATCCCAACATCACTCAACTCTGCCACACATGTGCAGGTACAGCAGCAACGGCTGATATTATTGTTCATTGACTGAGTTGATTATAAAGACTGAGCTGGTTTCAATGATTGGTGATAAAACAAATGTTCAGCATTGTATTGCTTAAAAATTACATTGATTCCTAATTGTTGTTCCTTCTATTGTTTTCATCATCTCTATTATGTAGATTATTTTAAATACATGTTGTTGTTGATGTCCCATCAGCTGGGATTCAAGTCTTGGTAACTTGATAGACTAAAGAATTAAAAAAGGATTTGGTTTTGTGCTAGTCTGATGCGATAATCCAGCGTCCATCCTCATCATTGTAACAACCTATCGACCCATCGTACCCTCGATCCCAATCATGATATTCTTTTCCAGTGATCTTTCCCTTCAAACCGTGCGACCGTAGTACAACAAATCCAGTTTCATAATTTGTGCTTTGAGTGGCATTTCCGGTTTGATTTCCTCTGATTGACTTGTTGGTCCGTTCATGGCACACACATGATTCTTCTCCAGCACCATATTTCGATTGAGTCAATCTTCCTTCAGTCTTGTTTTTGGATCAATATAAGGAATACGTAGAAGAATATGAGGGTCTGAACTAGTCTCATCTTCGTCAGCAGTCAGACATCTTTGCTTTAGAATATTTTGTCTAAAGACTTCATAGCCATCTTGCCCACCGCCAAATGATGTAATATTTAATGAGTTCTATTCAAATCAGTGGTCACAAGGTTCAACAATCTCAATTTCTTCTCCATTGAGCTCACGATCTTGGTCTTCCTCATGTTCAGTTCTAGTCCCATCATTTGACTCTCTTCTCTTGACCTTCCTCAGCAGATGTTCTATATCTTCCTTATTTTCAGTGTTGTGTCGTCAGCATTGATTTTTTACTGTAACCCACAGTTGAATGGAATAAACTAGAAACTTTGAAATTGATTTAAATGTTAAGCAGCAAGTACTACTAACTGTGATGTTGGCTTATCACTAGATCACACTAACTGTCTCTCTCTATGGTTACAGACTCAGTCTCTCAGATAGTGCTGATCTCTGCTGCCACCGCTGGATCTCTGCTGATTGCTGCTTTCATTGTGATCTTCTGCATCTGCAAGAAATGTAGAAAAACCGATCAAGAAGGCAAGTGTTAAATCATAAACAGCTGTTGAATTTGTTAAAGTAATAAGTGTTATAACAAATAGTTCCTAGGGGTGTAACGATACCCTCATGTCACATTTCGATACATATTATAATACAATATACAATATTATTGTGATACTCCAAGACATATGGTAAAAGATGTACTGTTGATTTAAAATGCTAAATTTGGTTTTCCATTGGAGGTTGCAATGAATAGCCTTGGACTTAGTGCTGGTAACCCAGCACTTTTTTCACAGATTCATTTTCATTTTGGATTATCTATACACAATACAGATTGTCACTATCCACGATACATATTTTTTTTTAAATGTATCGCGGTATATTGTGACACGGTATATTGTTAGACCCATAGTTCCTTTTAACCCATGGTGTGTTGTGGTCATTTTGACCCGGAGAGGATTTTCTTTTTCCTGAAAATGCTATTTCATGTTATCACATTGGACTAAAACTTCCTGACTTTGCTCACACAGGGTATAACTACTTCCCCCCCAAAAAACTATAATTTTTGTACTTATGGTGTTCCTGGTCAAAAATGATCAGCCTCCAAAAATGTGCTCATAAATTTCTCTTAATGCTATATTATTACCAAATATGGGATTAACACTTGTTTTCTTTCAGGACATGTTTTGTATTTCTTTTTTGGAACAGGTTGATCGTAGGCCTCATTGATCCGTTGAGTGAACAATGCCATCATTATCCATAAATAATGTTTTTTTTTTTTCACTCATAAATTATAAACAATGAGGCCTATGACCATTCCGTTTAAAAATAAATACTAAACCTGTGCTAATGGAAAGAAACCAAGTTGACAAAAAGATTGAATCCAAGATTTGCTGGTAATACAGCATAAGAGATTTACAAGCCATTTTTAAAAGGCTGGGAACACCAAATTAGATAAAGGTCAAGTCACCTTTATTTTTCTATAGCGCTTTATACAATACAGATTATTTCAAAGCAGCAAGGGTTAATGAAATAAACACTGAATAATATGTGTAGATGTTGGGTTTGGCAGTTATCTACTAGTAACATTGGGCAGCGCTCTTTAATCGTTGCAAATATTCTTCATTAAATCACAGAAATGCAAATAGGAATCAGCTTCCTCTACACTCAGCTTCCTGTTCAGATCTCTATTTCTTCAATTAAAATTTAATTTCATCATACAAAACATGTTAATTACTTCAATAAAACATTCTTCTGGGTTTGAATTATCTGCAAATGATGTCTTTCTGAATGTATGTACAAAAGTGACCCTGTGACTGGTGAGGGAGTGAAAGTCAAAAATGAATCAGTTAGTTAATATAATGAAGCAATGTGTGCATTAACAATTTTGACATCCCTAAAAACATACACTATATTGTCAAAAGTTTTGGGATGTCTGAATTTTTGACCATTCTTCTAGAAGCGTAAATGAGGTCAGGCACTGATGTTGAACGAGAAGGCCTGGCTCTCAGTCTCTGCTCTAATTCATCCCAAAGCTGTTCTATCGGGTTGAGGTCAGGACTCTGTGCAGGCCAGTCAAGTTCCTCCACACCAAACTCACTCATCCATGTCTTTATGGACTGACTCTTTGTGCACTGGTGCGCAGTCATGTTGGAAAAGGAAGTGGCCGTCTCCAAACTGTTCCCGCAAACTTGGGAGCATGAAATGGTCCAAAATGTCTTGGTATGCGGAAGCATTAAGAGTTCCTTTCACTGGAACTAAGGGATCAAGCCCAACCCCTGAAAAACAACCCCACACCATAATCCCCCTCCACCAAACTTTACACTTGGCACAATGCAGTCAGGCAAGTGCCGTTCTCCTGGCAAATGCCAAACCCAGACTCGCCCATCAGATTACCAGACAGAGAAGCGTGATTGGTTACTCCAGAAAACATGTCTCTACTGCTCTAGAGTCCAGTGGCGGCGTGCTTTGCATCCCACACTTTGCATTTTACTTGGTGATGTAAGGCTTGGGTGAGCTACTCGGCCATAGAAACTCATTCCATGAAGCTCTACACACTGTTCTTCAGCTGATCTGAAGGCCACATGAAGTTTGGAGGCATGTAGCTATTGACTCTGCAGAAAGTTGTCGACTTCTGCGCACTGTGACCCTCAGCATGTGCTGACCCCGCTCTGTGATTTTACGTGGCTTACCACTTCATGGCTGAGTTGCTGTTGTTCCCAATTGCTTCCACTTTGTTATAATACCACTAATAGTTGATCGTGGAATATTTAGTAGTGAGGAAATTTCACGAATGGACTTTTTGCACAGGTGGCAACCAATCACAGTACCACGCTTGAGTTCACTGAGCTCCTGAGAGCGACCCATTCTTTCACAAATGTTTGTAGAAGCGTCTGCATGCCTAGTGCTTGATTTATACACCTGTGGCCATGGACGTGATTGAACACCTGAATTCAATGATTTGGAGGGGTGTCCCATTACTTTTGCAATATAGTGTGTATGATGTAAAGAACCAGATCTAGTTAATAACATTGAGTTTTGTTGTTTGAATAAATATTTTTATTATTTTACATCTTATTATTCAAACAGTTGAGACTAGTGAAGAAGAAATCACTTACGTCGAGCCAACGTTCTACAAAAGAAAAGCACAGAAATCGGTAAGATCATTTATTGCTAATTCATGTTGTGTCTGTGTATCATTTCAGCAGTGAGTGTGTGTGTGTGTGTGATAGATCATTATACAGACAAACAGCACCATATAAGATCAGCATTCAATGCGAGAAACATATGCCATAATACTCACAACACTCATTCTACCATGTAACTAAAGAGTAACAAATCAACAATGAATATTTCCAGTGTTCAAAATGAGCCACTGATAAAGTTTTTCACAGTCCAAATCTACACACTGTGTGTGCTTTTACGATTTTACAATGCTTTTGGGATATCTATCATTTGTATTGGAATATATTTTTATAGCATCTGTTTTTTTGCAAGCATTAAAAAGGCATGAGGAAACAAACAGAAGGAAACAATGCAAGTCTCTCACTTGCAGGCCTGTGGAGGTTTTGTGATACACTTCAGGCTGGTTTTACATCTGCGTATTGTAACATGATGTCAAGGACATGCATGAATTTATTATTATATATTGTGTTTTTGACAGGAGGAGAAAGAGGACGATCATGTGGAGTATGAGCCCATCGCCATGAGAAGGTGATCAAACTGGTGTGATCACATTCACAGGAACCTCAGAGTCTGCCGTTTCCTCAGAGCTCTTTCAAACCTATGGTTGAGTTTTAAGATTCCTAAAGCGTGATATTCAAGGATGGACTAGTGAAATTCTCTCTTAAAGTTTGTGCAAGGAACATTCAAACGATCTATGATCTTAAATGACCCAAAACTTTTTCATGTTTGACTTAAAGGGAAAGTTCACCCAAAAATGAAAATTACCCCATGATTTACTCACCCTCATTATTTACAAATCCTTGGGAACTTTTGGGATCACGAACAGCATTAAATATATCACACTGTGTAAGTGTTTTTTTGGATATTTTATTACAATATATATATATATATATATATATATATATATATATATATATATATATATTAGCCTTTAAAGGATTAGTTCACTTCAAAATGAAAATTTCCTGATAATTTACACCCCCCCATCTCATCCAAGATGTTCATGTCTTTCTTTCTTCAGTCGAAAATAAAATACATTTTTTGAGGAAAAAATTCCAGGATTTTTCTCCATTGACTTCCATAACAACCAAAATGTTGAAGGTCCAAATCAATGCAGTTTCAAAGCGCTTCGAAGGGCTTCAGAGGCTCTGCACGGTCCCAGACGAGGAATAGGGTCTTATCTTGCGAAACGATCTGCCATTTTCCAAAAATATTTAAAATGAATATACTTTTTAACCTAAATTGCTCATCTTGCGCTGTTCTGCGCTCACCAGTGATTGCACAATCACGTCGAAAACGTCACACTAGACGTAGGCGGAAGTACCGCCACAAGTGAATGTCAGGGACTAATACAAACGCCCTTTACCAAAACACACTCCATCTTCAACTTCAAAATCGTCCGAGATCGTTGCTTTACTTTTTTTGCTAAAGGATGTTTGTATTAGTCTTCCGTACTTAGTACTTCCGCCTATGTCTAGTGTGACATTTCGAGCCTCAGAGCAGTGCAAGATGAGCAATTTAGGTTAAAAAGTATATTCTTTTTTTTAATTATTATAAATGACAAATCGTTTCGCTAGATAAGACACTATTCCTCGCCTGAAATCGTGTAGAGCCTCTGAAGCCCTTCGAAATGCTTTGAAACTGCATTGATTTGGACCTTCAACTGTTGGTTGTCATGGAAGTCTATGGTGTGGAGAAAAATCCTGGAATGTTTTCCTCAAAAAACTTAATTTCTTTTGACTGAAGAAAGAAAGACATGAACATCTTGGATGAAATGGGGGTGAATAAAATATCAGGAAATGTTCATTTTGAAGTGAACTAATCCTTCATTTTTTTTCTTTTTAACAAATCCCCCAAATGACAACAAACAAGAAACATTTTGCCTCCTCATTTCAAAAATACATAAATACTATATGTGCCTGCTAAATGAATGCATGCTGTGGTCGGCTTCCTTTGAGCTAGTTTTGATATGTTGGTGGACAAACAGGCTTGTTTATGGTTGACATTTGACACAGACACACTGACGTGTCATTTCTGTGTGGTTGAAGGGCTTTTTTTCCATTCCTGCAATATGAAGACTCACAGTCTGACTTAAGCTTTAACAAAACTTTACTGTGAAATACTAAATCTAACAGATAAACGACTCCCTCAGTGTGTGATAAAATACAATATCATAGTCAATTCAAGCCATATGTATTGTTTTTTTTTGTGCTTTTCACAATACTCATTGTTTCAATGCAGCTTTACAGAACATCATGATGTTAATGTTCATAATATCTTCGCATTAGAGCTGGTCGATAAAATAGTTGACATTTTGTGATGATACAAGCAGTTGAGATTTGCTATATATTGCTCTATGTGAGTATGTATGTGGCACGTTCACCTGTAAGAGTTCCCCATGATGACCACCAGAGGACACTCCACCCCCGACTGTCACTCCATCAAGGACTACATTTCCCATAACTCACTGCCCCTACTCATCATCCCTGATTCTCAGTCATTCATTGCAAAGTCTTGTTTGTTGTATTACTGCATTTCTTGGTGTTTTCCCTGGTTTCTTGTCTCTTGGGGTTTTGGATGACTTGCCTGTTTCGTGGATTACCCTTTTCTTTAAACCTGTGGATTGAGTTCTGAGATTGCTAAAGCGTGATATTCAGTGATGGACTAGTGAAATTCTCTCTTAAAGAATGTGCAAGGACTTTTAACAAATTATGGACATAACGTGAATTCCACATTTTGAGCTGTGGGCACTTGGTCGTCACTGCGCTGATGGGCGTGGCTGCTGCGGCTGCTGCTGTTCTTCTGCTCAATGACGTCAGAGCTACAAGAGTTAAAACAGAGAAAACAGAACAAATGTCATAAATTGTGACACTTATTGCAGTTTTAAAATATGTGTGGTCTAATTGTTTATTGATTGTGAAGCTTTGCTGACCTATTCTCTCTGAGAACTGGATTGTAAAAGTATTGTGGCCATCTGGTGGCCAAAACGATGAATATTCTTGAATATTTCATTTTATTCTGCAATGTCATCTATTTTACATTCCTTTGTTAATCACACTGTTTATTTGTTATTTTTTTCTTAATGTATGTTATGTTGCTGTTTTCATGTTGATGTATAACTGTATGCAGCAGCCCCACAGATATAAATGTAAAAATGTCGCACCAATAAATCACTGTAGAATTGAACTGATGTACATTTATGAATCATACATAGGCCTACATTATCATTTAAGGGAGTAATAAAAGAGGAAAGTTGTTCATAAACATCACAGATATGATATATTTTAAGACTGGATCAGAGACTGCTGTTACATGTGCAGCTGTAAAACCTCAGAAATGAAACATCAGTTGAACACTAGAGGGAGAAATCACATTCCCATATAAACATAGCACTAGAGATGAACTGACAATTGAGTGTACTGATGTTTTTGACTTATATTTATGTATGTCAGTGGTACACCGATCAGGCATAACATTATGACCACTGACAGGTGAAGTGAATAAGACTGATGATCTCTTCATCACGGCTCCTGTTAGTTGGTGGGATATATTAGGCAGCAAGTGAACATTTTGTCCTCAAAGTTGATGTGTTAGAAGCAGAAAAAGGGGCAAGCGTAAGGATATGAGCGAGTTTGACAAGGGCCAAATTGTGATGGCTAGACGACTGGGACAGAGCATCTCCAAAACTGCACCTCTTGTGGGTGTTCCCGGTCTGCAGTGGTCAGTCTCTATCAAAAGTGCTCCAAGGAAGGAACAGTGGTGAACCGGCGACAGGGTCATGGGCGGCCAAGGCTCATTGATGCACGTGTGAAAAAATAACTTAAAAAAATTAAAAAAAAACGTTAAAAAAAATAAAGTTGATGTGTGGAGTGAAGGCTGGCCCGTGTGGTCCGATCAAACACGGAGCTACTGGAGCTCAAACTGCTCAAGAAGTTAATGCTGGTTCTGATAGAAAGGTGTCAGAATACACAGAGCATCTCAGTTTGTTGCTGCATAGCCGCTGACCAGTCAGGGTGCTCATGCTGACCCCTGTCCACCGCCGAAAGCGCCAACAGTGGTAAGTGAGCATCAGAACTGGACCACGGAGGAATGGAAGAAGGTGGCCTGGTCTGATGAATTCACTGGTGGCTGTCGCTCTTTCAGCAGATAATGCGCCGCCACAAAGCAAAAATGGTTCAGGAATGGTTTGAGGAGCAAAAAAACGAGTTTGAGGCATTGACTTGGCCTCCAAATTTCCCAGATCTCAATCCAACTGAGCATTTGTGGGATGTGCTGAACCATGTCCGATCCATGGAAGCCCCACCTCACCACTTAAAGGATCTGCTGCTAACATCTTGGTGCCAGATACCACAGCACACCTTCAGGGGTCTAGTGGAGTCCATGCCTCGACGGGTCAGGGCTGTTTTGGCAGCAAAAGTGGGACCAACACAATATTAGGTTATGCCTGATCGGTGTATATTTAAAGGGGTCATATAATGGTACATGCACTTTTACAAGTTGATTATACGGAAATGTGTGTTGGCAGTGCCTGTACACAACCATTCTATAATGATAAAAATACATCCAGTGTTTTTTTTAAATCTCCTTATATATTTTCCCCTGTCTCAAATCGAGCCGTCTGATCGTGTGACGTTACACGGTGTACGCCCCTCCTACGATTGTTGATTGACAGCAGCGTTTCAACACAGACCCGCCCTGAGCGAGCTGTCATCAGTCCGCCATTGTTGATACGCTGCAGCAGAATGGCGTCTAAGCGATTGTGGTGTTGTGTTGTTGGGTGTAATAACGAACACAGCAGTCATTTTGATGTTCCTAAATCCGAACCGCTGAAGACCCAGTGGCTGCTGAGTTTTGTTTTAGAAGGGAATATTTAACACTACACTAAGCTTACTTTTGTATATGGTTTATAACGGTGTCTGTTAGTTGATTAAGAAGTAATGTAAAAAAAAAAATCTTATAATATAACATCAATCTGTCAATGAACTAACATATACATCAGTAAACACATAGCAACTACACTAACATTACTCTGCCAGTACAAAGATAGATCAAAGTGACATGATGTTAACCAACCATTCAGAAACGTTCGTCATCTGTTCCTGGTCCGACTCCGGTTCAAAATGATAAGGTTGCTCAGATGTGTCCTCAGAGACTCCTGTTGCCATTATTTCTCGAAAATATACCCTCAAATGTTGTCAAGGCAACACTCCACGTGTGTTGTGGTGTTGTGTCGGGTCGAACCGAACGCCCCAAAGAGCAGAGGGGGCGGGGTGAGCAAAGCTCATTATCATTTAAAGTCACATACACTGAAATGACTTGCTGAAAACTGAGCTGGTTTTGACCAGGTAAAATGAGTGTTTTCTTACAATACTAATGAGAATTTTTAATTAAAGTATATTACAAACTTTTCATTTAGACACTAAAGAATCATATTAACTTGTACAAAAATGTCATTCTATGACCCCTTTAAGAAATAAATATATAAAACTGATAAATGGCGCCATCTGGTGGTTTCAAGAACAGCAGCTAAAACAGCATCACAGCAGCTCAACCCCTAACATGTGTCATGATGTCTAAGTTCATATATTTCAGTGCTTATGTCATATATGAGTGCATTCATACAAACAAGTAGTGAAGACGTTCACAGACACTTACAGCCCTGATAAATATCACCCCTTCAAATGGGTTGAAATCAATTCATTTATTGCAATCTTCCACTACTTTAGGACTTCAGTAATACTGTTTTATGATTTTATTCTACATAAGCCTTTTACTTAAAACTGTTACCACTTGAATCTCCTGTGATGATATAAAATATATAATTTAGAAATTATATATTTAGAAAAAGGCCAAACACCTTCCTCACTCTTCACCAGCCTTTACTTGTGGTCTTTGTATTTGACCAATCATATGACATATTGTTGGTATTATGACCCAGTGTTCAAGTAGCAAAATGCAAGGGCATGCAGGCCCAAAGAAATGACACACACACACACACACACACACACACACACACACACACACACACACACACACACACACACACACACACACACACACACACACACACACACACACACACACACACACACACACAACACACACACACACACACACACACACACACACACACACACACACACGTACACACACACACACACACACACACACACACACACACACACACACAGGGTGACGTAGCCAATTTCACTTCCTGTTTTGGATGGTGTATAACACCAAGTATAAGAATAGTTTTTGATGCATAAGGGAAATGCAAAAAAAAGTGTTTTGCATGTGATTTAACTTGTGTTAATACACTGTGACCTTAAAAGCAGCAGGTTTTGTAAATACAGAGTGTGTAGTTTAAATCAATCTTTAACTATCATACAAAAACGTATTATAATATTAGCAAACTGCACAATAGTCACAGAAGGCCTCAGAGTGTCTCTTCATGCCGAGTGAAAGTTTGCAGCTCAGTTTGTGAGTCAAAGTGAAACCTGCAGTGGTCTGATCTATTTACCTCTGAACAGAGATGTGGTTTGATCTGACGGCTGGATAAACAGCTTCTGCATTAGGCTATAGTTAAATATAGTCATTATAATTTATAAGTTGCTCGTAAAAAAACCCTTAACCCCTTGATCCATCAACAGTAATGTGTGTAAAAACAACAACACCAACAGAAACTGTAGGCCTATGTCCACTGTGTGAAGTAAATGTGAATGGTGCTGTGAGCAACTGCCTCAAGTAAAAACACTCACCACACGTCTCTATTCTGAGAGGGACGCAAGTGTTGACTTAGCAAGATGCTAACATGATTAGCACACTGCTAGATGGCTGATGCCTTTGATATCAAGACGATAATTGGCTAATTTTCCCATTATTGTATTAAATTATTATTATTACTACTATAGTAGTAGTATTATAAGGCTAGTATTTTTAAATTAATATTAGGGCACACTATTAATTTGCCTTGCCGACATGCACGTATGAGTATTGATTTTTTAAACAGACTACAAAACTATGTCCCACATCAAAATTGAGTTGTAATTTGTTTAAAGGTGCACAATGTAACTTTTCCGTCCGCTAGAGGTCGCCTATTCAAAACAAAGGCATAGTTTGATGAAGCCACGTCTGAGCGCAGAATCTAGGGACATGTGGTCTTTACCTTACAGCCGATGGAATAGAATCGAGATAGGACTCGGGCAGAAATCATGTTCAAGGATGTGATTATTAACATTACTGTAGTATGAAGCAGAGCAGGACCGAGTGTTGTGGAGCTGAGCAAGGCCGCAGGAGCAATTGTTAATAAGATGAACGCAACACACGCCTCATGAGCAGCGGGACTTTTATTATGACACAGTCGCAGGCGCCACTTCCGCTTTTCCGGTCATGAGTATGAGGTAACGCAGCTCTGTTTATCATATTAGACACATCTGAGTGTGTTAATGATGTTATGACGTTACTCTGTGCGTTCGCTCGGCGGCTGCTATGACACTTGTTCACACTGCAGTGAGAGTAAAGCGGTTCTGCTAAATAAAACCGGAAACCGAGGCTAACGCAGATATGATGTCATTGACAGGTGACTCCCTCACACGTCCCGGTTCCTTGGTTAAAAAAGCCATTTCTCACGATTTACAAATAGTTGGAAACATTTAGGATATTGAAAGTACTCAACTGAACAAAATATACACTCACCTAAAGGATTATTAGGAACACCATACTAATACTGTGTTTGACCCCCTTTCGCCTTCAGAACTGCCTTAATTCTACATGGCATTGATTCAACAAGGTGCTGAAAGCATTCTTTAGAAATGTTGGCCCATATTGATAGGATAGCATCTTGCAATTGATGGAGATTTGTGGGATGCACATCCAGGGCACGAAGCTCCCGTTCCACCACATCCCTAAGATGCTCTATTGGGTTGAGATCTGGTGACTGTGGGGGCCATTTTAGTCCAGTGAACTCATTGTCATGTTCAAGAAACCAATTTGAAATGATTTGAGCTTTGTGACATGGTGCATTATCCTGCTGGAAGTAGCCATCAGAGGATGGGTACATGGTGGTCATAAAGGGATGGACATGGTCAGAAACAATGCTCAGGTAGGCCGTGGCATTTAAACGATGCCCAATTGGCACTAAGGGGCCTAAAGTGTGCCAAGAAAACATCCCCCACACCATTACACCACCACCAGCAGCCTGCACAGTGGTAACAAGGCATGATGGATCCATGTTCTCATTCTGTTTACGCCAAATTCTAACTCTACCATCTGAATGTCTCAACAGAAATCGAGACACATCAGACCAGGCAACATTTTTCCAGTTTTCAACTGTCCAATTTTGGTGAGCTCGAGCAAATTGTAGCCTCTTTTTCCTATTTGTAGTGGAGATGAGTGGAACCCGGTGGGGTCTTCTGCTGTTGTAGCCCATCCGCCTCAAGGTTGTGCTGTGTGTTGTGGCTTCATAAATGCTTTGCTGCATACCTCGGTTGTAACGAGTGGTTATTTCAGTAAAAGTTGCTCTTCTATCAGCTTGAATCAGTCGGCTCATTCTCCTCTGACCTCTAGCATCAACAAGTCATTTTTGCCCACAGGACTGCCGCATACTGGATTTTTTTCCCTTTTCACACCATTCTTTGTAAACCCTAGAAATGGTTGTGTGTGAAAATCCCAGTAACTGAGCAGATTGTGAAATACTCAGACCGGCCCGTCTGGCACCAACAACCATGCCACGCTCAAAATTGCTTAAATCACCTTTCTTTCCCATTCTGACATTCAGTTTGGAGTTCAGGAGATTGTCTTGATCAGGACCACACCCCTAAATGCATTTAAGCAACTGCCATGTGATTGGTTGATTAGATAATTGCATTAATGAGAAATTGAACAGGTGTTCCTAATAATCCTTTAGGTGAGTGTATAACACTGGCCTAGAGGTTTTTGAATATTTTACTGAAACATTTTTACATAGTGCACCTTTAATGTATGGTTCACAAGAGAAAAATTAAGCCAGTAAATTAAGATGATATAGGCTGCCAATATCATCTTAAATTGAGGTAGATTAATCTCGTCATCGTCTCTGAGAGAATGTGTCATTAATCAGCGTCAGATGCAAAAAACTCGGGCAGTTTTTACTTTCACTTTCACTTTCTGTGAATAATTAATTGGGGTTTGAAAAAAAATTGCCTGTGTGATATCCACAGACTTGTCTTTTATGTGAAATATTTCCACGCAACAGAGACATTTTCCTTCCTCACCAACTCCACCTTTGCTCGCAAAATTTTCTGTAATTATAAAACGAAAACGAAATAATTAAAGAAACAAGTAAATAAATAAGCAAATTAACAATGCCTCTATGATATTCTGAGAGGGTTGTGTGGTTTAATCAAGATGTTAACAGATTAGCATGTTTTTAACAAGATGCTAGCATTAGCATTAACATGTTGTTAGCATTATGCTAGCAGATTTTGACTTGTTTTGATCATGTTTTAATAATTAGTTGGGATTTAAAAAAAATATTTCAGCCTTTAGCTAATCACTATTAGCATGTAGCTATTCACTGCTAGCATGCTAGCATGAACTCGATGTTCTGATGCAGAAATATAGACCTCTGTGCTCCTCTGTTCACCTCTGTTCTCCTCTGACCCCTTTTCAGCACTCCAAAATTGTGTTCTTTCTTCTGGTTTGAATCTCCACAGCATGAAGGTTAGATCTTACAGATTTATGAATGAACTGATCATTTTATAATCTTTCTAGTCTACTGACATTTGTTTTGTCATCAGCTTCAAGCATTACAATGCTCATTATAACCATTGTTAACTCTACCGTACGTAAATCCACTTCCCCAGCTTTACTCTTCAACAGTGATGCCATAGAAATATACAGAGCTATCCACACAAATAGAAGTTCAAACATAAAATTCTAAAGATGGCCGTGCACTTGTTTCTCTGGCACATAAGGTCTATAGTTCTTGCTAAACGGTTGCTAGGGTGGGTACTCTGTTTGGTTGTTAGGGAGTGGCTTGGCAACTGCCAATGATGATACTCCAAAGGCTGCTTGCCAGTATGAATAATGAAAAACAACCCCAATGCCTCTGACATTCAGATTTGAAGATATCCCTTTGGGTTTGGGTTGCTAGGGTGCTCAACAATGGTTGCTAGAGCGTAACTAGGAATTGATTCGTGATTGGCCCCTTATGTTTCTATGACACTTCTATCCAAAGATATTCCCTTTTGATCTCTTTGAATGGAAGTCTATGGAACTTGTTGCTAGGGAGCTTGAAATTTGTTGCTAGGGTGTTGTTACAGATTGTCTAAGAAGATAATTAAGCTTGAATGGTTGCATGAATCGAACGAGCCAACACTCACGTCTCTATGACACTGTGCTGCAAAGATATCCATCTGGGCCTTTATAATGGCAGTTTATGGGATCAGTTGCTAGGGTGCTCTAAATGGTTGCTAGGGCGTGGCTTAAAAGCTTCACGATGATCCTGAGAGACTGATTGGTTGCCTGAGTGAAATGAGTCTCTATGACACTGTGGTCCATAGTTATGCTCATTACAATATTCATATGCAAGTTACCATAGTAGGAAAAACACATATGAGCACTTCCTGTTTCATGGGCCGTGCCTTCACCATAGTATGTGTATGGGGTAATTTTGGGCAGCTCTTGTGCCCCAGGGGTATGTAAGGCCCGCTAAAATCGTTCCAATGAAGGCTAACGATCCACGGGTGAAGGTCGCTGCACGTTCAGTATTTTCAGCTGGGCAAAGGGATTTTATCTTTTATCTGACTCCATTTATCATAATCTCGAATTTAGGTTAGAATGCCAATATTGGATATTTGGACATTTATATTTAAATAGTTTATATTTAAATATTTAAATAGTTTAAATATTTAATAGTTAACCACACATTTAATTATTCTGTTTAACCCTAAGTCAGAATAGATCAAAATGTAACAATTTATTAACAGTCAGGTAAATGTATAATCAATTCAAAGATAATCCATACATAACATCAAATGCTCTGCAGTAAAGAATAAAATATGGATACCTGAATTCTTAAAATTACATAACGCTGAGCATCTGTAGGAGACACTCGGCGTTATGGGCTGAACGATGTAAAAGTTTGTGTCCTGACCCTTCTCAAGCATCTCCTTATGTACTCAGACCAAGACAGAAAACTCTTTCAAATGGAAACGCGTTAACAATGGGAATTTACATTAATCACTGTCCCATATGACCTGTATTGACAGCAGGAGTTTGACCATTTGGCCAAAGCCACACCCAACGTAATAAGCAAAATATCTCTAAACTCTTAAAACCTTTATTATCTTCTTGTTTACTTCTGTGGGGATGAGATCTTTGCACCAGTCACACTTAGACATTTCAAATGATATCAAACATGTATAACACTTTATCACATTAAACCCTATGGATTTTGGGAAGATTGGGGGAAGAAGTAGGTGAATGGAATATATATAGGATATATATAGGACTATTATATGATTTTAAAATTTAAAGTAAACTAAATTACAATATTTTTTTGTTATATCAAATCTGCACAACCCCTTCGTTACCTTTCTTTGATGACGTTGCAGGGCATTCCAAATGATAACTGATAGCTAAATGGCGCCATCTGATGAATTTTTGAAGAACAGCAGTTCCCTTTCATAGGTTCTCCCGACACTGCGAGACCGTCGCTATGGGAACGCCTTCGGCGTAATGAATGTCTGAAGCCCTTGTTCCATCACACCAATTGATTGGCTAGTGATGCTTAGCAGCACCTTAGGAATACGTCACGTATGCTTATATGCGTGCGCTAGGCGTCATATCGTCAGATTTTATTCCTTCAGGAAGCGGATCTTTCTGTAAGCCTGTTGGAAAGCTTTTCTCGTGTTCATAGCTACCCCCTTTCAGAGCTCTAAGCGGACACGATGAGCTACAGGAGACCCATGCGGCAGGTTTATCGCAGGAGGAGAAACTCTAGGCTTTAAGTATGCTCAGGCCGTGCTTAACGGCCTATCTGACTGTCAACACTGTGATAGCCTGCGTTTGAAAGTGTTGCGCTCGAGGCTCGCCGCCTTTACTAAAGGCCACCTGTCTAATCCCCGCCCCTCCATTTCTGCGGCCGCCGAGGCACCGCATGAGATGGACGCTTGGGATGACGTTGGCGAATTGGAGCACATGGAGAGTGAGCAGACAGATTATGATCCCTTTCTCTCTCTCCCCGGTCGCGTCCGCACCTTCGAAAGCCGCGACGGCGACGATCCGGTTCTCTTCTTTCATGACAAAATGCGGCCCACCCCAGAAGCTTGTGATTTGGTTGTGGCCTTTTCGATGACGATGTGCTATCTACGGCGGCTTCTGATTCCGGAGGGCTCGTGGGCGAATTGTGTAGTTCTCTCCCCCCAAGCGGACAGGAGAAACGCGCTTCCCCGGCATACAGCAGTCTATTGGAAGTAGTCACCCGCGCTGTAGATAAACTCGGGCTGGAATGGGATAACGAGCCCGTGCAAGACCCGGCTCTATCTAAGTTGGACGATCGTTTTTTTACGAGTCACGCGCCAACCCAGCCCCATAGGCTTCTCCCCTTCTTCCAAGACCTCCACCACGAGGTCTCGAAGTCTTGGAAGCAGACATTTTTAATCACCAATCCCGTGGCCGTGGATTTCGCACCCATTTCTAAAATGGCGGATCATGGCTATGCAATGATGCCGACCCGTTGAAGAGGCTCTCGCGGCCCATTTAGCACCGACTTCAGCTCCTTCCTGGAAGTCACGCCCCCTGCTGCCTTCCAAACCGTGCAGGATTACTTCTTCCTTGGTAGGAAAATCCTACATGGCAGCTGGGTAGGATTGAAACACTTCAAGCCTATGAGGCCGACGTACTAAAGGAGCTGGATGAAGGAGAAGGTTTGACTCCTGAGGCCGTTAAAGAGCTCAGGCGAGCAACTGACTTGGCGCTGAGAGCTACCAAGCACACCGCCCGTGCAATAGGCAAGTCCATGGCAGGAATGGTGTCAGTCTAGCGCCACCTTTGGCTTAATCTCACTGACATTAAAGAAAAAGAGAAGTCATTTTTATTGGACGCCCCATTTCCAATGACGGACTATTCAGAGAATCTGTGACTGCGGTGGTCGAAAAATTCAGAGCGGCAAAACAACAGTCCGCTGTGATTCACCAACTCATCCCGCGCAAATTCAGGAAGTTCGAGTGGCAACCGCCTCCGGCTTGTTCACGCTCATCCTCTCTTCAGTGCCCCCATGAGGCACAGCGAAATGAACCTTCATCCATGGAACCGCCTCGCAGAGTCTGGGGCCCTAGGACCCGCCCACAAGCTCGCCATCGACAACGCAGGTGAATTGACCTGACTTCAACGGCCAAGGCCTCTCGTTCTCAGGTCCCCAAGAGTAGATCCTGAAACACTCGCTCGTCCCCGGAGGCCAGGCCCTCCATTGGAGAGTTTGGACGAACTGCGCAAGCTTATTCGCCTCTCTCATCTCCTGGCTCCGGGCTTTATACCGGGCCCCATCGACGAGCACCATACCAGACACTCCATGCGTTCTAGCCCTCGGAGTTCAGGAAAAAGCATTAGGGTCACATGCGTGTGGCCCGTTTATGACGGCATTCAAACCCCCCAGCACCGGGATGGGGGGTCAGCCCGACCAGGCAGTTGGACAATTCCCTATATTAGACGCATCCGCTACTCTCGTGCTTCAGAGCTCTATACAAATAGACTTCTCTACGATAGAGAACGATTCAGCCCCACATGTACTTCCTGTTTCCGCCGATGCCAGAGGTGCCAATCAGAAAATACATTGGTGCCCACATTTCAACAGGCACCAAAGACGAAGCGGTTAACGCCCCTAGCCGAGCACTGGGCCGTGTGGCAACGCCTGCCCGAGATCTCGCAATGGGTTTTACGTATGATTCGCCACGGTTACACCATCCAATTCCGCAAAAGGCCCACCTCTTTCCAATGGTATTCTTCCCACGACAGTACGTCCTTGGGAAGCTCCGGCTTTGAGACAGGAAATTGTGTCTGTCTTAGAGAAGGGTGCTATAGAAGAGATACCCCTGCTCAGTGAGGGGCAGGCTTTTACAGACGTTATTTTGTGGTGCCAAAGTAGAATGGTGGACTGCGTCCGATTCTGGACTTGCGTTGTCTGAATCTTGTGCTCAGAGTGAGAAAATTCAAAATGCTGACGTTGAAGTCCATTCTGTCTTAGGTTTGAACCGGAGATTGGTTTGTAACGAGTTGTATTTCCACATTCAGATCGTCAAGAGACACAGGAAGTTGCTCAGGTTTGCTTTTGAGGGCAAAGTTTACCAGTACTGTGTCCTTCCATTCGGACTAGCCTTAGCTCCTCTGAATTTCGCAAAATGCATGGATGCTGCTCTGGCCCCATTGCGGCTCCAGGGTGTCCGGATACTAAATTACCTGGACGATTGGCTGATATTAGCCCAATCCCAGGAATTGGCAGTAGCTCATCGAGACTTAGCTCTCTGTCATTTGAGGAGCCTTGGTTTTACGCATAAACCACCAGAAGAGCGTTTTACTACCAAGCCAGCAGACATCTTTTCTGGGTGTGGACCTGAATTCTGGCGTGATGCGGGCACGGTTGTCTCCTGCACGTGCACAGTCACTACAAGATTGCCTGAGCCATTTCAAGACAGGCCGTCTGGTCCACGTTGGCCTTTGCCTCAGATTGATGGGCCTTATGGCAGCAGCATCCCCTGTGGTTCAGTTGGGCCTGCTCTATATGAGACCATTTCAATGGAGGATGAAGGATCTAGGTATCTCTTCCCACTGCCACCCTCTTCGCAAAGTCCTGTTCACACACAGAGGGTGTCGTGCCCTTCATCCATGGACGAAGCTCCCGCTGCTCCACAAGGGAGTTCAGCTAGGGGCATGCTGTCGTCGCAAGACAATCATGACAGACGCATAAGGGCTGGGGGGGCGGTCTATCAAGGAAACCCGATCTTCGGGGTATGGAGCGAAATGCATCATGGGTGGCACATAAATCGTTTGGGGTTGCTAGCAGTGTTTCTGGTGCTCAAACAGTTTTTACCCCATCTGAAGGGATGTTATGTGTTAGTCAGGACAGATAACATGACAGTAATATTGTACCTCAATCATCAAGGAGGTTTACGCTCTCTCCCCCTGTACAGGCTGGCGAAGCGTGTGCTTCTCTGGGCACAGACCAGATTTCTGTCATCAGAGCAGTTAACATTCCGGGCTGTTTTAACCTTGGAGCAGGTTTGTCTATCTTGCTATCTTCACCCTATCTCTAGGCAGGGCTTGGATCCCGGGGCCTGGAGGTTGCATCCTCAGGTGGTGGACCTCATATGGCAGAGGTTCGGTCGAGCAGAGATAGATGTGTTCGCTTCGAGCATAACCACGCACTGCCTGCTCTGGTTTTCTCTGTCACCGCCGTCCCCTCTGGGGATAGATGCTCTGGCCCACACATGGCTCAGGACCAGTCTCTTTGCTTTTCTACCGATTCGCTTGCTGCCAGCAGTGCTGCTCAGAGTGCGATCGGACAGGGTGAGAAGTCTATTGTTGGTGGCCCCTCACTGGCCCACTCAGATATGGTTTTCGGACCTGGTCAGTCTGTTAGTCGGCCCTCCGTGGGAGGTTCCCCTCAGACCGGACCTGTTGACACAAGCTCAGGGAATGACTCGGCACCCCTGTCCTGACTTTTGGAAGTTGTTGGTATGGCCCCTGAGCGGGGTGCGTTAAGACGTTCTGGTCTCTCTGAGGAGCTTACTGATACCATTCTTAACCCTTTAGGCGCCAGAGGTTTTTTCCTAAAAGGTTCTTAATTTCTTAATTTCCAAAGGCTATATCTTAAAAGTGATAAAAGATAGGGACTTTCTGTAAATTAGAGAAATATTAAGGATGACCCAAAGTTTATGTAGGGATTACATTTTCCCATCTAATTTGCATATTATGATGTCACATGGTGGTGGCTATCTTGGATTTAAGAATTTTCATGAAAAGTCACATGTTTAAATTATAAAATGCAGCACTTTTTTGCCCCCAAAATGTCCCTCACCTTCTATATGCTATATTGCACAATACTGAATGCTCAGGTAAATAGTAAATAGTAAACAAACTGTGTAAATCATTACTAATAAAGGGTAGAAACAAACCAAATGCATGTAGCGGTTGGCCTTTTGCTGTAGAGATTTTCCATTTACTACATACAGTAGGCACTCTGATTCCATGTATGGGGCACATATTTATTATTCATATGACACACAAACACAAGTAGACAAGACCTGTTTAGTTCAAAAGCTCACTCGCCACTGCAAGGCAGAGAACATGAGTGAGATGATGAGACAAGACGAGAGACAGGCACTGTGTAATATCATTGCGCCGCTGCACTCATGGTATGGCAGCAAAGTTCCACAATTCCTATGCAGGAATGAGAGTATAGTTCCTAACCATACTGGCCTAGAAAATCGCAACTTTTCTTTTCCGTCAGTCTTAGGACACGATCTAACTATACACATTACAACATGTAAATAGGAAAATGTTGGTGTTATTTTGTCACTTATTGAGCAGTAGGCTAGCTGGAGCCGTTTACCTCCAGTCTTTGTGCTAAGCTAGGCTAGTGGTGGATGTGTCAGACAGAGTTATGGCACGCACGGAGATGATAATGGTATGTATGGACTTATTCACCGTATCCCCCAGAGTTAGATAAGATAAAGTCCCAAAAAGTCGGTGTTCCTTTAACTTGATTATTTGGTTAGGGTTTAAGAAGTGTACTAAACTTTTTCACATGTGTCCTCAAAATGACCCACAACCTAATCAGTTTATATGTGAAGAAATCCATTTATTCACAAACTTCTCACGAGACGAGTGTTTGACAAATTATTTGGAAAACTACTTTGTCTCATCGCTGCTTTTTGATGGTTTGTAGAAGAATTACTCAGAGTCGGCCTCTGTCGTTTCACAGAATTATACAACGGAGAGCACGTCAAGCATAAAAGCTTGTAGGTTTACTGAGGAGCATGCGCAGTGAGCAGGTTTGCGGCGTAGAGCCATGCAAATTGCGAAAAGATAAACAAGGCTTCAACTGCACAAAGCTAAAGAGAAAGCGGCAATTCTGTGCTTCCACCGCTTGCCGCATTAAAAAGGCCTTTAAGTCAAAGGTGTAGGCCTATTTGTCAGCGGTCCACTCCATCTCAGAGTACGCGCAAAAAAACTGCCTGCCAACGTGCAAGTGTGAATTTGAATTTCCTTTCGTGGCAGATATAATAACACAAATCACATCACACCCAATAACTCATTCGCCCTTGCTTCTTTTTCCATTCCAATGATTCCTGCCCACTAAAAGCTGCACAGATATACTTGCTTACCCCGATAGGCCTATGTAAACGATTTAGAAAAAGTTCCATCGATTCACAATTTATATTATCGCTACGAATCTACGATATGTATTGTCACATGATATCACCCATCCCTAACATGCAGTAACGTTAATGCTTCAAACACATTTGACAAGCTACTTTAATCAATAAGTAGAATTGACCATCCTTATTCCAGAAAAGTTGTGCATTAATTTTGGAGTTGGGTGGAGGGGCATGTCTGGTCTGAACTAGTTGATGCATGGAAACAGCATCCTGATAAAGAAGTTGACTGGCTCAAAGTATTTTGAAAATACAAAAATACACATCTTAAATGTATTTAAATACAAATTACATTTGATTTTTCCCAAAGGCTTTAAAATACAAAATAGTATTTTGTATTTCAAATACGTATTTTAAATACATGTATCTGAAATACTGCCCATCCCTGCCCGCGGATACCCGCACCCGTGCAGGACTCTGGGTTAAAGATCTAAGTTCCGTACAGCCCAGTGGCGTAAATCAGAACAGTTGTTTGTGAGCTTTGGCGGTAAAAACAGAGGAGCGGCCGTCACCAAGCAGAGAATGTCTCCGAGTAGTAGCTTCCTTCGTCTTTAAAATCTGACAATATGACGCCTAGCGTGCATATAAGCATACATGATGTATTCCTAAGACGGCGCTAAGCATCACTAGCCAATCAATTGGCGTGATGGTACAAGGGCTTCAGACATTCGTTACACCGAAGGCGTTCCCATAGCGACGTCTCGCAGTGTCTCGTTCCCTACTCAGGGAACCAAGTTTACATACGTAACCGAGACGCTAAAACAGCATCACAGCAGCTCAACCCCTAACATGTGTCATGATGTCTAAGTTCATATATTTGAGTGCTTATGGCATATATGTGTGCATTCATACAAACAAGTAGTGAATACGTTCACATACACAGCCCTGATAAATATCACCCCTTGTAATGAGGACGCTGATGCGGCATTAGAATCCATCTGCAGAAGTTTATTGCAAATATCAAACAACAGACACGTGAAAACAGGCAGAGGGTCGATAACAGCAAAGCAGTCCGATCTTTCGACAATCCAAGGGATAATCCAAGAGACGTTAGAGAGAAACCAGACAGAGAAGTCAAACCTTGAGATCAGTCCACACAAGCAAACAATCCAGAAAGGGAAATCCGTAAAATCAATGGTCAGAGAACGAGGCAGAATCATACACATGCAGACAATCAGAATATCAGAATATCAGGAAAAACGCTTGGTAAGGCAGGATTAACTGGCAATACTTCGCGATGTGAAAGCACATGGGCTGCGTTCGAAACCGCATACTTCCCTACTATATAGTATGTAAAAAGCAGTAGGCGAGCGAAGAGTATGCTCGAATCCTTTGTATTCATAAAAGAGTAGGCGAGAACTACCAGGGTTTTGGAGTATTTCTCGCGAGATTCGGACGTGCGTATACTGATGTTGCGTTCGAATATGCCTACTTACCTACTATATAGTAGGCGAAAACAGTACGTGAAAGGAGAAGTATGTTCGAAACCTCAGTAATCATAAAAGAGTAGGCGAGAAGTTCCCGGATAGCTTACTGATTCCGCCCAGATTGTGAAGTACCCATCGTCGGATACTTTTCTATCCCTGCCTTCCCATGAGGCCACAGGAAAGGATACGCCAGGCGGAGAAAAGCGAATCAAATGTGAGTATTACAAACCAAAATCACGGTTCCTTGTGTTAAAATCGCATTTGTTGGACTACTGTAGAGTAACGTTAAACTGTTGAATTGTTAAAAGTGTAAAGACGACAGACAGTATAGTGTAGTTGTGATTGGGCTGTAAAAACACGTTTTATTATGAATGAGCTCCAGTAACACACACACACACACACACACACACACACACACACACACACACACACACACACACACACACACACACACACACACACACACACACACACACACACACACACACACACACACACACACACACACACACGTCTCCAAAGTGGATTTACATAAACGATATACTTAAAGATAAAGATGCTTACTAAATGTTTATTTAACATCTGACAGGAACATTTTCGATAAGTATTGCAGATGACATCACAGCATGAAATAGACATCTGATCAGAGTGATGTGTGTGTGCTATAATGTAGAGTTCACTGTGGTCAACACTGCTTACTTTACATGAACGTCAGTAATGTTAATAGATCTACATAAAGTAACTAAACATAAGTTATCTTTTTTTATTTGTCCATTAGTACTGTTGATGAATTGAGGAACATTAACACATCAGCAACTACCTCAACATTTAAGGCTATTGAGCACATAAACTTTTATGCTTTTATCAAGGTGTTGTTTAAGATACAGGTAACATGAAAGTTGTGTGATGTTACAGGGGTAGAAGAGCACGTGTGTGTGTTTATCTGGTGGAGACTGGAGAGAGGGTGATGAAGGAAGCCTGTCATCAAAGGCTTTGAGTATACTACAGAAATGAATAAAACATACATTTAAATCTTAAGTTGTATTTTATTTTAATTTCAAACAGAGTTATTTCAGCACTTTTCTGATTCTTGATGTCTGTGCATTTGCTGCAGAGCTTCTGTGGTTGAGCCTTGCTCAAGGACACACTGGTGGTGACGGCTGCGGAGATCCAAGCAGAAACCTTCTGCTTATCAGTTCAGTGTTTAGCCCACTACACCACAAAAGTCATAAAGCTACAATACAAGTAGCATGTAATTGTAAAAAATATTAAATCAAATATGGCAAGAAATGGGATGCTGACAACATGAATTGTAAAACGTTTTAAGTAGTCATGCTGATGGAGAGCAGGCACACGGATGTTTGGAGTAGACATCAGCAGTCAGATTGTCCCGCACGTTCTCCACTCTTGCTTCAAGGTTGTGGGGTTCAGAAGGGACATGATGGACGGCTAGGACAGGCGAAGGTGTTCACGGTGCTCAACTGCTTCATCAAGCTGTGTTGAGATGGCAGCACATGTGGGGTTCACCGTCTGTAAATGTGTGATGGTTTGTTAGAACAATACGTTTGAATAAAGCTTTGTTTCATGGTGACTTATTCATTTGTGATGTTTACTTTTATTCATTCTTTTACTCATTAATTCATGTTTCCTATTGTTGTCAGTAAATAAAATATTTTATTAACTCATGCATTTATTCATTGCTTGACTGAAAATTGGTATTCACATCGGCTGCATTTGTTCTAGTGTATTTTCATGCATCGCTATGTCATATGACAACAAGTTGCATTTTGCTTGTTTTACTAAAACAATATAATTTTCAGTAAAAAAAAAAGTTATATAATTAAGTATTGGTCAGCATTTGTTATTATTATTGTAAGTGTTTTAGTGGGCTAGCAATGCAATTCATTCTGGGGTAATCTTCATTTTGAATAGTAATAACTTACATTTTAAGAGTATAAAATCATCAGTTTTCTCCCAAGGTGAGATCTTCGAGCAGCTGAAAGACGTCCTCGTTGCAGACACTGAGGGAAACCGCACAGGTCGGGCTGTGGAGTTATTGATGCTTTGAGCTGTTACTGCACCTGTCACTCATAGGCCTATCTTTTATTTTATAATTACATGGTTGTATCTTTAACAATCCTAATAATAAAACAAATATCATGGGTTTGCATACATTATATACAAAGAAAAAACAATAACAAGGTTAGATATCTTTGAATAAGGGATTGAGGGATAAAACAGGAGTTAAATTTAAAAAGGAAAATATAAAGGAGATTTAGGCCAATTTTGCTTGTGGATGACATGCTTTGCATATAAAATAAAGAAATTAACAACATATTTAAGAGATCACGATTGTGGGTTTTGGTAAGGATAAAACTGGGTCAGATTAGTAGGGTTAATATCACAAAATAAATGGGCAGCTGTTTCTTCAACAAGCCCACACAATTAGCAAGTTTAATCAATATTAAGATATTTATAGATCGATGAATTAAACCTGTCACTCGTCTTTCAAGTTGTTGCGCTTGAGATAACGTCGTAGGTCACATGATAACGTCAACATGGCGCATAAAGTGCGGATCGCATTCATACTTAAGGAGATCAGGCAATATAGTACCTACTCTTTTAGAGCTCGTTAAGTAAGTACTTATTGAAAATGAGTACCTACTCAATGAGTATGCGGTTTCGAACGCAGCCATGGTCACAGTTTAAGTAGTCCCAAACAGGAAGTAATTGTAGAAGCAGCAGAGGGAGCGCTCAGTCAGTACTCGGGTGATGGCTCCCTCGGCTGGCTTGGCATTACACCCCTTCAAATGGGTGAAAAAACTATTAATTTATTGCAATCTTTCAATCCAATTTAGGACTTTACTTAAAATGTTTTACCCTTTGAACCCCCTATAATGATATAAAAGATACC
Source organism: Gobio gobio (assembly GCF_949357685.1). NCBI lineage: Eukaryota > Metazoa > Chordata > Actinopteri > Cypriniformes > Gobionidae > Gobio > Gobio gobio. Next base: position 8,467,003 of record NC_137120.1, read on the forward strand.
AATATTTACCTCAGGTTGTTAGTTTTAGAAAAAGTTTAGGCCAAACAACTCCCTCACACTTCACCACCCTTTACCCACACTTCTTGTCTTTGCATTTGACCAATCATATGACGTATTCTCTGTATTATGCCCCAGTGTTCAAGCAAACAACACAAGTGTAGGTACTAGAACAAGCCCAAAGAAATGATACACACACACAGGGTGATGTAATCAATAACACTTCCTCTGTTTCGGTATTTTATGACAGATGGTGTATAACACCAACTACAGGACTAGTGGATGGAGATGCCATAATTTCAACCAAACAGTTATTGTTATCAAGTAGATTAAATTTTTTATAAATAAATACATTTTAATAAGACTGTAAACATTCTGCACTGTGACTCCAGTATGAAAATACAATTTTGTGCATTTTGTTTTGCATTTGAATTGAAATTGTGTTAATGTGACCATAAAAGCAGCAGGTTTTGAAGCATGTAATTTAAATTAATCTTTAACTATCATACAAAAACGTATTATAAATATTAGCAAAATGCACAATAGTCACAGAAGGCCTCAGAGTGTATCTTCATGCCGAGTGAAACATGTTCAGTCTGAATGCATATGACACTCGAGCAGCTCAGTTTGTGAGTCAAAGTGAAACCAGCAGTGGTCTGATCTATTTACCTCTGAACAGAGATGCGGTTTGATCTGATGGCTACACTAACAGCTTTTGATTTATAGTAAAATATTTGAAATTGTCATTTATAAGTTGCTTGCAAAAAAAACCTCGACCCCTTTATCCATCAACTTTAATGTGTGGAAAAACAACAACAACAACAAATAGACTGAATGGTGCTTACTGTGTACAACTACATTGCCTCGAGTAAAAAAAAAAAAAAGTGAGCGAGATGCATGTAAACCTCACTTCCCTGGTCTCAAGAGGCACTCTAGCGACTGACGCTATGGAGGATGTGGTCTTTAGCCTCCTCGTTAGAGTGCTCGACTCCCATGCCAAAGACCATAGTTGGAATCTTGCTTGGAGCAGGTCAGTAGGACCCGTTACATTAGCATGTCATTAGCATGATGCTAGCATGTTTTAACGTTTCACTTCATATTTATGACATGTATCATGTCATGATTATGAAGGTGTCATGTCAGTCTTATGCACACGCCTTCAAGTAAAGTGTTATCAATTTTTACTTGTTTTTATCAGTTTTAAAAATGTTTAGCACTTATAACTTAATTGCTATTAGCATGTAGCTGTTCACTGCTAACATGTAGCATGTTGAAAGTCCTGTTTGCTAACAAAAGAGCCAACTCCCATGTCTACACAATGTTCTGATGCAGAGATATAGACCTTATGCAGCCCCTCCCCTTTTTAGCACTCGTTGTGTTCGGTCTTCTGGTTTGTATTCCCACATCATGAAGGTTCAAACATCACAATGCTCATGATAACTTTTGTTAACTCTATAATAAGAAGATTACTGATTACTCAGCTGATTACTCTTCAACGGCGATGCCAAAAAAAATTACAGAAATAGAAGTTCAAACACAAAATTATAAAAATAGCTGTGCGCTTGCTTGTCTGGCGTGTAAGGTTGCTAAGGTACTCTGTTTGGTTGTTAGGGAGTGTCTTGGCAACTCCCAATGATGATGCTTAAAAGATGATAGAAAAACCGCAACGCCTTTATGACATTCGGATTTGAAGATATCCCTCAACAATGGTTGCTAGGGCATGGCTAGGAATTGTTGAAGATGATTCGTGATTGGCTGTTTGCTGCCCCAAGTCAAACAAACCCACCCTCATGTTTCTATGACCCTTCTATCCAAAGTTATTCCCTTTTGATCTCTTTGAATGGAAGTCTATGGAATTTTTTGCTAGTGTCCAATAAGATACTGACGACTGAATGGTTGCATGAATCAAACAAGCCCACGCCCATGTCTCTATGACACTGTGCTGCAAAGATATCCATCTGGGCCTTTATATTGGCAGTTAATGGGATCAGTTGCTAGGGTGCTCGAAATGGTTGCTAGGGCGTGGCTTCACGATGATCCTGGGAGACGGATTGGTTGTGTGAGTGAAATGAGCCCAACTCCCATTTCTCTATGACATTGTGATCCAGAGTTATGTTCAATTCAATATTCCTATGCAAGTTCTCAGAGTAGGAAAAACACATATGAGCACTTCCTGTTTCATGGGCAATCCTTTCACCATAATATGTCTATGGGGTAATTTTGGGCAGCTTTTGCGCCCCAGGGGTACAACTTACACCCATTTGTGAAGTATGTTCTTACAGAGCCTGAAAGCCTCTTCAAACGTGGTAACCCATGTTTCTACAAAATCCTCATTTATGACCTGTCAAAGTCCATGTTAAGTCAGTGTAATTTTTTGCCTCCTGGGTGAACATTGTATGCCCGATTGCTTACAACAGTCACAGCACACCTCTCCTAAAAAAGCAGCATGATTTGACACCTCATTCATGTGACTATGATGAAGGCAAGCACAACTAATAAGTATGCAAGAGAACAATAGTGATGCTTTCCTCCACAAGCACCGCTAACTAGAGTCAGGCCAGAGGTAAGTTTTATAATCGACAACGATGTTGAACTTAAATGGTACAACTTGTAAATTAAACAATACTGTCTGCCACTATGAACAGTATAAGTCTTGAAAGGAGAAAAAAGAACTTTACAGCCAACACATCCAGGACATGCAAGAATAGCATGTGGGTGGTGGTGGTCAAATCTGGTGGTGGGGGATTCACGCGCAACACAGTTTAAGTCTGTTGAGTTAGTTCACAATCTGTCTGTCACAGTGAATGTTCACATATTTCAAGTGTTATTTGAAGATGGTTCATCTGTTTATTTTGTGCTACGTGTGGCATATGGCTGGTAAGTTGTATTTCTTTTAAGACATTCAATCTTGCTTTAGTTTTAATATAAAGCAATTGGCTACTTTTTTATCAGCAAAAGGTATTGCATTTTCTGTTAAATAAAATAGATTCCGCTCCTTTTGATTTTGCCCTATTTTTCTCTTGTACAACGACATGTTTAGAATAAAAGTGTTGCGATAATTTCAAAGAGTTCATGGCTCATTGTCCATCACATGAAATTATTAATCATGAATCTGATGTGCAAATTATGTCAGCTTCTGCAGGCAGGATAAAAGTATAATCATCTAAAAATCACAGTCTTGATTATTGCGTAGTTCCCAGTGTCTGTTACAAATACTTTAGTAAACACTTGCAATTTCATATAGACAAGTATTAATGAAATCAAGGGCTTTAGATTAAGGGTGGGAACTGATCAGTTATGAACTGTTCTCTTTCATAGGTTCACTCAACACTGCGTAGCTATGACGTAATGGGATCGCCCTCTGGGTGTGCCGATTGTCTGAAGCCCTTATAGAATCACGGCAATTCATTGGCTGATGGCGCGGGCACCGCCCCGACGCTCTTAAGGCTCCACACTATACTGGCACGCGCGCCATCTGCTCCTCAGATTTCTCTGCCTTCACGAAGTGGCCATTTCTAGCCCTTCGGTTTTGGTTTTTCTGGCCCAAATATCTTGGATTTCGTTCGACTTTTATCACCAGCACTTCAGCGACTGCAGATAGTGGAACTTTGTTCTCCTTGCGGTGAAGTGTCATGGAGTTTCGTCGCTGCCTGCCGCCGTGCACTCGCTTTATCGCGAATGATGACACACGCGCGCGAGGCAGTTCAGGGATCTTCAAAATGTACATTTTGGGATAATCTCCTTCTCAAAACCCTCCGCTCTAGGCTTGCCGTTTTATAGAGGGAGTCATCTGTTTTTCCCCGTCGCGCTCCCGAAGCCACGCAGGCCTCTCTTGGATCCACGACCTGGGGTTCGGATATAGAGCTCAAGGATGTGGAGTGCGAGTAGACGGGCCTCGCCCTTTCTCTCCCTCCCTCCCCCGAGCATGTGCGCAGGGTTCCGCCGGTCGAGTTTTCTCATGAATACTTATGTCCTAGCCCGGAAGCACGCGAGTCGCTTTCTTTCGGGCTAGATGATGTCGTGTTCACTGCAGCGTCCGACTCTGAGGATTTCCACAGGTCCATTGACCCGAAGCGGCCCAGCAAACCCTCCGCTCCGGCCACTTCGAGTCGCTCCTGACCCTCAGGTCAGAAAAAGGAGAGCTCCTTGTCCAGCTCTGACACTTTTGCCGCCCAGCAGGTTTCGAAGTACAGAACTGGCCCGAACCACGCCTCCTCTGGCGCTGAAGGAATGAGATGCTTTTTGCTTTCTCCCCTCACGTCCGATTGGCTTACCATCCGCCACTCGCTTAGACGGAGACACGTTCGGTTTTCTCCAGGAGCCAGCGGGGCCTACTTTTTCCACTCAGGCTGTGACATCTCCCACTCCGCATCAGGACCCCATGCACTCTCCTTCGCGGATGACCAAGCCTCCCTTTAAGGATCAGCTCGACACCCTATATCAGGTATGTCCACTGCACCTCAGCACCTCAGACTGGTTCGTTACAATAGACCTGAAAGATGCCTACTTCCATATTCAGGTCGTCCGACGACACAGGAAGTTTCTCAGATTTGCCATCGAGGGAAGGGCTTATCAATACAAAGTCCATCGCTTCGGCCTCGCCCTGGCGCCGAGGATGTTCACGAAGTGTATGGATGCTATGCCCTTCAGCACATTCAGTCTCTTGGCTTGAGAGTGAACACGGACAAGAGTGTTCTCACCCCAGCACAGCAGACCACCTTCTTAGGGGTTCACTTGGATTCCGTTCTGATTCAGGCCCGTTTGGCTCCTGCCCGGATTTCCAGTCTCATGAAATGTTTGGCCCGCTTCAGGCTCGGCCATCATGTTTCTGTGGGTATTTGTCGTAGGCTCCTGGGTCTCATGGCCGCAGCTTCCCCGGTGCTTCCCCTGGGACTGCTCCATATAAGGCCCTTCCTCTGGTGGATGAAGCTCTTAGGCGCCCGATCAACAGGATTGGCCCTTCGCCTACTGAAGGTGTCACGCGGTTGCTCCCGCGCCCTATCAGTATGGCGGGACCCTCTCTTTCTCCAGAGGGGGGTCAGCATGGGGGCTGTTTTCCGTCGCCAAATGATTACGACGGACGCCTCTCTGACCGGCTGGGGCACGGTATTCAAGGGCAGACCAGCATGCACAGTCTGGGAGGGGGAGGTTCTCTCTTGGCACGTAAACTGCCTAGAGCTGAAAGCTGTCTCCCTGGCCCTTCGGCACTTTCTCCCCTCTCTCAGGGGACACCATGTCATCGTCAGGACGGACAACAAGGCGGTGGTGTCTCATGTGAATCACCAAGGGGGCTCACGGTCACGCACCCTGGACAGGCATGCGTGCCATCTCCTCCTTTGGGCTCAGGCCTGTCCCTGAGAGCAGTCCATGTACCCGGATCTTGAGGTCGGGGGAATGGATGCTGAACCCTCAAACTGTATCTCAGATTTGGGAAGTGTTCGCCAGAGTGGAGGTGGACCTCTTTGCCTCAAAAGAGTCGTTCCAGTGCCGGCTCTGGTTCTCTCTGAGCTCCCCAGCGCCATTTATAGATAGATGTGTTCGCGCACCCATGGCCCAGACTGAAACTCTACGCCTTTCCGCCCATCAAACTGATTCCGGCGGTTCTGTGCAGGGTGAGGGAGAGCGGAGTCAGTCTCCTGCATGTGGCCCCATTCTGGCCATCCCAGACTTGGTTCTCGGAGATGGTTCTCCTTCTGGACTCTCCCCCCTGGGAGATCCCGGTCAAAGAGGACCTACTGTCTCAGCTTCAGGGCAGGATTTGGCATCCTCACCCCGAGATTTGGAAGCTGTGGGTATGGCCCATCAGGGGCCATTAGCTCTAGGTGCTGGTCTTCCTGCCGATGTTCAGGAGACCATTGCGAGTGCGAGAGCTCCTTCCACTAGGAGACTCTACTCTTCCAAGTGGAGGGTTTTCGAGTCTTGGTGCTCATCCCATGCGGTGGACCCAGTTGCCACTGCCTGGTGGGTTCGGTACTGGAGTTCCTGCAGGAGAAGTTTGCCGCTGGAGCAGCAGCCACCACCCTTAGGGTTTACGTCGCTGCCATCGCTGCTCATAGGGAGTTGGATGAAGTTCATCTGGGCAAACATAGGTTAGTTTCATCTTTTATGCGAGGGGTTAGGCGCCTGAGACCAGCACGCTCCCCTGGTATTCCCTCTTGGGACCTTTCATTTGTCCTGGAGGGGCAAACGAAGGCTCCCTTTGAGCCCTTGGAGTCAGCTCCAGAACTCTCAAGGTTACCCTTTTGTTAGCTTTAACCTCCTTGAAGCGAGTGGGCGACCTACAAGCTCTCTCTGTTAAAGAGACTTGTATGGATTTCACTCCTGGTCTAGTCAAGGTAACCTTAAGACCTAGACCAGAGTTATGTGCCCAAAGTTCTGTCCACTTCATTTCGTTTTCAAGTTATCACCCTTCACCCTATTTCCACCCTCCTCCTTTTGAAAACGAAAAGCTTCATTTGCTCTGCCCTGTCTGAGCGTTGAAGTGTTATGTAGAACGGTCTGGTGGTTGGAGAAAATCAAACCAGCTCTTAGTATGCTTCGGTGTTGGCTGCCACGGGCTTGCCGCATCGAAGCTGAGGATTTCCCATTGGGTGACGGAGGCTATTTCGCTTGCATATGAGGTGCGTGGTGTACCTTCAACTCTCAGTACAATAGTAACATTTCACAAATTTGATTGCCTTGTTGTTGTTTTTAGCTGAGATTGAAAATTGTTCAACTTTGGGTAAAACACAGTGCTTGTCACTGTCATTTATTTACCCAGTCGTCCAATCACAGTGGAGGAGGGGCGGGACAAATACTACCAACCAACCATCATCCTTGTACATCTAACAAAAACTAAACTTATTTATCTAAAGATTACAAACTACAGTTGATTTGAGGATTTATAAACAACAGAAAAATTCTGTGTCTGTTCTCCAGGTGTGTTTGGTGAGTCAGTGTCAGTGATGGAGGGAGATTCAGTCACTCTAAACACTGATGCTACTGAAATACAGGAAGATGAAGACATACTGTGGAAATATGGAGCTGAAAAATCTCTAATAGCTCAAATCAGTAGAACTACTGGAATGTTCTCCACATCTGATGATGTTTTTGATGGGAGATTCAGAGACAGACTGAAGCTGGACAATCAAACTGGATCTCTGACCATCACAAACATCACAACTGAACATGCTGGAGATTATCAACTACAGATAAGGGGAGTGAAACAATCATCAAAATCATTCAGTGTTTCTGTCTATGGTGAGTAGAGATCTTTTGTCTCGTCCTTCAGATATTCTTATTGTATTTTCCATGTAGCCTACTGAAATTGTATAATTTGAGATAGCAGAAACACTTACTAAACACATGATGGAACATAAATTGTTGATTAGATTTATCCAGATTTGTTTATTCTCTGATGTTTTCCAGCTCGTCTGCCTGTTCCTGTCATCAGCAGAAACTCGTTACAATGTTCTTCATCATCACCTTCATCCTCATCAAATTGTTCACTGGTGTGTTCAGTGGTGAATGTGAGTCATGTGACTCTCTCCTGGTACAAAGGAAACAGTTTATTGTCCAGCATCAGTGTGTCTGATCTCAGCATCAGTCTCTCTCTACCTCTGGAGGTGGAATATCAGGATAAAAACACCTACAGCTGTGTGCTCAACAATCCCATCAGCAACCAGACTCAACATCTGGACATCACTCAACTCTGTCACACATGTGCAGGTACGACAGCACGGCTGATATAAGTTACTGAATTAATTGATTTTATTAGAGACTGATAACTTAAGATGCCAGACATGATGAATGAGCTTCTGTCATAATTTACTCATGTCTCTCTAAACAGGTTCGATTGTTTCCTCTGTTGATCACCAAAAGGAGACTTTTTTAATTTTGAGTATGTGAAGTCAGCTTGTTGAAAACCACAATTATGTTTTATAACTGTTCATTTGTTTTTTCAGAAGTCCACGCCCACTGTTGTGATTCTGCTGAAGCTGTGCTCCGATTGGTCGTCACTGCGCTGATGGGCGTGGCTGCTGCAGCTGCTGCTGTTCTTCTGCTCAGTGACGTCAGAGCTACAAGAGCTAAAACAGAGAAAACAGAACAGATGTCATAAATATATTGTGGCAAAGGCTATATTAGAGTCTTAATCAGAAAAGATGGAAAAAATGTATATGGTCTAATAGTTTAGTGATGCAAAACAAAGCTTTGCTTACCAGTGCTTTCCTATGAATTGGATTGTAAAAGGTTCATTACCTGAATCTGTTGTTTTGGGGCCATCTGGTGGCCAAAACGATGAATATTCTGCAATATCATTTTATTCTTTAAAGGTGTCATGAACTTGCTTTTTAAAAAAATGTTATACTGTTGTCTGATGTCAACTTATGACGTTTGTGTGGTTTTTACATTCAAAAACATCATAATGAATACGTAATAGGCTATTTTCTGCCTTGGTTTTGAGCCTCTCTGAAAAAATGATAGGTTTTGATGGGCGTGCTGCACTGAACACTTGGAAGTAAACGCCCACGGCTAGGATTGGATAAGATTTGCATAAGTAGCGTTAAAAAAATCACGAGTCGCGGGTTGCGGTTTTTTGGACTTATTTTAAAAAAATGTGGTTGCTTATTAGGAAAATATAATAAGCAACTTCGTTTCTTTACATTTATGGTCACTTTTTTGTCCAATACATTGACTGACACTGTCTTCTCACAGCTAATAGCCATTCAGTGCAACGATACAAGCGCTGTAGTAATCCGTCCTCATACATCCCGCCTCATTGAAGAAAAATCGTGTTCCACGTGCAGGTATGTGATGTTATAAATGCACGTAATGATAGTTAGACGTAAATAGACGTATAGGCCTACATTTTTACAAACATTTTCCACCAGCAGAGATGTACAGAGATGGAGAGGAAACAGGGAGGAGAGGCACCTCATTTAATTTAAAAAATATTTTTATAATGTATTTAAAATTACATCTATAAATCATGTACAGGCCTCAGTTCTAATTGAGGGGGTGTCAATAAATTAACCATGACTTGTATGAATAATGACGTTTGATTAGAAACACATTTTCAGTGGATTCAGTTTATTTAAAACCACACAGACAGTGTAATTGTACACATCATAACAAAAGCATTTTTCAGCAGTCTTTAGTTCAGCAGTCTTTTTCCTATTTATATTCTCCATAAGGAATTTACTAAAAGTGATCTAAGTGATCCTGCAAACTATGAAACTCCAATATGATTACAGCATTACAAACTTTGGTCTGAAGCACACGAAAAAAAAAAAAAAAAAAGGAAATGAACATAAGGGAAAAACAGTTTAAAACACTGTACTTAACATATTTTATGATGGAATTAACTACAATCCCACAATGCAATATTTGCCAAGACTATGATGTATGTTTTTCAGGATTATGTGTAATGTAATTATTAACATGAAATGTGTCGGTTAAATGGATTTTGTAAATGATAAATAGTTAGCAGAACTATTTACCTTAACTTCAGACATCATGGCGAGTCTGTCTGAATGGTTCATACAGAATAATTAAAAATCCCTTTCTCTATGGAGAAAATAAAGACGTTAACTTCCAGAATCTGTGCTGCCATAGAAGTTACAAAATTGTTCATAAATATTACAGAGAATATAGCCCTTTTCTTTTGTATAAAGACTAAGATCATTTAAACTTCTGAGGGACAACATTTAAAGTTCTAACAGCGACTTTGAGTCCTTGTTTTGATACAAACATTCACTGCATTCATTCATCTGCATCAGTGAGATCTCTCACTAAATACATATACAGTACATAGTATATCTGTTAAAAAATACAATTATTTTACAATCACTTAAAACACAACCACAACTGCTGATGTTCCATTTGTACTGCAGGTTTAAAAGCTGTGAATATGAAATTGCAGTTTTAAATACTGTTCGTACTAGTGTCAAATACCAGGGGTCCGTTCTTCGTACGTCGCTAACTCAGTTAGCTGGATTTGATTGTTGATGATTTGGCATGATCTTGGATTGTTTGGTTCTTCGAAGCTCATCCTGGACTTGCTGTCATAGCAACAGGTCCGTAAACTTAAACCTGCTCGGGAGCAGTTTATTTCATGTAAACAGGATTAGATTGCACCTTGAGGTGATACTTAAAATCTGTCCCAGCCACTGCTACTTTATTACAAGAGTTCATTACTGAACCAGGGGCGATACTAATTTTAAATAATAATAATATTTGAAAATATTAAAAAATATTTGAAAATAATATTATAATGTTGTGTTAAAGGTGTATAATACTCTAGACACAAAATTGAGATTTATTTGTGATGGAATAATTACTTTATAATTTTATTGGAATCTTACACACACACATGCTGTACTGTTACTCTGAGCCGTGCATTAATTTGAGTGATGACGGATATTATGGGATGGCTTGATGCAGCGCAGGAGAAGCAGAGAACTTGATCTTAAGAAACTTTAATTAATGCTGTCACGTAACAAATCTGTTTAAAATTGAATTAAAGATTAAATTAATTGCTAATTACAACATTGAAATAAAAATGTAAAGGGTGTACAAATACTATACAATGGTGAATATAAATAATTGTAAATTATTTTAAAAACTATTTGTAAATCGTGAGAAATTTCTATTTTAACCAAGGAACCGGGACGTGTGAGGGAGTCTTTTAAAAAAAGATTTATCATTTATCTATTATAACTTTTATGTTGGTTTGGTCGTTTGGCTGTTTCCTTATAAAGGTCCAGATATTCATATGGGGGTTTTTTTTGTGTGTAATTTGTCAAGTTTTTTTGCCAGGTGGCTTTTTTTTATTATATATGATGTCATTACGTTGTCTTGACCCCAGCCAATCGCTGCATTGCTGTCAAATTATCTCAGATGTATTAAGCGACGTGCGAATAACGGACCCCTGATCAATAAGCTTAATAAGCTTGAAATATCCTTGCAGTAATTTTCATCACACAATAACTTGGCAATTGTGTAAATAACCCAACTATTGGCAATAACTTCAACCTGTGACCGCCCGCTGCTAATTTACCCAATAGTATTTCACCACCCCGGGTAGACATTTGGCGGAAAAAACAGCATATTGCTGGAAGCTGTTGCGATCCTCTCAGATCACGTGACCTCTGTCTTTCTCCATCTAAGAAAACAAAGGTTAATGAGAAAAATAAACAGCATTAACAGCAGAAATCAGCACATCTGTCATTAATCTATGAATTAGATTCTGTGTGAATGTTTAGTTCTTATCAGGAAGATTTCAGTGCAGGTGAAATCAACACAGATCTGAATGTGATGTAATTTCATATTTACTACAAAGACACACTACAGTAGCAGTATCTTACCTTGTCGATGGGAAGCTCTCGTTTGTTTCTTCTCCCATCTGCTTTGAAAAACAAAAAAAAACAAAAATCACACAAATTAAATATTAATTTTGGACAATACTGATGTTTTCTTCTCACTATTCTATCTGTAGGTGATACTTGCCATTTCTAGATCTCCTGTGGCGACAGTAAATCACACCAGCAGCAACTGCAGCAGACATCAGCAGAACAGCAACAACTATTCCTGCTACAGCACCAGCAGACAGACCTGCAACTGAAGACGGACCTGAACCTGAAAAAGATAAAGAGAAACAGCATTAGTGTGAGACAATGTGGCAGTTTGATTTAGTGACAGAACATCACAAAATGAGATATCAGACTGAGAGAGTAAACATAAATCTGATTCAAAGGTGAACATTGTTTCATACAGTGATGTCAAAAGTTCAGTTGCATCAGTGACAAGTCATCAACACAGTAAAAGATGTAACAATACCATCTTTCTTTATATTCCAATGTAAGGGTGTTTTCACTGACAAATGTCTGAATGACTAAATTACACTCACCAGTGACAGTAACTTCAAAGTTCTTTACACTGCTGATGCTGATGCTGATGCTGCGGCGACGACGACTGAATCTGCTGTTGATCTGTAGTTTATATTCTCCAGAGTCTGTGGTTCTGGTGTTTGTGATGGTCAGAGATCCAGTCTGATGATCCAGCTTCAGTCTGTCTCTGAATCTCTCATCACACTGATCATCTGTACAGATCTGACTCTGATCTCCAGTGATTTCAGCGATGAGAGAGTCATTAAAATACCACGTCATCGAATCACTTGTAGTTTTCATTACACCAGGATCTAAAGTGACAGATTCTCCCTCCTTCACTGACTTTCTCTTCACTTCATCTCGTTCAGCAGCAGAAACACCTGAAACACAAACCAACAGAGCTTGAAGGAAGAAACTTTGCAACAAGAAAAACTGTAAAAACAATTGTGCATATTACAGTTTATCTGAGTCTGGAGAGGGTCAGTACGGTAGATAATTTCCGCATTAAAGACATTTAAAATCATTTTAGCTCAACTCACTTTCACAGAGCAGCGAGTGTTTGAAATAACTTCAGTTTGTGATCCGATGTGGATTCTGATCACAGTATTAGGCAGAAATATATTATTTATATGCGATGCAAAAGGCTACGCATTACCATAGTAAATAAAAGATACCGCTTGAAGAAATAAGACAAATCATATATCAAAATCATGTATTTGTTTGTTTACATATTTTATCTATCAATACAGCTCATCTCTTTATATCGGACTGCCTGATATCCATATTCCATGTCCTGTGATACAAATAAAGTTACAAACATGACTCAATAAGTATGTGTCCTCTTTCTTTTGTGAAATAATGGTAAATACCACTTTATTTCTGTATGATTAATGTACAATCCTTATACAAATGAATTATTATAAATATACATGTAATAGTACAGTACACAGTACAGTACAGAGAACGACAGGAAGCGAATAGGGCTGACTAGAATAATCGAATATTCGTTCGGTGAGGTGGCATTCGATTTTCAGTTTTGAGATTCGAATATTCTTTTTTTTTTTTCAACACGTGACTTCCGTCGCGGACTCATTCTCACTCATGCTTGAACCACCCGTTGGCGAACGTAGTGATTTATTTCATCTCATACTGAATAGGTACAAAATGCACAAGACCTCAGCTGTTTGGGAGCACTTTAAATTAAGTGAGGATGACAAGACAAAGGTAGTGTGTCAAATATGCGATTTGAAACTGGCCTACCACAACAGCACCACAAGTTTGAAAAATCACCTGAGTTCTGTAAGTAGCACGCGAAAAAAAAAAAAAAAACTGCTTTTATGCGCTTAATTTGCTATGATAAATAGGCTAATTGCAAATACGACACTATTTAAAAACATACAGCAGCACAGGCTAATAATAATTTGTTTATAGGTACATCCACAGGTATCGCAGCCATCAACATGCTCAACAAAACCCAAAACTTCACAGCAGATCCTACAATTCCGAAAACCGTTAACAGAGAAAAGAAAGAGAGAGATAACAGATGCCATAGTGGAGTTTGTCGCTATGGATATGAGGCCCGTTAATGTAGTTGAAGGCGAAGGCTTCAGAAAATTAATGAAGATAATGGAGCCAGACTACACTGTCCCAAACCGTTCCAGTATTTCAAACACCCTGTCTCTTAAATACAGCGATCTGCGAGGCCAAATTTATGCTCTCGTTGAAAAAGCTACGGCCTTAAGTTTCACAACGGACATCTGGACTTCCGTGAGTATGGAGGCGTATATGGCTGTCACCTGTCACTTTATAACTCAGGAGTGGGAACTCTCTGCCTTCGTTTTGGAAACCAAAGCATTTGAGTCAAGCCATACAGGAGTCAACATTGCACAACAGCTTGGAGACGCGGCAGATGCATTCGCAATTCCAAATTACAAGCGAATAGCCGTTGTTCACGACAATGCCAGCAATATGAAGCTGGGCACAGAGACGCTGAATAAAGAACTGGAGAAATGGGGAACCGTTCAAGGGGTCTGCTGCTCAGGACACACGCTGCAACTATGCATAAATGAAGCTCTGAAACTGGACCGAATCCGTCGCACAGTTTCAGCTGCCAGGAATCTCGTAGGGCACTTCAAAAAAAGTGCCAAGGCTACAGCTGCTTTGAAAGAGAAACAAACGCAGCAGAACGTTGTACAACACAAACTCATTCAAGATGTTGCTACTCGTTGGAACTCTACGTATGAAATGCTTAACCGACTGGTGGAGCAGCGATGGCCAGTGACAGCTGTTTTGTCAGATCCCAGCATCACTAAGAAAGGAAATCGCACCCTTGACTTGACAGGAGACCAGTGGAAACTGGCACAAGAGACATCAGAATTACTTGGGCCCCTGCTCACACTCACAGAACTACTATCACAGGAGGCAAACTTGTCGTTGTCGGCAACAGTGCCAATGCTCTTTAACCTGAAGAAACGCCACCTGTCACCAGAAGAGGATGACAGCCCTGCCATCAGAGAAATGAAGAATACCCTTGTCAAGGAGATCGACAGCAGATGGGAACTGTTAAATTTGGAACCCACCAGCATCTATCTCCTTTCTTCAGCACTAGACGTGAGATTTAAGCACCTTAAATTCCTTGAGGATGAGAAGAAGGACCTGGTATACATTGAGGTTAGACTTATATTTTTATTACTACTATATAATAGTAAATAATTAAAATGTATAGTGATTATGCCACTAAGATTATTGTGTGCGCTACGCATAGATTAGACTAAGAAAATGCTATTTGTTTAGGTTGTCAGACAAGCTGAACATCTGCATCAGCAACAGATCGTTCGCAAGGGAGAAGAGCTGTCAGCAAGCCACGGAGAAGAGGAGACGGATGCACCACCACCACCCGCCAAAAAAAAACAGCAGGAGATTTCAATGCTGATGCAGGCTGATGACGAAGAGGAAGAAGAACGCAGAGACAGCGCAAAGACAGAGATGGAGCAGTATTTGAGAGATGCTACTAAATTACAGTCGGGCCCACTGGCATGGTGGAAGCAAAACAGTGACCGCTACCCTAAACTGGCATTTGCAGCCAAACACCTTCTTTGCGTTCCGGCCACTTCAACTCCATCAGAGCGCATTTTCTCAAAAACTGGCTACATCGTCAACAAGACCCGAAGTTCCCTTTTACCAGAAAATGTGGACAAACTCATCTTCCTCGCACACAACATGAAACGAGTATAGGTAGTTTCACAATAGTTTCCAACCACTGGGTTGCGATTTATATAGGCTAAGTGTTTGAAAGAGCCTAAATATTTTTGTCATTGAAATGTGAGCTGTCTAGCTAAGCTAACATTACCTTGTTCTATTTAACCTATTACAGTTTATTCTATATAAGGGAGTGAATCAAATTTATTACAATTACTTTAAATTTAAATAGCCAACCCGTTGCGGTGTCAGTAATTATTACATTTACGAATAATAAATTAATGTAGTTCAACGAACTGCAGGCTAATAATAATAAATAAAAAAACACCGCAACATGCTTTCAATAAAAGCATCGCGCATTTTAAAGATTTAAATTAACAAAAAGTCAGAATAAGACAAAATAAATCCCTTATATAGAATAAAACTAATTGTAATAGATATTACATTTTGTGTCATTTTAAAAACAATTCATTTATTCTTATTCAACTGTTTATAAGCATGCTACCGTGTTCTTTATTTATTACAGTTCGTTGAAATCACTGTGTGTTACTAATTTAATTTCTGTTTTGGGATTCATTTGTTTTAAAGAAATGTTCGTTATTAATACCTTATTAAAGTTCTTGCTCTCAACAGACTTTGTGTTTTGTATCACTTGTGCACAGTCCGTTTTCGGAGCATAAACCTGCCCGTGTAATGCGTACCGGAAACTGTTCTATTTAAAAGATTATTAAATGTTTATTAATATTTAAAGAATGTGTGCCACCTGATCATATTGCACCAAATGCAACACTGCACTCCACTGGGTCTGCCGCAACACATTTACGATGCCGAAGAGTGAAACGTGAAGTCGTGAAAGATGATACAAATGCAAACCGACACTATTATTATATATTTAGCCCCACCCACCGAAGCTTCGAATATTCGATATTGATTGCCACCTAAGCTTCGAAGCTCAAAAAATGGCATTCGAAACAGCCCTAGAAGCGAAGTGGTAGAAAGAGGAAGATTGGATCAGAAAGGGACAACACTCAAGAGTGATGCTCACAAGGCTATTGATCTGACATTATATTATGTGATTAAACACATAAAACCTTTTTTAAACATTCGTTAACTGACTCACCATGTACAGAAACATTGAAGATCTTTTCACTGTCGCTGTTGCGGCTGGTGATCTGTAGTTTATATTCTTCAGAGTCTTCAGTTGTGGTGTTTGTGATGGTCAGAGATCCAGTCTGAGGATCCAGCTTCAGTCTGTCTCTGAATCTCTCGGTACCTTCATTACACTGAACATCAGTACAGATCTTACGGAGATCTCCAGTGATTTGAGCGATGCGAGTGTCATTAAAATACCAGTTAATTCTGTCTTGTTGGTTTGTTTTAACACCAGAGTTTAGAGTGACTGAATCTCCCTCCATCACAAACACTGACACTTCATCTGCACCAGAAACACCTGAAGAAGAAAGAAGAATAGTTAACTACATATCAAGATGCATTTAAGATATGCTTTCAATTATAGTTCTTAGAAAGAAATTCGGTATCGGCCGATCTCATTAACAAAAAAATCGTAAATCGGCCAAGAAAATTGCAATCGGTGCATCTCTATTTAGAATGTTGCAAAAGTTTTAGATTTAAGATAAATATAAAATATAAAGCTTTTGCAACATTATAAATGTATCAATTTAATGTGTCCTTGCTGAATAAATGTATTAATTTATTTAAGTTCTCCACCCCCCAAAAAAACTAAGATTCTGTTCTTTTTAACTTTCTATTCATTACATAATCCTGAAAATCCAGTACACGACTGTTTTCAACATTGATAATAATAATAAATGTTTCTTGAGCAGCAACGCATAATATTAGAATGATTTCTAAAGGATCTTGTGACACTGAAGACAGGAGTAATGATGCTGAAAATCCAGCTTTGATCACAGAAACAAATTGCATTTTAAAATATATTCAAATAGAAAAAAGTTATTTTAAATTGTACAAATATTTCACAAAATTACTGTTTTTGCTGTATTTAGGATCAAATAAATGAAGCCTTGGTGAGCAGAAGAGACTCATTACAAAAACAATCCAAATAGTAGTCCAAACTTTTGAGTGGTAGTGTTCATATCCAGACGTTTATCCACACGCACGTTATCCATGCGTTTATCCGTTATCCAGGCATTTATCCATACGTACATTATTCAGACGCAAAGTAAAAAAATACTCTCTCACATACCGCGCACTTGGAGCGCAACTCTGACACTTGACAGTGACGTCTAAAGTCTAATTTCTTACGTCTGACGCCTGAATACTATGGGATTTTGGCCAGAAGGCTGGCGAGCGTATACATGTTAGTTCTCCTCTCAGTTTGCTTAGCAATCACCACATTTTGTATAATCCACCTCTCATAGCCGCCGCACACTTTGAGCACAGCTCCGACACGTGACAGTGACGTCTAACGTCTCATATCTTATGTCTGACGCCTGAATACTATGGGATTTTTGCCAGACGGCTGGCAAGCGTATAAAAGTTAGTTCTCCTCTCAGTTTGCTTAGCAATCATCTAATTTTGAATAATCCACAACTCATAAACCACACCCCATAGGAGTGGGCGGTAGTGCACGCAACCTCATTTCGCATGGTGGTGTGCAGCTTCCGAAGATGCACGAGTTCGAGGCGAACCTAGCCGAGCATGAAGTGACGTGTGGCCAAGTATGGTGACCCATACTTGGAATTTGTACTCTGCATTTTACCCATCCAAGTGCACACACCGTGAATACACACCCAGAGTAGTGGGCAGCAGTTGGGGGTTTGGTGCCTTGCTCAAGGGTCTCACCTCAGTCGTGGTATTGAGGGTGGAGGAGAGCGCTGGTTATTCACTCCCCCCACCGACAATTCCTGCCGGACCTGAGACTCAAACTGGCAACCTTCGTTATAAGTCCAACTCTCTAATAGGGCTGCAACGACGTCGACTACGAAAAATACGTCAACATGCGTGAAATGCGTCGACGCGTCGGCGTCACATTATTTACGTTCTAGAATAGAACAGAAGATCTAGAATAATGGCGGCTTCTGCTCCCGGGCAAGGTGAAAATGATAATTTATCATATAAAGCCAGACCGCGACATTCAAAAGTGTGGGAGTACTTTAAACATAAGCCGAATAAAACTGTGCTTGGTTCGCTCTGTAACGCCGGTTTCACACTGCACGCGGTGGTAGAGCAGAAGCTGTGCGCGTGGAGAGCGGGAGCCGCGCGCGCCCGTTGTGCTTATTCACACAAATCAATAAGTAAATCATACTCAACTATTATAGTAAACAACATTTCCTAATTAGGCCTACTCTGTATACATTTTATGATGATCAGTATCATTAGTTATACATAATGTTTAAAATGCTTCTTGTGTCCATATATTTCATTATAAAATGGCTTAAGTACACTACCCTTCCTGAAATACAATTAACATTGTCATCATTCATTGATTTCATGTTATGCAATAATATAAATCCACTACCCTCTTCGAAATACAATAATCTAAAGAAAAAAAAAAGAATCATCAGATGAATCTGGAAAAATAATAGTTAGATTAGTCGACTTATCGGAAAAAAAAATAATCATTAGATTAGTCGACAGAAAAAATAATCGTTAGTTGCAGGCAGCTCTACTCTCAAACCATTAGGCCACAACTGCCACCAATAGATGCGCCAAACCCACAACCCTGAGATTAAGAGTCTCATGCTCTACCGAATGAGCTAACCGGGCGGGTACAAATTACATACAACCAGAGGTGGACAAAGTACACAACTCCATTACTCGAGTAAAAGTAAAAGTACTACTGGTCAAATATTACTCCGTTACAAGTGAAAGTTGTAAAAAACTATTTTTACTTAAGTAAAAGTACAGAATTACTTGTTTATAAAAGTACTTAAGTATCAAAAGTAAATTTCCTTTTTTATGTCAATGCATTATTTTATTATTGTTCCATTGTTGTATGAATGCACGCTATAGCCATCATGGTGCAAAATGCACAAATCCTATACACTGATACACATCCGATATTCCCCCAACTGTTTACGTTCACTTAAGACATAATCAACTTTGTTTACATGAATACTTTCTAAAATGAAAATTTACATTTTGTGTGTATTGGTCTGTTTAAGTGCAAAAAAACGCAAAAGAAAGCTCTATTCAGTACTCGTGCTCTGGCATCTGAGAGGCACAAAAACCAGACTGAACTGAGCTCTTTCATCATGCTTTCTCATGATTCATCCATAAGTCTATGCTTCTCTTTCTCCCAGACATTTACATTTTTTTTACATTTTATGAGACATTCATCAAGTGTATGCCAACGAAACTAATCTTTAATCTTTTCAGAAAACTGAAACTTACTTTCTAATATGGGTGCACACTGTGCCGAGGAACCGTCTTCTTCCATTTTGCTATAAACTGATCAGTGTTCAAAAAATGTTGGGAAATTATGACCCTACAAAAGTGATTACTTATAAGCTGTCTGCAAAAAAAAAAATAAAGAAAAAAAATAATCCACTGACTTGCAAAGCTGCTACAGAAAAGACTTTCGACTTCGAGGACCTTGGAAGAAATGGAATAAAAAGTACAATATTTGTCTTTCAAATGTAGTGAAGTTAAAGTAAAAGTTTCCCTAAAAAAATAATACTTCAGTAAAGTACAGATACTCAAAAGTGTACTATACAGTACTCAAGTAAATGTACTTAGTTACTGTCCACCTCTGCATACAACATACAAATTTGCTTATATTTAGAAACAGAGCCTACAAAAGGCATAAATAAGCCCTTTTAATGATCCATTATTAAAATGTTCACAAAACTAAATGAAAATGTTTGAAATTAGGAAATATTTAAGAGATCGTTAATTTAACGTTATTGTATGTACATATCTTATCATGTCACAAGTAGGCTAATCATTTCAAGGTTTACACGATTCTTTTGTAGTGTGGTTTTTGGTGAAGTGCACTAAAATAAATATCGTCACCTGTGTACATTCTTTTACTTCTTCTCACCGCTGTTTCCTGATGGTTTATAGAACAATTACTCCGAGTCGCCCTCTGTCGTTTCAAAGAATAGCACAGCAGCGAGCGCCCGTTCGGGGAGGAGCGCGCGCAATCATCGGAGGCTAGCGCTGCGGAACCAGGCTAATATAGTATAAGTATAAGACTAGTATAAGTATAAACAAGGCTTTTTACGCGCGTCAAACGCTCAATTCCTTCAATGCGCGCCGTGTCTACCACGCAACCTCATTTAGGCAATGCATTTAAAGCGTAGATTGCGTGACCGCGTTTCTCCAAAGCGCATAATCCTTATTTGTGCAACCCATCCTTATAATGCCTTAATGTATTAAAACAGTGATATTAAAAGTTTAAATTCAGTTTAAACCTTTTTTGATGATGCATCTATCTACAAGCGAGTAGATGTGCCAAGATGAACTCGCGTTTTCTAATGGTTTTCTATGGGATAAACACAACGTGAAACCTCGTGTTGCATTAATATTCTGTGTTCATCTGCTTTCCTGTACAAAGTATCCATCATTAATAAGGTGTAGGCTATATTGAATTTAGCATTTTAATAGCACTGTCTTGCATTAATACTGACTACAAACCTGGTGAAAATGTAAGGCAATGGAGGAAAGTTTTTGCCCTCCAGGTGAAAATACCACCATTACAGCACAGTAGGGCTATTGCAAACCGAAACCAGTCTTCTACAGAGCAATTTCATGTCGGCACGTTATTTGAGCAGACTCCAGTGAGCATGTGAGCGGTATGGAGTGCAGCGTTCGCTTGGACCGTGAGCAACTGTGTATTGAGCTCATACAAAAGGAGCGGAACATTGAGCATGTATCCCCTAAACCGCCAGTTTACCATTTCCTACGTTAGTCCACTATTATAGTTCGCGTGGAGTGAACGACAGCCGTTCAGTGTAAGTTACATCTGTTCACTCGATATTGCGGTGAAATGTGGGGTAGAACGAGTGCACTGGACAATGTCCACTATGGTTTCAAAAAACCACTACAAATGGCTGTAACTTATGTGGCGATTTCGGATTCAGCCCAGGACTTATACCTGCTTGGCCTCAGTCGCTTCTAAATTTTGCCTCTTGCAAAGTGTGCTCTTGCACGGAGGCATATATTTTCGGCTCATTTCAGGCGAGTGTTGCGTCAATGGAAGTCCAAATTATGCTTGAACGTCACGGACATTTATTCCGGGAAGTGCTTTGGTGGTGTTGTGCCGAAATTCGACTGCCTGCCAGGAGAATCAGGCTGCGTCCGAAAACCTAGGCAGTGACTCTTTGCCTCGCTGCCTTATCAGACAATGGTTTGTAAGGCAGCGTTTGTGCATGAAGGCACCTCACGAAACTAATTTCGGACAGACTTCTTAGGCAGTGTAACCGTTTAATGATCTACAGCAAAATAGAGAGAGTAGAACTAAACACATATTTAACTACTACATTAGCCACTTCGCGCTAGAAATGACATCAGAAGTAGAAAATGTTGGTTTAAAAAAACGTCTTGAAATGTGTCCTCAGAAGGCAGCAGCATTTTCCAGGTTTCAGACGCAGCCTGCCCTCCGCGTGCACGCGCATGACGTCATTCGGTTGACAAACAGCTAAATGGTGTATTACCGCCACCAACTGGTATGGAGTGTGGATCGAAATGACATTTCCTCCTTTTTATATCCTCTCCCACAGATTAGACACTTTTAGATATTGGAAAATAATATTATAACATTCATTTCCTGAATTATTTTAGTATTAAAACCCTTCTTTCAATCTCATATTTCTGACAATATAACATGTTCCACTGTTTCTTCTTGCCCACAATATTCACACTTTCACGTATCATGTTTCCTCATTTTATAAAGTGTACTATTTAGACTTGTGTGTCCAAATCTCAACCTTGATATTATCGCATCTCTCCTGTTTTTACTTGCACTTCTCATCTCTCCCACTTTCCTTTGAATCCTATAAAACCATCGACCTTTCTTTTCCTGATCCCATTGTTTTTGCCACCTTTCCTTCAACCTTTTCTTAATAATACTCTTAATTTCATTCTTACTTAGATTAACTGATACATTAATGTCTTTATTTGTAATTGCTTCCTTGTCTGCCATTTAAATGTCCTTGGACACCAATATGAGCCGGGACCCATAAAAAAAAACACAGTTAGACCCATCATTTAAATTCATTCGTTGACATCGGTGCAGGCAATGAATTTAATATGCTTGTGTTGCACTTTCATTTTCATTTAATTTTATTTATTGTATGTAGTTATTGCGTCCTTATGCAACTTATGGTTTTTGAAAGTGTAGATATCAATGAACATGTTGAAGTAGTTACTGATTATATACACTACTGTGTGGACACTATTATTCCTATTAAGACATTTAAGGTGTACCCTAATGACAAACCCTGGCTTTCTAAAGAATTAAAAACCCTTATTAATAAAAAGAGAACAGCCTATAAAAATCAAGATATATCAGCTCAAAGGGATATTCAGAAGCAGATTAAAAGACAAATACAAATAGATAAGCATGTATATAAAGAAAAAATTGAGGCATCTATGTCATGTGGCAATTCACGATATGCCTGGCAGGGCATTAAAAATATGACTAATGCTCCCCACAAGGGTAGAAGCGCACAGCCTCGGGTGTTAAAAGGATGTGAGGAGCTAGAGATGGCCAATCAGCTCAACTCATATTTCTGTCGTTTTGACAGAGGAGATGGAGATGCTGTCCCAATGTCACCATCATTTATGACTAAATCTCCGGCTGGATTTTATATGAATGAAATAGAGGTTAGCCAGATTTTTAAGAAATGTAATCCTCGGAAAAGTCCAGGCCCAGATAAGATATGTGGTAATGTTTTAAAACACTGTGCGGTTCAGTTGGCACCAGTTTTTACTAATATCTTTAGAGTTTCCTATAATTCCGGTATTGTCCCCACTCTATGGAAAACATCTAATATAGTTCCAGTGGCAAAAGTCTCTAGACCCTTAGAATTTAGTGATTTTCGAACAATAGCACTCACTTCTTTAGTGATGAAATGTTTTGAGCGTTTAGTAAAAAAGTATATTGTATCTGAAACGGAGCATCTCATAGATCCTATGCAATTTGCCTATCAAGCCTCTAGGGGTGTAGAGGACGCCATTTTAACTGTACTTCACCTGCTGTATACACATTTAGAGAAACCAAAGACTCACGCAAAAATCTTATTTGTGGATTTCTCATCAGCCTTTAACTGTATTTCCCCCAGTACATTAGCAGAGATCCTACAAAAAGATTTTTCATTAGACAAGAGGTTGATTACATGGGTGATTGACTTTCTCAGCTGTAGAATCCAGCAGGTTAAGTTAGGAGGGTCAATTTCAGGAAAAATTATTACTTCGGTTGGATCTCCTCAGGGATGTGTCCTATCGCCCTTATTATTTATTTTATATACAAATTCTTGTTCTAGTTCTTTTAAAAACAGATTTATTATTAAGTATGCAGATGATACTGCTTTAGTGAGCCTTCTACATGATGGGGAGGAAGAGCATGGACCTGTCTTAGATTTCTTTTTAAACTGGTGTGAGAAATCAAGTCTCATCTTAAATGCCTCCAAAACTAAGGAGATGATTATTGATTTTAGAGTGAGAGAACAGGATATAACCCATCCTACATTAATACATGGTGAACAAATACAAGTAGTTACTCATTATAAATACCTTGGTATAGTTTTGGATCATAAGCTGAAATGGAATGAGTGGACTGATTATGTATACAGGTAAAAAGTTACAACAGAGGTTGTATTTCTTAAAGAAATTGTTGTCTTTTGATGTACATAGCAGACTGCTTTTGTTGTTTTATGGGGCTTTCATTGAAAGTATTATGACATTTTGTGTGAGCTGCTGGTACGGTAATGCTTCGGAGGCTCAGAAGAAATCATTACGGAGGGTTGTGACAATGACAAGCAAACTGCTGGGAATTTCATTAAAAAGTTTAGAGAGCATTCACAAAGAGAGAGTAATAAATAAAGCCAACATTATAGTGCAGGATAAGAGGCATCCCTTATATTATGCTTTTGAACTACTGCCATCTGGACGGCGGTATTGTGTTCCCAGATGCATGAAAAACAGGACCAAACTATCTTTTGTTCCCCAAGCAATCAGATTTTTAAATTCATCCTCTAATGATGATTGATGGTCAGCTGGTCTGGCTATCTTATCTTAAACTCTAAAGTAGATTTATTGGTTTTAAATTATGATTGTATATGCCAATTATGAAATCCTAAATGTCTGTGTGAGTATGCTGCATATGTACTTTCCCTACGGGGATAAATAAACTGACTAACTTATGCTGATAAACATTGTTTGTTACTAAGAACATACTGAATTGTTTTGTATTTTTGAAATTCAATTAAAAAAAAATTATAAAACAAATAAATAAATAAATAATACATTATACGTTTCCTCTTCAAAGCTTCTTGTAACCAATTTTCTACACCCAAGTTACACCACAACAACAACATCAAACGTTCAAAAAAAAAAGCGTTAAGAAATAGTGAAAGAAAAGTTTAAATGAAATGAATACTCCACTTAGGGGTATGGTGTTGTTCTTGTTGTTGTATTGGGTTTATCAACACAAAGTATAAGGGGATGTGTGAATTAACCCTAACATCTTGAGGACATTTTAGTTTTTTATTTTATTATTTTCCCCATGTCAGTGCCAACTGCTTACATTTTGGCAGAAGTGTGTATTTTTATTGGAATTTTAATATTTCACCCTTATATCCTCTCCTAAACATTTGACACTTTGTAAACACAGTTACACTAGTAGGGCCTTAATGATAAAATGTCCCCATTGAAACCCGTAAAACAGCCATTTTTTTACCAAAGGCCATTTAACTATAAAATGATACAGTCTTTGTTAATAGGCTAATATAAAATTAAATGTTATATACTGTAGCTTCATTAAAATATGCAGCTATAATTGTGGGGGTAGGCGATGTTGGTGCAGATGTCAGAGTGTGGTTATGTGTGTACTAAAAATTGTGTGCATGTAATATTTGAGAAATAATACTGTACTGCAAATAACTAATCTCACATGTGTACCAGTGGAGCTTAGCTGGCATCTAATGGAAAAGATTTGGTACTGCGCCCAAATAAAATCTTACTGATAGCTCACTTTTTGAGAGATCAACCTCAAATGTATAGCACAATTTGTTTAGATTTATGGCTTTGATTTTCTAGCAGTTTTTGAGTTCAACATGTTTTATAAAGTACAAATGAATGAATGAATCGAACATTTTCAATTCTAATCAATTCTGCTTAGTTCTGTACATACATTATTCTCATTTCTGCTGCCTATTAACCCCTGCCATAGCAGAACACATTTAATATAATTTTTACAATAGTACACATGCACGAATTTTGCAGCCCTTCCCAGCTCCACTGTACAGGTTCACAAGCATCACAACTCATGCTGGTGATTTCTGCTATGGAGTGTGTTTGCTGAGAAGACTGGCTGTAGAAGGCAAGAGGTTTCCAGTGGTCCAGCATTATTTCATCAGTATAATAAAGTAAAAAAATAAAAAATGTACCTGCCAAAATGATTTTGCCCTCTACACCTCTAGACATTTCTGGCTGTGAAGTGTGTTTGATGAGAAGATTGTGTCTAAATATATTTACAAAATAATAAATATTGTAAAATATTATTACAATTCAAAATAATATAATATTTTAATGTACTTCAGATGTCATTTATTCCTGTGATCAAAGCTGAATTTATCATCATTACTCAAGTCTTCAGTGTCACATTTTTGTGGAAACCGGAATACATTTGACTTCCATGATTCTTTGAATAGAAATAGAAATTTCTCTTTTTTTATTTGAAAGAATGTTAATGTAACAGCTGTCACTTATGATCAATGTTATGTATCAAATTTATTTTAATGTGTATGACAAAAATATCACATGAAATACTATAGACCCATTACTCAAGTTTTAAAGATGACGTTTCTTCACTGTGTTCAGTTATTTTACTTATATCGGATATAGGCCTACACGTTCCCTGTTATTTACAGCCAAATAGGCCTTATGGATTACATTTGTTTATCAAAAAATGAGAAGATCTGAAAGTTTGTTGTGGTGTAACTTGGGAGGAAACGATTTGGTTACAAAAAGCTTTGAATAGCAAACAGTGCGGAACTATTTATTTATGTTATCTGTAATTTTTTTATTGAATTTAAAAAATACAAAACAATTCAGTATGTTCTCAAGACATTTAACAAACAATGTTTATCAGCATAAGGATGCAATAACTGCATACAATAAATAAAATAAAATGAAAATGAAAGGGCGACGCAAGCATATTAAATTCATTGGCTGCACCGATGTCAACGAATGATGTCATGCGCGTGCATGCGGAGGGCAGCCTGATTCTGGCAGCCAGTCAAATTTCGGCACAACAGTGACAAACAATTCAAGTTTTTATTTTTATTTTTTGCTATTTAGTCAATAAATGCGTTTGTTTACAATATTTATATAATACACAGAGTGAATGTAGTGTGTATGAAATGTTGTTTTTAAAGATAAAAAATCTGCTAATATTGGAGGATAGTGTGGTCAACCAGCACCTGCCTTGGGCTAACGTGACCTTGGTTAAAGACTGTGTTGCAGTTGTTTTTAAGTATTTTTAAGTTCTTATTTCTATGTTAGTTAAGGTTCACTGTGGTTTCACAAGGACATGAAACCTGCAGTTGACAGGTGATTGAAGTGAAATATAATTAATCGTAATGTTTACAATTATTATGCATTTATGTACTATATAAATTAATGCATATGTATTTTGACTTTTACACTGATTCAGGACAATGGATTTATAAATTTCTAATGAACTGCATGTCAAGCATTTTGTCTGTCCTTGTAGTCCTGTCGCTCAGAGAAAGGAGTATGAATGTTTTGACACAGAGGAGAAAAAAAAAAATGGCTGCTCAAGTCGGCAGGAGCAATCTAAATATAACTGAAGATTATGTGCTAAATTGTGCGTTTATCATAATATCTGTGTATCTGCCCTTTTTCACAAAGATGAACACTGGGAATTTTAATGTTTATTAAAATAAGGAGCAAGGAAAGGCTAGCAGGCCTAGGTAACAACATCAGTATATTCACAGATTCAAACTTCCCAGATCTAACTCATGAGCTACACATTGTTAAAACACAAAATGACACCTCTTTTAATAGTAACGTAGACAACAAGCTACAACCTATTTTTTCTCAAAACATGCCTTCCTCCACACTGGACAAAATAGCCTACATTGATCTCTATGACCCTGTTTCCATGTGGTATTAAGATGTGTTTTAGACGATCGGATCACAAGTGGACCAACGGTCACTTCTGTCCTGATTTCTTCGAGGGGAGGGTCTATGGGTGGGTAAATGTATGGATTCTTTATTTTTATCTTTTGATATAATGGACGAAATAAGCTTGAACAATTTACAAATTAATGCACGCAGAGGAGAGCATCAACTTTCGTTTCTGCTCTGGCAGCCGCAAGACCAGCTGAACGCTGTGTTAGAAATCAGGAATGGTGCGAGAACATTGTGCTACGTTTTTCCATCTTCAAACCAAACTTGGGTCTTCAGCTGACAAAGTTAAAATCCTGTCTGGCTAGAGCGCTTGTTTACGCAATGTTTACGCATTAAGTCAGTAGGCGGAGAGAAGGTCTTTTGTGGCTGTTTGAACACATTCGATCACATGAGCATTTACACTACGAGAACAATTCGGTCGAATGAGCTTTCGACTACCTCTGGAAGTGGTTTAAAGTGGACAAGCTCAAAATGTACTACCCCCCGTTTACACCTGTATTTAGCATCGTCCACTTGTGATCCAATCGACCAAAACACATCTTTCACATACCAGGTGGAAACAGGGCCTATGAGCAGGCGGCTAAAAGAACAAGGGGACGGTCTGCAAAGCCCAAAACCGAAAAGCGTTACTACAATAGTCAATACCTTCAATGTTATACAGTGCAATGCCATCAAATTCAGTTCAGACATCACTGCTCTTTAGATGGTTATAGTACAACACCTAGTGTGGGAAAAAATTGCTTTTGCATAAATTCTATGATTGTTTATCATAAAATAAAATCAATAACTTAAAGGGGGTGGATTCTGAGATCCACTGCCACTTAAGTATACATAAATATCCTAATGAGTGATTTATAATCAAGGTCTTAATCAATATTTATCCTCCTCCATATTAAGATAATTTAAGGAGCCCCTATTATGGATTTTTGAAAATGACGTTTCATGTAATGTGTAACATAGTTCTAAGTGAATGAAAACATCCTGCAAAGTTTTAAATCTGAAAGTGCAGCGTATATAAAGTTATTGTCTCTTAAAAGTAAGAGTCGACTCTGAGTCAAATAAACAAATCACTTTTCAAATGAGTCACAAGCCGTTTCGTTGTGACGTCATGACGAAACATTATTGCGTGCGCAGACACCAGGGAAAACTTGAACCTCCTCAAACACTGCAGCGGATACTGGCAGCATCATGTTGAGAAGACGCTGTGCTCTAGAATGTGTTTATTGTGTTTCATATTGTGTAAGTATCTGGCTTACCGGCTAACTCACATTATTACTGTCTTACTGAAATACTACTGTAAATAAGCTGTGGGCTGCAGTATTACCTAAAACTGTGTCTATTAATGCAGATTGTCTGTCATTATTACTGCTTTGAGTAGAGATAAAGGATGGAGAAAGATTTGTTTTGCAAACTTTAATGTTACATCAGTCAATCATGTCAGTGTTCGGCTAACGTATTTGCTGTTATTGATACAATTCCCAACTACACACACACACACACACACACACACACACACACACACACACACACACACACACACACACACACACACACACACACACACACACACACACACACACACACACACACACACACACACACACACACACACACACACACACACACACACACACACACACACACACACACACACACACACACACACACACACACACAGACACAGACACAGACACAGACACACTCTTGGTGCATATCTGGAGGATTACTGCTGCCCTGTGCACCTCCTTGTTGGGCTCCGAGGTGGATGGGGAGCAGGAGAAAAAAAATACAAACATGGCTAACAACAAAAACACAAAACGACAGATGATAGAACAAACATTGGATGATGACTCAGATACTGGATGTATTTATTCTCAAAAGAGTGAAAATTGGCAAAGATTTATACTGCTAGAATCACAAATAACAGACATGCCTCTTACAAAATTGTCTCCATTTGCAATACAGAAAGGCATTTCAAGCATAGCAGGAACAGTTAAAGATTTTTTAAAAGCTAAGATCTGGACAAATACTAGTAGAATGCACTAAGAAAAGCCGTGCTGAAAACATCTTGCATGCAAGTATGCTGGCAGATGTACCAATAAAGGTCTTTTATCATCCATCATTGAACAGTAGCAAAGGAGTTATGCGTACTAGAGAGCTACATGACATGAACCTGAAATAGCATCAGAATTTACTCAACAAGGAGTAACTCATGTCAAGAGGATTACAATTAAAAAAGGAGAACAGATTATTAAGACAGGCACTTACATCTTGACTTTTAATAATCCCCAACCTCCAGAAAAGATTCAGATTGGCTATGTGAGTGTACCGGTCAATATTTTAATTCCAAACCCATTGAGATGCTATAACTGTCAGAAATTTGGCCATGGCTCTGCTTTCTGTAAAAGAAAAACAATCTGCTGGAATTGTGGAGAAGAAGGGCATGAATCAGGATGTTCAAAACCATCAAAATGCAGCAACTGTTCAGCTGATCACCCAGCAACAAAAGAATGTCCAATTTGGATAAAAGATAAAGAAATCCAAAGAATAAAATGTGTCGAAAGGATCAGCTTTGTTGAAGCACGCAAAAAGGTTGAGGAGTCTCCATCTTTTAATATGAGGAAAATGTATGCTTCTGTGGTGAAACCAACCATGAGCTCTATTGACTGTCAAACTGATTTGACCTGGATCAATGGTGAGAAACCACAAAATGTTAGCAACAGAAGTTCTGTTTTAATCAAAAAGAGGAATCAAGGAACACAAAGTCAAACAATGATAAATCAAACCCAAGCCAAAGAAGATGAAAAATCATCAAATGAGCACAATCAGCCCTTGAGAGGGAAAAAGATACAACAAAGTACCAAAACTCAATCAACAAAATCAAATCAAGAGGGGAAAACTCACAAGATAGAGTGCCCAAAGAACAAAGATGTTGAAATGACAGAGACTACAAAATCCCGAAGCTTGTCTCCCATATGCAAAGGTAAAGGGCAGGTACTTGTCTTACCTACTTGAAAATGAAGAATCATGTAATTCAGTGGAATTGTCGAGGACTTAAAGGTGGGGTAGGTAAGTCTGATCTAAAACACTTTTGTCCAAATTTGTTTAAACTTTCTTTATATGTCAATACATAATTAAAATTTAAGTACTCTGAAAAAGAGAGTATAAAAATCGAGTGAGTCTAGACTTTTTAATCTGCAATAAACACCGCTCATTATTTTCATTCGGGCAGAATCAAGTGATTGGCTTAGGCGCCTGTCACTCTCTCTCGCTACCATGGCTACCACCGCTTTTGCTACAGGATCTGCCCACATGCGCGCACCCCACTGTTGCCAAGTCGGGCTACTTCAAACATTGTTTCCGCGGCTGTTTTTCATGTCCGCGGGTTGAAGCGACCCCAATTATGTGATGTTTTGCCCCGGGATTTGCGAATTTTAGCAGGCAGCCCTACCAAAAAGACACATATTTTACCCCCCAAATGCGAAACATGATTGGGCTTATTTTGGGCTAGTTTTGAGTAGCAATTGGGCGGATTTTGTTGTGAAAACCTGGCAACCCTGGCGCACCCGTTTGAGTTCAAGAGGCTTTATTTCCGCTAGACAGGTACATTTTGATTATACATTTTTTTGGTTTATGTTTTCATGAAGCATGTCTCACTAGCACACGTAGCTGCCTAATATAGCTAACATAACATTACTTAGCATAAAGTTACAATGTTATACACTTAGCGAACCATTAGTAGAGATGATAAATACTCAATATGCTCAATATGCGATTCATGATTCGGATCGCGTGTCAAACCGCCAAACTGCTGATTCGACTCACTGATTCATAACGCTTTCGAAGCTTCATGATGCCATGTTTTGAAATCGTCATCACTATATAAGTCGTTATTTAGGGTTTTTTTGCGCACAAAACTATTCTCGCCGATTCATAAAGTTATTGTAGAACCACTGTAGTGAGATGGACTTTGTAACGACGTCTTTAGTGTCTTTTAAGGGTCTTGAGAGTGAACCGTGCATTGTGCCAATGGAGGCCTTTCAAAGACATCAGATTTCAACTAAAATATCTTCATTTGTGTTCCGAAGATGAACGGAGGTCTTACGGGTGTCGAACGACATGAGGGTAAGTAATTAATGACAGAATTTTCATTTTTGGGTGAACTAACCCTTTAATTCCAAGATTAATCTAGATTCATTTAGATTAAAATGGCTCATTTGAATTCTGCCGAAAGCATTCAGAGTGTGCTCGTAAGTGATCGTTTGTCTTTTTGTAGTTTGAATAATAAATAACTTCTGTCCCTTTAAGACCTGACGCACGCTTGGATCCCACTGTTCCTGTGAGCTGGTTACGACCAAGATGGGCATTGAGACATTTTTGAGTGTATTTGACCATTAATAAGCTGGAATTTTTGCACTTGTATGTCAGAGGCGGCTTTATTACGGTATGTGTGTGTGCTTCAGATGCGAGCGCAAAATCTGCGGGAATTAGTCGAATTAACGTTATGTGCAACCCCACGCGAAATTCAGACCGGTCACACCAATACTAACAAAAGTCCAGCAGAACACGCGTTCGCAATGTTCAGAGGATTAAATGGACTGAATGAGAGGAGGCGGTGCGTGTCAACTCGCTGTCGGTCGGAGAGGAGAGTGCAGCTGATATCGATACTGTAGAAAATGAGTATTGTATCGTTCCAGATATTTCAGTATCGATACATAGCAAAATATCAATATTTTTGACAACACTAGTAGGCATACACACAGGTTCGAAGACTCGTTCTCTCGCCCTCTACAGTGCAATTCGGCTAGGTATACATCCGCGCTAAAATATCAAGGTGAAAGTCATCATAGTTTGCGTATAGACCCAGGTCCCAACCCAACTTTGAGAATAGATTAACAGCGATATTTTTTTTAATCGCCCGATAAGAGTCACACGTTAACGCCGATAACGGCCCACCACTAGTATAAAGTAAACAAATATTTAAAACAGATTAAGTGCAAAAGAATTATAAAGAACAATAGGTAACACTTTACAATAATGTCTCACCAGTTAATGCATTAACATCAACAAAGAGCGAGTAGCTACATTTTTATTTAGTTATTATTCTTTGATAATGTTAGTTTAAAAAAGCAACTGTTAGTTAGTGTTAGCTCAGGTCCATTAAATAATACAGTTACAACTTTTGATTTTAATAATGTGTTATTAAATGCTGAAATTTACATTTAACTAAGATTAATACATGCTTTAGAAGTATTTTTCATTGTCAGTTTGTTAATGAATGAGCTAATGTTAAATAATAGAGCCTTATTGTAAAGTGTGTAACTGAACAACAGTCAGAATATATTTAAACAATATCTAGCGCATGTCATTTAGTCCAAATTAAAATATAAAATGTTTAAGTTTGAAAATGAATAGCCTTAAGTCTTTTCACCGTATCGTTTTGTTTACGAGGGTTACCGGGGAAATGGCTGCATTTCTGCTGTTCTGTCAGCGCCCTCTGCTGTCAGAGAGTGAATGTGCACTTCAGCGTGTCTCCTTCACTCGTTCCGCCATGTGCTCGGCTCATGCACGGTCTGTTTACATCAGTGCGCATTCCTCTTTGACTCATTTTAAACTGTTGATGGGTAAAGTATTCTTAATATGCATTCTAAAAATCTGAATAATTTGTAAGAAATAATTATTTACAGTAATTTGAAGTGCCCACGATAACAATATTGTGCATGTTCATTATTGCAGTATATCGTATTACCTACAAGCACTTGATTCTTTGAAAACTGAACATCCTATAATTACCAGCATAATAGGAAAAGTGGACTCTTTAAAGAAACAAGATGTTAATATTGTTTTTTGTTGGATACCAGGCCATATGGGTTTGACTGGTAATGAACAAGCAGATAAAGCAGCAAAGGAAGCACTGCAGTTGGAAAAATGACAGAATGTAAAATACCAGCATCTGACGTTAAACCCATATTGAACCTGTACATTTACAATAAATGGCAAATGGAATGGAACGAATGTGTAAATAACAAATTATATGAAGTGAATCCAGTTTCAAATCAAGGAGTTATTATTTTGAAAATAGATATGACCAGGTTGTATATACAAGATGCCGAATTGGACATTGAAGACTCGCTCATTCCTATTTATTGAACGGGGAAGAGAAACCGGTTTGTGATCTGTGTAAGAGCTCCACGAGTGTAAAACATATTTTAATAGAATGTCCTTTTTTAAATAATATTAGAGAACGGTTTTATTCAGAAAACACATTAATGGACATTTTTAAAAAGGTTTCTTCTTGAGTCATTTTAGAATTTCTGTCAAATATTAAATCGAAAGATTCTATGTAATTGGTGTTATTATTACTGTTGTTGTTATTGGTATATATGCCTGATTTTGTATAGTGATTGTTTTTAAGATAAAATTGTTAAAGTCCCTGTAAAGGCAATTCTGAGATTTGTTTCTAAACACATTATAAATGTTAGAAATGTATTGCTGAAACACTACAAAGACTGTGAACTATGAAGTACTGAATTCAGAAGTTAGACCGTTAAACAGTTTTTCACCGTTGCTGTGTTCAGGATTTTCTGGGCGGGGCTAAAACGGTGGCTCGATGACGCACTGGAGCCACTGAGCCTGGCTCCTCCCCTAACACGATCATAACTAGAGCACATTCGCATCAGTTCGATAGCGAGTTACTGTTAGTACTGTTAGTTACTATAGTCAACAACTTACATAACAGCTTACAAAACAAAAACGATGAAGAGGTGGATTCATTTTGTGAACAGCAACCTTGATGGAGAGCTGAGGATCATCACCTACACCTGCCTCTGCAGTGACTTTACACCGGATCGTTTTACAAACTTTCACCGGAGACAACTGGGATTCACTGATAATCCGCTGCAGAACCGACTATCCCCCGCCCAGGCCTTCATCCTCCCGTCCCGCCGACATCTGGTGCGTCGTGATCATAGACGCTCGTGATCAGTGAGTGTTGTCTTGTGTGCTACTGCCGCTTTCCCGCGAGTGGGCGTGGTTTCGGCGCCGACAGCGGACGCTATTTTATGTACTTCCCGGATTTTTTTATGATTCAAATTTGGCTGGGTGGTTAATAACACATTTATCTGTGGTGTGAGGAACTCAGAACACATGTTTAGTTTTGACTTTACAGGGACTTTAAGTTATTGTAAACAATGTATTGAAGTGATTCTGCTGATTGCCATGAATATAGCCATTGTTGCTGATATGGCATTAAATCATAAATAAATACATAAATAAATAAATAAACACACGGGTTTGTTGATGGACGCACACTTGCTAATGCTGAGGAATTACAGTTGAAACATCTCATAATGTACCTGAAACTGAGTAGCAACACTAAGAAACGTCCTGCTCAAGGTTCGGGTTAAATAACTAGTTCTTCCAATATTTCATCATCGATTCAGACTCGTGCTGAGATTGATGTAAAATCAAAGTCATCATTACTTTCTTTACAGTGTATATTATCGTTGAGCTTTGAGATCAGCTGGAGCTGGAGATCAATTACGGTAATGGCCGTTTGTTTCCGAAATATGTGCTGTACGCGGGCGGTAGACCAAGCACAACAGTGCTGGAGGCAGCAGCCAGTCCGGTAGATGCGTGTGAACAAAATGACAATGCTCTTCTCTTTTTTCACAATATGTAATTACGCCATTTTAACACAAACTACAGTATGCGAGAGCCACTAAGGTATGCACAATAGGTCAATATTCACCATTAACCAAACGCTTTTTTTCTTTCTTTTCGTAATGATTATTAAAATGTATTTTTAATTATTAAATTTACATTTTCTTCTTTGCATAAACAAGCTTTTTTGTTTATTTTGCAGTTCTCACTGATGCAAATTCAAAGATTCAACATAGCGTACTAGACAAATGCTAGCCCTAAAGAATCCACGCTTCTTAATGGACAAAACATGCTTTAGAAGATGTTTAAAAATAAAAACTAACATAACACTTTTAAAAATGGATATATTTGTGTACAAAGGTCTCAGATAATAAGCCATGTAAGGGAAAAGGTTATGAAAATATATTTTTCTGAAATAAGACATTTCTTTCAAAATTAATAAAAACCTTCACCTGACGGTGTAAAATACTGATGGAGTTGACAAATACTGACGGTGTAAAATACTGATGGAGTTGACAAATACTGACGGTGTAAAATACTGATGGAGTTGACAAATACTGACGGTGTAAAATACTGATGGAGTTGACAAATACTGACGGTGTAAAATACTGATGGAGTTGACAAATATTGACGGTGTAAAATACTGATGGAGTTGACAAATATTGACGGTGTAAAATACTGATGGAGTTGACAAATATTGACGGTGTAAAATACTGATGGAGTTGACAAATATTGACGGTGTAAAATACTGATGGAGTTGACAAATATTGACGGTGTAAAATACTGATGGAGTTGACAAATATTGACGGTGTAAAATATTGACGGTGTAAAATACTGATGGAGTTGACAAATATTGACGGTGTAAAATACTGATGGAGTTGACAAATATTGATGGTGTAAAATACTGATGGAGTTGACAAATACTGACGGTGTAAAATACTGAGGGAGTTGACAAATACTGACGGTGTAAAATACTGATGGAGTTGACAAATATTGACGGTGTAAAATACTGATGGAGTTGACAAATATTGACGGTGTAAAATACTGATGGAGTTGACAAATATTGACGGTGTAAAATACTGATGGAGTTGACAAATATTGATGGTGTAAAATACTGATGGAGTTGACAAATACTGACGGTGTAAAATACTGATGGAGTTGACAAATATTGACGGTGTAAAATACTGAGGGAGTTGACAAATACTGACGGTATAAAATACTGATGGAGTTGACAAATATTGACGGTGTAAAATACTGATGGAGTTGACAAATATTGACGTGTAAAATACTGATGGAGTTGACAAATATTGACGGTGTAAAATACTGATGGAGTTGACAAATATTGACGGTGTAAAATACTGATGGAGTTGACAAATATTGACGGTGTAAAATACTGATGGAGTTGACAAATATTGACGGTGTAAAATACTGATGGAGTTGACAAATATTGACGGTGTAAAATACTGATGGAGTTGACAAATATTGACGGTGTAAAATACTGATGGAGTTGACAAATACTGACGGTGTAAAATACTGAGGGAGTTGACAAATACTGACGGTGTAAAATACTGATGGAGTTGACAAATATTGACGGTGTAAAATACTGATGGAGTTGACAAATATTGACGGTGTAAAATACTGATGGAGTTGACAAATATTGACGGTGTAAAATACTGATGGAGTTGACAAATATTGATGGTGTAAAATACTGATGGAGTTGACAAATACTGACGGTGTAAAATACTGAGGGAGTTGACAAATACTGACGGTATAAAATACTGATGGAGTTGACAAATATTGACGGTGTAAAATACTGATGGAGTTGACAAATATTGACGTGTAAAATACTGATGGAGTTGACAAATATTGACGGTGTAAAATACTGATGGAGTTGACAAATATTGACGGTGTAAAATACTGATGGAGTTGACAAATATTGACGGTGTAAAATACTGAGGGAGTTGACAAATATTGACGGTGTAAAATACTGATGGAGTTGACAAATACTGACGGTGTAAAATACTGAGGGAGTTGACAAATATTGACGGTGTAAAATACTGAGGGAGTTGACAAATATTGACGGTGTAAAATACTGAGGGAGTTGACAAATATTGACGGTGTAAAATACTGAGGGAGTTGACAAATATTGACGGTGTAAAATACTGATGGAGTTGACAAATATTGATGGTGTAAAATACTGATGGAGTTGACAAATACTGACGGTGTAAAATACTGAGGGAGTTGACAAATATTGACGGTGTAAAATACTGAGGGAGTTGACAAATATTGACGGTGTAAAATACTGATGGAGTTGACAAATATTGATGGTGTAAAATACTGATGGAGTTGACAAATACTGACGGTGTAAAATACTGAGGGAGTTGACAAATACTGATGGTGTTGACAATGGTCGAGCTAAGGCCAAATATACAGTATATGAAAATAGAATCATGAAATAGCATTAGAAGAATTCCCCATCTGCAAAAATGATATTAAATCACATTATACAGACGTTTTAAGAGCACTTGTCAGTGGAGTTGACGTCTGACAGAGATGACATAATTGATTTTTTCCCACCTTAACCATGTGTTGTACAGTGGAGCAATTTTTTTTTTCCCTCAGTTGTAGCTTCCATAAACGTATAAAAAAAAAATCCCACAACTATTTAAACATGTTAAAGCTGTGAACGCAGACTCTTCAATATTGTTTGAATGAGCAGGACATAGTAAGTGCTCCTCAGAGTTAAAGCTGTCCATGACACTGCCTGATTTATTCAGAGTTATAAAAAATCCTGACGGAGTTGACGCAAAGTGAGGACACAACTTTGATAGCCATTTTTAATGGAAAATATAATTCAAGATTTACTTTTTGTATTGTTCGATATCTTAAAGATCTCAGCCTTTTAATGTAACTGTATTTTTTAATTTGTTGCATTTTAAAACACTTTGTTTGGCAGTTTTGTGACCTCATGCCGAGGAGGGTAAATTTACATGCGTTTCCAAGTATAGAGTATGCTTTTAAAATAATACTAAAGAAATTATAAGTATAAGTAATGAATGCCTGAGCACACACATTTCCTTTCGATGGAACTTTTTAAGTATTTTTATTTAGTGATATTTTTACTTTTTAACATAAATAGGGCTTTTGTGTTTAGGACATGTTTTGTCCCTTATCTCAAGAATCAGTGATATAACTTTTTATTAATTACTTAAAGGTCCCATGGCATGGCATTTTTCTATTATTTTATAATGTTTCCTGAGGTGTACTTATATTGTTAGTATGACTTTTACATCATAACATGTCATAATTTAGAAATAAAAGGCATTTTTTCTATACTGCTGTTTGCCCTGTGGCTGAAGGCCCTGTTTCAAGAGGCGTGTCTGCTGTGAGACTTCAGTAAAAAAGCCCACTGTTATGATTGGCTGACATCTTTGCATTTGATATGAGCGGAGGGGGCGTGGTTTAACGAGGTCTACGACGCACGAGCAGGCACGAGCTGCTGCCAGAGAGACGGATGGACCGGAGTTCACTTCACATCAGTTCTGTCAGTCTCAGTTCAGTGAACTGTTGTAGTTACAGCATATACTTCAGGTTATTAGTCTATTTCTAGTCGGAGGGGCTGTCACTCATGTCAGAAAGTTAGTAACTTTAGTAAATTATGGATCAGCGCTGACTGGAGATGCGAACCGTTTAGAACAATTCAGTCCTATTTGGTGAACTGATTCGGTTCACTAAAAAGAACCGATTCAAAAGAAAGATTGTTCGCGAACCGGACATCACTAATGTACCAGAGACTGAGCTCAGCGATTGCTAACAAAGTTATTTATAGTAACTACTGAGTTATGAGAGCGCTGTCAGTCAGCGCGAGTTTATTGTGTTTGTATCTGAGAGTTCTGAATAAACACGAGTCCCAGTCACACCGAGTCCGTCTTCATCATTATTACCAACTTTGTAACACATGCAAAGTACCATTACAGCGAGATGAACGAGTTACGAGTAAGTGTTGATAATAGCATTATTTTAAAAATAAAATAAAAGCGTCAGTGACACGCATTGAGTACACAGCGCAAACAAAGACACAACAGCAGTAATCGAATGTAATCCAGTTTATTGTGGGGCTAGGCTGGCTAGCCGGATATCCTCACGCTTACCCCCCTTCTGCTTAATCTCACGCCGCGTTTGGTGCCTCCGCTGTGGGCCAGATGCAGTGCTGGGGGTCGGGGATGTTGAAGGCCAACGGCCAGTGCAGCTCGAGCTTCGGCGTGTGTGAGGCCGATGTTGAGCAGAAACTCATGACTGTATGCACATTTTAGAACCGATAGACGCGATGAGGACGTACAAAAACACTGACTCACAAGATAGAAAACACCGTTCTGTCGGGAGAGAGAGAAGCCGCAGCGTGTGCACGAATAATAAATAATTAGCTACACATCAGAAATCACTGATCACAGATCAGAAGGAACTGAAAAAAGACTTAGGTTTTCATTTGTACATCCAAACACTGGGAAACTGCC
Organism: Gobio gobio; assembly: GCF_949357685.1. Lineage (NCBI taxonomy): Eukaryota > Metazoa > Chordata > Actinopteri > Cypriniformes > Gobionidae > Gobio > Gobio gobio. Next base: position 8,506,601 of record NC_137120.1, read on the forward strand.
AGCATTCACTCGTTCACAAGCAATGATCTCTCGAGTGTTTGCATGGGCGTGGCAGATTCTCTGGGCGGAGGAAAGGGAGGTAACCGTTCCTGCTTGGACGTCAAAACAGGAGACTTCAGGATTGGCTCGTCTGGCCTGTCATTTTCTCAAAGGCAGAGAAAGACAGCCAGTAGGGCTGAACGATTAATTGCATTTGCGATAATATCGCGATATGCTATAACGCGATTTCCTAACCGCAAAGGCTGCGATTACAGTCTGGTCACGTGACACGCGAGAGTAGTCTGCAGAAGAAGCAACAACTTGGCACGTTACACATAGCCTATCATATGCCTGGCCTAAAAGAAAAAAAAAAACTATTTGTGTTTGATCCATCTAATATGGTGTTGTTCATACTATAGGCTACTATCATCTCTCCAATGATTCTGGATCGATTCTGAGCTTAGATTTTAACTGCAGGTGCGCGGTGGCGCTGCGTGTGTTTTAGAAACACCCGTATTCTGATTGCTTCCATTATATCTCTCACATACACACACACGCACGAACCATAAAATAATATTTCATAACGTTCGGAAAGGTTGACGGCACGAATTGCAATGACATTCGCAGGCTTCTTTGCACAGGATAAGCGCTGTGAGAAACTGATGTCACGCTTACAGTGTGTGTGTTCTCGGCCGCCGGTATTTTCCTTACAAATGCTCAACGAAGGCTTCATTCATGTCGTTAGTAACTCACTGACAGAAGGCTTTCCATTTCAAATGCTCACGCGGCGCATTGTGAAGAGTGCTTGCGAGCACGCGTCTGTGCGCGTCTCAAAATGCTTTTATGACACAAAATTAATGTAAACACCATCAGTAATGTTTAATGAATTAAACAGACAGGGCAAAAACATCTTATATTTCAAAAGAGATCTGTGCATTAGTGTGAATGCAGGTCTCCCGCTGTCTATGATGTCATCATTAATAATCAAACAGTAAAGCTGAGAAAGAGAAAAATCACTCACAGTTCAGACACTCTTAAATACTGAAAGCACTCTTTGTTCATTGCTTGTAATATGTTTTTTTGTTTCTCTTTATGATTTACTACTTTGTTTTGCAGCTATATTAGTTTATGTATTTAAAATTATTAACATGCAATTGTTTTAATTAAAATGTTATAATGTGTAGTTATTTTAAAAAGCTTATAATTACATATATCATAATAAAAAACATTAATTATTAATATTAATCTTATTAATTTATTAAAAAATTAAAAATGAAAAAGTTCAAGAATTGTTTTGGAATCGGATCGTGACTCCCAGAATCGGAATCAGATTGTGAGGTACCAATTAAAGATTTCCACCATTACTATACAATGATGTATTGTTGAATAATACAGAAGATAAAGAGTTAAAAAAATAATCGCATATTAAATCGCAATCGCAATATTGGTTAAAAAAAAATCGCAATTAGATTTTTTTCCAAAATCGTTCAGCCCTAACAGCCAGAACTCGGGTCCGATCAACATTTCTATCCACTTGGGGACAATATTCAGGCTAGGGGAACTCATATTAATGTTGAAATACCTCATAAAATGAAAATTTCATGCCATGGGACCTTTAATAGCTGTAAAAATGTTTTAGAAATACAACTGCGTTTTTACAGGGCATGAAATGAAAATCCTGATGCATTTACAAATAGATCTTTAGTAAAGAGTAAATAGATTTTTATAATTGTTTTATTTAAATCATTTATTGCTTTATAGGGCTCATAATATCTTAATGTTTATTAACAGGGTTGTGAAAAACATATTTGCTTTAAAACAGCACATACATTTAGTTTTAGTCTGCATGCATATATCTAAAGGTTAAGTAGGCTACCTCCTTTCACTGAACTTATGCCGCCGTCGTGCTCCATTACAGACAAATGAGTGTTAAAATACATGGTAAGGTCACAAATAAGTAAAATAAGAGCATGATTGCACTGTCTGTTGCTCTCCTGTATCAATCTGTGTGCCAGACAGCTGGAAAACAGATCTTGTGGCAGTCGAAAAGCGTTTGGTTAAAGGTCCCATGGCATGAAATTTTCATTTTTTTGAGGTTTTTCAACATTAATATGAGTTCCCCTAGCCTGAATATTGTCCCCAAGTGGATAGAAATGTTGATCGGTGTAAACCCGAGTTCTGGCTGTCTTTCTCTGCCTTTGAGAAAATGACAGGCCAGACGAGCCAATCCTGAAGTCTCCTGGTTTGACGTCCACACAGGAACGGTTACCTCCCTTTCCTCCACCCAGAGAATCTGGCACGCCCTTGCAAACACTCGAGAGATCATTGCTTGTGAACGAGTGAATGCTGGCAGTTTCTCAGTGTTTGGATGTACAAATGAAAACAGAAGTCTTTTTTCAGTTCCTTCTGATCTGTGATCAGTGATTTCTGATGTGTAGCTAATTATTTATTATTCGTGCACACACTGCGGCTTCTCTCTCTCCCGACAGAACGGTGTTTTCGTGTTTTCTATCTTGTGAGTCAGTGTTTTTGTACGTCCTCGTCGCGTCTATAAATAACTTTGTTAGCAATCGCTGAGCTCAGTCTCTGGTACATTAGTGATGTCCGGTTCGCGAACGATCTTTCTTTTGAATCGGTTCTTTTTAGTGAACCGAATCAGTTCACCAAATCGGACTGAATCGTTCTAAACGGTTCGCGTCTCCAGTCAGCGCTGATCCATAATTTACTAAAGTTACTAACTTTCTGACATGAGTGACAGCCCCTCCGACTAGAAATAGACTAATAACCTGAAGTATATGCTGTAACTACAACAGTTCACTGAACTGAGACTGACAGAACTGATGTGAAGTGAACTCTGGTCCATCCGTCTCTCTGGCAGCAGCTCGTGCCTGCTCGTGCCTCGTAGACCTTTTAAACCACGCCCCCTCCGCTCATTGCAAGATGTCAGCCAATCACAACAGTGGGCGTTTTTACTGAAGTCTCACAGCAGACACGCCTCTTGAAGCAGGGCCTTCAGCCACAGGGCAAACAGCAGTATAGAAAAAATGCCTTTTATTTCTAAATTATGACATTTTATGATGTAAAAATCATACTAACAATACAAGTACACCTCAGGAAACATTATAAAATAATAGAAAAATGCCATGCCATGGGACCTTTAATGGTGAATATTGACCTATTGTGCGTACAGTGTAAACGGCGGAATTACATATTGTGAAAAAAGAGAAGAGCATTGTCCTTACGTTCCCACGCATCTGCCAGACTGGCCTCTGCCTCCAGCACCGACAGGTTTCAGAGGAGCTGCCTCCAACAGTGACGGGTTCTGTGACAGCTGCCTTCAGTCCTGGCAGGTTTTTGGGGCAGCTCCCCCTGCCACGCAAAGATTTTAGTCCTGCTGCATCTGGTTTTGGGTCCTAAACTGTTGTCCCCAACAAATGTCACTGTAACACACTGCACTGTCACCAAATTCATTTCACACATCACTGCTCTCCTGCCGGTTATACTACAAGTTCAAATCTGTGTATTGCCAACTTTACTGAAGTCTGAAAGTGACTCGTTTGCGTCCCCTTATCTTAAAACTATAACAATACATTTAATTTCAATTAATTAATTAAAACGGCAATAATTCAGAAATAGGCATAGCCTAATTAATTATTTTGAGTGTGGCTTGTGACGTGATTAGAACTGGTAACTAGGGTCAGGGGCGGACTTTAGGCAAAGGTAGGCGACAGCCTGGGGCCCCCGAAAGCCAAGGGCCCCCTAAAATGCTTTTTACATACGAGATGCAAGTTCAGCGCGGACGCACAAGTGGTTGCTGTGGTGTTCATTACCACGACAACCGCCTGTGCATCCGCGTTGAACGTGCTTCTTGAAAGTGTAGCGCCCAAATGATTTCCGCGATTCAAAAAACGCGTACAGGATCACAGAATCCATTCATAAAAACTCAGTAGCACGGTTTACTACTGAAGCACGTGCAACGCTCAATTCATTCACACAGAGACACAAAACATGCAGGATTCATATTTGAATAGTATTTTTGCCGTTTAATATTCACATACACTAGTCCATATCGCGATTTGATTGAAGTGTACTGACTTGCATTGGATTTATTCATCCAAAATTTGACAAATTCCGTGACATTCCGCGTTAAACATTAAATTCAATTTTTATGACAGGATTCTGCTATTCCGTTCGCATTTTCTGCATCGCGGAAATCATAGGCGACGAGCATTGAACCGTTTCATTTGAGAGAAACTATCATCATAACATAGGCTACACAGAAAAAGGTCTAAGGCAACCCGTCAAAATAAAAGTTTGGACAGTATAATGTATTTCTTAATGTAACAATTTTAACAGTAGGCCTTAACCTCTGTTGTGTAGCACTTTGAATGTACAAAAATGAAAGGGTTTGTTTAATTTTCATTGGAATAAAAGAAATGTTGTATGCCTTCATTTGATTACCAGAAAAATGTAAATAGCTACATAAAACAAATAAATATATATATTTAGTTAAACTTTTAATAAATTGCTGTTAAATTATTCAAGTTTCAATTAATTAGACATGCTTTTTGGTTAATAAAATTGTATATAACCATCCAGAAAAAATTAAAACAGAAAAAAAGCAATCTGGAATTTTTTTAAATGGAATTTGGAAAAAAATACAAGAGATTTCATAGGGCCCTACAAATGAAAATATGCATCTGAAGTTATAATTAAATATGGAGCAACAGTGCGTATGATATATTTATCGTTTTAAATGGCATTCACACAAGGACCTGAGTAGATGACACATGTACAGTTACTTTCCACACATGTACACACATTTTTGGTTGAAAATTCTCATGCATGTAATAATTTCTTTTTTATTTTGATAATATAAAAAATATTTTAAATTTTAGAATTAGACAGCCTTGTGTTGTGTAAACAATTGTGCAGTGAAAATTACCACAAATGACCACCTAGTGTCCAAACTACTCTAATACTGTTATAACCCGTTTACACGTGAACAAAGGATCTACAACATGGCGAAAGCAATTATTTATAACATGTACAATGTTATAAAATAAAATAAAAATTGTCCACAACTATGGTCAGCAATCATCACAGCATAGGGCCCCATTCCTGTATTTTGCTTGGGGCCCCCAAATCACTAAATTCGCCTCTGACTAGGGTTGCCATCCGTCCCGTGAAATACATAATCAATCGTCCCGTTCAATAAACACAATGATTTTGCAGTGTGGAGAATACTAATAGCAAATATAAAGAAATTTCACAATAAGTAGAAGAGAAGCTCATTTGCGCATTATTTTGTTGATTCGGCTTTGTTGCCATAGCGCCGGAGTCTAGAGAACATGCGCTGTACACAACAGGTCGAGCTCGCGTCCACTGTTTGAGGTTTGTCTGACTTAAAGCAGCAGCGGTGACAGACACATCTGTGCTTCTAAAGGTATAACTGTTAGGCCTATTGCTTTTTTTATGGATAATATTAATATAATATTCCATTATCAGAGCTTGGCAGACAGAATTATTATTATTTTTAGATAGGTTAATTAATAAATTATAGCCTAATTAATGTTATTATTAATTTATCATTTAGCTAGGCTATATAATAAATATTCCTGTCATTTAAAGTTTATGACATTTAAAAGAAAATATTTAGATAAAAATGGGAAAAATAATTACATAATAATATGGTCATAATTTAAGTAAATTCATAAAATTGTAAACATTTTTGAATTGTCAAAAAAGGGATTAGCCTAGTGGTTAAGAATGAAAAATTCTGTCATTATATTTACTCACCCTCAAGTTGTATACATTTCTTTGTTATGTTGATCACATATGAAGATTCATTCCTATTATGGAAGTCAATGGTGCCCCAAAATATCTTCTTTTGTGTTCAGCAGAACAAAGAAACTCATACAGGTTTGGAATATCTTGAGGGTGAGTAAATGATGACAGAATTTTCATTTGTGGGTGAACTGTCCCTTTAAAGTGCACCAAATAGGCTACTAAAGAGTTATTTAGAGCTTGTGAACGGGTGTCCCTTAACCCTACTGGGGCCCATTTCAATAAGGAGCTTAAGCACATGCTCCCCAACTATGAAAAGACACGATCAACGGAGCTCCGAAATTATGATTCACCATGGCAACAGCACCCAACAAAAAGACATTTGCATACTTCCGGGTCAATACGCAAGTTTAATTCTTAATTATTTTAATTTTCATGGTATCCTAAAGGCAAAAAAAGATTGTGGTAGCAGCTTAAAATGAAAAATAAAAACATAATTCAATCAGGTAAAGCTTTAAGCATAAAATGTTCATGGGTGTAGGTTTAATGACTTTACAAACATTTAACATATTAAATGAATATCATTCAGTGTCCAATGTGCAGCAGCTTTTAGTCTAATAGAGTAGACCCTTTTCACAGACTGTGATGACACGTCATCAATATTGTAAATCCTGCAAAGTTTTTTGTATTTAAATTTTTTTTAAATATATGTAAATTTATAACACTAATACTTTGTATTATATTACTTTTGCATCAAATTTTTTAACAAGTTACCGCAGCTGTGAGGGTGTTTCTAATACAGCATCTATGCGAGTGATGGTAAAAATTTACATCTTTCTCTCTTTTCACTTCCGTTATCAATCTCTATTTTTTCCCTCTTTTTGAAAGTTGTGAAATCACTATTGTGGAGTTTTTATTTTGCTATTTGAGCAAATGGGGACGCAAACAAATATATTTAATGTATTCTCTCATTCACCGCTACAAAAGTTAACCCAACTATGATGACTTCAGCTTCAGAAACCCAGAAATGTGAAAAGGGTCTATGCTCTTTTCACATAATGAAATGTTCTCTGATCCCACCGGTTACATTTATTAATAACTACAGCACCACTGACAGATGAAGAGGAGATGGAGGAAGAATATTAAAATCAATCAGGAAAAAGAATAAAGTATTTGTAGAAAATAAAGTTAAACCATGTAAATAAATGTATTTAACAGCTGTGGTGGTGGTTATGGCATATATCTCGGACTACCATCTGGCACTCTTCCATTCCACACAATAATCTGTTTTCAGATTAGGAATTTTCTGACGGGAATATGAGTGTCATCAATGCGTCCAAGCACTGGAAATCCTAAAGGAAACTCTAATTATTAGGTTACTTCTAGAGGTTTATCAAGTGAATGTCAGGATCCTGTATAAAAGGACATGCCATTTTTGTCACTTTACATTGTCCTCCTCATGATGAAATATATGAGTATTGAATGAATGTTCCTGCACTGCAAAAAATGCTTTTCTTACTTTGTATTTTTGTGAAGTGGCAGATAATTTAACTTGTTTTAAGTAAACTTTGCTTACTTTAGATTTAATTTATAATTTTTTGATACTTGAAATACAACAAAAAATACTCAGTAAGAAAAGCATTTGTTCAGTTTGAATGAATGAAGTATTTAAACACCGCTGGCATTTTAAAAAGGGGAGACAGAAAGAAACTTGTTTACCAAAGAAAACCTGCTCCTGACCAGGGGCCGGTTGCATAAACCGTTAAGACTAGTCTTACAAGTTAGACATACATTTTTTTCTTTAAGACTGTTCATTTTTTTAAATCAGTAAATCATAAAAACATAGACTGGCCTAATTTGATACGAAAAGTAAGACTGCAAGTTATGCCGCGTTCCAGGCAACCCGTAACCCGTGTTTTTCCAACCTTCTACCCGTGAAAGTGGACTGGAACAGCAGTCAAACCCGTGACTTCCCACCCGTGAACTCGTACTAGATAGATGTACTCCCAGTTACGAGTTTTGACGTCACATAGCCCACGAAGCAACAATGGCAGCCCCCTACGGATGCAGTGTTTATGAAACAAATATACAAATAACGTAAAATAAAAGGTTTAACAGCTTTTCTTGCCGTCTGCGCTGTTTTTCTCCTCAGTTTCCCTCAAATAAGCAAGGAGTAAGCACCTTTGGCGATAGAAATGATTGTAAATGAGCATACACCCCGTACGGTCCGACATGCTTTGTTTACATCAAACTACCACACAATTCCTTGCGCTCAGGCAGTTTTACGTGACTTTGCCTGGAACACTACAAAGTCGTGAGTCGTGGTTTGAAGTTGTAATTTACGGGCTCAAAAACCTGCCTGGAACGCAGCATTAGGTTCACAGAGTAAGTTACCCTGGTAACGTGACTGACTCTGAGTAACCTCTCTTTCAGAAACTGGCTTGACTTACCCTGCTGTTTACTGCGGTCAAGCCAGCCGCCACTCCGAGATGCACGGTCAATCTATCCGCCACGTTATTTTGGGGTGCGCGCATACACTGGCTGTTACGGTACGACCGTCAGAGAACTGATATGAAAACAAGTGATCTTCTGGTGAACGCGATTTAACATACTTTTATTCAGTACGTCTGTCTGAATAAATGAAAACAAATAAATATTGTACCTGTCACTGTATGATGCCGACTTCCAAAATAAAAGTCTGCCTGAATAAAAATAGAAACATACCTAAATAAATATAAATAAATAAACATTTCACAACCCAATTTCACCTGAAAAGGATAGTACACCTCACAGCCTGTCACTGTATGATGTCGAATTCCAAAATAAAAGTCTCCCTGAATAAATAAACAAATAAACGGGCGTATATATGAATTTTGGGGGAGGGCTTTTATTTTAGTTATATATATATATATATATATATATATATATATATATATGTATGTGTGTGTGTGTATATATATGAATATATGTATATATTTACACACACACACACACACATACACATATATATATATATATATATATGTGTGTGTGTGTGTGTGTGTGTGTGTGTGTGTGTGTGTGTGTGTGTGTGTGTGTGTGTGTGTGTGTGTGTGTGTGTGTGTGTGTGTGTGTGTGTGTGTGTGTGTGTGTGTGTGTGTGTGTGTGTGTGTGTGTGTGTGTGTGTGTGTGTGTGTGTGTGTGTGTGTGTGTGTGTGTGTATGTATGTATGTATGTATGTATGTATGTATGTATGTATGTATGTATGTATATATATATATATATATATATATATATATATATATATATATATATATATATATATACATATATATATATATATATATTACAAAATAAGAGCACTCCAAAACTCATATTTGCGCAGTTTTTTTCTATACATTGAGTAACCCATAAAAACAAAAGTCCTAGTTTACACAAACTAATTTCACTGCAGACTGAGAGTACACCTTCTTACAGTGTCAACTACACCGTTTCAGGACAGTCTGATGTGGGATTACAAAATAAGAGCACTCCAAAACTCATATTTGCGCAGTTTTTTTCTATACATTGAGTAACCCATAAAAACAAAAGTCCTAGTTTACACAAACTAATTTCACTGCAGACTGAGAGTACACCTTCTTACAGTGTCCACTACACCGTTTCAGGACAGTCTGATGTGGGATTACAAAATAAGAGCACTCCAAAACTCATATTTGCGCAGTTTTTTTCTATACATTGAGTAACCCATAAAAACAAAAGTCCTAGTTTACACAAACTAATTTCACTGCAGACAGAGAGTACACCTTCTCACAGTGTCAACTACACCGTTTCAGGACAGTCGGATGTGGGATTACAAAATAAGAGCACCCCAAAACTCATATTTGCGCTGTTTTTTTCTATACATTGAGTAACCCATAAAAACAAAAGTCCTAGTTTACACAAACTAATTTCACTGCAAACAGAGAGTACACCTTCTCACAGGGTCAACTACACAGTTTCAGGACAGTCTGATGTGGGATTACAAAATAAGAGCACCCCAAAACTCATATTTGCGCTGTTTTTTTCTATACATTGAGTAACCCATAAAAATAAAAGTCCTTGTTTACACAAACTAATTTCACTGCAGACTGAGAGTACACCTTCTCACAGTGTCCACTACACTGTTTCAGGACAGTCTGATGTGGGATTACAAAATAAGAGCACTCCAAAACTCATATTTGCGCAGTTTTTTTCTATACATTGAGTAACCCATAAAAACAAAAGTCCTAGTTTACACAAACTAATTTCACTGCAGACTGAGAGTACACCTTCTTACAGTGTCCACTACACCGTTTCAGGACAGTCTGATGTGGGATTACAAAATAAGAGCACCCCAAAACTCATATTTGCGCTGTTTTTTCTATACATTGAATAACCCATAAAAACAAAAGTCCTAGTTTACACAAACTAATTTCACTGCAGACAGAGAGTACACCTTCTCACAGTGTCAACTACACCGTTTCAGGACAGTCTGATGTGGGATTACAAAATAAGAGCACCCCAAAACTCATATTTGCGCTGTTTTTTTCTATACATTGAGTAACCCATAAAAACAAAAGTCCTAGTTTACACAAACTAATTTCACTGCAAACAGAGAGTACACCTTCTCACAGTGTCAACTACACCGTTTCAGGACAGTCTGATGTGGAATTACAAAATAAGAGCCATCCAAAATCCATATTTGTGCTGTTTTGAATGTACATTAAGTAACCCATAAGAAGAAAAGTCCTAGTTTCCACAGACGAATTTCACTGCAGATGGAGAGTAAACCTTCTCACAGTGTCAACTACACCGTTTCAGAACAGTCTGATGTGGAATTACAGAATAAAAGCCACCCAAAATTCATATTTGCGCTGTTTGTATTGACATTAAGTAACCCATAAAAAGAAAAGTCCTAGTTTCCACAGACTAAATTCACTGCAGATGGAAAGTACACCTTCTCACAGTGTCAACTACACCGTTTCAAGACAGTCTGATGTGGAATTACAGAATAAGAGCCCCCCAAAATTCATATTTGCACTGTTCCCTTTCGAAAGGGAACTCGCGCTGCGTCAGCTTGACGCTACGGGGGAACGCCTTCAGCGTGACAGGTGTCTGAATCACAATCGAATCACGTCAATCCTATTGACCGGCGACAGCCCATGACCTCATCAAAGTGCGACCAGGAAGTATATAAGGGCGCCTTACCAACATGACACCGCTTCTTCGTCTTCAGGGACTGTTTGTCTGCTTCGAAAGAAAGAATCACGAAAGCTACAATGAAACACACAGGGAAGTCCAAGCATAGCTTCCGGAAGTGCGCGGATCCGTGTCCCAGGTTCCTTACACCTGAGGACAAACATACCCTTTGTGTGTTTTGTCTGGGGGAAGAGCACGCACGGGAGGTTCTCGAGGGAGCCTCCTGTGCCAACTGCGAGCGTCTTCCCATCCGGACGCTCCGCTCTCGTCTGGCCCTCTTCTCGAGGGAAGTGGGTCCAGCTTCTGGGGACGGTCCCGCCGGTGCTGAGGCCGAGCGCCGGCTGCAATCATGGGGTTCCAGATGGATCTGGCTCATCGTCTAGAGAGAGGCGTGGTTCTCTCTGACGATCGGTCAGATCGCGAGGGGCAGCTGCCGGGGGAGGAGTCAGACCTTTCCTCCCTTTCGTCAGCTGGTGTTCTTCCGGATGAGCAAGGGGTAGCTGAGCAGGGTGGTGACGAAGTATCAGCTGAACCCTCTCAGCCGCCCTGCCCCGTGTATGACGAGCTGCTGGAAGTGATGGAGCGTGCCACTGCTAGACTGCAGCTACAGTGGCGGCGCGCGAGGAGAGAGCCCGCGCGTTCGAGCCGCCTCGACGATCGGTTTCTCTCCGACGTCAATCCAGCAGCTCCCGGGAGCCTTCCATTCCTCCCCGATCTTCATGATCAGATCTCGGGGGCATGGAAGAAGCCGTACTCGGCCCGGATCTTTCGTTATCAGCGAGGGAATTTCGCTGATGTCGAGGGATCCGCCGAGTCCGGTTATGTTTCGATGCCACCAATCGACGAGACGTTCGCGAACTATCTCGCGTCTGGGAGGCCATCGACACTGAGAACTCCCGCCCTGCCCTCTAAGGCGCTGAAGACCACCTCAAGCCTTAACGGCAGGGCATACACGTCGGCAGGTCAGGCTGCGTCGGCATTGCACACTATGGCGGTGTTGCAGGCTTACCAGGCTGATCTGCTGAGGGATCTCGATCAGGGGGAGGGCCTACCCCCTGATGCGATGGCCAAGCTGCGTCGCACCACAGATTTTGCTCTCCGGGCTACCAAACAAACAGCGGTCGCCATCGGTCGTTTGATGGCGGCCATGGTGGCCACGGAGAGACATCTGTGGCTGAACCTGGCGGACATCGGGGGGAAAGAAAAGACCTTTCTCCTCGATGCCCCGGTCTCACCCTCTGAACTCTTCGGCACCTCCGTCGAGGCGGTGGTGGGAAGGTTTAGAGAGGCGAGGGCGCGCTCGGCGGCATTTAGATCATGCATTCCGCGGAGATCCGGGGCAGCACCCAGACAGGCGGGAAGCTCCGGTCCGTCACGGTCTGAGGACTGGCGGCAGGACCAGCGAGCCAGCGTCGCTTCTCACGCGCCCCCTCCTGGTCGGAGCAGGGCGTGGAAAAAGCGTGACTCCCGCACTCAGAAGAGGAAGGACGTCAGACAAGTGACCCGGAACCAGCGCCGTGGAGGGCCACGTTGGGATCAGTCTCCGCCTCCGAGGAGGCGCTAGACTAACGCAGGCCCTTCCTCCTTCTAACAATTCCCTTTTCCCCAACGCCTCTTACATCAGGCGGTGGGCCCGTGATGAGCGGGAAAAGGAAGTACCCCAATCTCTGACGGCCCGCCAGGCCTGGTGTGTGAGAGCGCCCTCGAGCGGGTCGGTGGTAATGTTGCACCTAAGCACACACATTATGAATAAAGATTGTGGTTGAATATCAATGGCGCGCTGCAGGCGAGCGGGTAAGTCCCCTGTGGGGAAAATATCAATACATTTTCTGTTCCATGCTCCCTGCTGAGGATTTCGGGATCACTTTGGAGTAGTTGGATATTTCTGTAGGGCCTATAGTTCCTCTGTTTGGACGGCCAGAACAAATGCATTTTACAAGCCAGTTGCTTTGAAAGTATATTCAGCAGGTTTTTGAAGGCATGTGGCAGTACTCCTCTGTTAAAACAGGGTAGATTAGAGTATTTCGCTAACCTAGCTCTGTATCATTCTGCCTCACCCATGGCTTGGGTTGAGCAGCACTTCAAAATCAATCAAATCAAATCAAATCACTTTATTGTCACACAGCCATGTACACAAGTGCAACAGCAGGTGAAATTCTTGGTGCAGTTCCGAGCAACATAGCAGTCATGACATGTACAACATTTAAAGCAGCATCAGATTACACATCTGATGCGCCCACAATTACTCACAGCACAGTAAACACTACAATAAATAATTTACACAATGTGAGTGTAGTTCTCACAGCTTCTCACAGAGTGTAGTTCTCACACTTCTTAACCTTTGTGAAGCAAAATTTGTTGGTTTGGTAGTGAGCTCCCTTGTAACCAGAGCATTGCCATGGCTGCATTGCCATGGCTGACGCCCTTGCATTTAAACGATAGGCCGCTTCAAAAGCTAGGTCCTTCATTGGGCGGGTGGCGAACGTGGTACTCCCCCCGTTTAGGGGGTCCAGGGCGTTGTTTTGCCGAGTATCCTGTCATGAGTAATGTAATTAGGTTCCAGAGCTTGTAGGCGCTGCTGGTAAGACTGCAACTGTCAAACAGTAGGCCCGAAAAGTGGGCCGCTGGGATGGATTAGCCCCAGGTTGAGACCTTGGGGAAACCAGTTGGCTGTGAGCAGCCAACTTGGGCAGTCTGGGCAGTAGACTCCGGGTCAGGTGGTAGGCCTCAGTAGGCCTCCTTGCGAGTGAGTCCCGACGTTGGGGAGGTTAGCGATTAATAGCTGCAACCTAGATAGGTAGTCAGCCTCGGAAAGTTGGCCTTTGCAAAGTCGGCCCTTTTTTTTGGTATTGCTATGTGTTTACTCCCCAACGATGTCGGCCTCAAGTAGCAGAATTATCAACTAATAACTTCTCTTTGTTGTCTTGTCAGCCAGCAGAGGAGCCGCTGTCAGCCGGGAGATATAGCAGCCAGTCTCGTGCCTGCCACAACAGGAAGCCGCCTCCGCGGATCTGCTGTAAGGCTCCATGGACGCCACTCGACCATGATAAGTCAGTGCGGCTGCCTGACTGTCCCTAGGGGTGAGCCCCGGGACCAGGATGCCTCTGGCAGCAGGCATGTGGGGTTTCCAGGTAGCGGGCCTCTCCAGGCCCCCCTGAAGGTTTGCCGTGGGGAGTAGGCCTCAAGCCGGGCCTCCTCTGATGGCACACCCCAAGGTTTCAGTCATGTGGACTAACATGGACTGCTGGCAGATGGTAGGCCTTACTCTGCCTCCCGGTGAGCTCGCTACCAGGCGATAGGCCGCACTGGGCCTCTCTGAGGGGGAATTCCCGAGTCAGAATGTTCGGGCGGCTAGCATAGCCTGCTATTAGGTAGCGGGCCTCTCCAGGCCTCCCTGAGGGGATGAGCTCCTGTTTCCAGCTGCATCGACAGTGGGCTTCGACTGCTATTATGGGGATGGGCCTCATCTGGCCTCCCTTTAGCCGAGTTCCCGAGTTGGTTCCTCGAGCATTTGGCATGTACTGCTATCATGTAATAGGCCTCACTAGGCCTCCCTGAGGGGTTGGGTTCTCAGTTCAAGAACTGTTTACTGGCATATGCTGACAGCTAGTGGTATCTGCCCCTTATTTGGCAGCATCTGAGGATGGTCTTACCCTGGCGCGACTGAGGTCGCTTCTGCTACTTGGTTCCCATGGGAGGGAATCTAGCCTACAACCTGGCTTACCTACCGGGCAGCCCCTTTTTAAGCTCCCCTCTCTTCGAGGGTCGTATGTGAGCCCGAAGCTGCCTGGGCCTGATCAGATGGTCGTAGGCCCCTCGCGAGGCCTCCCAATTAGATCAGCTTTTAGGCCATTCTGGCCTCCTGAGTGTTTCTACTTGATAATAACTCAGTAGATCCTAGGATCGAGCAGATTAACTCCCCTCGCTGGCAAGGGTCGAAAGCGCTATGCTGAGTACTGCTCTCCAGGATGCCCGTCTCTGAGATCCGGCTCAAGGAGGACACTGCCAGCTTGCAGTACCTTGAGTTGGATGCCTCTCCTGGAGGTGAGTTTCCAGAGGCTCTGTTCTCGAACAGACAAGGATGGCTGGTCCCATGTGTCCCATATAGAGGTCTCTGGGTCAGGTCTCCCTGGTGGCATTCGGTGATTTCTTCCCGAATAGTGGCTGGCTGGGGCGCCCTAGGGCCCCCTAGCCACATTCCGTTAAAGGAGCCCCCTTCCTTTGAATGGGTTGGATCCAGGCCTTTGAGCGGCCTGAGTAGGACCTCGTGCAGCCGCACTAAGGTTCCTGACGAGGCTTATAGCTCGGGCTATGACCGTAGGGAATGCTGTCACTGACAGCCTTGTGTGACCAGAGGGGGAGTGGTTCAGGCATTTTATTTCAATTTGCTTGTCCTGACAGTTGTCACTGCCAGTGGGCATGCACTCCCCTCGGCATGGCGGCGATGGTATTTCGTTCCCCGTAGCGTCAAGCTGACGCAGCGCGAGTTCCCTTTCGAAAGGGAACGTCTCCGGTTACGTATGTAACCTAGGTTCCCTGAGAACAGGGAACGAGACGCTGCATCGCTTTGCCATGCCTCAGGGCCTGCCCGCCGAACAGTCCCTTCAGACGAAGAGGCAGTGTCATGTTGGTAAGGCGCCCTTATATACTTCCTGGTCGCACTTTGATGATGTCATGGGCTGTCGCCGGTCAATAGGATTGACGTGATTCGATTGTGATTCAGACACCTGTCACGCTGAAGGCGTTCCCCCGTAGCGTCAAGCTGACGCAGCGCGAGTTCCCTTTCGAAAGGGAACAGTGCAAATATGAATTTTGGGGGGCTCTTATTCTGTAATTCCGCATCAGACTGTCTTGAAACGGTGTAGTTGACACTGTGAGAAGGTGTACTTTCCATCTGCAGTGAATTTAGTCTGTGGAAACTAGGACTTTTCTTTTTATGGGTTACTTAATGTACATTCAAAACAGCACAAATATGGATTTTGGTGGGCTCTTATTTTGTAATTCCACATCAGACTGTCCTGAAACGGTGTAGTTGACACTGTGTGAAGGTGTACTCTCCATCTGCAGTGAAATTAGTCTGTGGAAACTAGGACTTTTCTTTTTTTGGGTTACTTCATGGACATACAAAACAGCGCAAATATGAATTTTGGTGGGCTCTTATTCTGTAATTCCACATCAGACTGTCCTGAAACGATGTAGTTGACACTGTGAGAAGGTGTACTTTCCATCTGCAGTGAATTTAGTCTGTGGAAACTAGGACTTTTCTTTTTATGGGTTACTTAATGTACATTCAAAACAGCACAAATATGGATTTTGGTGGGCTCTTATTCTGTAATTCCACATCAGACTGTCCTGAAACGATGTAGTTGACACTGTGAGAAGGTGTACTTTCCATCTGCAGTGAATTTAGTCTGTGGAAACTAGGACTTTTCTTTTTATGGGTTACTTAATGTACATTCAAAACAGCACAAATATGGATTTTGGTGGGCTCTTATTTTGTAATTCCACATCAGACTGTCCTGAAACGGTGTAGTTGACACTGTGTGAAGGTGTACTCTCCATCTGCAGTGAAATTAGTCTGTGGAAACTAGGACTTTTCTTTTTTTGGGTTACTTCATGTACATACAAAACAGCGCGAATATGGATTTTGGAGGGCTCTTATTCTGTAATTCCACATCAGACTGTCCTGAAACGATGTAATTGACACTGTGAGAAGGTGTACTTTCCATCTGCAGTGAATTTAATCTGTGGAAACTAGGACTTTTCTTTTTTTAAGGGTTACTTAATGCCAATACAAAACAGCGCAAATATGAATTTTGGGTGGCTCTTATTTTGTAATTCCACATCAGACTGTCCTGAAACGGTGTAGTTGACACTGTGAGAAGGTGTACTCTCCATCTGCAGTGAAATTAGTCTGTGGAAACTAGGACTTTTCTTTTTTTGGATTACTTCATGTACATACAAAACAGCGCAAATATGAATTTTGGGTGGCTCTTATTTTGTAATTCCACATCAGACTGTCCTGAAACGGAGTAGTTGACACTGTGAGAAGGTGTACTCTCCATCTGCAGTGAAATTAGTCTGTGGAAACTAGGACTTTTCTTTTTTTGGGTTACTTCATGTACATACAAAACAGCGCAAATATGAATTTTGGGTGGCTCTTATTTTGTAATTCCACATCAGACTGTCCTGAAACGGAGTAGTTGACACTGTGAGAAGGTGTACTCTCCATCTGCAGTGAATTTAGTCTGTGGAAACTAGGACTTTTCTTTTTATGGGTTACTTCATGTACATTCAAAACAGCGCAAATATGAATTTTGGTGGGCTCTTATTCTGTAATTCCACATCAGACTGTCCTGAAACGGTATAGTTGACACTGTGAGAAGGTGTACTCTCCATCTGCAGTAAAATTAGTCTGTGGAAACTAGGACTTTTCTTTTTATGGGTTACTTCATGTACATACAAAACAGCGCAAATATGGATTTTTGGTGGCTCTTATTCTGTAATTCCACATCAGACTGTCCTGAAACGGAGTAGTTGACACTGTGAGAAGGTGTACTCTCCATCTGCAGTGAAATTTCTCTGTGGAAACTAGGACTTTTCTTCTTATGGGTTACTTAATGTACATTAAAAACAGCACAAATATGAATTTTGGGGGGCTCTTATTCTGTAATTCCACATCAGACTGTCTTGAAACGGTGTAGTTGACACTGTGAGAAGGTGTACTTTCCATCTGCAGTGAATTTAGTCTGTGGAAACTAGGACTTTTCTTTTTTAAGGGTTACTTAATGTCAATACAAAACAGCGCAAATATGAATTTTGGGTGGCTCTTATTTTGTAATTCCACATCAGACTGTCCTGAAACGGAGTAGTTGACACTGTGAGAAGGTGTACTCTCCATCTGCAGTGAAATTAGTCTGTGGAAACTAGGACTTTTCTTTTTTTTGGTTACTTTAAATACATACAAAACAGCGCAAATATGGATTTTGGTGGGCTCTTATTCTGTAATTCCACATCAGACTGTCCTGAAACGGTGTAGTTGACACTGTGAGAAGGTGTACTCTCCATCTGCAGTGAAATTAGTCTGTGGAAACTAGGACTTTTCTTTTTTTGGGTTACTTCATGTACATACAAAACAGCGCAAATATGGATTTTGGTGGGCTCTTATTCTGTAATTCCACATCAGACTGTCCTGAAACGGTGTAGTTGACACTGTGAGAAGGTGTACTCTCCATCTGCAGTGAAATTAGTCTGTGGAAACTAGGACTTTTCTTTTTATGGGTTACTTAATGTCAGTACAAAACAGCGCAAATATGAATTTTGGGTGGCTCTTATTCTGTAATTCCACATCAGACTGTCCTGAAACTGTGTAGTTGACACTGTGAGAAGTTGTACTCTCCATCTGCAGTGTAATTGGTCTGTGGAAACTAGGACTTTTCTTTTTATGGGTTACTTCATGGACATACAAAACAGCGCAAATATGAATTTTGGTGGGCTCTTATTCTGTAATTCCACATCAGACTGTCCTGAAACGGTGTAGTTGACACTGTGAGAAGGTGTACTCTCCATCTGCAGTGAAATTAGTCTGTGGAAACTAGGACTTTTCTTTTTATGGGTTACTTCATGTACATTCAAAACAGCGCAAATATGAATTTTGGTGGGCTCTTATTCTGTAATTCCACATCAGACTGTCCTGAAACGGTGTAGTTGACACTGTGAGAAGGTGTACTCTCCATCTGCAGTGAAATTAGTCTGTGGAAACTAGGACTTTTCTTTTTTTGTGTTACTTCATGTACATACAAAACAGCGCAAATATGGATTTTGGGTGGCTCTTATTCTGTAATTCCACATCAGACTGTCTTGAAACGGTGTAGTTGACACTGTGAGAAGGTGTACTTTCCATCTGCAGTAAATTTAGTCTGTGGAAACTAGGACTTTTTTTTTTAAGGGTTACTTAATGTCAATACAAAACAGCGCAAATATGAATTTTGGGTGGCTCTTATTTTGTAATTCCACATCAGACTGTCCTGAAACTGTGTAGTTGACACTGTGAGAAGGTGTACTCTCCATCTGCAGTGTAATTGGTCTGTGGAAACTAGGACTTTTCTTTTTATGGGTTACTTCATGGACATACAAAACAGCGCAAATATGAATTTTGGTTGGCTCTTATTCTGTAATTCCACATCAGACTGTTCTGAAACGGTGTAGTTGACACTGTGAGAAGGTTTACTCTCCATCTGCAGTAAAATTAGTCTGTGGAAACTAGGACTTTTCTTTTTTGGGGTTACTTCATGTACATACAAAACAGCGCAAATATGGATTTTGGGTGGCTCTTATTCTGTAATTCCACATCAGACTGTCCTGAAACGGTGTAGTTGAAACTGTGAGAAGGTGTACTCTCCATCTGCAGTGAAATTCCTCTGTGGAAACTAGGACTTTTCTTCTTATGGGTTACTTAATGTACATTCAAAACAGCACAAATATGGATTTTGGATGGCTCTTATTTTGTAATTCCACATCAGACTGTCCTGAAACGGTGTAGTTGACACTGTGAGAAGGTGTACTCTCCATCTGCAGTGAAATTGGTCTGTGGAAACTAGGACTTTACTTTTTATGTGTTACTTCATGGACATTCAAAACAGTGCAAATATGAATTTTGGGGGGCTCTTATTCTGTAATTCCACATCAGACTGTCCTGACACGGTGTAGTTGACACTGTGAGAAGGTGTACTTTCAATCTGCAGTGAATTTAGTCTGTGGAAACTAGGACTTTTCTTTTTTTGGGTTACTTCATGTACATACAAAACAGCACAAATATGGATTTTGGATGGCTCTTATTTTGTAATTCCACATCAGACTGTCCTGAAACGGTGTAGTTGACACTGTGAGAAGGTGTACTCTCCATCTGCAGTGAAATTGGTCTGTGGAAACTAGGACTTTACTTTTTATGTGTTACTTCATGGACATACAAAACAGTGCAAATATGAATTTTGGGGGGCTCTTATTCTGTAATTCCACATCAGACTGTCCTGAAACGGTGTAGTTGACACTGTGAGAAGGTGTACTCTCCATTTGCAGTGAAATTAGTCTGTGGAAACTAGGACTTTTCTTTTTATGGGTTTCTGAATGTATAAACTGTGTGTTTGAGGACTTTTACTTTGTTATTCGGTATCACACAGTGACAGGCTGCGAAGTGTACTATAATTTTCAGGTGAAATTGGGTTGTAAAATGTGTATTTATTTAGGTCCTTTTTTTACACATGCAGACTTTTAGTTTGTAATTCGGCATCATATAGTGACAGGCTGTGAGGTGTACTATGATTTTCAGGTGAAATTGGGTTGTGAAATGTTTATTTATTGATTTATATTTAGGTCTGTTGTTTTTATTTATTCAGGCAGACTTTTATTTTGAAATTAGGCATCATACAGTGACAGGCTTTGAGGTGTGTACCATCTTTTACTGGTGAAACTGGGTTGTGAAATGTTTATTTATATTTAATTATTTGTGCCTGTTGTTTTTTTTAATTATTATTCAGGCAGACTTTTATTTTGGAATTCGGCATCATACAGTTACAGGTAAAATATTTGTTTTATTTAATCAGACTGTCGGACTGAATAAATTAATGTATTCGTGTTCACCGGAAGATCACTTGTTTTCATATCAGTTCTCTGACGGTCCTATCGTAATAGCCAAGGTATGCGCGCACCCCAAAATAACGTGGCGGATAGATTGACTGTGTGCTTACCGGTGTTTGACATGCCTCACATTCTGAAAGAGAAAACTCAGAGCTTCCCTTATTTCAGGGTTAACATACTCAAGAGTTTTCACTTAACCTCCGTTCTGAAACGGGACCCTGGTAGCCTATCCACGAGCACAACACACAATGCGAAAATAAAGCTAATTCGATGAATTTCTGTCGAGTATAAAGCTATTAGAGCTGGACAAATTGAAACTGCGTCACGTCATTTGTTTGGTTTATGTCGACCTAAAGAAAGGTTGTATCTAATGTTTTACAATGGTTTTACTATGCACGAGCACTACACACAATGCGAGCGTGATAAAACATAATACAAATTAATTTCTGTCGAGTATAAAGCAATCTACAGCTGGACAAAATGAAACTGCGTTTTCATAGACCAGAAGAGAGACTGTATGTTACCTTGGTCGAGTAATACTGAACATACTGACATCGCAATGTAGAGAAGCTTCATTTTCGACACTTTCCGTCCTAAAACTGACTGCAGATTCTGTAAATAGTGATGTTACGTCTGACACCGACGCTCCGAAGCGTGCTTCAAACTCGAACAGGTGTTAATATTCTGTTCCTGTGACAAAACTGTTCCAATGGGCGGAGGCGGAGCATGCATATTCATGAACATTCGCCCAGCTGTGGGCGCGCCTTTGAAAGAGTAGCATCTGCCTGCACAACCGGAGGCTGCATTTTCAGGAACGCAGTCCTAGGACCGCATTTCTAGGACCCTAGGTTTTTATTGACCTAGCGAATTAGAGGACCAGCAAAGATGGATGACGAGTGTGAGTATCACATGTGAATCAGTTTTTATTTTAACATTTAAACAATCGTAATGCATTTCATTGGAAAGTTAACGTAGAAAGGATCGTGATTTGCTAAATAGTTTGAATGCATAGCTATCATACGTATTTAAGATAGTGCTGTAAATGAATTGTTAGCACATTCGTTTAACTAAACTTGCATGAAAGCTTGTGTTGACTTAGTGACAGCACAATTGTGTCTTAAGACAACTGTATTGCGTTCGTTGTGAAAGCTTGTTAGTTACTCGTTGTTTTTTTCTTCCTTTTAAGAGTAAGTTAAAATAAAAGTAATGTTTTAGCTGTCACGTGCTCACAGTCAGCCTGTTTAACGTTAGCACACAATACATGACATGTTAAGAGTACGTCTCTTCATTTTGGCATGGTTTTATAATGTTGATTGAGACATATGACGTTTTTAAAGTCAGGTATAACAGGCCATCATAATAATTGACTGTTAAAATACCACGTGTTAGATTGTGTCATGTATTGTGTACTGTACTCTATATGAAGTGCTTTCAAGGACACAGCTCAGGGCAGGCAGAAGTATAACAAAAGATTAATTAATTGGTCAAGTCCTAGACTTAGCCCTAATTTATGTCTATTTATTTATATAAAATTAACTTGTTGAAAAGAGGGGAGAGCAGTTGGTAGGTAGTGCTGCTGCATTCATCACAATGTGTGCTTTAAATATTTAAAGGACAGGAAAAGTCATATTATTGTAGAAATAACATGTTATTTCTATTCAGATTTCTTGCCTCTTTCTCTATAAAAAAAAATTTCTCGGTTCAGATGCGCTTTATTGACATGAATGTTTCAAGAACCTGTTCACCCAAATCTTTGAACAGTATGCAATAACAGTAATATGAACATTATTTGGTATGAAGATTGATATAATTTTGTATTGTACACTCTAAAAAAAAAGGCTCGTAATCATAGGGGAACCTTTTTTAGTGCTATATAGCACCAATTTTGGTGCTTCAGTGGTTCTTCAGCGGTTCTTCAGAGGTGCTATATAGCACCTTAGTCAAAGAACCGGTGAAGAACCTCTGAAGAACCGCTGAAGAACCTCTGAAGAACCACTGAAGCACCAAAATTGGTGCTATATAGCACTAAAAAAGGTTCCCCTATGATTACGAGCCAAGAACCATTTTTGGTGCAATATAGAACCTTTTTTTTTTTTAGAGTGTATATAATGTGTGTGCTCTGTGGTGACTAAGATTAGAAAAATTGAAATTTGAAATTAACAATTAGAGAGTTGAACAAGTTCAACTCAATGTTCCTTATTTCATTAACTTCTCTATCTTTCTCTCTCTTAGGAGTCAGCGAAGACGTTGTCCATGAAGTTCTTCCTATGTGCTTCACGTCATGAACAAATTAGTTTTTGTGTGTGTTCAAATTCAACTGTTGAAATATATTATTTTATAAAATATACACAATCTTAAATCTACCCCAGAGTCATCCTTGTGTATTCCCTCTGTACTTAAAAATGTGATTGACTGAAAAGGCTATACCATTCCTTGTTTATTTTACTTGATGAGTTATTCAATTATGCAACTTGGACCAAATAATTACTCAACATTCCTAGAAACCAGATTTATTTGCAATAAAGAAAGTAGTATTTGGGTGTAATAAACCTTTAAAAACCTCAAAAAAAAGGGTTAAAATACTGCCTTGGTGGCCAGGCACGTGCAGAGGGGGGGGCTTTGGGTGCTCGAGCCCCTGCCCTTTTTCAAAATGAATCAAAAGTGCCCCTCTCAGACAAATATCAATGATAATATTGTGGTCAATAAAACTAAATAAATGTGATTATTATAACATGACAATGCATACAATAGTAACGAACGGCTCAAAAGTCGGACAATTTCTGTTGAGGCGTTGCCTTAACGCGTTGCTATGGGTTGCGTGCGTTTTGATTGACAGCTGATTTTCCACTGTTCGGAAGCGGCTCTCGAGCCAAATATGGTCCTTTCAGAGAGTGTGTGGCCTCACGGGAAAAAAGTAAACCAATATTTTTTTTTTCATCCATAATCAGAGCTAATGTGTTGATTTAATTACAAAGCTATATATGAGCTATTTATTTTAAAGTATTACACAATTCACCAATGCCCGTTTGTCATGTATATACACCAACCAATCGTGATCTGGCAAAGCAAGTTCAAATTCCATTGGGCGATGTGAAGCGGTAATTTTCTGTTCTTATTCATAAATCGGCTGAAAATTACATGGACAGACGAACTAACGTTTGTGGAACAATTTCCTGCGGTTTGGCTCATTTTATAAATTGCATCACTGACAAAATGGATTTTAACAGACAACAAACAAATCCCTGCACAAAACCACATCAGCAAAAGTCGCATTAATGGTAAGTAGTGTTAAATTCACTTGTGTTTATGTAGCCTATATTGATACATCATTTACTATTTCATGAAACTATCAAAGTTAACAAAACCCAAGTGCCACCGGCACCTACAGGCCTATTAAGTGAAGTGTGGCGAAATGGTTACATGAAAGGACTTTATTATATTACCATTTTTGAATATTATGCAGCATTATGAAATAAGTCTCTTATGTTTATCAAGCCTGCATTTATTTGATAAAAAACAGCAATATTGCGAAATATATTAAATAATGGTTTTCTATTTTAAAATAATTTAAAATATAATTTATTCCTGTGATCACAGCTGTATTTTCAGCATCATTACTCCACTCTTCAGTGTCACATGGTCATTCAGAAATCATTCTAATATGAGGATTTAATGTCAATGATGGAAACTGTGATACTCTTTTAAAGATTCTTTGATTAATAAAAAGTTAAAAAGAACACAATGTAATAATATTTCACAATATTAGGCTACTGTTTTTTCTGTATTTTTGATTAAATAAATGCAGGCTTGATGAGCGTAAGGATATATATATATATATATATATATATATATATATATATATATATATATATATATATATATATATATATATATATATATATATATATATATATACACATATACATATATATATATATATATATTTACATATTGCCCCTTTTTTACATTTGAGCCCCTGCCCCTGACGAACTCTCTGCACGGCCCTGTTGGTGGCACTTGTTTCAGATCTCCAAAACTAGGGTCCTGGAAATGCGTTCCTGGGATTGCGGTTCTCCGATTCGGTAGGTGGCGCTGTCCCAAAAAAATAGGGTCCTAGAAATGCGGTCCTGAAAGTGCAGCCTCCGGTATTGCAGCCGGATAATGTTGCTTTGAAACACAAACAAACGAATGGATTGAAAGGTGTTGTTTTATCATGGGATCACAACATGTTCGAATGATTATTTCGATAAGGCAATACAGCCGAATGGACACGAGCCACATTTACAAGGCCAACAACTGTTTAAAATCTTTACATAAAATGCTAAAATGATCGGCTTTGCATGTGCGTTTATCAGAACGCTTTTTATTCATGGTTTTGTCGTCTTTTTTGCTGTGTAACCTTAGGGATAAAAAGCACAACTAATCGAGCACGCATTTCTGTTTTTTCTAGTTGTTTTTCACATCGTTTTGACGTTGTAAACGGTGTCCTGATAGTTATTTATTTTGCAGCTCTGACTGAAAGGAAAAATATTTGTTCTCTGACTTTCTTTGTGTTTACTCTTGTCAGTTTTCAACCACTTGTTGGGTCATATATTGACACAATACTCATAGGCTACTTTGGTTATTAAGTTATCCAAATGATTTGGCTAACACTTGTTTTTTTATTTTACTCAGGATTCGTTCTATGAATGTAGTGCTGTACAAGTAAGAAACATTTTAACAAGTATAGCTATTCACACAAAGTATTCATTGTTCTGAGCTGAGTGATTTTCTTTACAGGTATTTTCCTGTGTTAAAATGCAAATCAAGAGAAACATGTATTATTAATTAGAGAACATATGAATTGTTACATAAAAACACGCATCAAAGACAGAAACTTCAAAAACCCTCTGCTACATTATACAAGTAGGCCTAGCTGTGCAATATCATTGCAGCATCAAAGTAGAGTTAATATAAGGCTATTATTTCACAACCTTCATTATATGCACAAAATCACGAGTGTGTGTGTGTGTGTGTGTGTGTGTGTGTGTGTGTGTGTGTGTGTGTGTGTGTGTGTGTGTGTGTGTGTGTGTGTGTGTGTGTGTGTGTGTGTGTGTGTGTGTGTGTGTGTGTGTGTGTGTGTGTGTGTGTGGGTTTGGTGTTTAGCCAGGGGTTATTTTTACAAAGACTTATGTAAGAACAAAAAATTCCATAAGGAAACAGGATTTATAGCTGTTACTCCAGCAGATGGCGCTGTTGTAAGGCATACGGCTTAATTTCCTCTATGTACCGAAGCTAATTTATCATTTTTAAAGGTATAAATAATGCAGGAGGCTATTGTTATCTAAAACAATTACTTTAAAGATATCTTGAACTGGATTTATGACTTTATTCTTGTCGAAAGTATTTGTGGCCATGCAGCAAAGTACACAAGAAAGAGAGAGAAAATTAATAATTATTTTGCATTATACAAATTAAATGTGTTAAACTGGCAGAACCAGTCAAACGGGTGTAAGAGAACAAAGGAAGTGCTGACTGATTCTCTGTCCACCTGCTCGCGAAAATAAAAACATGAGCATTGCACGAACTTAAACTATTGTAATGGACTGAATTAGGATACCATTCATGAAGTAACTTTATTCTGTGAATGTGTGTGATGATGCTTTTACACCTATGCATTCGGCAGAGACATTTATCCAAAGCAATTTGCATCACATTCATATGCAAGGTACACATTTTCAATTCATGCATTTTCTACATGAATGCATTTGCTACGTACACCAATCAGGCATAACATTATGACCTAATATTGTGTTGGCCCCCTTTTTACCGCCAAAAAAGCCCTGCAGGGACTCCTCTAGACCCCTGAAGGTGTGCTGTGGTATCTGGCGCCAAGATGTTAGCAGCTCAAGGGTCAAGGGTCAAGCCAAACATCACTTGTCTCTTCATCAGACACATATCCTTCAAGAATGATTTTATGTTCAATATTAAAATAAGAATGAATGATAATCAAGTTATAACAGTGTCCTACATTTGATAAATCAGTTCTCTATATTCAAGGAGTGATTTTGAATATTGTAGTGTTTTAGTTGCTCTGTGCTTTTGAATCCAGCTCTGATGTCTGTGTCAAGATGTGCTGACAGGCAAATGTCCTTGGTGTTTGAAGTGAGAAGAGCTCAGCATGTGTTAACTGTATGTCTTCCTAAAGCGACCCCCGGGGTCATCTATGTTACAGCTATGTGACTCTTTTGGGGACTCAAAATGTAACAGAAATGTACCTCTCTGATATACTTTTCTTTCTTTATAGAATAGAATAAAGTCACTTCTGTACTAAATGTAGTATCAGCATGTTTTGCAGATTCAGCTTTGTTGATAGTTAGTTAAGATGTCCCGACCTTGATGGAAACTGGTATTCTCTGGAGTATTGTGTGTGTGCGTTGTATGATTTGTGCAGATCCAGTATTGGAGATGGTCCTTTCGGCAGACGATTCTAGACTTGGAGGCGTCTTTTCTATGACCTCCGAGGTCACTGGGGACTAATCTGGGCCTGGGCGACATCAAGTCTACGCATTTTTAGAGATATATGCTCCTATCTGTCTACGTGTGGAAAGTTGCTTACGTTGCATGTTGTTAGAACCAATCAGAATCATTTCCACATGGCAGTAATGACGTGTCTAGACCTTGAAAACAGTATAACTGTTCAGAAAATTGTATGTACGTTAGACGGAGGCGGGGAGACTGTTAGAGGGAGCCCGGCCTACGAACTCCTCTTGAGCTGGCTTCTGCTGATGAAACTGCAAACTATTCTTCAGTAAAATTTTCTTTAATTAATCTGACTCCTGACTCCTGGTCTTCATTTTTCACTACTGGTTCTGGGTCCTAAGCTGTTACCCCAACACAGCAGATCCTTTAAGTCCTGTAAGGTGCGAGGTGGGGCCTCCACGGATCAGACGTGTTTGTTTAAGACATCCCAAAGATGCTCGATTGGATTGATATCTGGGGAATTTGGAGGCCAAGTCAACACCTCAAACTCGTTGTGCTCCTCAAACCATTCCTGAACCATTTTTGCTTTGTGGCGGCGCATTATCTGCTGAAAGAGCCACAGCCACCAGGGAATACTGTTTCCATTAAAGGGTGTACATGGTCAGCAACAATGCTTAGGTAGGTGGTACGTGTTAAAGTAACATGCACATGGATGGCAGGACCCGGGGTTTCCCAGCAGAACATTGCCCAAAGCATCACTGCCTCCGCCGGCTTGCCTTCTTCCCATAGTGCACCTGGTGCCATGTGTTCCCCATGTAAGCAACGCACACACACCCGGCCATCCACGTGATGTAAAAGAAAACGTGATTCATCAGACCAGGCCACCTTCTTCCATTGCTCCGTGGTCCAGTTCTGATGCTCATGTGCCCAATGTTGGTGCTTTCGGCGGTGGACAGGGGTCAGCATGGGCTCCTGACTGGCCTGCAGCTATGCTGCCCCATACACAACAAACTGTGTTGCACTGTGTATTCTGACACCTTTCTATCAGAACCAGCTTTAACTTCTTGAGCAGTTTGAGTTCCAGCTCGTCTGTTTGATCGGACCACACGGTCCAGCCTTCGCTCCACACGTGGATCAATGAGCCTTGTTCGCCCATGACCCTGTCGCCGGTTCTCCACTGTTCCTTCCTTGGAGCACTTTTGATAGAGACTGACCACTGCAGACCGGGAACACCCACAAGAGCTGCAGTTTTGGAGATGCTCTGACCCAGTCGTCTAGCCATCATAATTTGGCCCTTGTCAAACTCGCTCAAATCCTTACGCTTGTCCATTCTTCCTGCTTCTAACACATCAAAATGTTCACTTGCTGCCTAATATATCCCACCCACTAACAGGAGCCCTGATGAAGAGATCATCAGTGTTATTCACGTCAACTGTCAGTGGTCATAATGTTATGCCTGATAGGTGTATGTCAATGCAGCTTCAATGAGACTCGCATACGTCAAACTGAAAGTAGAAGAATTAATTTCAAGGGAAACAAGATTTTCAGGCCCTCACTATGGTGGCATTTGAACATAGACAATATTTTTTTAAACCACAGACTTATAGAAAACCACAGCGCATTCTTTTTCTAGCGCAGAGAATGATCGCAATTCACCGACTGTGACACCAGCAGCTGTGTCAAAGTGAAACTTCTGTGGTCTCATTTATTTACAAAGAAAATTTATTTTTACCTGGTGGATGGAAAACCTGTGTATGTGTGATTGGACACAAGTTGATGTGTGTGTCAGTCGTTTGTGGGTAAAGAGTGTCTTATTTCCTCTCCCTGTTATTATGAACCTCACGATCAGACTTCCTTTTTCACGAAAACAGCTTTACAGACACTGATGTTTGAGAAAAAGTCAAATAAGAGTCATAGGTAACACATACTCATCATTTTAAATCATTCACACATTAATAAATTAAGTTATATTTTCATTCCATGACATTAATTATTCCAGTTACAAACACACACACACACACACACACACACACACACACACAAACACACAGAGCGATATTGCTACAAAAAATAATGAATGACTAAAATAATAAACTAGCATAATAACTGCCTGTGGTATAGCATGTTTTCTGCCCCTATAGAGTGAGTCTAATGCTATTGTAGTGTAATTTCGATGAAACCCAGTGTGTGGTCAGTGAAGGGTGGTCGAGTCCTGTTGGGGGAGGATCCACACACACACACACACACACACACACACACACACACACACACTAGATTAATGTCACACTTCTGTCAAGTGAAAACAGAGTTCTTTCAGAGATTTTCACTAATGTTACAGTGCTCCAGGAAAATGGTTCATGCGTGCGTTTTGTTCAGCTTGTGTTTGTGGCAACTGGATGGTAAGTAACAAATGTTTAATGCGTTTCATGCTTTTGATTTATACAAAGTAATACGTTGGATTTATGATCTTTTGGATTTAGGTCTGTCATTATCGATCACATGAGGGACAGATTCAGTCAGCCTGTTCATAAGCTCATCAAATCCATAAAAATTGACTGAAGAATATCCCATTCAAATATTTGAACAAAATATAGTTTTAGTTTAGATGTTTAGATGTTTTTTGTATTTAGCAAAATTAGTGGGCAAACATTTTGGAACCATCAGAATCTCTTATTGCAAACTGCAAAGACCATGAGTTTTATAGGAATATTGTTGACCTTTTAATCTGTGACAAACTCTCTGTTCTTCAGGTGTGTTTGCTGATACAGACGGACTGAAGTCAGTGTCAGTGATGGAGGGAGATTCAGTCTCTCTAAACTCTGATCTTACTGAAATGATGGATAATGATCTGATTGTGTGGAGATTTGGAACTGAAAACACTTTAATAGCTCAAATAGATGTAACAGCCAATAGCATGACTGTATATGATGATGTTCCTGATGGGAGATTCAGAGACAGACTGAAGCTGGATCATCAAACTGGATCTCTGACCATCACAAACATCACAACTGAACATGCTGGAGATTATCAACTAAAGATGATCATAAATCCGAGCAAGAGTTTCAATGTGACTGTCCATTGTGAGTGTAATATTTTGTAATATTTGTTAATCACTTAGACATATCCTAAATATATGATGTTTCAATTTTAAAATGGTAAATTCTAAGAGACACAATCAATAATTATTCTCATACTGGCATCTCAGTGTAATTTTTTTATATATCTGAAAATCACAAACACTAATTCAGCAGATAATATAATTATTGTTTCTAATGTTTTCAGCTCTTCTGCCTGTTCCTGTCGTCAGCAGAGACTGTTCTTCTTCATCATCATCATCATCATCATCATCATCATCAAATTGTTCACTGGTGTGTTCAGTGGTGAATGTGAGTCATGTGACTCTCTCCTGGTACAAAGGAAACAGTTTATTGTCCAGCATCAGTGTGTCTGATCTCAGCATCAGTCTCTCTATACCTCTGGAGGTGGAATATCAGGATAAAAACACCTACAGCTGTGTGCTCAACAATCCCATCAGCAACCAGACTCAACATCTGGACATCAGTCGACTCTGTCACACATGTGCAGGTACAGCAGTTATTATATTATTGTTCATTGACTGTTGATAATAAAGACTGGAGCTGGTTTCAATGATTGATGATAAAACAAATGTTCAGCATTTGTTTGCTTAGAAATTACATTGATTCCTAACTGTTGAACTATGTTCTCTCTTCTGTGTTTATTCAACATAAAGATCTCTGTTATAGATTATTTATATACACATGTTGTGTATACAGCTCAGATTCGAGTCTTGGTGACTTGATAGGATTTGGTTTTGGAGTCTGATGCGATCCTCCAGCGTCCGTCCTGTGGTCATTGTAATCGTATCATTGGAGGACATTTTACCCTCAATCTTCCCAATCATGATGTCCTTTTCCAGTGATCTTTCCCTTCAAACCACGTGACCAAAGTACATCAAATCCAGTTTCATAATTTGTGCTTTGAGTGCCATTTCTGGTTTGAATTCCTCTGATTGACTTGTTGGTCCGCATGATTCTTCTCCAGCACCATATTTCGAATGAGTCAATCTTCCTTCAGTCTTGTTTCTGGATCAACATGAGGAATACATAGAAGAATATGAGGGTCTGAACTAGTCTCATCTTCGTCAGCAGTCGGACGTCTTTGCTTTTGAATATTTTGTCTAAAGACTTCATAGCCATCTTGCCCACCACCAAATGATGTAATATTTAATGAGTTCTAGTCAAATCAGTGGTCACAAGATCACTTAAAAGGTTCATACTCGAAACAATCTGAATTTCTTCTCCATTGAGCTCACGATCTTGGTCTTCCTCATGTTCAGTTCTAGTCCCATCATTTGACTCTCTTCTCTTGACCTTCCTCAGCAGATGTTCTATATCTTCCCTATTTTCAGTGTTGTGTCGTCAGCATTGATTTTTACTGTAACCCACAGTTGAATGGAATAAACTAGAAACTGATTTAAATGTAAAGCAGCAAAGTACTACTAACTGTGATGTTGGCATTAGATCACACTAATAACTGTCTCTCTCTATGGTTACAGACTCAGTGTCTCTGATAGTGTTGATCTCTGCTGCCACCGCTGGATCTCTGCTGATTGTTGCTGTCATTGTGATCTTCTGCATCTGCAGGAAATGTAGAAAAACCCATCAAGAAGGCAAGTGTTAAATCATAAACAGCTGTTGAATTTGTTAAAGTAATAAGTGTTATAACAAATTATAATATACTTTAATAGTTCCTAGAGGTGTAACAATACCCTCATGTCACATTTCGATACATATCACGATACAATATTATTGTGATACTCCAAGACATATGGTAAAAGTTTATTTAAAATACTAAATTTGGTATTCAATTGGGGGTGGAAATGAATAGCCTCAGACTTAGTGCCCAATGTACAGAACAATGGTGACACCAGAATAAAAATATTCATGATTCTGAAGCTGAAAATACAGAGTTATTTTAGATAAATATGCCTGCACTCTGTCACTGACTATATTTAAATAACTTAGGCCACATTTTATTGGCAACATAAGACATTTGGCATTATCAGGACTAGGGCTGTCAAAATATCAGATGTTTCACACCACAGTTATCGTCGCCAAAAAAATTCACGGAAAAATGTCGGATATCTATAGAAACATTGGGGGAAAAACAATGTTAAATTCATCTCTACTTTGTTTATTATGTGTTTTGTTTTCTTTTTTGCCAATGAATCACATTGCATACTACAACAATTGAGACTATGGCTTTCTCTGGCATCTTTGACTGCCTAAAAAATAACCAGGAGAAAAAATACTGTCAAGTTCAACAGTAGGCTATTATAAATAAACTTTACAACACTAATACCTTAACCTGTCAACTTGCATCCCCATTTGGAACCCAAATCCAAGAAATAGCATACCCTAAAGAAATGGCATAGCCTAATTAAAATACAAATAAAATGTCTTATCACGGAATGAGGCAGAACGGTTGTTATTGTAGCCTATAGCTATACAGTGAGAAATGCTTTGTTGATTAGCATTGCATTATAAAATCTAAATTATTCTTACAAAAATAACCAACATGGCTCGAAGAACACAGATAAACCATATACTGTCTCAATGGTGTGTTAATTCTCTTCATGTTTAATCAGTACAGTTCAATCATCTCTATCTGCGTTTTATTCTGCTGTAGCTGTCCATATTAAAGGTCCCCTTCTTCGCGATTCCATTGTTCAAACTTTAGTTAGTGTGTAATGTTGCTGTTAGAGCATAAATAATACCTGTAAAATTATAAAGCTCAAAGTTCAATGCCAAGCGAGATATTTTATTTAACAGAAGTTCCCTTTCAAAGCCTACAGCGAACGGCTGGCTTGGACTACATCCTGGTACTTCCTTCTTTAATTACGTCAGTAGAGCAGTAGAACAGACTAACCTCCGCCCACAAAGAAACGCGAAAAAGGGGGCGCGGTCTTGTTGCTGTCCCACGTGGAGAAGCGGACGGTCGCGTGGAGAAAAGGAAGTGTTGCGTTGAGTGTGTTTATCGCCATGTCATCGAGACGCTGTTATTTTCATCCAGGAGTCAAATCACCTTTGTTTGGCTTTCCCAGGGACGCTGTAGAGATTATTGAACGCATACATCTCTCCGTTAAGAGGCGTGACCTTTCCAACGTGTGCTAAGCTGCTGTCAAATTACAACACAGGAACCGCTTTCACGTGCGCTAAGCTGCTGTCGAATCACAGCACAGGAACCGCTTGCACAATCAGAACTCGTTACGTGTTTCTGAAGGAGGGACTTCATAGAACAAGGAAATCACCAGCCGTTTTTAGGACAGTGGAAACAGCGGTATACAGATAAGTAAATAGTGTGAAAAATACTGTGTTTTTTTACACGCGAAACATGAACACATGTTATATTGCACACTGTAAACACAATCAAAGCTTCAAAAAAACACGAAGAGCGGGACCTTTAAGGATTTCCTAAAGTTGAATCCTTCTATGGGTCTCAGTTGTGGACTTTCTGCTCGAGGGCGCCCTCCGATGTCGAGTATGAATGAAACAAATAGGTTTCAAATCAATGAGGCCTATGACCGTTCAGTAAAAAACAAAAACAAAAAAAAAACACTAAACCTGTGCTAACTGAAAGAAAACAAGTTGACAAAAAGATGGAATCCAAGATTTGCTGGAAATACAGCAAAATCTTGGATTTACAAGCGATTTTTAAAAGGCTGGGAACACCCAATTAGTAAAAGGCCAAGTCACCTTATAGTGCTTTATACAATACAGATTATTTCAAAGCAGCAAGGGTTGATGGATTAAACACTGAATAATATGTTGGGTTTGGCAGTTATCTACATAGTGACATTGGGCAGCGCTCTTTAATCGTCGCAAATATTCTTCATTAAATCACAGAAATGCAAATAGGAATCAGCTTCCTCTACACTCAGCTTCCTGTTCAGATGAACATCTCTATTTCTTCAATTCAAATTTAATTTCATCATACAAAACATGTTAATTACTTCAATAAAACATTCTTCTGGGTTTGAATTATGTGCAAATTATGTCTTTCTGAATGTATGTATAAAAGTGACCCTGTGACTGGTGGGTAAGTGAAAGTCAAAAATGAATCAGTTAGTTAATATCAAGAAGCAATGTGTGCATTAACAATTTTGACATCCCTAAAAACACACACTATATTGCCAAAAGTTTTGGGATGTTTGAATTTTTGACCATTCTTCTAGAAGCGCATTTGTGAGGTCAGGCACTGATGTTAGACGAGAAGGCCTGGCTCTCAGTCTCCACTCAAATTCATCCCAAAGGTTAAGTTCCTCCACACCAAACTCGCTCATCCATGTCTTTATGGACCGACTCTTTGTGCACTGGAGCACAGTCATGTTGGAACAGGAAGTGGCCGTCCCCAAACTGTTCCCACAAACTTGGGAGCATGAAATTGTCCAAAATGTCTGCAGAAGCATTAAGAGTTCCTTTCACTTGAACTAAGGGATCAAGCCCAACCCCTGAAAAACAA
Organism: Gobio gobio; assembly: GCF_949357685.1. Taxonomy (NCBI): domain Eukaryota; kingdom Metazoa; phylum Chordata; class Actinopteri; order Cypriniformes; family Gobionidae; genus Gobio; species Gobio gobio. The sequence goes on from NC_137120.1 coordinate 8,541,203, forward strand.
CCCCACACCATAATCCCCCTCCACCAAACTTTACACTTGGCACAATGCAGTCAGGCAAGTGCCGTTCTCCTGGCAACCGCCAAACCCAGACTCGCCCATCAGATTACCAGACAGAGAAGCGTGATTGGTTACTCCAGAAAACATGTCTCTACTGCTCTAGAGTCCAGTGGCGGCGTGCTTTGCATCCCACACTTTGCATTTTACTTGGTGATGTAAGGCTTGGGTGAGCTACTCGGCCATAGAAACTCAATCCATGAAGCTCTACACACTGTTCTTGAGCTGATCTGAAGGCCACATGAAGTTTGGAGGTCTGTAGCTATTGACTCTGCAGAAAGTTGGCGACTTCTGCGCACTGTGACCCTCAGCATGTGCTGACCCCGCTCAGTGTTTTACGTGGCTTACCACTTAGTGGCTGAGTTGCTGTTTTTCCCAATTGCTTCCACTTTGTTATAATACCACTAATAGTTGATGTGGAATATTCAGTAGTGAGGAAATTTCACGAATGGACTTATTGCACAGGTGGCAACCAATCACAGTACCACGCTTGAGTTCACTGAGCTCCTGAGAGCGACCCATTCTTTCACAAATGTTTGTAGAAGCGTCTGCATGCCTAGTGCTTGAGTTATACACCTGTGGCCATGGACGTGATTGAAACACCTGAACTCAATGATTTGGAGGAGTGTCCCAATACTTTTGGCAATATAGTGTGTATGATGTAAAGAACCAGATCTAGTTAATAACATTGAGTTTTGTTGTTTTAATAAATGTATTTATTATTTGACATCTTATCATTCAAACAGTTGAGACTAGTGAAGAAGAAATCACTTACGTCGAGCCAACGTTCTACAAAAGAAAAGCACAGAAATCGGTAAGATCATTTATTACTGATTCATGTTATGTGTCTGTGTATCATTTCAGCAGTGAGTGTGTGTGTGTGTGTGTGTGTGTGTGATAGATCATTATACAGACAAACAGCACCTTATTAGATCAGCATTCAATGCGAGAAACAAATGCCATAATACTCACAACACTCATTCTACCATGTAACTAAAGAGTAACAGATAAACAATTAATATTTCCAGTGTTCAAAATGAGCCACTGATTAAGTTTTTCACAGTCCAAATCTACATACTGTGTGTGCTTTTACGATTTTTACAATGCTTTTGGGAAATCTATCATTTGTATTGGAATATATTTTTGGAATAAACTGTTTTTTTGCAAGCATTAGAAAGGCATGAGGAAACAAACAGAAGGAAACAATGCAAGTCTCTCACTCGCAGGCCTGTGGAGGTTTTGTGATACACTTCAGGCTGGTTTTACATCTGCGTATTGTAACATGATGTCAAGGACATGTATTTATTATTATATATTGTGTTTTTGACAGGAGGAGAAAGAGGACGATCATGTGGAGTATGAGCCCATCGCCATGAGAAGATGATCAAACTGGTGTGATCACATTCACAGAAACCTCAGAGTCTGCCGTTTCCTCTGAGCTCTTGAGTTGAGTTTTAAGATTCCTAAAGCGTGATATTCAATGATGGACTAGTGAAATTCTCTCTTAAAGTTTGTGCAAGGAGCATTCAAACGATCTATGATCTTAAATGACCTACAACTTTTTCATGTTTGACTTAAAGGGAAAGTTCACCCAAAAATGAAAATTACCCCATGATTTACTCACCCTCATTATTTACAAATCCTTGGGAACTTTTGGGATCACGAACAGCATTAAACATATCACACTGTGTAAGTGTTTTTTTGGATATTTTATTACAAAATATATATATATTGTGTGATGTGAAAAGCTTGTCTACTCTTCTGCTACACACTCAGAAGTGTGCACTTTTTCTTCACACAAAGCTGACTACACTCGCCGCGCTCAGTGATGCCAACTAAGCAGTTTTGTCGCTACAGCACAACTCGTTCTTCACACACAAACACAATCCACTGTCCAGTCACTGTAGATGATCTGAAGTTTTGTTGAACTTGTAGTGAAAATGTTCTTCCTCCACTCAACTCCTCCTTCCTCTGTGTGGTGAACGCGTGATGACAGCCCAAAAACCCTTCACACACAATGTTTTAGAACATCAGGACTGTCAGTATCAGCGTTGACCACTGACCACACCGACTGACTGATGCTGAACACTGAACACTTTATTCCTTTTCCAGCTCATCTGCCCGTTCCTGCAAATTAGATTAGATTAGATTAGATTAGATTAGATTCAACTTTATTGTCATTACACAAGTACAAGTACAAGGCAACGAAATGCAGTTTAGGTCTAACCAGAAGTGCAATAGCAGCAAGTGCAGGATATACAATGGATGCGTAAGTGCAGGACATGGATATGTACTGAATATGTATAAATATGTATAAATAGAGAGACGTTATTACTATAAACAGAACTGAATTTACAGGTGAATATGTACAGTGAATAAATATACAGATGGCTATTACTATAAACAGAATTTACAGGTGAATATGTACTATGAATACAATATACAGATGGCTATTACTATAAACAGAATTTTACAGATAGAGGTATACAATAATATGTTAGGCTAATATGAGGAATAGCAGTGGATTAGGGTAGTGCAATAAATTATGGACAGAGCTATCCGGAAAAAAAAGTGTAAAGTGCAGTGGAAAGTGGTTGCATATTACATTTAGAAGTACAGTGCAAAAATGCAAATGTAAACATTGGTACTATAAATACAGTCGGCAGTGCAAATGAGCATAATCCAGTTAAGATATGGCAGTGCAAGATGCATATGTAAACAGTTGTTACTGTGATAAACAGTCGGAAGTGCAAATAACAAAGTGAAGGAAGATGTGAGGTAGGAGAGTTATCAGTTTATGAGGGAAGTGGATCAACGGGGGTTTGAGTTCAATAAAGAGACAGCTCTGGGGAAAAAACTGTTCTTTAGTCTGCTGGTCCTGGTCCGGTGGATCCTGAAACGCCTGCCGGAGGGCAGGAGAGAAAACAGTCTGTGGGCTGGGTGAGAGGAGTCCTTGAGGAGGAAATCTTAATCTGTGAGGAAAAATCTGTTTGTTCTTCAGGTGTGTTTGGTGATTCAGTGTCAGTGATGGAGGGAGATTCAGTCACTCTAAACACTGATGTTACTGAAATACATGATGAAGACTTACTGTGGAAATATGGAGCTGAAAACTCTCTGATAGCTGAAATCAGTAGAGCTGCTGGAATCTTCTCCACATATGATGATGTTCTTGATGGGAGATTCAGAGACAGACTGAAGCTGGACGATCAAACTGGATCTCTGACCATCACAAACATCACAACTGAACATGCTGGAGATTATCAACTAGAGATAAATGGAGCGAAACTGACAACAAAAACATTCAGTGTTTCTGTCTATGGTGAGTGGAGACGTCATTTGTCTCATCCTTCAGATATTCAATTTTATAGTTTCAGATCATAGAAACATTCACAGTGATCACACTTAACACATTGAATGGCACAGAGATGTTGATTAGATTTATCCAGATTTGTTTATTCTCTTATGTTTTCAGCTCGTCTGCCTGTTCCTGTCATCAGCAGTAACTCTTCAAACTGTCCTTCATCATCGTCATCATCATCATCCTCAAATTGTTCACTGGTGTGTTCAGTGGTGAATGTGAGTCATGTGACTCTCTCCTGGTACAAAGGAAACAGTTTATTGTCCAGCCTCAGTGTGTCTGATCTCAGCATCAGTCTCTCTCTACCTCTGGAGGTGGAATATCAGGATAAAAACACCTACAGCTGTGTGCTCAACAATCCCATCAGCAACCAGACTCAACATCTGGACATCAGTCGACTCTGTCACACATGTGCAGGTACAGCAGCGACGATATTAGCATTTGTTCATTGAATTAATTTGTTACATTTATTGAGACATTATGAATCAGGCTTATGCACAATTCTTGAAAATGAATTGAATTTGAATTGATGTCAAAAACAGGATCTATAATTACAATTTGAATTTGAATTAAAGGAAGCAGAATTGAAATTCAATAAAAATTCAAAGAAATTCATATACATGTCCATCTTGCCATAGCAGCTTCCTCTGCACCTGTTGAGAGAATCTTTAGTGTTGCAGGAAAGATCTTCAGACCAGAATGGTCCAGACTCGATGATAAAACATTCGAGGAGCGATTGAGAATTAGATGCAACAGTGTTGCTAAGTGAGTTTTGCATTGGAATAAATGACAACTGCATTTACAACGACTTTGTGTTATTTGATTACTTTGAAATGAAAATAACACTTGAACAAAACCAGTGATGCCAGTAACACGTTACTTAGTAACACGTTACTCTAATCTGACTACTTTTTTCCAGTAATGAGTAATCTAACGCTACTCTAATCTGACTACTTTTTTCCAGTAATGAGTAATCTAACGCGTTACTATTTCCAAACCAGTAATCAGATTAAAGTAACTTATACAAGTCACTGTGAGTTACTATTTTTGTCATTTTCCTTAGCAAAAATATATATTTTTGCTTTCTTCTTGCGTCTCGAGGAGAGTATTTATGTTAAGCGAAGTCAAGAAAGACCGTCTTTATTAAATTTTTTATTAAAACATGTTTTTTTTTTCAGGAAATATTTTATAAAATGTCAGGAGATACATTTTTGAACGTTACGGTTAAAAATGCACTTCCAATAAAGTGAGTGTTGGCAAAAATGGTTGTCATTTTTATGTTGAGGCGGCAGGGGTGTTGTCGGCAACTGCTGAATGTAACTAATAAAGTAACTTGTAATCTAACTTAGTTACTTTTAAAATCAAGTAATCTGTAAAGTAACTAAGTTACCTTTCAAAGGAGTAATCAGTAATCAGATTACTTTGTCAAAGTAACTGTGGCAACACTGAACAAAACCAATTAAACTACATTGAGGGGGTAATTTATTTCAAGAATTTGATCATTATCAATATTTTAGAACAAAATGTATGCAGGGTTGAGGAGTGACTACACTGTAAAAATGAATGTATAGAAATGTATAGAAAATATTGAGAACATTTCACTAATAAAACCAAGAGATACATTTTCCAATTTTTTTTTAAGGAAATGTAAGCAATTTTGAGGCTTCAATCGAAGAACCGATTAAGCTGATAAAATTTAGGAAAATAAGGTTAACTATTTATTTTAAGAGAATTAGCTAAATTATGCAGTTTTATTTAAAGACACCATTGTTAGTTCCCAGCATGGTTTGCATATGGCTGGAAATGGAGAGTTAATATTGAAATTAAGTGTTATTTTATGTGTTTTTGAGTGAAGGGAAACATCTGTTAATGCCATGAACTGGCTTTTTTCATTTTTTTATACTGTTGTCTGAGGTCAACTTATGACGTTTGCGTGGTTTTTACATTCAGAAACATCATAACGAATAAGTAATAGGGAGGGGAAGGAGGCGGGAACCGGCGAACCTTTAAAAGACTTTAATCCAAAAATGTAAAAAGTAAAAGCGGCAGCCCCTCACGGACGACTGCCATGCACATACATAAACAAAACGTAAACAAAACACAACGTAAAATCCAGGCCTGGTCCTCTCTTGTCCTTCACTGTCGTCGCTCCTCCTTTATGCTCCCGTCACTCCTCCGTGAGACACGAGGCCAATGCGGCATGCAGCTGGCGCTCATCATCCTTGATGACCGCGGCCTCGTCCTGCCTTTCACGCGGTTCTCTGGGAACCCTCAGCCTCGCTGGTCGCCACAGCTACTAACAGAAACAATGTGAAGTTTATCGTTTTAGTCACTGGCTTGATTCACTGATGCATTACACTCAGGGCATCAAGATGGCCAGCGGCGGGACTGACAGTATTAAACGCTTTAGAAAGAAAGTCTGCGTGAACTTGAATGATTAGCTACACATCAGAAATCACTGATCACAGATCAGGCATTAATGAACACTGTTACTCACTGTTTGTGGCGGTGCTGTCGAATCCATATGGTAAAAGTCTGTTTGTAAAGCCTGTGCTGACTAAAATAAACTTAATCCATTCTCCCCAAACTCTCTGGGCGGGCAAAGCAGAGGAAGGGGAGGTAACTGTTCCCCGTATGACGACCTACAGGGAAGATTCCAGATCGGCTCGTCTGAGCTCTCATTTTCTCAAAGGCAGAGCAGGACACCCAGAACTCGGTTTACACCTATCAGCATTTCTAGCCACTTGGGGACCATATACAGGCTTGGGCAGGGATGTCCAACGTCCGGCCCGCAGCTTGTCTATTAAAATATATTATATGTGGCCCGCCACGGATAATTTACAAATCGTGCAGTTTCACGATGTCAACGCAAGGTGGCAGTACTAGATTTTAGGCCAGGGAAACAGCGGCCAAAGTGGAACGAAACAGCGCTACTTGTGCGCAGCACAACCATAGACAGTAAAAGAAATGGACACAGCGACCCCATAGGCTTCGACGGGGAAAATTTAAGTCAGTTAGAAGTACTCACTTCCTGATGGCTGATGTACTGCGCAACCTCAGACTGAGCTTGACGATGGAGATGTGACGAGAGCAAACCAGTCTGACAGTGGCAAGTCTTCTAGTAGATGTGCAAAGTCAAATCTGAATCACCGAATCTTGCAGAGACAGAGAGAGTGAGCAGGAGCAACTTTTGATGAATGAAGCAGGATTTGCGACATCTCTATCGGCGTTTATGCCTCCACGTCCCCCCGATTGCCTCATAGATTGCCTGCGAGCTTCTCCTCGGGTCTATACGGTACAGCGCGACACAGTCGCGTGGTTATGACGCAATCGTTAGCCTACTTTTTACAAAAACGGCTTCTACGGGACGATAGTGTAAGATACAAGGTAATGGAGCCTTTTATACATTGTCGTGTTTCTTTAGAAATGAACAAATGGAGTCTTTAAACGCCTCAGATGTAAAGTTATTCGCTGTCAAAGTGAGGCCAAAATGAATGGGAGTCAATGGGATGCTAACAGCAGGTGATGACTTGGTTAGCAATGGCTGCCCCTATGGAAGGTACGCTCTCCAGGGGCCGCATTACCCCTTTGAGCACAACTCGCGAGCTCTGACTCTGAACAAAATGTGTTTACCTGCTGAGTGTCTCGATCACACGACCACTAAACAGCCCGTGAGAAGTGTTCAAGTTCGGCGCAGCGAATCTCTCTGTGATTTGATTTAATTTAAATCCAGTTAAACAGCACTGACTTAATCAACAACACTAACATGCAAATCAGCTGAGCCGATTCAGTTAAAATACTTTTCAAACAACAGTTCACCAACATTTATCATGTGTTTATTACTGTGGTAACTCTACCTGTAACCGTGGTAATTTGTCAGAAATGTAGGTTAATATCTAAATTTATTTCAGTTGTAATGTAGACATGTATTAAATGAGTAATAAAGGCCAAATTGCAGACTATTTTTGTCATAAACTTTCAGTTTTGTGCATTTGTATTTATATGTTTATAGACTAAATACCTTAAAGCCATTGTAGATATAGAATTGTTTTTTTTGTTTTTTTTTTGCCTTGTGTGCACTGCAAACAATGCTGTCATTTAGTATTTTTGTCTGGTTTCTAGTATAAATATATCTAAAATTCTTAAATCAAGATGTATTTACTAGATAAGTTAAATGACATTAAATATTTTCTTATTTTCTGGAAAATAAAATGAAATTGAAGAGTTTTTGGTTAAAACAAGCAAATATATCTGCCAAAGGGGTGAGAAAAATAATGTTTCTGTTTGGAATCTTGTTTCTGTCCCAAACAGAAACAAGATTATTTTTCTTATCCATTAGCAAATAATTTTGTTTGTTTCAAGCAAAAACTTGAACCCCCCCTGGAAAAAAGACAGAAATACCAAGTAAGAAAAGTATTTTTTGTAGTGTGGTTTTACCTGTGGTGATCTAAATAGAGCACTTATTAAATTTAAATAAGAATAGAGTTCTAACTCAGTAATAATATTTAAATTTCACCCATTTAAAAATTTTGGTTGATGAAAGTTTTACAGATATTGTTAAATATCTATACATTTCCTGTGTCCTATCTCAAGCTACTCTACTGTCAGCTCAAGCTTTTGTCAAATATATATATAATGACGTGTTTTGTTGAAACATGGAAACATGACAGATTTGACAAAAGCTTGAGCTGACAGTAGAGTAGCTTGAGATAGGACACAGGAAATGTATGTATACAGTATATATATATATATATAAAATAGAAAAGGGACCGGCCCCCAGGTATGTCCACAACATAGAATCTGGCCCCCTTTTAAAAAATTTTGGAGACCCCTGGGCTAGGGGAACTCATATTAATGTTAAAAATTAAAATTTCATGCCACGGGACCTTTAATTATCAGTTATGTTTGACATTTGAACGAATTTTAAGAATGTTGAAATTTTGACCGTTACCATAGTGCAGAAGAGTAGAGCTTATGGTTAGCTTGTGATGTGCATAACTTCAAATATTATTATTATGAAGCATGTTGCTTTGTTCAATGAGCAATAACTTTGCTAATGCTAGTGCAGTAACAGTTATTTCCTCTAATTTATACCTTTTTTTATAAAGTCAACTTAAATTAAAAAAGCACATTCCACTAATAATATTAAATTCATCATGTGCTATAGACTAAATCATTTAGGAAATTTTACTTAATTTATTCAGGTAGATTCCACACACACAAAAAAAAATTAAAAGGAAATTGCTTTGCATTGATAAAGTATAACCCATAACACATTTATAATGGGTAACTTATAACAGTAAGCAATTACATTTCTATAGTAACCTCCCTAACACCGAATGTATGTGAGATTCAACACATTATTTCTGTTGTGTGACTGTGTGGAATTGCTTTGAATTGCCATGAATTTAATTCCACTTCCTGTCATTCAAATTCAACTTCCTGTGGGGCGGAGCCAATTCAAATTCAAATTCATGAACTGAATGGAGCCCAATTCTGCATTTTGCACAAGCCTGTTATAAATGAGCTTCTGTCATCATTTAATCATGTCTTTCTAAACAGGTTTGATTTTTGGAGCACAAAAGGAGATTGTGCAAAATCTTTTTGGCTTTTTTATGCTGACTTTGAGTTTGTGGCAGCAAAACCATCTTGTTGCAAACCACAATTATGTTTTATAATTGCTCACTTGTTTTTGTTTTTTGTATTGTTTTTTTTTTTCAGAAGTCCACGCCCACTGTTGTGATTCTGTTGAAGCTGTGCTCCGATTGGTCGTCACTGCGCTGATGGGCGTGGCTGCTGCGGCTGCTGCTGTTCTTCTGCTCAATGACGTCAGAGCTACAAGAGCTAAAACAGAGAAAACAGAACCGATGTCATAAATATATTGTGATATATATTGGAGTTTTAATCAGTAAAGATTAAAAAATATGTGTGGTCTAATTGTTTAGGGGTTCGAAATAAAGTTTTGCTTACCAATGCTTTCCTTTGAATTGAATCATAAACAACCCAGTCTCATATAAAAACGTACCCTGACTACATTGGTCCAAAAGTGCAAAACATAGAGGGGTTACAATAATGGCCCTTGAATTGTATGACTGTTAATTTTTTTTTTGCCTATTCTTTTCCTCTTTTTTTGCGTCCAAGTCACGTGACTTTCAAGATTCCAGCCGAACAAAAAACATGGCGGACATTTCTCTCATTTTTAGTGGGAAAAAAATCTGTATTTTGAGTTAGTTTCTGCATAAAAATAAGTTTTTATTACATTTCTAGCAAGAAATATATATTTTATTTTCATAATATTCACTCAGTGAATGTACATAATCACTCGCTTGCTCGTTGTTGCGAAGCTTTTTCAGATCTCCAGAAATATGTGAAACTGTAATGTTTTGGTTGCTATGGACGCTGATATCAACACGTGAATGTTATCATGATGAAATTGTTTATTGGGTTATAATTTTTCCATTATGACATGTTGGAGTATGATTCTCAATTTAATCAGCCAGCATAGTTTTATTTACATTTATTTATTTATTTTTATTTAAGCTATTAAGACACTAATAGTAGCCCAACCCCGCCCCAAAACCTGCCCAAGTGCGTTATATGATATAAAACACAGAATATTACAGACAACGGGCACACTTTATTGAAAAAGTTCAAGTATTCCAACTGTTCAGAGGTCAAACGATTGATTTGTGTGAAGAAAAGACGCACCCCGGCGTCACAATGGGTGCTTCTCATCCCTCCTCGTTTCCTCGCTCATCCGTCCTCCATCCTATGACCCGGAAACCGACGGAGCTCAGCCATCTTGTAGGACATCTCAATTCTCTAATTGCATCGCGAGGAGGCTTCCTGAGGAGTCATGAGCGAGGATCAGAGGTGTCAAGTAATGAAGTACAAATACTTCGTTCAAATACAAATACAAATACTAATTGTTTATTGATTGTGAAGCTTTGCTTACCTATTCTCTCTGATAACTGGATTGTAAAAGTTCATCACCTGAATCTGGTGTATTGGGGCCATCTGGTGGCCAAAACGATTAATATTCTTGAATATTTCATTTTATTTGGCAATGCCATCTATTTTACATTTCTTTGTTGATTACACTGTTTTATTTTTTATGTTTCTGTTTTCATGTTGATGTATAATTGTATGCAGCAACCCCACAGATATAAATGTAAAAATATTGTCACACCAATAAATCACTGTAGAATTGAACTGAATGTTACCTTTACTGAAAAGTGAAGTTGTTCATAAACATCACAGATATGATATATTTTAAGACTGGATCAGAGACTGCTGTTACATGTGCAGCTGTAAAACCTCAGAAATGAAACATCATTTGAACACTAGAGGGAGAAATCACATTCCCATATAAACATAGTAGAGATGAACTGACAATTGAGTTTACTGATGTTTTTAACTAATATTTATGTATGTCAGTGGTAAACCGATCAGGCATAACATTATGAACATTAGGAGAAGTGAATAAGACTGATGATCTCTTCATCCAACACAGTCTCACTCCCACTCGTCACATATTGACGCTTGGTCAGGACCCCTCGTCGTCACTTTTTTACGTACAGGGTACCCCTTGAAAGGCATTTTACGACGTTAAGGGTACTGCAGTGATTCCAAAGAGACACCTTTGGCGTCATACACAGACGTGTTGGGCATGTGAATGTTATCATGATGTAACTATTTATTGGGTTATAATCTTTCCATTATGACATGTTGGAGTATGATTCTCAATTTAATCAGCCAGCATTATTTTATTTACATTTATTGATTTGTATTTACGCTATTCAGACACGTTTGAAAGTAGCCCAACCCCGCCCCTTAACCTACCCATTTGCGTTATATGATATAAAACATAGAATATAACAGACAACATGCACACTTTATTGAAAAATGTCAAGTATTCCAACTGTTCCGAGGCCAAACGATTGATTTGTGTGAAGAAAAGACCCAAAAGCGATCTGCGTTTCCATCCGCCCCCCGGCGTCATAATGAAGACGCCACAGGTACGGCCGTACCCCCCGGCGTCAGACTATAGACGAACTGGGAACTCCATTGCTTTCAATGGGAAACCTTTGCCGGTATTCTATCGGTATGAAATCTCGCTGAAGAAGTCTCATTCAGAATACATCGCGATGTTTGGCATCAGTGCACGTGGGCCACATGTTGGTGAGTAGCCATGAATATTTGATATAAAGTATTTTCTGTCGTTATTGATCAGATTATGTTCAGTCACTGCATTATATCTTTCATTTCCACTCAGGCTTCGCTTTTCTTTGCTTTCTAAATCAACACACCTTGCTAATAGGGCGATTAAACACTGTCACGTGACGTGCTATAGACCTTTTAAACAGTTATTCATATTTAATAATAACAACTAGTGTAGTTCCAACGTGGCATTTGTTGTATGCAACTTAAACCTTAGTTGTAATGTGATGTTTGTTGTAAATAGACAGTATCCACAACACTTACCATGCTTTTAATGTAAAATCCAAATATTGTGATGTAAATAGTACTTTGTCCTGTATATAATGTATGTGTTATATATTATGACTTTTTCTCTTTTTTTTTTTTTTACCTGAAAAGACCAAAAGGGCCTTTCGGACTCAGTCAGCCCATTCTTGTTCATGGAAAAGTAATGGAGAAGACCGAAAGCAGCAACAGCAAATATTTGCAATGGTAAGTATGTGTTGGTTTGAACTCTTTATCAAGCATTTGTTGTTTCTTAAACATATTCTTACAAACCCCATGGCTCAATCAGTGAGAACATGTTCTCAAAGTCTTAATAATTCACAAGATTTAACAAGCTGTCATTCATATGATACTCGTACATATTTGTACAAATACTCATACATAATCCTGCAGCTTTTACTCCGACTCCTGCCATTGGCTACAGCCTCAATTCCTGTACATATTTATCATGATTTTTGTAAATCAGTTGCGCCCCTTCTTGGAAAGCAGTCCCAGAAAGAAAAGTTTATATTAGGTCCAATGTATTCTTTAAAATGATTACAAATTGGGCCATTGGGGAGGTCTCTTCACACCTCATGACCTACCTCTGTTTGCAAGAGTGGAAATGCTCACATAACATCAGATATTCTATTATTTTGTCATCAGTTGCACTGCTGATAACGTCCTGTTTGCATGTAGATAATTTACGTGATCAAAAGATTAAGTGAATAATCAACATTTTTAAACAGATTCATATGTGCTATTAAAAATATACTTTTAATAATGGAAATGCACACCTATCAGTGAACTTGTTACATAAATGTATTTAACATTTAATTATGCAACACTTTTTAAAGAAAGAAACAGTTATGTATGAAATCACAACTTGCATGCAATGTAATGAAATTTCCTTTATTTCTGTTCTGCAGGATTACTTGCAGATTACTTTTATGAGCCAACCCTCACAAGAGCTACTAGTTAGTTGTAGCGAATCTTGCCGTAATAAGGTAAATAATATTTTTAGAATATCAGTATTTACTCATGAAATGCTCCCCTGAATTGTATGTAAATTCATTTTATTGTAACTGTCTTAATTTATATGTTTCAAAAACAATAGTAATTGCACAAAGAGTAAGTGAGACTTTCTTGTTTTACAGCAGAGAAGAAAGACCAGACCCTTATATCGAAGCAAGCTAATCGAATAAGTCCTTTGTTTAGGGTGAGGAAGGAACATGGCCATCTTGTGCCCAAAGACGACAGAAAAGTGCGCAAGTCCATTGGTATGTCTTGTATTGATGTATTGTCTTGCTTTAATATGTAGTACAGAATTTGATGTTGATCTCTCAAAGAACAGCTGTGATCATTCTTTCTATACTCTGATAAAATACACACCATTATTCATGTCTAAATCTTTTTATAACTCCTAAAATGAGCAAATTAGGTTCTGTATCTTGGATTTATCTAAAATGGTAAATATTTGTCTCCCTTTTTGATACAATTATTATTAAAATGATTGCCTTTTAGCATAAAGGCTGGAACACTTTTGGCCTTCAATTCTTAAAAATGGCACCGTCTGTTTGTCTTAGATAAAAGCAGACATGTATTGAAGGGTTAAAAAAAGCATTTAGTTGGTATAAACTCCAGGTATTTCTCTATTGTTTTGTAGACCATGGGTGGTTCTGTGTAGCTTTGGAAGATAATGAGTTGTGGCATATATTAGGAATCAAATAGTAAATGTTCTTTGAATTATGTGAAATATCTGGTTAGTTTTTTGGCTTGAAACAAGGCTTTATACTCCACAGACTAAAACACATTGCATTTGTGTTTTAAGATGGATAGCAAGAGAAGGCACACACTTCAGAAGATTCTACAGGAAAAGACTAATGTGCAGCCAAGGAGGAATACAAGAGGCAAAAACTCCAGTCTCTGAGAACTATGCATGGCCATGGGTGCTTCATAAGCATGGCCATGGGTGCTTCATAAGTATGGTAAGTCCTGTGCCTCTGTACCTATTGTATTGCCGTATTTTAACAATTTTACATTGTGCAGGCTATCACAAGTGATGCTCTTGAAACAAGTGACAGAAGAGTATGTTGTCTTAAAAGAAATCTAGCATCACTGGCAAAGGCTAAGAAGAGACCATGCCTTTCTAAAATATATTTTTAAAGATCTGCTGTTTAAAAGGTTGCTGTTGATATGGGTAAAATATTTTTTGTCAGTACTTGGCTAATATAATGTGCTGCAATATTATATACATAATGCTTCAATGTGTATATTATATAATGTACTGACTGCGGCTTTGTAAATTTAAATTAGGAATGGGCAACTCTGGGCCTTTTGAAATGGAGAGTTTACCTCCAAGACTAATCGAGCATGCCTGGAATTTGTAACTAAAGTCTTCAGGTTTACTTATAGATAATTATCGGCAGGTGGGTTTGAGGTTGGAGCTAAATCTGCAGGACAATGGACACTGAGGGCCAGAGTAGCCAACCACTGCTTAAATCATGCAGAACATATGCTAACCTGACTACATTAAACTTAATTTGAATTGTGTTTTTTCTTTTACTTTTAGACCAGGACTGGAGAATGCCTGACAATGGGATGTTACAACTTCTTCCTCTGGTTGAGAAAAGGCTACACCACATCAGTGACCACATCATCTGTTTATCAGTTATACACTGTAGGGTACAAGTGGGCAAACTGTTTAGAAGAAGAAGAACAGGATAGAACATGAACATGATAGAGGGAAGAGCAAGAAACCAGTCTAGCTGTGATAATGAATCATTATTTTTCAACACAATATCAAATCTGTTTTCTGTATCATAGTTGACTGGATGGGATTCTGTGGCACTCATTTGTGTGGCTTCAGCAGCTGTGAATGGATTAATATGATGTTAATGTATTTTTGAAGACCCATTTTTATTTATCTTGAATCTAATTTTTCTTTATGCTACTTTATCAACTGTATACTGTATCCTCCAATAAAGAGTTGAGTGATAAAGTATGGTGAATATTGTGTATGGTGTTTTTAAAGTAAATACACATTTTATGAGTTGATTTAGGTTATCAAAGTAATTAACAATATTATTTTACTTGAAACATAAACATTTTTCATCTGGTTATATTATATTTGGTACAACAATGCACAAAAAAGTTGTATTTGCATGCTGTGACAATACGCCAGTTTTCAGTGAAATAAAGGGAAGGATTTCAAACACTTCAAGCTTAACTGACGATGATCCATGTTGATAAATCTGGTACATTTACTACTGCAATAAAAATTAAAGTATGCACATTACCGATGTCAGGTACGTGAAAATACATACAATTTTGGCAATGTCTCTTTTGTTATTTTACTTAATGGTGCATTGTCCTATATTTAATAATAATAGTGAAGTGTAAATCTAAATAGTTTTTGTTTACACTGGAAACTGGATAATGGCAAGTTGTTGTGGGTTCATCCATTATATTTATGGGTGTTTATCCATAAAAGAAAATAAATATTAATAATTATATTACATTTCTTTCAAATATTTCTGTATTTCATCAGATGGTCTCACAATACCCATCAAAACCTAATACAAGCATGATGTTAGAATAGAAAAGAGAAAATACTCTGATATTTAAATGTGACTCAAAGTTTGTTGTCCATGATGAGGAAAATAGATCTGTGTATGTTGTACTGCCCT
This sequence comes from Gobio gobio, assembly GCF_949357685.1. Taxonomy (NCBI): domain Eukaryota; kingdom Metazoa; phylum Chordata; class Actinopteri; order Cypriniformes; family Gobionidae; genus Gobio; species Gobio gobio. The sequence goes on from NC_137120.1 coordinate 8,556,767, forward strand.
TCCGCCCTCAGGGACCCAATGGAGGCCCCTGGAAGGGCAAAAAAAAGCACATTTCAAATGGCTGTTACTCAAAGTCTGGTTAGCGTATCACAGAGAAAATTGGCAGGACAACTGCTTATGCTATGTTTACTAAATAATGTTGGGCACAGTTTTCAGACAGATATGGAAAGCTGGCATAAAGGTTTTCTAAAAGTGCTCACAGTAAAATATCAAATTTCAGCCTGCCCCTCATATATGTCATAAAGGTTTACACAATGAACATAATTAGATATCCAGTTGTCCATTAAAGATGTCATTTACTTAACATTTATTGTCTCATTATTAAACATTTTAAACTACATTACCCATATACCTTTGTCAGTGTATCAATGCAATGGGAAACATGGCGCTGTAGTTCATTGAAGTGTGCAGAAATGCTTAGGGTTAGGGTTGGGATCTCGGTAAAGGAGTAATTTCTCACAACATAGCGACACTTTATAGTTAACTTAACGTATTACTAACGTAACAATAACACCAAAACATACTTTGTAACATGAAACGCCGTTTTATATCGGTTAAAAGATTGTCCAATCACAGCGAGTTCTGCGATAAAGTCCTAGCCAATGACAACGCAGCAGAACAGAGGCGTCACACTTACTTGTCCATTTATGGAAAATGATGACAGATCTCATCCGGTTCCAACTGAAGGGATATCCTTAAATATTTAATATTTAGGCTGCTAAATATTTATTTCTTTTAATTAATTAATACAACTCACATTTTAAAACAAAAATCTCCTTTGTGTGGTTAAACTGATGCATAAATATCTCTCTCTCTCTCTCTCTCTCTCTCTCTCTCTCTCTCTCTCTCTCTCTCTCTCTCTCTCTCTCTCTCTCTCTCTCTATATATATATATATATATGTGTGTGTATATATATATATATATATATATATATATATATATATATATATATATATATATATATATATATATATATATATATATATGTGTGTGTATATATATATATATATATGTGTGTGTATATATATATATATATATATATATATATATATATATATATATATATATATATATATATATATATATATATATGTGTGTGTGTGTGTGTGTGTGTGTGTGTGTATTTATTTATTTATATATATATATATATATGTGTGTGTATATATATATATATATATTAGATCACTTTATGCCATCGTTCACCATCTGAACTCTTGGAATTAAAATAAATGTAACAAAAGCATAATGAATGCACACAATTTTGTAAGCATATTCCAATATTTAATGTCAAACAGTTTAAATACAAATGTAGCGGCCAAACTACTGCACAACAGTATAAAATAACCATGCTGCGGTACAAATAAAAGAAATGAGGTTAAACTTTATCTGAAAATATATTGGTTTCTTGCCTTTAAGGCAAAAACATTAAGAACATTTTACATTCTCAACTTTAAAACTATATAAACTATATCCTTGTGATTATTGTTCACTTCTATTGTAACTAAATGAAAGGCCAATTCAAATAGTTAATGATTATTATAAATGTTAACCATTTTCAGTAAGAAAATGCTTTAATAAAATACATTCATGTTACATGTACATTAGCAAGGTAGTGATATAATGATACCATATATTTAGTTATGGTGGACATTTACTATAGTGAATACTATCCCACTGTAATAAAAGGTTTAATAAATACATATTGATTTCAAAAGGTGTTCACTCTCACTATCTTCATTTGTTCAAACAAACACTGTTATACAAATGCATATATATGCAAATATACAAATGCAGATATATACATTGGAATATAGCATCATGAAGTCGATGGCAATAAATATGTCCTTTACTAAAACTCCTGATGAGCACTGATGCTTTTTTGATAAAGGCATAAGCAGACATCAAGTACAGTTTATGAATATTGGTTCTGCATATATCGAAGAGATCATGAGGAGGAGTGGTACTCCACGTGAAGACTTAGAGAAACTGTGACATAGCAAAGGGTGCACCTCACTGGACACATCCTACGCATGCCCAAACAACAACACCCCAAAACAGTTATGAAGTGGACACCACCAGGAAGACGCAGGAGACAGGGAAGACCAAGGAAGACATGAGACAGATGTTTCGTGAAGACCTGAAGAATGCAGGTGTTCCATGAGAAGATGTGAAGAACGTGGCCACAGATCGAATATGTTGGAGGACACATGTTGCCCAGTGTGCCCAGGACAGGACATGATGATGATGTTGTTGTTGTCCCTTTACATAACTGTAGGATTTCCTTCTGTAAAAAGTGTTGCATAATTAAATGTTAAATACATTTATGTAACAAGTTCACTGATAGGTGTGCATTTCCATTATTAAAAGTATATTTTTAATAGCACATATGAATTTGTTTAAAAAATGTTGATTATTCACTTAATCTTTTGATCACGTAAATTATTTACATGCAAACGGGACGTTATCAGCAGTGCAACTGATGACAAAATAATAGAATATCTGATGTTATGTGAGCATTTCCACTCTTGCAAACAGAGGTAGGTCATGAGGTGTGAAGAGACCTCCCCAATGGCCCAATTTGTAATCATTTTAAAGAATACATTGGACCTAATATAAACTTTTCTTTCTGGGACTGCTTTCCAAGAAGGGGCGCAACTGATTTACAAAAATCATGATAAATATGTACAGGAATTGAGGCTGTAGCCAATGGCAGGAGTCGGAGTAAAAGCTGCAGGATTATGTACGAGTATTTGTACAAATATGTACGAGTATCATATGAATTTGACAGCTTGTTAAATCTTGTGAATTATTAAGAATATGTTCTCACTGATTGAGCCATGGGGTTTGTAAGAATATGTTTAAGAAACAACAAATGCTTGATAAAGAGTTCAAACCAACACATACTTACCATTGCAAATATTTGCTGTTGCTGCTTTCGGTCTTCTCCATTACTTTTCCATGAACAAGAATGGGCTGACTGAGTCCGAAAGGCCCTTTTGGTCTTTTCAGGTAAAAAAAAAAAAAAGAGAAAAAGTCATAATATATAACACATACATTATATACAGGACAAAGTACTATTTACATCACAATATTTGGATTTTACATTAAAAGGCATTAAAAGCATGGTAAGTGTTGTGGTTACTGTCTATTTACAACAAAAATCACATTAAAACTACCAATACTGTGGTAAAAGCATGGTAAGTGTTGTGGTTACTGTCTATTTACAACAAACATCACATTACAACTAAGGTTGTTTTTATTGTGCTTCTACTACAAATGCCACGTTGGAACTACACTAGTTGTTATTATTAAATATGAATAACTGTTTAAAAGGTCTATAGCACGTCACATGACAGTGTTTAATCGCCCTATTAGCAAGGTGTGTTGATTTAGAAAGCAAAGAAAAGCGAAGCCTGAGTGGAAATGAAAGATATAATGCAGTGACTGAACATAATCTGATGAATAACGACAGAAAATACTTTATATCAAACATTCATGGCTACTCACCAACATGTGGCCCACGTGCACTGATGCCAAACACCGCGATGTATTCTGAATGAGACTTCATCAGCGAGATTTCATACCGATAGAATACCGGCAAAGGTTTCCCATTGAAAGCAATGGAGTTCCCAGTTCGTCTATAGTCTGACGCCGGGGGGTATGGCCGTACCTGTGGCGTCTTCAATATGACGCCGCGGGGCGGATGGAAACGCAGATCGCTTTTGGGTCTTTTCTTCACACAAATCAATCGTTTGGCCTCGGAACAGTTGGAATACTTGACATTTTTCAATAAAGTGTGCATGTTGTCTGTTATATTCTGTGTTTTATATCATATAACGCAAATGGGTAGGTTAAGGGGCGGGGTTGGGCTACTTTCAAACGTGTCTGAATAGCGTAAATACAAATCAATAAATGTAAATAAAATAATGCTGGCTGATTAAATTGAGAATCATACTCCAACATGTCATAATGGAAAAACTATAACCCAATAAATAGTTACATCGTGATAACATTCACATGCCCAACACGTCTGTGGTGTCTCATTGGAATCACTGCAGTACCCTTAACGTTGAAAAATGCCTTTCAAGGGGTACCCTGTACGTAAAAAAGTGACGACGAGGGGTCCTGACCAAGCGTCAATATGTGACGAGTGGGAGTGAGACTGTGTTGCGTCCACACACCGCTGGGAAGAGGGGAATGAGAGTGGCGAGGCTTGTAGCGTCACACACCGCCATTCTCGCCCTCTTGTGGGGAGGGGAATGAGAGCGGCGAGGCTTGTAGCGTCACACGCTGCCATTCCTGAACTCCCGACACACAGAGATATTGGAACTGCTCTTTTTTTTATATATATATATATTTTTTTTTGGGGGGGGTACCACTGGCTGTTTTTAACCCCAGTGGCGGAACAGAATTACTAATGGTTTTCCACCCGGCCCTCCTCCGGGGGAAGAACAGTTCCGAACCAAATCCGGGTCAATGGTGTTTCTGGACCGTTTCAGGGTGGACATCGTCTAGCCAAGGGCCAGCGCAATGCGCAGCTCAACCTCGGCTGAGAACTACCCTCGTGCACTAAACAGGGCGGAGGTCGCCTGCCAGTGGCACTGCCACCCCACCGATGAGGGTAGTGAGAGAGAGGAAGACTTTATACAGATTATGGCCCCATTGGTGTTCCATATTTTGGCACCAATAGTTCCACAATGCAAAAGCCTTTGAAACGCACATCGAGGAAAGGCAAGGGGCAGGCAAGGCGATTTATGCGTTGCACTATGCCTCAGCCACCCGGGAAAGCATGGCTGTCGAGTATGAATCGGATTCAGCACGAGCGCCCACTATTATAGTGGGAATCTCAGCATTATCTTCATTTTCAACACATAACAGCGGTATCCCGATGCAGTGATTGACATCTGTCCTCTGCTAGAGCCCCAAACGGAACGCTAGGTCCCTTTTTTAAGGACCAGCAATCCCATCTGTAAGCTACCAGCAGACATGTGAGACAGTGGGCGTGGCCGTGAGACGGCACACGGCGCGCTGAACACTCAAGCCCTTATGAAAAAGGCAAGACAAACAACGCGCCGACGTGGCTATGCTCTCATTAGAGGGCATAGACCACCCACAAACAATATTTAGATTTTGTCTCAACATGCATAGTCGCCGAGTGACGCGCGCTGAGCTGCCGTGGCAACCCGGGCTGTCACCCGGCAGCTAGACGGCACACGGCGCGCTGAACACTCAAACCCTCACGCGGAAGGCGAGATGACCAGCGCGTCGACGTGATCCCGTTCCCCTGAGAGAACACGGATCACCCACGACACAGTCTCAACATGTTTATGCGAGAGTGATCGTGGCCGTCAGGACAGGAAACAACCGCATTCAGAAACGCACGAGTGGAATGACGTCTTGAAAAAGACGCAGTGTCACACCCGTGTTGCTCTTTTGTGAGGAAACGCTCTTTAAACAGTGCTGAAGCACCCAGGGGAAGACCGCGGCAACACACAGGTGGTAAGTGCAGTCCTGTGTTTGCACTCACTGAAACAAACGCCCTCACCAGACCGACAGTTGCTGTGAGAACAGCAGTTTGTTATGCTGATGCAGCGGTGAACATGCGGTCGCGCTGATTGTGCCTTTTCGCCAACACAGAGCGTCCTTCTCGTTCTCTGGAGCATCTCTCTTGCAGATAGGCTTTCTTTTAGAAAAGCAGTCTTGCTTCATCAATGCCGTTCGGCTCCAAGGTGAATGACGTCAGTGCGATGCTCCCGCTTCCTGTTTATACCCGCGGGGCGGAGCACGAGATGCAAATCTTGCACGCCAATGGCCCATTGGCCTGTTCTCTAAATCTCGAAGCTGATAGGGGCTCTCTAAAGTGATCCCAATTCGTCGGTATTACCGACGTACGTCGCAGTGACCAACTGAAAGGGAACTACATTCCTTTTGAACTTGGGGTAGAGCACTTGGAAATTATAAAAAAGGATTATGCAATAGTTGGTTGTTGAACTGCAGCTACAGCACCACGAGTCTTTAGCTAAAAGAGCATAAGAAAAATGAAAATAAATAATCCATACAAAGATGAACTTTGACTGGACTTCATAACTAAATGACTATGAGTAATGACTTAAGTTGATTTTCAATATTTGATTACATTAACGATTATATTTCTATAATATTTAAGTATTATTATTATTAATATAAAACTAATATTAACTTTAGGGGGAATAAACTGAACTGTTATTGTCATTAATATGTAGTCGAGAAACTTTGCGTTCCCCCGAGAAACTTTGCGTTCCCACCCAAAGATATTTGCGTTCCCTCGCAAAAGTTTTGAGTTCCCTCGCAAAGATATTTGCGTTCCCCCGAGAAACTTTGCGTTCCCACCCAAAGATATTTGCGTTCCCTCGCAAAAGTTTTGCGTTCCCACGCAAAGATATTTGCGTTCCCTCGCAAAAGTTTTGCGTTCCCTCGCAAAGATATTTGCGTTCCCTCGCAAAGATAGATGTCCCACGGACCGTTTCAAACAGCTCAGTACGTTAACAATGGAGCGGTTAGAGTTATTTTTAACTTGGACTAGGCTATAGTGCTTAGTTCAATGAGTTCGGTGAGCTAAACGTTTTTAAAACACAATGTCTCTTTAACGTTGTCCTCAAATGAGCCTTACAATATAAATTGTTCTAAATGAGCAGGCGGCTAAGAGACAAGTCCGAAGGGATTGTCTGCAAATTGCAAAACCCGAAAAGCGGATAACCTACTACAAGTCATTAACTTCAATGTTACACACTGTGTCTCCAAAATCAGTTTACACATCAATGGTCACTTAGTTTGATAAAAACTAGTGCTGTCAAACGATTAAAATATTTAATCGCGATTAATCGCATTAATGCCATAGTTAACTCACAATTAATCACAATTAATCGCACTTTTTTTTTTATTCTAAATGTCCCTTGATTTCTTTTTGTCCCATTATTTTTTCTTATTTTAATGCTCTTATCAACATAGAAAAGTGGATCGGCTTGCTTTGTTCAAATGTTTGTTTTATTGAAAACAACATTGGCATACTGTAGTGTTCGATTTCACACCAACATTCTCACTTGAAGCAGTCATTCACACTTGGAGCAAATAATCGCTCACACAATGTAACACTGTCCATCAATAAAAGGGTGAAAAAAAATACTTTGTTGCACAAACAGCCCCTTCAACAGCCCTTTCTAAGGGATCAAAACAGGGTGATACAAAATAAAATTACAAAGTGCACATGCAAGGTAAACTAGGACTCCGCCTATAGTGCAGTTAAACCAGGGGTCGCCAACTAGCGGACTCCGGTCCAAATCCGGACCGCGAAGCCTTTTGACGTAGGCTAATGAAACAGTTAACGTTGCAATGCTCACTGTTACGTTCAGACCCAGACGCGCGGTCAAGCATGCAGGTGCGTTCACACCGGACGCGAATGACGCGACATGCACGCCGCTTAATTCGCGCCGCAGAATGTCTATTTGCGTCTTTGCATTGACTTAAATCACTCGCGCAAAACGCTTCATTCGCGTCCGGTGTGAATGCACCACCAGAGCAGAAAGCAGCGCTCAAGACAAGCACTTTTAGTTGAAGACCCCTGAGTTAAACCATGGCATAATACGTTTCTCATTTCGGCGTCTCACGCTTGCCATCCACGTCTACTCTTTTAATGGCCCAAAACAAGTGTGGGCAGCCGCAGCGTGCCTGATGTTTTGTTTCCGGTCTAGCTACATCCGGAGTGGTGTTGTAGTTTTTCTAACGTTACTAGTTGCTGCAACAGCATGTGAAAAAACTACAAAGTTTGTTAGACCAAAAAGAACGTTAATCTCGCGATAAAAAAATTGACGCCGTTAAAATAGGTTTGCGTTAACGGCGTTAATAACGCGTTTAACTGACAGCACTAATAAAAACACTTAGTTTGATAAAATTTGCTTTTGCATAATTGTTAGGATTTTTTTATTATGAAAAATATTCAGCTAACTTCACTGAAATGCACTGTAGCCTATACTGTCACCAAATTCAGTTCACACATCACGCTCTCCTGCTGGTTATACTAAAACTCTTAGTTTGGCAAGTAATAGCAATACAAATAATAAAAGTAATTGCACATAGCCATAGGCCTATTCTTTACACAAATTATGTTGGTACCCAGCTAAAATACAGTAGTTGCAACCATAATGCTTTTATATAATAATTGCTTACTGATTTTGATGGCATTACACTGTATACTGTATTAGTATATTGTAGTAGGAGAGCATTGATGTGCAAACGGAATTGTTATTGCCTATTTTTTAGTAACGCCTTTCAGGTTTTACACTTTGCAGACGGTCGCTTTTTACTTGTCTCTCATATTATAAGGCTCGTTTTGAGGGAAATTATATTGCAGCTCGTTGTCTACGTTAAAGAGGTGTCATTTGTGTTTTAACAACGTTTTTAGCTCACGAGTTATTGATCCAGGAAGTTCAAATCTGTGAATACATTGCCAACTACTGAACTCCGAACTAAGCACTGACTATATTTATTTATACTTAAGCCCAAGTTTAAAATAAAACTCTAACCGCTTCATTGTTGACATACTGAGCTGTTTGAAACACTCTGACAGCGGGACATTATTAGCAAATATCGCGAGGGAACGCAAATATCTTTGCGAGGGAACGCAAAAGATTTGTGGGAAAAAAATTCCTCCCATCCTAAATTTTTTCCACCACCACGTCCCTTTAGGGGCTCCGTAGATGATGATGTATATTTTCTTAAGAAAATTGTGGTTCAGTGTTGTATAGAAAATATTGAGAACATTTCACCAATAAAACCAAGAGATAAAGTTTCCTAATTTTTTAAGGAAATGTAAGCAATTTTGAGTCTCCAATCGAAGAACCGATTAAGCTGATGAAATTAAGGAAAATAAGGTTACCTATTTATTTTAAGAGAATTAGCTAAATTATGAAGTTTTATTTAGAGACACCATTGTTAGTTCCCAGCATGCTTTGCATATGGCTGGAAATGGAGATTTAATTTTGAAATTTAGTGTTATTTAATGTGTTTTTGAGTGAAGGGAAACATCTGTTAATGTTTAATGATCAGTTATGTTTGACTTTTGAAAGAGTTTCTGTTATGTTGAAGTTTTGACCGTTGCCATTGTGCAGAAGAGTAGAGCTTATGTTTAGGTTGTGATGTGAATATCTTCAAGTATTATTTTGAAGTATGTTGCTTTGTTCAATGAGCTATAACTTTGCTAATGCTAATACAATAACAAGTTTGTTTCTACTTATGCTGTGCAGCAATCAGTCTATTAATTGTATAATATAACTCAAAGTCAAATATAAACAGGTAATTTCCATTTACTCTAAGTTATACCCTTTTTTTATAAAGTCAACTTAAATTAAAAAAGCACATTCCATTAATAATATTAAATTCATCATGTGTTTTAGACTAAATAATTTAGGAAATTTTACTTAATCTATTCAGGTAGATTCCACAAAAAAAACTAACCGTAAAAACTACTTACATTATGTGTAATATTGTTACCACATATTTTTTAAGTAGCCTATGTAATATTTTTTACGTGTAATGAAATTGTTATTAAATTACTAAATTAATGTAATTGTATTTAGTTGTATTACTGAGGTAAAATGTGTAATTCAATTAGTTACCAATCATATTAAAAGGAAATTGCCTTGCATTGATAAAGTATAATCCAAAACACATTAATAATGGGTAACTTATAACAGTAAGCAATTACATTTCTATTGTAACCTTCCTAACACCGAATGTATGTGAGATTCAACACATTCTCTCTGTTGACTGTGTGGAATTTCTTTGAATCGCCATGAATTTAATTCCACTTCCTGTCATTCCAATTCAAATTCAACTTTCTGTGGGGCGGGTCTATTCAATTCAACCTTCTGCGAGTCAATTCAATTCAATTTCCAATTCATGAATTGAATGGAGGCCAATTCTGAAATTCTGAATTTTGCACAAGCCTGTTATGAATGAGCTTCTGTCATTACTTAATGTTGAGGAGATTCAACCAATCAGCGGCAAAGTTATTGGTGACGTCAAACAGACGCTAGGTGGCGAGCTAGAAACTTCCCGAACAGTCAGCAAGCCGAGTTAAGAGGAGAACACGCATCACGTTTTCCTATATCCTTCCAGTTTACCTCTGTGTGCGTTCATGATAAAATGTAAGTCTATTTACTTAAATGTGTTCTTTAGTATAGTTATTTGCCGTGTTACAGCTTTAATTAATGTAAATTGTCAAATTGTTCCTCTCCTTAGTGGCCTTAGCATTCACGTTGCACTGACTGCCATAAATATAACAGATACAAAGTTATTTAAGTTCTCTACGTTTATTATTTACTCTATATCATGCTAGTGATTACTTAGTGCAATGTTAATACCTCTAATGAGTGTCATGTCAATATTATTGGGCGTATTTTCCGTAATCCTGCCGATATATGATGATGACTAAGCATTACCTCAGATACACGGAGAATCCGCGATCCTTGTTATATGCGCTTCATGTGCCATCTAGCGGTTAAGATCGGTAGTGCAGTCCAAACCAGTATAATTGCATTGATTGTAGAATGACATGTATATCACTTATGTATATTGCAATTATTTATTGTAATATGTTATTCATTTGTTTATTTCAGACCACACTCATACTAATACAAGTAAAGTGAATAATCTGAATCCTGTGATGTGTTTTGATTGACACCCTGGGGCGAGCACAATCTCCTGATCAGCTTAGTAGTACAAACTCCTTTACACTTAATCATGTCTTTCTAAACAGGTTTGATTCTTCTTTTTCTGAGGAGCACAGAATCTTGTTGCAAACCACAATTATGTTTTATAATTGCTCATTTGTTTTTTGTGTTGTTTTTTTCAGAAGTCCACGCCCACTGTTGTGATTCTGCTGAGCCTGTGCTCCGATTGGTCGTCACTGTGCTGATGGGCGTGGCTGCTGCGGCTGCTGCTGTTCTTCTAATCAATGACATTAGAGCTACAAGAGCTAAAACAGAGAAAACAGAACAGATGTCATAAATATATTGTGATATATATTGGAGTTTTAATCAGTTAAGATTAAGAAATATGTGTGGTCCTATTGTTTAGGGGTTCGAAAGAAAGTTTTGCTTACCGGTGCTTTCCTCTGAATTGGATCATAAAAGGTTTATTACCCAAATCTGGTATATTGATGCCATCTGGTGGCCAAAACGATGAATATTCTTTCCATTAAAGCAGGGTTCCTCAAACTCTCCTAGAGGGCCACTGTCCCTCCAACCCTGATCAAACACACCTGAGCAAGCTAATCAAGGTATTCAGGATCACTAGAAAATCACAGGCAGGTGAGTTTGATCAGGGTCGGAGCTAAACTCTGCAGGACAGTGGCCCTCTAGGAGAGTTTGAGGAACCCTGCATTAAAGGGTTAGTTCACCCAAAAATGCAAATTAGCCCATGAATTTACTCACCCTCAAGTCATCCTAGGTGTATATGACATTCTTCTTTCAGATTATATTATATTACAGTTATATTAAAGTCCTGGCTCTTCCAAGCTTTATAATGGCAGTGACTTGTTGTGTCATATTTGAAGTCCATAAAAATGCATCTATCCATCATATAACTGCTCCACACGCCTTCTGAAGCAAAGTGATGCGTTTGTGTAAGAAAAATAACCATATTTAAAACTTTATAGAGTAAATTATCTAGCTTCCAGCAAATCACCTCCCGTATTCAACTTACGGGAAAAAGTGTAGCGCCCACTTTTATGGACTTCAAAAACAGAGCAACAGTCACTGCCATTATAATGCTTGGAAGAGCCACAGTTATATAATACAATCAACAAGAGGTTTGATGTGGGACCAAATTGATTATAAAAATATAAATACTTTTCTATATTACATAGAAAAGCAAACCACACTAGCCTATATGAGGAAAGAAATGTGATTTTCAAAAAAGAGTGGTCAAATGTATTTTTTAAAAAGGTTGAAATACTTTTCTCAATACAGTGTACGTTAGCGCCATCTGGTGGCCAAAATTATGAATATTCTTTAATACATTTTATATTTCTTTGGGAATTATATTTTTGTTAATTCATGTAATGTTGCTTTGGACATCCATTTTGCCCTGATTTGATTGTGAGCTAATGCTTTGGCCATACAGATATATGTGTCATGCCATTTAAAACAACTTAAAATTCAAACTGAAAAATGAGCATCACATACTGAACTGATAGGCTATTTGAATCATATACAAACCATTTTTAATTAAAGAGGTGTCATACTAGCAATACATAATTAATTCAGATGAGTCCCCTCATTTGATCTGCACTGTTGATGAATGAAGATGTTGGAATTGTAGCCTACTATTATTATTATTATTATTATTATTATTATTTGAATCATTATTATTGTCTAACTGCCCCAAATCTGAGGTGGGCATCTTATCCCAAGTGTCTAACTTTAACATTTCATTACTGACATAAAATTGTTATTTTGAGAATTAAAACACGTTTTCAGCATTTAAAGTTTATTTCAAAACTACACAGAGTATACAAGTACACAGTAACAAAAAAGTCTTTATTACTTGTGACAACTCACGGGGTGTAGTATTTTATTTTGTCCAGTAGGGGTCTCTGGGTTAATGTTGTGTGTGTTCTCAGACAAGAGGCTGGGATATGATGTGTTGGGACCAAAGGCTGGGAGCGTGATCTCTGCGTTCCTGGAAGCTTGGATATCCTGTTTGGCTCTCTCATCCTCTCCAGTCCAAGGCTTGATGTTTTTTTGTAACTTTGTCATTTTAATCCTTACATGTAGTTATGTCTGTCTTCTTGATTAAATACTTATTATTTAGCAAATTTGACTACGTGTATGGCCTCTCCATAGTGATGGGCAGACCGAGGCTTCGTGAAGCACAGAAACAGTTGAAGCAAATGTGCCATTTTGTTTTGAAGCTTCGAATCAATCCGACACCCGTCTCTACGGCGACACCTAGTGGTCACTTGCATGTGTTGATCTGAAATAACCTTGACAATGATCCATGTAAAAAAAAGTTTTTTAACATCTGTCTGACAAGATCTTGTTTTTTTAACCTGTAGCCTCCTCATTGTGAATAACTAGGTTTTTTTGGTCATGAAAAATGAAGATGTTGCTGGCATGCACAAATATTTTTTAGCAAGTAACTTGCATACAAATGAGGGAAAATCACTGCTATCACAAAATCTCTCTCCTCTCACAAAAACCCATGAGGTGAAGATGGATTAACTTCACTTTTAAACTGTGGAGAATTATGCCGCGTTCCAGGTAACCTGTGTTTTTCCAACCTTCTACCCGTGAAAGTGCCCTGGAACAGCAGTCAAACCCGTGACCTCGTACTAGATCGACGTACTCCCAGTTACGAGCTCTGACGTCACATAGCTGCCCTTATAGACGTGGTGTTTATGAACTCAAATCAAACGTAAGGTATTGCTCTAACGTTATTTATCCACAAATGTTATGCATTATCAGCAGCTTTTATAGTGTTAGCTAGTTTTCAGGCCATTGAGTGCAAGAATAAAGGAATACTAACACATTTTCAAATATACAAATAACGTAAAATAAAAGGTATAACAGCTTCTCTTGCCTTATAAGCCGTTTTTCTCCTCCGTTTCCCTCAAATAAGCAAGGAGTAAGCACTTTAGCAATAGAAATGATTGTAAATGAGCATAAGCCCCGTACGGTTCGCCATTCTTTGTTTACATCTAGCTACAGCTCCAGGCAGTTTGGCGTGACTTTGCCTGGAACGCTACAAAGTCGTGACTCGTGGTTTGAAGTCGTAACTCATGGGCTCAAAAACCTGCCAGGAACGCAGCATTAGGTTCATACCATAGGCCGTAAAAAAATATGGACGATGCTACTTCATTGACTTCCGCTGACCAGAGTTTAAGCTTTCGTAGGCCGCACACGGCGCTGACATCTTGGGACCGAGCCTGCGCAGTAGCGATCTCGGGACCGGAGTTGCGCAGTAGAGAACAGGAAGTAGAAGCGCGATAATCAAAAGCCCGCCCACACTCTCACAGATGCATAACAATTAATTATGTTGGTGTGAAATAAACAGTTATAGAAATGTAGAAATTAAAGCTAAAGCTCCAATCTCCCCCCCCAAAAAAGTCAGTTAGTGCCTCAGTTCACTCAGAGAAGCCGTCAATGATGATGCCCCCCCCCCCGTTTTTACAGTATCAAATAACTCACTAAAACTAAACTTATTTAAAAAACGAACACTTGAAATGAAATCATCGTGATAAAAACTGCCTACAATGACAGAAACCATCTTTAGGAAACAATTATTTGAAGTGTAATTGAATTGTTTAGTGTGTCTCGCGTCCATTCAAATACATGGAGAGGTGGGGTTTAGAAGCTATACTAGGACCAACCACCGGGGGGCGATCGAGGCGCAGAGGCTTCAGTTTCTGAGAGGAGTGCTACATGCTTGGTTCATACAGATATGTGACTGTGTGGTTTGTTCCCACCCCTTTCAATCAAACGCAGTTTCGACAGGCGCCACCTGATGAAACACTTGAAGCTTCATTTTGCCAAAGTCACGTGATATAGGTGTTTCGAATCACTGTTCGGAGAGGTGTTTCGAAACATCTGTGCTTCGGGATCTCGACAAAGTGCCGAAACGTCAGTTTCGCGTCATCCATTCCAACCTCTCCATTCATGTTGCTTCTCCTCGAGTCAAGGGGTTGTAACATACTCTTTTAGCACAATGATTATGCACTGTAAAATCCAACAGTGATTCTTGGTTTGAGTGCCATTTGGTCAGGCAAAAAAAAAACATCATGGTGATCAGTGTTCACTTTGGTTGAGCACTTCAAACATTCATATTAATATAACTTTTTCTGGATGCAGTGATGCAACACTAAATCACAGTTATTTTGTTTAAAAGGAAGAGAAGTAATAAATAGGTTGCTTTTAAAAGTTGACCTAGCTTTTTTGGTTGTCAGAAATTAAGGTAATCTTTTAAAATTAACCTATGTAATATTTCCCTTTATGTCATATAATGATTGCTTACAATTTTATTGCTAACACTTACGTCATAAACACATGTGAAACGTTCATTTGGGTTGATATAGTCCCTCTAGTTTTGTAACAATATCTTGTAGTTGATCATGCTTGAGTCGCACGCACACACACACACACACACACTCTCTCTCGAGCATTCGGCATGCAAAACACAACAATGGTAACAACAATTTTAGCTATACTAAGTCAAGAGTAAATCTAAAGTAAAAGATCAAGTACTCTCTACAGTTCTTTTTTAGTCACTAGAACTCTTGTGTAAGTGAACTATACTAACTAAGCATTTGTTAGCACAACATACTATTCCTATTTCACTTTACAGTTCTTTTAAGGCAATTAGTTTGCATACTTTTTTAAGTAAGCCTAACTAATTCGATTTTAAAGTGTGGGTAGTGTAAATCGTCATGTGGAATTTATTAAACCAATACATTTTGTTACTTATAGGTCTGATAGGTTGTGTGGTTGTTTAAAGGTATATGAATTGTTAAAAATCTTTATCTTTATCTCAAATTCAGAGACATTATATAATTTCTGCAATACAATAGCGAGTACAGAAGCACAATGAAAGTGAAAGTTCTGAGTGACTTAATCAATTTTCTAGGCTACAATATTTGAAATAACAGTAAAAAAAAAAACAGTGATTATACATGATTATTTACAATTAGACAATTACCTGAGCTTCATAATAAATAATACAGCTTGCTAGTTTCTGGTTCTGGTTCTGGCATTTACAATGTGCCATAGTTGCCTATTTCTGAAACGCAACTTAAAATGACGGTTTAACTGTAGATCATCTTGAAACGCCAATCATTATAGTATTCTTTACGGTTTTTTAAAAATTTATATAATTATTTTTCATGTTAGAGCTTTTCCCACCTCTAATGTAATACTAAAACCAACTGATTGCATAAATGTGCACCATTTTGTAATTGGAATTCACCAATCAAATTCAAACTCTTACTGAAAAGTAATTATAATCCTCCAGTCATCATTTAAAGGGATAGTTCACCCAAAAATGTAAATTGTGTCATCATTTACTCAAGTTGTGCTCTGACTAAACATGTTGTAGTTCTAGACCGGGGGTGTCAAACGGTCCGGTTCTAGACTTAATGTGAGCATGTATTTACTCATCTCACTTGCACAAGATTCAGTATTCCTCAAAATGAATGGTAAATGGACTGCATTTATATAGCGCTTTTAACAGACCCATGGCCATCCAAAGCGCTTTACATATTGCCTCACATTCACCCATTCATACACTGAAAATGCAAGGCGCCATCCAGCTCGTCGGGAGCAGCTGGGGTTAGGTGTCTTGCTCATGGACACCTCAACACTTGATCAGATGGAACTGGGGATTGAACCACCAACCTTCCGGTTTGTAGACAACCTACATGAACCACTGAGCGAAATTCAAGTGAAATTCAAACTCCGTGAAATTCAAGCTCAGAATATTACGCAAACCTGCAATAAATAAATGTATTAAATAATACAAATTTACTATATGTATTTAATCTGACTTTATTAACCAATTTTTTTGCTGCTGACCTTCGATGATCCAATTCAACCAGCAAAAACGACTTTAGTTAAACATCACATTTGTTAAAAAATTTTTATTGCTGCACCCTCTACTGTAAATTTGCATTTCTTTCAGCCTGAGGCTTTTTCATTTCACTTTTAGTGTGAAAGGGCCTTTACATACAACTTTTTTGTTGTAAAAAAACAAACAAACAATGGCAGCCCAAGTTGTAAAAAGTAATGCAAAAGTAACAATGCATTACTTTCCATAAAAAGTAACTTGGTAACGCAATTACTTTCTTTTTTTAAACGCAATTACTCAATATTGTAATGTATTACTTTTAAAATTAACTTTCCCCAACATTGAGGCAATGGTTAGCACGTAGCCGAATATATTTCTGCCTCATATTGTGATCAGAATCCACATCTAATTAGCCTGACAAGCCAGACCCACATCAAGATATTGGGTCTGGAAAATCACCATTGGCAG
Organism: Gobio gobio; assembly: GCF_949357685.1. Classification (NCBI taxonomy): domain Eukaryota; kingdom Metazoa; phylum Chordata; class Actinopteri; order Cypriniformes; family Gobionidae; genus Gobio; species Gobio gobio. The sequence continues at coordinate 8,573,828 of NC_137120.1, forward strand.
GGATCAATCCGAGGGGCGGGATAAACGGTTGTCTTTCAGATTCCCGCTGCACGCAATTGGATAGCGCCATGAGCGCCACAACCAACCAGAGCAAAGAAGAAGGTGAAGCCAAGCTAACGTTATTTGATAGACTTTCGCCGTATCCGGTCGGCAAAACTTCGAACACATCTTCTTTTCTTAAGAATGACTTCAGTGCCGTTCTTTGTTCTTTTCTCAAAGAAAAGCTTAACTCCAAGTCTTCCAGAGTCACGGCCAAAGCCGATTCAAAAGACCGCTGTTTGCCAGCTTTGTTTATGAGTAGCACGCAGAACCTCTGCAACTCTGCCGTGACGTGCTGTCATTATGTTAAGCCCGCCCACCGACTCTACACACGCTGTGATTGGCCTGACTAGAGTTTGGTTTTTCCAGCTCTCAGGTCTACCGAGGTTTGCTAGACTACACTCGCAGCAAAATACATTTTCTGCCGCTAGGGTGCGTCTAGATTCCTAGACTAACATCTAATCGCAATCAGAGGCTTTTTCAAACACTCTCTGGTGTCTGAAAGTGAGTTTTGAGCTTATTTATTTATACTTTATTTTTCCATGAAGGTCCCATTGAGAATAAATTAAATCTCTGACCATCGCTGACTCAAAACTCCGCCTCTGTTCATGACCACTCCTTAAGTCCCAGTTGGCCCGCTTTGGACCAAGGTATTCGGTGGGAGAAACCCCCCCGGCCGTTAGTCCCAAGGAACCCCTGATGAGGCCTGATCAAGCCCTGGAAGTGACTGGCTTTTGGCCCAACAGTGGAAATTAGGCTAATCTGAATCCTCTTTTGGAAGGAATAGTGGGAAAAATTTGAAAAATTCATGGACATTTTCAAAAAGGCTGGCTGCTTGTGTTTCCAGTGTTAGTTGAGTGTGTGGCACACTTGTGTAACCAGGTATTTTAAGTAACATGAATTGTGTTGGTTTTAATTTCACATTTAAGGTGGAAAAGTATCCTTTTTTACCCATTATTCCAGTCCAGAAGAAGCTGAATTGCATTTTTGCTGATTCATGTCAAGTAGAGAATCTTGCTGGGATCTTTTTCTAAAGCCTAAAAAAAAAAAACACACACAATTAAATGTAATTTTTTCCCCCTCTCAATATAGTACACTGCATGTTGGTAATACTTGCCTTTCTGTAGCTCCTGTTTTTCACACCAGCAGCTGCAGCAACAGCAACAGCAACAGATCGATTGATCGACCAGTTTCTTCAATTACATTATTAATGACAATTAAACAATCATCAATTAATCATTAGCATCCCTCTCAAGTCATCAAGATACTAAAGAAAGAGATTTCCACTGTAAGGGTGTTTACACTGCCAAATGCATTGAATGACTAAACGAAACTCACCAGATTCTCCCTCGTTCACAGTCTTTCTCTTCATTTCATCTCGTTCAGCAGCATACAAACCTGAAACACAAACCAACAGATGCTGGAGGATCTTTTGGGAGAAAGAAACTCCATAACAAAAAAAAGGACTATAGAAATACTTGGCATTTTAAACAGATTTTTTTTTTACAGTTTATTGCATGTAATTTTGTGAAAATGTTTTTTACTGTAATTTGATGGAATCCGTCTAGAAACTCTGCTGCCAGAGATTTACCGTTTTTTTACGGGTTTTTTTTTTACAGTGGTGTAGATATTTTTTGCATATTCTAAATTATATACTAAGCTTGTATTTCCTATAATTCAAGTAACTTGAAATATAATATGTTATGTAAAATGACTAATACTATAAATGTGCAGGTTCCTTTGATCAAATGTATTCTGTACTATAAATTTAACAGAAATTGGCTGTAAAGGTTGCTATTTTTTATGTATAAGTAGGCCTTAATTTAGAGGTTGAAGTTGTGAGTGGTTCTGTAAAAATGTAAATATGAAAACATTTGTTTTTGAATTTATGTGCTTACTGCCTTTTTATAAATTAGTTATTGTACATAGAAAAACTATATTTTAAAAGTAATTTACTGTAGATGGACAGAGCAGGTTTATAAAATAACTTTTTTTGACGGAATCCGTCTGGAAACTCTACTGCCTTTTTTACGGGATTTTTTTTTTTTTACAGTGTACATATTGTGTAAGTTTTACTAATAAAATAAATGTGTGAAAGGATTATAGGCTAAATGACGTGTCACGTTTTGATGAAGATTAGAGGAAAAGCGGATCTTTGTAAGCTCAAAGCTGCTTACATTTATTAAATCAAACAAAAGAACAAAATACAAAACTATAAAGCAAACGAAGGTGAACCAAAACAGTGTGGTAAGCCACAAACAACACAAGACAGTCAACTGAGTGGACTAAAGGACTTAACTTATTGTGATGAGTTAAAGAAATGTAAAAACATATGTTGTCATAACTTATTGATCATATACATTTTTACAGTGCTGCTGCTCACCCTCCTATTGCAGTCTTTGATCTTGAAATTAGCTGATGATAAATAAAATGAAGATCATATCTGTTGCTTTCGTTGACGTGAAATTTGCATATTGCAGGAATTGAAGATCAGATTTAAATTCGTTTTGCGAAGACGGCAAAACAAATACAAATCGAATACACTTTTTCATTTATGTGACCAAGTGTAAATGGAAGAGTTAAAATAAAATAAAATAAAATAAAATAAAAACCAGTGACCAGATGTAAGCAGGCCTTTAGACTCTTAGATCTATCAGGTCATTACTTTCAATTCAATTCACATTTATTTGTGTAGCGCTTTTCACAATACATATCTTTTCAAAGCAGCTTTACATGCATGTGTCTACATTACAATTTAGAGTTGTGTAAATTATGTATTTCAGAAATGTACGCAGTTAGCTAACAAAGCATTTGAAAACATAACCATGAACACCTGATCAGATTTTGTTTTGTTTTTCTTGCCATTACAAATTAGTTTTATAAACACACAGCAGCCTGAGAAAAAAGTTCTGTCTACTTCGAATGTTCAGTTTAACTTAAGAAAAACAAATGAGAGCAATTTATTATTTTGAGTAATCATTCTTTAACAGATTCAATGCTATTTTATGTACAATTGTGGCCTGCCACCACTCGTTTCTATACTCTGAGGAGCAAACCGTATCCCACAAAGAAGTCAGAACTCAATGGATAGCTTCAAAACAGTTATTTTTATTAAATTATTAAAAGTCTTAAGGTGGGAGTCTTAATTACTCCCATGAGGACTATAGCCATAGGAGGCTAGTCAATGCCAGCCCACACTGTAAAAAATAATTCCGCATCTTAGTTATTTCAACGTAATTTTGTAAGTTAATACAACTTGCAGTTTCTGGATTTGTTAGTTCAACTTAACATGTTACGTTTTCACGGTCTCAACTAGTCTGTAAGTTGACTTAACTAGAGTATGTGTCACCTCAACTTAAGAACATAAGTAAGTATGCTAAGTAAGTTAGTATATAAGTTCTCATTATTTATCGCGAGATCACGTGAAGCGGGAAACAGGTCTCGTTCATCCATGCAGGATCGAGTTTATCAGCAGATGATATAATCCTCCCATCATCATCATCAAATCTGGTAAGTAAATATTCGTTCATATTGGTGTAATAACTTGTAAAATGACATATATGAAGTAACCATCCATGTATTGTTTACATATCAACGTTTCTATATTAAGAAGCTATATAAGCTTAACTATTAACTATCACTTTGGACCGTTTCTAACCCAGTTTGGCCATTTATGTAGTTGATAGTTAGCAAACTATTGTTAAAATCTATAAAACTAGTCAATTATTACTTGTTTTCCTTTTATTTATCATGCAACATTATTTCATTTAGATGCCAAATAGGCACGTGGCTAGACGTTAAAATTTAATTCGGAGGATATTTCGATCCCCCAAATTTTTTATTTAACGTTATTCAAATGACACCGAATTCAGTTTTTTTTTTTTTTTTTTGAGAAATACGTGATAGGGATGAATGGCACAACGCGCGTTCATAATCACTGTCGTGTTCAAGTTCTTTCCGCCAAATCAGCGAGTCTAACATAAATCACCATACAGGCAAAGCAGCTTCGACGCGTGAGTATGATATCAACGAGCTGACAAATATAATGTAATTTAATGTGAAACTGAGTGGTGCGGCAGGATTATCACGAATCCTCCGGTGTTCAAACCGGAATGCTCCATAACTGAACAGTTGTTCAGCTGTCTAGTTTCACCGTGTTTTCCCAAAAACTATGGTGAAATGCTTACGTGTCCGTGTTTCGCCAAACTACACTGTTCCCTAAAATCATGTACTCTTATGAACGCTTCTGTGTACAAGTAGTCAAGCTTTGAGATATACGTTATAACTGCATCTTTAATGGACAATGTTGTTTAGATCCATCTGGTCCATCCTGTCACCGTTTAAACTGGCCTGTCAATCATATTAACAAATAAAATGTCTCTTACCGTGAAATAAGGTTTTGGTCATATTCACCTCAACAATTTAGGATGGATAGAAAAGTATAGCTTTTATTAATAAATTCTAATGTTGATCTATCTTAGTGCAAGTGTCTCAGACAGCCACCAAGCTAACAGTAAAAAAACTAACATTCCTCACACTCAAATGTAGTTTAATATGATCGTTTAGAGGAAATAAAACAGCTCTGTAACATTACATTTTTGATTTTATAAATACATGTCAATAAATATATATCAAGAAATTTTGTGAGACACTATTACTGTAGTTCTATTACTCTAATCTTGATTTGTGTACTCTGTTTATTAAATGTTGGTTGACATAATTTTTCTTTTCTTCATAGAATTACTTAAGGCAGTGCAGCAAGCTCGACCAATGAAGTGGAGCTGCAAGTTATGCCATTTCACAACAACCAATCAACGCATTTTCATAAGGCACTACAAGGTGAAGCACTGCCATCACGCAAGTAATTGTCCACTTCCCTGCATCTATAAAGACTGTGTGTGTTCATTTAGAACTGAGTTTGCTCTAGAAAAAACATTTGGCCAGGAACCATAAACAATCTGTCCGACTCTGTGCTGCGGCATTCACGTTGAACTGTATAATTTGTCCAGCATAATTTTTGTTGCAAATATTGAAGTTAATTTGTTAATGCAGAAGTATTCAAAGGATTAGTTCACCCAAAAATGAATATTGCCCCATGATTTTCCCCCATTTACTCACCCTCAAGTCATCCTAGGTGTATATGACAATCTTCTTTCAGACGAACACAATCAGAGTTGTATTAAAAAACACCCTGATGCTTCCGGACTTTATAATGGCAGTTAATTACAACCATCAGTTATAAGCTTAAAAAAGTAAATACATCCATCAACTGCTCCACACGGCTCTGGTGGGTTAATAAAGGCCTTCAGAAGCAAAGCGATGAGTTTTGTATAAGAAAAATATCCATATTTAATAACTAGCTTCCGGCCAAACAAACATATGGATTTGACTTAAGTCTAAAGCGCAACTTATGCGAGTAATGCGACATACTGCTGATATTTAGTCTACGCCATAACGCACTACGCTACTTCCGACGTCACAAATTGCATAAGTTTTATGTGCAAGTAGAATTAATTATGGATATTTTTCTTACACAAACGCATCGCTTTGCTTTAGAAGGCCTTTATTAACCCCCGAGCCGTGTGGAGCACTTTTATGAGCTTATAACTGTTGGTTGCAGTTCACTGCCATTATAAAGCTTGTAAGCATCAGAGTGTTTATTAATATAACTCTGATTGTGTTCGTCTGAAAGAAAAATGTCATATACCCCTAGGATGACTTATTTATTTATTTATTTATAGTTTATTTAATAGGGACAGATACAGTAAACATAGATTATCTTCATGACTTGAGTAAATCATGAGGTCATCTTCATTTTAAAGTGATCTAATCATTTAAAATATTGTAGCTTGATTGTAACTTTTTATACCCTTGCTTCATTTAGTGTACAGTACTATGAATATGCAAAATTCCTCCATTTATTCACAGTGTATAGTATTTGACTTAATTCTATCAGTTTAAAGGAATAGTTTATCCAAAAATTAATGTTCTGCCAATAATTACTCACTCTCATGTCGTTCCAAACCTGCAAGACCTTTTTCGGAACACAAATTAAGATATTTGGATTGAAATCCACAACCTTTCAGACCCTTCATAGACAGCAATGTAATTAGCAAGTTTCAAGGCCCAGAAAGGTATTATGGACATCTATAAAATAGTCTGTGTGGCATCAGTGGTTCAACCTTAACTTAATGAAGCTACAAGAATACTGTATGTGTGAAAATAAAACAAAAATATTGACTTTATTCAACCATTTCTTCTTTTCCGTGTCAGACGACGTGCGCTCACAAGAGTACCACAAAATGAAGTAGAACCCAGATGTGCTGCACCTTGTTTACAAGCAGAGGAATGTACACACATGCGTTGTGGCACTCTTGTATCTGTGTGTCAAAGACTGATATGGAAGAGCAAACATTTTTGAACAGAGTCATTATTTTTGTTTTCTTTGCGCTCAAAAATTATTCTTGTGGCTTCACAACATTACACTTGAACTACTGGTGTCACATGGACTCAATTAACGATGTCCTTAGTACCTTTATGGGCCTTGAATGTAGTAGTTCGTAGTTGGGTCAGAAAGCTCTCTGCTTTCATCAAAAATATCTTAATTTGTGTCCTGAAGAAGAACGAAGGAAAAACACTAAAACTAAATAAACACTGAAACTGGCTTCAATGAAACAGGCCTCAGATCAGTAAATCAACTTCTAACAACAGTTATAAGTAAACATTTTTTTCTTTAGGGGGAGGCATCAAATCAACGAAAGAGGGTTGCAGTACTGCAGGGGCTGCCATGGTTCATGCGTGAAAATCCATCACAATTCATAAAGATCTGTGAGGTATGTGGAAAGTAAGGAGGCACGCTGGAGGCAGTTGAGTAGTTGAAGTTAATGTATTATTTCTAAGTATGTGGATGGAGAATGTGTGAAAAATATACAAAAATATATGATTTGTTGACTTATGGTAATTAAGATTTGGTGTAATAATGTTGTGTTTAAGTCTTTGATTGTGAAAGCACATTTTGAAGTTTGTAATTTTTTTAATACAGCACACAGATTCTGAGGAACATGATCAGGGGCATGACTCTTGGAATCATCACAGTGGTGGAAGATGTGACGGATCCCATTCCCTGCAACCCCAGTGATGTGTCCCTTGTCATCGAGGAAGCAGTTGTTCTGCGAGGACTTGGTGACGTACCAAATGCGTATATGAACATAAACTACCCAAAAAACCTCAGATACACTTTTGAGGTGATTCAGAGGCTGTTGATGGACATTGGAGCCGATACCTGCAGTGGAAGAGTGCACTCCCTTAAAAATACACTGTTGAATTGAAGATGTTGTGGAGGTAAGGTGTTATGTTTTTCTACCAAGAGCCTGTGTTTGCATTTTACAGTTCTCTGCATCAATGGCCTGACATCCATTTTCATTGTTTTTTCAAGATGTTAAAGGGGTATTATTAATGTGAAAAGTGTTAGTTTACCGAAAAAAAAAGTTGAATTGAATTATAAAGGAAGATATTTTTAATGAAATCTGTGAGCTTTCTGTCCCTTCTTTGACAGTCTATGGAACTAGCACATTCAAGGTCTGCAAAGATAGTAAAAAAATATCTTAAAGTAATCCAAGTGACTCCAGTGGTTTATATATTTACATGCAACAGTGTCTGCATTCGCGTACACACAAGAAGCATGTGCTGTTATGCTCTTGTTAACATGCAATGAAACACTCACAATGCTTAATAAAACTGAGGTTAAACCACTGAAATCACTTAGATTACTTTAAGTATGTCTTTTCAGTACCTTGAATGTGCTAGTTGCGTAGGCTGTTAAAGAAGGGACAGAAAGCTCACAGATTTCATTAAACATATTTAAATTTTTCTTCCAACAAAAGAAAACCTTAAAGGGTTAGTTCACCCAAAAATGAAAATTCTGTCATTAATTACTCACCCTCATTTCGTTCGAGATCCGTAAGACCTCCGTTCATATTCGGAACACAAATGAAGATATTTTAGTGTAAAGCTGATGGCTGAGAAAGGCTTCAGATAGGCCTCCATTGGCATTCAGTACACTTATACTCCCAAGACCGATAAAAGGCACTTAAAACATCGTTACAAAGTCCATCTCACCACAGTGACTCTACAATAATCTTACGATGCGACGACAATAGTTTTTGTGCGCAAAAAAAATCAAAATAACACCTTTTATCCAACTTGTTACTGCCTTCCGTGTGTGCCTCCACGACGCATGCGAGAGAATATGACGTAGATCTGGCGTTCGGACACATGACCCAGAAGCGATTTATTTACAAGCAGAGGAAGACGCGCGTGTCTAAGCTGTTGGATTCTACATTGATCGTGCTTTAGGTCTCGGCGTAGTTCTCAAAATGGGGCTTAAGTGTGCATTTCATGGATTCCCGAACGCTGGCGCTACGTCATATTCTCGCGCATGCGTCGTGGAGGCACACACGGAAGACAGTAACAAGCTGGATAAAGGTGTTATGTTGATTTTTTTTTTTGCGCACAAAAACTATTGTCGTCGCATCGTAAGATTATTGTAGAGTCACTGTGGTGAGATGGACTTTGTAACGACATTTTAAGTGCCTTTTATCGGTCTTGGGAGTATAAGTGTACTGAATGTCAATGGAGGCCTATCTGAAGCCTTTCTCAGCCATCAGCTTTAAGGCCTGTACACACCGGGACGAATATCGCGCGCGCTTATCGCCGGCGTTTTTCGTGCCGTTTTTCGGCGCGTCTTGAGTGTTCACACCCAAGCGATTTTCACTGGCGCTGCGCCGAGTGAACGTGCACATTCAGTCGATGCGCTCCCGGTACACAAGATGGTGCTGCGGCACTTTAAGCCTCTGACACTCGCTTGTCACACAGAAGGAGAAGAGAGACAGTATTTACGTGCTTGCCAAAACCATAGACATATTATGTATATGGACAAAACCATTCACACACTTTTTGCTAACTGGCAAGCAGCATTAGCAGTTCATCTTCTTCTTTGTCTACTTACTACTTCTTCGTCGTATCAATGTGTGCTCGGCAAGACCGTTTTGTGCTCGAGCGCCACCAAGTCGTGTTTTACTGTCACTTCAGCAGCTCCAGGCACGTGAACAAAAGCGCCGATCTCATTGGTCGGACAGTTTTTTACGCGCCGCGTCAAAATAAAAAACGAACCCGAGGCGTTTTTTTAAAAATGACGCTTTTACGCCTGGCGTTTTGCGCGTCGGTGTGAACACTCACATTGGCGCCCATTGTTTAGTCCCGAGGCGTTAAACGTCGGCGATAAACGCGTGCGAAAATCGTCCCGGTGTGAACAGGCCTTTACACTAAAATATCTTCATTTGTGTTCCGAATATGAACGGAGGTCTTACGGGTGTCGAACGACATAAGGGTGAGTAATTAATGAACCCTTTAAAGGGTTATTTCACGTAAAAATGAAAATTCTGTCATTAATGACTCACCCTAATGTCGTTCCAAACCCGTAAGACCTCCGTTCATATTCGGAACACAGTTTAAGATATTTTCGATTTAGTCCGAGAGCTTTCTGTCCTTCCATTGAAAGTGTATGCACACTCTACAGTCCGTGTCCAGAAAGGTAAGAAGAAAGGTATGAAAAACATCATCAAAGTAGTCCATGTGACATCAGTGGGTTAGTTAGACTCTTTTGAAGCATCGGCAATACATTTTAGTCCAAAAATAACAAAACTACGACTTTATCCAGCATTGTCTTCTCTTCCGCGTTTGTTTGAATCCGCGTTCACGAGTCCACAGCGTCTTACGTCAGCAGCGGGATTCAATATGTCAAAATGTATTGCCGATGCTTCAAAAGAGTCTAACTAACCCACTGATGTCACATGGACTACTTTGATGATGTTTTTCATACCTTTCTTCTTACCTTTCTGGACACGGACTGTAGAGTGTGCATACACTTTCAATGGAAGGACAGAAAGCTCTCGAAAATATCTTAAACTGTGTTCTGGAGATGAACGGAGGTCTTATGGGTTTGGAACGACATTAGGGTGAGTCATTAATGACAGAATTTTAATTTTTGGGCGAACTAACCCTTTAAGCCAGTTTTTGGATGACATAAGGGTGAATAATGGTATTTGAATTTTTGTGTGAACTGACACTTAATGTTTTTTTTCACATGAATAACCTACGCATTCCATGCATTCAAATAAATGTTCACCTTTAAAACGCAATTGCAATATTATTGAATTTTATTTGACAGATTCATTATTTGTTTTATTTGAGAAAAAAAATGTCTGTAATTTATTTCTCTCATTTCTATATTCTAGTTTTTAGTTTGTATTTACAAATATTCAGAAAATTCATTTTTCTGTTTCATTCTGTTTTTTTTATTTTATTCTAATCCTTTGAATATGTTAATGTTGTCCATGTATTGATTTGTAAGGGACAATAAAATATAAAATATGTTTATATGGAAAATGTGTTTGTTTATTTATTTGGTTGAATGAGCTATTACAAGTTGAGAAAATATACCAAATTAAGTTCAATGAACAAAAAGTTTAGTACAGATAACTTGAAAATGTAAGTTTTCATATTTCAACTAAACTTTGCAAGTACAAGTTACTTGAAATAAGTTGTTGGGTCAACTATTTTACCTATATCAACTAAACTTTTTAAGTTGAAAATACTTTGTAGATTAAGTTAATAAAACTTAACTGAGTCAAAGCAAAAAGATAACTAAAAAATGTAAGTTGAGTGAACAAATTTTTTTTTACAGTGCAGCAGTTCCTCATTTAACCTGCTTTTAAACATTCATTAAATGACTCACCAGTGAGAGAAACACTGAAGATCTTTTCACTGTTGCCGCTTCTGCTGAAGATCTTTAGTTGATATTTTCCAGAGTCTGTGGTTCTGGTGTTTGTGATGGTCAGAGATCCAGTCTGATGATCCAGCTTCAGTCTGTCTCTGAATCTCTCATTACCTTCATTACACTGAACATCTGTACAGGTTTTACTCTGATTTCCATTTATTTGAGCTACGAGTATGTCATTAAAATACCATCTAATTCTGTCCTGTTTGTTTCTTTGAACACCAGTGTGTAGAGTGACTGAATGTCCCTCCATCACAAACACTAACACTTCATCTGCAGCATCACCAGACACACCTGAAGAAGAAAAGGACAGTTAATCTTTTCACTTTTGGGATAATGGGAAAATATACAACAGAAAAAAGTGCTGTGAATGTTTTTCTTCAGATCAAAAAGATTATGAAGAAAATTCTAAATATAATACATGACACATGCAAACAACCAGCATAAGAACATCACTGATTTACACAATCACATATCAGACAAACACACAACTCACATCCTGATTCTTAATGCCCCCTTTCCCTATGCATATATTTGTGCATTCATACAGCAATGTATTTTCAGAGATTTACAATGAATGCTCATTGTGAACATTAGGGCACAACAAGACTGAAGGCACACCAGAGTAAAAGGAGCTTTCCATTTTCTTCTCCTTTAAGCCTTAAACACATAACTCGGGTCTGTAGTGACCTGCGATGTCATTCACTACCCTCCTCCTCGTTCTATTTTGAAAGTTAAACATCAACCTTCTCAATATTCCTAGAAAAATAATAAAATGATAAAAGAAGGCAGCAGCTATTTACACTCAGTGAAAACAGCATATTTCCGCAGTGATAATTGCTATTTACACTAAGTGCATATAGAGATAGATGCTATTTACACCAAGTGAAAATAAAATGTTCTTAGTGATAGATGATATTGTAAAGTCGGGTTCGTTAACTTTGCGTGACACACACTCGAAAGGATAAAATAAATTACCGGAGAGACGCAGTTCATGAACAATCGTCCATTTACTCACTCTCGTGCTCATCGCTGAGAAAAACAACACCAACTTACAGTTCAGCCCATATATATAATAGTTACATAGATGCCCTATTGGCCGCTGGATCGTACGTCAACGGCTCCGCCATATTGCGGAGGGCAACTTTCCCATGACTCTCATAACATTGAGAAAAATGCCTGATTGTGCATGTGCTGCTTGGGGCTGTACAAATCGCTGCACAATTGGAAGCAGGTCTTGCACAGAGAAAAAGGGCGTCAAAATTGTACCTTTAGGGGTACAACAGCTTGTCGCTGGGGCAGTACCCTTAAAAGGACCCATTTGTACCTTTTTTACCACAAAAAGGTTCATAGTAGGACCTTAAGGTACGTATTTGTACTCTAAGGTACTAATATGCACCTTTTAGGAGTAAAACCGGTACAAATATGTCCTTTTAAGGGTACTGCCCCAGCGACAAGCTGTTGTACCCCTAAAGGTACAATTTTGACGCCCTTTTTCTCTGTGTGTGGGGAATTACCTTTCAGAAGTAAGACTGAACATTTTTGATCATTATATAATTATTATATAATTAGTAATAGTGACGTTAGTTGGCCACCGGAGTCAGTCATACTAAAATAGCTAGAGATGTCGCTTGTTAACTTAGCTGTTGAGTTGAGACATGAGTTGACATGATTTATATTTAAGCTTTATATTATATATTATAAAGTACATTTCCTGAAATCTAAATATTCATCAAAATTGTCTTAAAAACGACTTTTATGACAAGTACTCGCATCGGGTAGGCGACTGACATTGTGACTCTTAACGTTAGTTAACTAGTTGGCTAGCTAACTTTTCTCACACACTGAAGGTTTCCCAAAGACAAAGAGTTGAGGAGAGTGGGAAGTTGATGATTCCTGAACAGCTACGATTTCAGCGGTACATCTGCACTTGCCGATTTAGCCAGGATTTAGTCACTTGGAGCTCCTCTTCAATTCAATTCGAGCATTAGGTAGGGATTTCAGAAATGTAGAAATAATAAATAAAAAAATAATCTTAAAAGGGACAATATCTGTATTAAAGGAAGAGCTGCATGATTAATCATTAAAGGGATAGTTCACCCAAAAACGAAAATGTTATGTTTTTCTGCTTACCCCTAAGGCATCCAAGATGTAGGTGTCTTCGTTTCTTTAACACAAATGAAGATTTTTAACTCCAACCGTTGCTGTGTGTCACTCATATAATGCTTGTCAATGGAGACTAATTCTGTTAAGAGTAAAAAAAACATGGACAGACAACTTCAAATTAAACACCGTTGCTCGTGACGACACATTGATGTCTTAAGACACGAAACGATCGGTTTCTGAGAGAAACCGAACTGTATTTATGCAAATATATCACCTCATATCAGACGTATGTCTTCAGCTCTCCAGACTGCCATCACTTCCTGTGAGTGAGGTCAAAATTCCGGCCGGGTCATAGACATGTATACGTAGATTCCTCATTCGAGCGATCCACGTAGGCACTAATGAGGTATCTATGTATATATCTATGACCCGGCCGGAATTTTTACCTCACTCACGGGAAGTGATGGCAGTCTGGAGAGCTAAAGCGTTCGTCTGATATGATATGAGATATATATATAATTGCATAAATACCGTTCGGTTTCTCTCAGAAACCGATCGTTTCGTGTCTTAAGACATCTTAAGCCGCAGAATTTAATTTGAAGTTGTCTGTCCATGTTTTTTTACTCTAATATAATTAGACTCCATTGACAAGCATTATACAACTGGCACACAGCAACGGTTGGAGTTAAAAATCTTTATTTGTGTTCTACTGAAGAAACAAAGACACCTACATCTTGGATGCCTTAGGGGTGAGCAGATAAACATCAAATTTTCGTTTTTGGGTGAACTATCCCTTTAAAAAGAATATTAATTCAAACACCTACACTATCTTACTCTTAAATGACAATTATTCGGTTATGTCTATTAAACCTTTGACAAGTAGGATTACAGCAAAAAAATCGTGATTCCAGAATCACAAATTTCCAGAATTGGGCAGCTCTAGTTCACCCAAATATGAAACGTTGCTGGTAGTCACCATCAGGCCAAGATGTGTATATGGCCTTATTAGGGTGAATACATTAGTTACATTTACATTTATGCATTTGGCAGACGCTTTTATCCAAAGCGACTTACAGTGCCCTTATTACAGGGACAATCCCCCTGGAGCAACATGGAGTAAAGTGCCTTGCTCAAGGACACACTGGTGGTGACCGCTGGGATCGAACCAGCAACCTTCAGCATATCAGTTCCATGGTTTAACCCACTGGACCACCATCTCACATACATTAGTTAAGTGAAAGTGAAGTGACGTGTGGCCAAGTATGGTGACCCTTACTTGGAATTTGTGCTCTGCATTTAACCCATCCAAGTGCACACACACACACCGTGAACACACACCGTGAACACACACCCGGAGCAGTGGGCAGTCATATTGCTGCGGCGCCCGGGGAGCAGTTGGGGGTTCGGTGCCTTGCTCAAGGGTCACCTCAGTCGTGGTATTGAGGGTGGAGAAGAGCGCTGGTTATTCACCCCCCCCACCGACAATTCCTGCCGGACCTGAGACTCGAACACGCAACCTTCAGGTTACAAGTCCGACTCTCTAACCATTAGGCCACAACGATTATAAGCAAATTATTTTTTGGGTAAACTATTCCTTAAGAGTGGGTGTGTGTGTGTGTGTGTTTGGTTTTTAGGGAATGTGGAACCACAGGATGAGACTGTGTCGCTATCAGGGGTCCATTCTTCATACGTCGCTAACTCTAACCGGATTTGATTGTTGATGATTTGGCATGATCTTGGATTGTTTGATTCTTCGATGCTCATCCTGGACTTGCTGTCATAGCAACAGGTCCGTAAGCTTAAACCTGCTCGGGAGCAGCTTATTTCATGTGAACAGGATTAGATTGCATCTTGATACTTAAAATCTGTCCCAGCCACTGCTACTTTATTACAAGAGTTCCTTACTGAACCTAATATTTTAAAATAATAATAATCATATAAAAATGTATTTGAAAATAATGTTGTGTATAATACTAGACACAGCCACTTGATTGAGATATTTATTTGTGATGGAATAATTACTTCATAATTTTATTGGAGGTTTACACACATTGTACAATTAATCTGAGCCGTGCATTCATTTAAGTGATCACGGATATTATGGGATGGCTTGATGCAGCGCAAGAGATGCAGATCATTTGATCTTGACCCTTAAGAAACTTTAATGCTGTCATGTAACAAATCTGCTTCAAATTGAATTAAAAACTAAATGAATTGGTAATTAGCACATTGAAATAAAACTGTAAAGGGTGTACAGATACAATAAAATCGTGAATACAAATAATTGGGAATCATGTTAAAAAAAAAACAATGCACAATTAATGTATCTATTATAACTTTTATGTTGGTGTAACATTTATCCACTGAAGGCAAGTTTGCTGAACCCAAGTGAAAAAACTTAAAGGCTGGTCTGGGGCTGGAGCCCTCACTGGAGGCTGGTCTGGGGCCCGGAGCCCTCACTGGACGCTGGTCTGGGGCCCGGAGCCCTCACTGGACGCTGGTCTGGGGCCCGGAGCCCTCACTGGATGGTGGTCTGTGTCTTTGATCAATCAATTTGTCAGAGCTGAGATTGGTTCAGAAGATGTGCACATTCAGGAAACACAGTTTGGAATTGACAACCATCATTTTTCAGTCTTGTCATTAGTTGTGTCTGTCTTTCACAAACTGAGGATGCACATTGCCAAACGTGACACTACAGAGTGGCAACACAAGAAAAAAGCTCTGCAAAACAGTTCTTTTCAAAGAGTTTTAACTCTAACCCCTGGTGACCCTACAAAGAATGACTGTTTAGAGATGATTGATGGATAATATAGCCTTTTGTTATTATTATTATTATTATAATACCAATACTATAATATTATTATTGTACCAGTAACTATTTAATTTACTATTTTTATTATTGTGTGTATATTCAGCAATTGATATTGCATTGTATGTGCTATTGTTATTGTTGTTGTTATTATATTATACCACTTGCGATAGTTACGCTGTTAAATTATTGTACTATTCTCTAGTCACTATTTAACTTATTATTTTATATTATTGTCTATATTCTGTAATTGATATTTAATATTCTATTGCTATTATTATAGTATTATACAAATTATTTGCTATTATCAATATATTATTGTATTTTTTATATTATATAATTATACTATTATGTTAATAATGTATTAACATAATAGTATAATTTGTGATGAGTTAAAGAAATGTAAAAGCATTTCTTTTAAAAACACCCCCCCCACACACACACACACACACACACACACACATGGACATTTGGCTGATCTTTGATGTGATTACAGACAGCAATGCAAAGTTGATTCTACGCTAATTTGATCTAAGATATATATATTTTAAGTTATGGATTCATGTAGCAAATGAGAAACAGCAAAATCCCCTGTGTCAAATCAACACCGCCGCTCTGTGTTGGGGTAGTTACTCAAAAAAGTAATTCTATCTATCTATCTATCTATCTATCTATCTATCTATCTATCTATCTATCTATCTATCTATCTATCTATCTATCTATCTATCTATCTATCTATCTATCTATCTATCTATCTATCTTACTCTAGTAAACTATGGTAAATCATGTTAAACTATGGTAAATCATGGTAATTCATGTTAAACTATGGTAAATCATGTTAAACTATGGTAATTCATGTTAAACTATTGTAATTCATGTTAAACTATGGTAAATCATGCTAGAACATAGTAAATCATGTTAAACTATGGTAAATCATGTTAAACTATGGTAAATCATGTTAGAACATAGTAAATCATGTTAAACTATGGTAAATCATGTTGGTAAATCATGTTAGAACATAGTAAATCATGGTAAATCATATGGTAAATCATGTTAAACTATGGTTAACCATGCTAGAACAGTAAATCATGTTGAACTATGGTAAATCATGGTAAATCATGTTAAACTATGGTAAATCATGTTAGAACATAGTAAATCATGTTAAACTATGGTAAATCATGGTAAATCATGTTGGTAAATCATGTTAGAACATGGTAAATCGTATGGTAAATCATGTTAAACTATGGTAAATCATGTTAAACTATGGTTAATCATGCTAGAACATAGTAAATCATGTTAAACTATGGTAAATCATGTTAAACTATGGTAAATCATCCTAGAACATAGTAAACCATGTTAAACTATGGTTAATCATGCTAGAACATAGTAAATCATGTTAAACTATGGTTAATCATCCTAGAACATAGTAAATCATGTTAAAATCAAGCGCCAGCGTTAGTTCTGGCAGGCCACGTAGTCAAGCTCCGCTATCAGCTGATTGGGAAATTCTAACTCCGCCCCTCTTTCAGCTGATCTGTTTCAGCTGATCCTATGCTCTTAATTGGCTTCTCTCAAACAGGGCGCCTTAAGCACAGCTTCACTTCAATCTGCCTGCTTGGACGCTTCTGCTGCACGCTGCTTTGCAACCCACCTCTTCCCCAGCTCCTCCTTAAATTGCTAACTTAATCATGTCATTCTGTTGTCATTGATGCATGCTCTGTTCTAAATGGGGGATTTGCTTTGCCCTCCCAGTTAAATGGGAGGTCGTCCCCAGAATCTGCTGCTGTTCCCTGTCTTGGCTTTTCATGGAGCTCATGAAAGGATGTGGAATTTAGAACAGAGCCATACCGCCAAATCTAAATCTTTGCAAAATATGCAATTAAAAGTTTTTTACTAAATGTTTGTCTATTGTGTTTTTTGACTTTAGTGGACCTGACAGAACTATGGTTAATCATGCTAGAACATAGTAAATCATGTTAAACTATGGTAAATCATCCTAGAACATAGTAAATCATGTTAAACTATGGTAAATCATGTTAAACTATGGTAAATCATGCTAGAACGTAGTAAATCATGTTAAACTATGGTAAATCATGCTAGAACATAGTAAATCATGTTAAACTATGGTAAATCATGGTAAACTATGGTAAATCATGCTAGAACATAGTAAATCATGTTAAACTATGGTAAATCATGGTAAACTATGGTAAATCATGGTAAACTATGGTAAATCATGTTAAACTATGGTAAATCATGTTAAACTATGGTAAATCATGGTAAACTATGGTAAATCATGTTAAACTATGGTAAATCATGGTAAACTATGGTAAATCATGGTAAACTATGGTAAATCATGTTAAACTATGGTAAATCATGCTAGAACATAGTAAATCATGTTAAACTATGGTAAATCATGTTAAACTATGGTAAATCATGGTAAACTATGGTAAATCATGTTAAACTATGGTAAATCATGGTAAACTATGCTAAATCATGTAAACTATGGTAAATCATGTTAAACTATGGTAAATCATGCTAGAATATAGTAAATCATGTTAAACTATGGTAAATCATAATAAATCATGTTAAACTATGGTAAATCATGTTAGAACATAGTAAATCATGTTAAACTATGGTAAATCATGTTAGAACATAGTAAATCATGTTAAACTATGGTAAATCATGGTAAACTATGGTAAATCATGATAAATCATGTTAAACTATGGTAAATCATGTTAGAACATAGTAAATCATGTTAAACTATGGTAAATCATGGTAAACTATGGTAAATCATGTTAAACTATGGTAAATCATGGTAAACTATGCTAAATCATGTAAACTATGGTAAATCATGTTAAACTATGGTAAATCATGCTAGAATATAGTAAATCATGTTAAACTATGGTAAATCATGATAAATCATGTTAAACTATGGTAAATCATGTTAGAACATAGTAAATCATGTTAAACTATGGTAAATCATGGTAAACTATGGTAAATCATGTTAAACTATGGTAAATCATGCTAGAACATAGTAAATCATGTTAAACTATGGTAAATCATGGTAAACTATGGTAAATCATGTTAAACTATGGTAAATCATGGTAAACTATGGTAAATCATGTAAACTATGGTAAATCATGTTAAACTATGGTAAGTCATGCTAGAATATAGTAAATCATGTTAAACTATGGTAAATCATGATAAATCATGTTAAACTATGGTAAATCATGTTAGAACATAGTAAATCATGTTAAACTATGGTAAATCATGTTAGAACATAGTAAATCATGTTAAACTATGGTAAATCATGTTAGAACATAGTAAATCATGTTAAACTATGGTAAATCATGTTAAACTATGGTAAATCATGGTAAATCATGTTGGTAAATCATGTTAGAACATAGTAAATCATGGTAAATCATATGGTAAATCATGTTAAAATATGGTTAATCATGCTAGAACATAGTAAATCATGTTAAACTATGGTAAATCATGGTAAATCATGGTAAATCATGTTAAACTATGGTAAATCATGGTAAATCATGTACACGGACTAAGTATTTCAGGCACTTGTTGCGTTCACTCGACTCTTCATGACCAATCGCTTATTGTACCCCCAAGTTGTAAGTCGCTTTGGAT
The DNA here is from genome assembly GCF_949357685.1 of Gobio gobio. Taxonomy (NCBI): domain Eukaryota; kingdom Metazoa; phylum Chordata; class Actinopteri; order Cypriniformes; family Gobionidae; genus Gobio; species Gobio gobio. Next base: position 8,593,261 of record NC_137120.1, read on the forward strand.
AAAAGCGTCTGCTAAATGCATAAATGTAAATGTAAATCAAGGTAAATCATGTTAAACTATGGTAAATCATGTTATACTATGGTAAATCATACTAGAACGTGATAAATCTATCGGACTATTTATATCTATCTATCTATCTATCTATCTATCTATCTATCTATCTATCTATCTATCTATCTATCTATCTATCTATCTATCTATCTATCTATCTATCTATCTATCTATCTATCTATCTATCTATTTTCTGATAGACTGTATTGACCTCAAACACGTCAGACTTTAAACTACTTTAAACTGAAAATCTTCAAACTTTAAGCTTTTAAAACTTCTTCAAACTTTCTGGTCCGGCTTTCTCAAGCCAACTTTTTTGTCTAGTTTACTATAGTGTTTCTTCATACTGGCTGTTGCATAGGCTATTTCTTGCCAATATAAAGAGCACACTTCTCTTGTCCGCACTTCTCTTGTTTATAACTTAAAATATTTAATCAGTCGTTTTGGTCAAGCCTACAGATAAGGTATATTTTTCAAAACTGTAAAGAGTCTTTTATTTGTATACACTCATAATAGCGAAAAAACAAACAAACATTAATATAGAGAACAAATTATGTGCGCTTTCTGCCGAAACTCAGCGAAAAACTTGCCTCACAGACATAGACAAAACATGTCTATAGAAAGCTTGAAATGTGTAGATAATTTTCTGATTATGTAGGCTAATACATATGAAACCAGAGGTAGCTTTATTCGTTCCCGTCTGAGCTCATTATCATATGCGAAGCGTGGGCTGGTAATTGTCCAAGTGAACATCACGATAGTCTCCATCACCTCCATAAAACAATCGAGCAATATCTTCATCAGGTTATATTTTGCATAACTTCAGTTCATAATTCCAAAGTACAGCCTATGGGCCTTAAGATACAAAAGTAGACTATTACGATAAAAACTTGAGCAACATTTTTTTACATATAGCCTGTATTAGTTATTTTAATGGGGTTGGCTTTTTCCATGAAATAGAAATTATGTTATTATTAAATCAATTCTGATCAATTCTGCTTGTAATAGCAACTGAACACGTTGCATCTGATATTTTTCTTATTAGGTCTTTTGAGAATAAAATAAATAAAAATGAATACAATTTTCCTCAATGTTGTTTTAGATCACATAAAGCTAAAAGTAACGTTTCAAGGCCGCCCACACAGTCGAAACAAATAATGGGCCTACAAAGCATACAAATGTTTTACTCATGAACCAAAAATAGATGAGCCCCAGCTGCTTCCCTTCAGGTCTTTTGTTTTCAGACCACTCTGTGTTGGTGTGCATCAAAAACTCTCTCTACCTTTCAAAACTCTTTGGTAGGAGTTAGTTTTCAACTGCAGTGTGCAGATTTCTCTCTTTCTCATCTCTGTTACAAACATCAGTGAAAAGAGTTCAAGTTCAAATAAATCTAATCAGTTGAAAATGAGTCAGCAGTCTAAGCGTTGTGTTCCTCCATGTTCTTGCGCGATGGCAGACGTGGATACACACGATTACTGCTTTGTGTGTTTGGAGGAGGAGCATGCGGTTGCTGGATTGGAGTCAGACGAGTGTGGGCATTGCGAGCTGTTCACAGTCAAAATGCTTTGTGCTCGTCTTGGCTACTTTCAGTCCGCACCCGCACTTGAATCGTGGGGTTCCCGTATGGATTTGGGACGTTCCATACGTTTCCTCACGTGCTCCGGTGCTTCTTCAGCTCACGTGGGGGACGATTATGATCTATCACTTGGGTCTGCGAATTTCGAGCAGCCACTCTCTAAGCGTTCCTCGCACTATAGCTAATCCGTCGAGGAATTATTATAGGTGGTTACTCACACGGTGGCCAGGTTGCAGCTTGATTGGCCTTGTGAATCAGAGATCCCCAAACACAGTACGCTTGTGGATAGGTTTCTGTCCGGTGGCAGGGGGGAGAGACCACAACATCACAGTCTCTCCCTTTCTTTGAGGACCTCCATGACGAACTATCTAAGTCATGGAGTAAACCATATACTTCGCGGATTTTTGTGCCCTCAACTTTTTCGACTATCATGGGTGCGAAATCACGTGGCTATGCGGAGATACCTCAGTTTGAGGAGACGCTTGCAAGCTATCTCTCGCCTGGGTCTGCATCTTCTGCCGTTTGCAACGCCGGATCAGGAGAAACTTCATAGACTGTGTCCAGTTTGTGCTCTTCTGAGCAAGGCGGGGTGGGTATTCCCGTTATACGGGTTACTTGACTGTAGCCCTGTTCCCTGATAAAGCAGAACGTGATGGGGCTCATCTATTTATAGCCTTGTGTAGCAGGTGCGCTCCGGTGACATCACCAAGTGAGGCTATAATATCTCCGGGTCAATTACATTGACGTGTTTACACATTACAGTTGCAAGAAAAAGTATGTGAACCATGCAGAATCTGTGAAAATGTGAATAATTTTAACTAAATAAGAGAGTGTGGCGGAGGGGGCGTGGTTTTGCGAGGTCTGTAGCGGGAGAGAGAGAGCGGAGCCGAGCGGTCGGTAAGTCGGTCAAGTGCAAATGACGAACACCTGTCTCTGATTGCAGTAATTGGCATGGAGAGACCGCAAATAAGCCGCTGCCGGGAGAGAGATGAGAGAGAGAGTAGGACTGGGACTGTGCGCACGCTGCCTCCCTGAGAGAAACCGTTTGGAACCTGAGTGATCAACGTTACAAGTTTAGAGTGAATGTTTATGTGTTGATGCGCCCACGTGCGCTGCTTATGTTTGTATCTGAGAAGCTTTGCATAATGAAAGTCGCAAGTCCCAGTCACGCCGACCCCGCCTTCTTCCTTCCTGCCCAAGAGAACATCGAACCTCATTACACTGGTGCCGAAGGAAGGGGCTCGCCGACCCCGTGGCCCGCCACCATCTGGCCGTCCTCCGCCAACTGGATGGCCTGGTTCAGCGACATCGGGTGGTGGCACTGGACCCACTGCGCGGTCTTCCTTGGAAGCCGCGTGACAAATTGCTCCAGCACCACACGGTCGATGATTCCCTCGATGTCGTTTCCGTCGGCCATCAGCCACTTGCTGAAGGATGGCGCACTTCAGGTCGTCGTAGACCAGGAGATTCTGGACTGGCAGTTGGTGTGCGGCTACCTGCGCCTCTCCGGATAACAGCCGCAGGAGCCGCATTGACCAGTCCGTCTGGGGCCATCCCCGGACCTCGGCGAACCTCTCGAACAGGTCAATAAATGCCTCTGGGTCATCCTGAGGACCCATTTTGGTGAGAGGCACGGCGGCGGTCGAGTCTGTGGCGGGGGTGGGGACGGCCCGAATCTCCCGGTCCATCCAGCTCCGGAACAGCTCACGGTCTTCATGCTGGGCGCGAAGGAGAGCCTCGAAGCGTTTCTGCTGCTCCTCCCTCACGGCCAGCAGGTCTTGGTGGTGCTCCTGGTGAAGACCGGCGAGCGATTGGACGATGTCCGCAAGTGCCGTTCTTTGTGGAGTCTGCATGGCGGCGGCGATCTTCTTCCCTCCCAGGTTTCGGCACCAGTGTAATGAGGTTCGATGTTCTCTTGGGAAGGAAGGAAGAAGGCGGGGTCGGCGTGACTGGGACTTGCGACTTTTATTATGCAAAGCTTCTCAGATACAAACATAAGCAGCACACAAGGGCGCATCAACACATAAACATTCACTCTAAACTTGTAACGTTGATCACTCAGGTTCCAAATGGTTTCTCTCAGGCAGGCAGCGTGCGCACAGTCCCAGTCCTACTCTCTCTCTCTCATCTCTCTCCCGGCAGCGGCTTATATGCGGTCTCATTAAGACGGTCACCTGCCGCCACCTACTGGTGGTTAAGTTTCATGTTTAAACATTCTTTCCAACTTTTCTTATTTGTATATTCAAAAATCTTTAAAACAATCTCATAACATTATTTAATGCAGTTGTAATTTTTCAGTGTAATTTGTTTTATTTGATTGTTAACAGCTATAGTGTCTTATTATTCTAATTTTTTAAAATTTATAGATCAAATTTAAGAATATAACCTGAAAGCTGAAGTATAGTCTATATTTAATAAGATTATGGAAAAAATACCCTTTATAAAAGGTAAAAATATCAAAGATATGCAGATTTAAATATGTCAAAGCTGATTGAACATTGTTGAGAACATTGCTTCAGAATAAATTATATTTACAACACACACACACACACACACAAACACAAAAAGCAAATGTTTTAATCGGACAAGTAAATGACAGATTTACTTGTCCGAAACGACACGTGAAAAGGCTTCATGTCGAGCCCTGTGAGGCAACAAAAAAACTGGCTGGTGGTCACTGTGGCTGGTGGGTTTCTATTTTAATATACTGTAAAATATAATTTATTTCTGTGATGCAAAGCTGAATTTTCAACAGCCATTACTTAATTTATTCATCTAAGAATCCTGAAAAAAGTATCACAGGTTATAAAAAATATTGAGAAGCACAGCAGTTTCCAACATTGATAGTAAATCAGCATATAAGAATGATTTCTGAAGGATAATGTGACACTGAAGACTGGAGTAATTCAGTTTTACATCACCAAAATAAATTAGATTTTAAAGTATATTTAAATAGAAAACAATTATTTTAAATTGTAATAATATTTCACAATATTAATGTTGTGAAACAATTTACTAATTTATTACCTCCCTCTCAGTCACATACCTGACTCAAAAGCTAATTTGTTATGCAGCTCATTATGCGTACTTTTGTTTTCTCAGATGTGAATCACAGCATTATTCATGATCGTTCACGCCTCTTCGCATATGGCCTTTGTAAAGAAAAAGTGTCTTACTAAATGTAAATCAATATATTGTTTTATGTGAATGAGTAGGCTCAGTGATTCTCAGGCAACAACACCCATTAGTCAAAAGTCTTGTGGACACATATCTATTGTTTCACGAGTTCGCACTTACATATACTTTTTTAGAGAGTAATTCAATGCGTATTTGCCGTGCTGTCCGAGTAGAGGGCTTCGAGTTCGGAATTAGGCCCGAACCCAGAGTATATGTAAGTGGTTTTAGAGTTAAAAGGTGTGGCGAAGGGGTGGTGGAAGGGTTGCTGATAACTGTCAACAAACGGAGGTAGGACTGCTGCGTGTATATATACCTCTATTTGTTGATTAGCTGAGTGCTCTCCACCTATGTCAATTATCTGAACGTGCTTCTCCCGAACCTTGTTAATAAAACATCATGTGTTTTGTGGCCTTAATTCAGTGACTTGTTTTGTTTTTTCAAAAACCACGCATAAACGTTGTTCTCTCAGAAATACAAGCATGTACATACATGTTGCTCACATATTATGGTAGCTCATTTTGTGCTGAATACAGTGTAATTACACTTTTGCCATTCATATGTTTATAAGCAACTGAAAAATGCACAAATGTCAGAGCATGTCAAAACTTCTAAAAGGCCCCAAAACTGTGGCCCTTTAAAAACTTTAAAACACTGCTTCATGAAGCTTCAAAGTTTTACAATAATTCTGTTTCGCAGCATGTAACAAACTGCCAAAGTCACGTGATTTTAGTAAACGCTTTGGTTCACTGGACACTGGTGACTGTGTTTTGCATGTGTGGAGCGTCGTGGCAGGCGAGGGGGTGGCGGAGACTGAGTTTCCGGATGCTTCCATGGCCGGGGTTGGCGTTTCGTGGCGTGTTCCTGTGGGGATGTCGGCGTCTGGGGTGAGCCTGGGTTCCTGTACGGTGAGCATGGTTGATGCGGAGTTGCTACCAGGTTCGTGCATTGCGACATCCTTGGGGAATGAAGGGAATTCTGCAATTCTAGTTCTTTGAACTGTGGTTTAGGTACTTCTTATGTACCTGAAAAGTCTATGCAAAAAGTAAAAAAAATCATTTGTATCTTAAACAATAAGAAATGGGCGATCTTTCAGACAGTAAATCAATCAAGAACAATTTGGGATCCTAAAGTTAAGCCAAAGAGTCTCTTAGATGGTCATTTGAACATACAAAGTATTATATCAAAAAGTGATCAAATTCATCATCTTTTCTTGGATTCTAATTTAGATTTTCTTTGCTTATCTGAGACACGGTTTCATGTAAACTCCCCTTAGAAGTACCTGGTTTTAAACTGTATAGGAAAGATAGAGTTGGTTCTAAGGGGGTGGAGTTATGACCTTTGTGAAAACTGGTATCCAGTGTAATGAAATTGTTTGGTCAAATTGTATGGATTTGGAATGTATTGGTCTGAATCTTATTCTATCACCAAAAATGTCCTTTATATTAATTGTAATATATCGCCCTCCCTCTTCTAATAGTATTTTTTTAAATAATTTTAAACAATTATTAAAACAGTGTGATTTTAACAAAGAAATTATTTTTATGGGAGATTTTAACATTAATTGGGATGACAAAATGGCTAGAAAGAATCTTAAACAGGTACTGATCATTTTGATCTGAAGTAATTGATTATTAGTTATTTTGCTATGCATCCCATGCAATTTGGTTTCAGAACAAACTACTCAACTGGCTAACTGATGGCTAACTGTTACTTCACTGAAACAGTTAAGTCTCTCTTAGACAAAGGTGGGGTTGTTGGGGGAGTGTTTGTTGATCTCACAAAAGCTTTTGACACTGTAAACCACAAAATTCTTATGTCTAAATTATCAGGTTTTAATTTTTCTTCAGAGACTTTAAGGTGGATAGAATCATATTTGTCCAGTCGCACACAGTATGTCAGAATTCAGAATTATAAATCAGCCCCCTTAAGTACATCCACAGGTGTTCCCCAAGGATCTAATTTGGGTCCATTGCAATTTACATTGTATATTAATGATCTTCCATCCGTTTGTCCTGACACAAACATCCAAATGTATGCGGATGATACCGTTATTTATATACATGGGAGCAGTGTGTCACAAGTTGCAAATGAACTTACAAAATCATTGGTTAATGTCACCGCTTGGCTTGGTCACAAGCGAGTACAACTACTCTAACACCATTGGAGCCTCTGTATAAACAATCACTAAAATTTCTTGATTAAAAAAATCAATGAATTTTCATCATTGCTCAATACTTAAAAAGTATAATTTGCTAAGTTGGGAACCTGATCAAATATGTAGATATTTGTCTTATGTTTAAGACTATACATAGCCTGTCTTCCCTGTTAAAACAGTAAGTAAACATTAGAACAACTGCATATCGGTCCACAAGGGGTAGAGAAAGAGGGGACTGCATTATTCCTCTCAGAAAAAGTAAATTTAGTCAGTCTGTATTTTCAGTCAGAGCAGCAAGGGAATGGAACTCCATCCCATCAACAATTAGAGGTCTGGATACATATGGTTCTTTTAAATTTAATCTAAAAAAATGGTTAGTTACTAATCAGCACTGTCAACATTAGTATCTTAATATTTTGCTCCTGTCGCTATCTCTTTTTTTTAACCTCCTTTTTAACCTCTTAGTCTTTTGCACAAAATATGTTAAGACAAAAATTCCCTGATAATGTATTTTTTTCACGTGGGATCATGTATCTGTGCTTTTATTTGATATTTTTGTTTCTATTTTTGCTGTTTCTTTTTTATCTCTCTTTCATTTTTCTCTTTTGTGTGTGTTATGATGCTCTGTTCTTGTTTTTAGCTTGACTTTTTAACATTTCTGTCAAGGGCCTGCAGATGAAAAATAGTTTTTTCTGGCACATTTACATTCATGTTTATTAACTCTTTCCCCACCAAACACAGAATCTTCCATTATTTATGAGAAAACAGAATTTTCCGTGTTTCCACTGTTATACGGTAGGGGGCTCTATTACACATCTTCTGAATGAGTACAGAATCTTCTGATCAAAACACAGGCGAGGAAGACGCAAAAAAACAAGTGATCGTATGTAAGCAGATGCATATGTAAAATAACGTGATCATCAACATTAAACATCAAATAAATCAAAACTGCCTAATGTTACTGAATTAAATGTTGACCCAGGATGAGCTCTAGGACTATGCAAGCATTAGGGGTGTTGATGTACTCGATCTACTCCATCTGATTATCGCTCTGAATAAATTTTTGTGAAAATGATCAAAAACCCTGGCGGCTTCTTTTTAAAAATGCTGGCAAGGAAGGAGTTAATGTGCACAGCCCCTGTAAACAAAACAAAACAAAACAAAAAACGAGGCTTCATTACGTCATCACTGTTTCGAAACACTTCAAAATGTCAATGGGTCACCGCTAGGGGGCGATGATCTCTGTGAACCCTAAATCATGAACAGTCACTGAGAACCACTGAAGTGTCTGTGGGTTTTACCTGTGGGAGGACCTGAGTGAGGAAACAAGGAAGCACCGTATGCACTATAATGGCCTACAGCTTAAAGCCTGTGCACACCATGATGATTATCGCACGTACTTATCGCCAGAATTTTTCTAGACTTTTTTTCGGTGCCAAAACCATTCACACACATTTTGCTAACTGGCAAGCAGCATTAGCAGCTCATCGTTTTCTACTTACTTCTTCTTCGTCATTTCAATGTGTGCTTGGCACTTGAGCACTTTTGTGCTTGAGCGCCACCAAGTCGTGTTTTACTGTAACTTCAGCAGCTCCAGGCACGTGAACAAAAATGCTGATCTTATTGGTCGAACAGTTTTTAATGCTCCGCATCAAAACAGAAAAAAAAAAAACCCAAGGCGTTTTTTTTTTTAAATGACGTTTTGCGTGTCGGTGTGCACTGTCACATTGGCACCCTTTGTTTAGTCACGAGGCGTTAAACATCAGCGATAAACGTGTGCGAAAATCGTTGCGGTGTGAACAGGCCTTTAATCGACCATTGATCGACCAGTTTTTTCGATTACATTATTAATGACAATTAAACAATTATCAATTAATCATTAGCATCCCTAAGTCATCAAGATGCTTAAATAAAGACATGTAACAATACATTTTTTACACTGACAAATGCACTGAATGACACTCACCAGTGACAGAAACACTGAAGATCTTTTCACTGTTGCCGCTGCTGCTGAAGATCTTTAGTTGATATTCTCCAGAGTCTGTGGTTCTGGTGTTTGTGATGGTCAGAGATCCAGTCTGATGATCCAGCTTCAGTCTGTCTCTGAATCTCTCATTACCTTCATTACACTGAACATCTGTACAGGTTTTACTCTGATTTCCATTTATTTGAGCTACGAGTATGTCATTAAAATACCATCTAATTCTGTCCTGTTTGTTTCTTTGAACACCAGTGTGTAGAGTGACTGAATCTCCCTCCATCACAAACACTGACACTTCATCTGCAGCATCACCAGACACACCTGAAGAAGAAAAGGACAGTTAATCTTTTCACTTTTGGGATAATGGGAAAATATACAACAGAAAAAAGTGCTGTGAATGTTTTTCTACAGATCATAAAGATTATGGAGAAAATTCTAAATATAATACATGACACATGCAAACAATCAGCATAAGAACATCACTGATTTACACAATCACATATCAGACAAACACACAACTCACATCCTGATTCTTAATGCCCCCTTTCCCTATGCATATATTTGTGCATTCATACAGCGATGTATTTTCAGAGATTTACAATGAATGCTCATTGTGAACATTAGGGCACAACAAGACTGAAGGCACACCAGAGTAAAAGGAGCTTTCCATTTTCTTCTCCTTTAAGCCTTAAACACATGTATGTCATTCACATACCCTCCTCCTCGTTCTATTTTTAAAGTTAAACATCAACCTTCTTAGTATTCCTAGAAAATAATAAAATGATAAAATAATGCTTGTTTTCCCATTAATTTTTTGTAAAAATGGTATAGGGTCACTTATTATTTTATTATTCTGTAAGTGTTACTCTAATATCAGGAGAGTTTTATATTATCGCGACAGGGAGAGATCCATACGTGTTAGACCTAGATCCGGGTCACTAAAGACCTGAATATGTAAGAATGACTGGCGAAACATGCATGCATTTAAGGGTTAAACGACTACACTCTAAAAAAATGGTGCTATATGGCACTAAAAGTGGTTATTGGCTCATAATCATAGGGGAACCACTTTAAGTGCTGTATATCACCAATCTTGGTGCTTCAGTGGTTCTTCAAGGGTTCTTCAAGGGTTCGTTGTCTGAGGTGCTATATAGCACCGCTATCATATACAGAACATGTTAAGATATGGTGCTATATAGCACCAAAAGTGGTTCCCCTAGGATTACGACAACTAACCATTTTTAGTGCCATATAGCACCATTTTTTTTAGAGTGTTGATGCAACAAAAACATACTGCAGCACTTTCCTAAACATCCACATGTCACTATTCACATGGACATTTGGCTGATCTTTGATGTGATTGCAGACAGCAATGCAAAGTTGATTCTGTGACACACGTATAAATTCTCCTCCCCCTTCACATCTCGCCACAGTTTATTCATTATTATTATAATTACAACAACTGTAGTAGTGCAGTTGCATAATTCAAAATTAAAATGATCAAAGCACAAAAAATAAAGAAAATTAAACAAACTGTAATACTATACAACAAATAAACAGCAGTTAATAACTGGCAATAAATCATCGTTAATAATAACCGGTAATATAAACAAATGTGGAGGTTTTATTACAACTATTACAATATAAATAATCATCTCTAATGTTCAATAATCCTGATATGCAAGATAAATCCAGCAGTGTAGACCATCATTAATTGACAACGCTTTGAAGTGAGGAGCGAGGATATATCATTTCACTTGATATATTATTCCTCTGTCCTCACTTCTTTTCCTTGCGTCCTTCTATCGCATCCTGAAGGGGTGGAGCTAAGACACGAGAAAAGGAAACGAGGATGTCCAAATAAGAAATGAGAAGCACCCCAAATCTCTGATCAGTTGTATACATTTGTAGACGTTTTAATTAGACATTAGTATAATTAAAAGGAATAAGAGTAGTTAATAGTCTCTTATTGGCCTGTTTATCTGAGCCATCCATGGAACAAACAAAACAAGCCCTGACAATAGATAAAAGAACACTCAATATTTAATGTTATTAGATGATTAGGTAATTGCATTTGTAAGATTTTACTATCAATAAAACATTTTCAATAGATTTGTAAAAAGTGTTTTTATGCATGTTTGGCCTGGGCATTTGTTGCATTTACACTGTTCTGACCAGCAGAGGTCGCCATGGAGACGTGTGTCGGATTATTTTGAAGCTTCGTCAGAATACGGCACATTTGCTTCAACCGTGTCAGTGTTTCACAAAGCCTCGCTCTGCCCATCTCTAGTATCTGTATGCTATGCTTGTATATAAGCTAATTAATATACAGACATTAATGGTCATTATAGTTCAAACGAATCAGTCGCTAACGTGACTACCTATTAAAAGTAATTTGAGCCAATGGGACAGTTTGGGGTCCTAACAGAGATCAGATTTCGAGGAGGACATGATGATTTGTCACCACACCTGTCAATAAACACCAACTAACTACCATTGGTCCGTAGTGATTACGTAATAGATAGGCGTGGCTCTGAGGCTCCGACTTCTTTGTCATGAAAATCTAAGGTTCAGTTCTTCTTCTTCATTTCAGTGAAGAACATAGCCTATTGCGTTAAGCGTTTAGAAACTTAAGTTGTAAAATGCCGATTTTCAACGCTTGTGCAAACATATCCACGTCGTAATAATCAGTTATTTCACCACTGTATTTTTTTCTACTAGTGTATTTTGTTATTGAGATAAAAGTGCGCAGGGAAGTACCTAAGCGCCACACCTAGCAACATGGCTCCGTAAATAAGTATTCACTGCCGCTGAAAAGTTACTTCGAACATCTTACAAACGTAAAAGAACTTCGTACCTTTAGCCTGTTGTAGCCTAGTAACCTAGGCCTACCCATTACAAATACCTCAAATTTATTTATTGCTATTTTCAACCATAGGACTGAAATAAGTTTCATTTTTTTAAAAAAATTCAAAATAGCCTGTTGTTTCTATATTCAGTTTTAAATTTTGAATGTCAGAAAAAAATATCACCAATTCAAGATATGATGGCATAGTTTAAAATTATGTTTTTATACCAAGTCACTTAACTTAAGCATATTACATTTACTTTTATCATATATTTTTGCCATAACTTAGGCCTTTGTCCTTCACGGCCTGACACCGCAATTTTTGGCGTCGACGAATCCTCAGAAACCTTTACAAAATAGGCTAACTAGGTACCCTCAACATTTAAGCAAACACCTTAAGCTTCCATTTATCATAGTCTTAAAACAACAATAATTAAGAAAAAACGAATTTCCGTCGAGTATAAAGATGAGCTAGTACAGATGGAAACTGCGTTCGTCGTTCCGTTTTTATCGACTAGAAGAGAGACTATAACAAATACATGTCTTACCTTGGTCGAGTGAAAAGGACCACAGTGGAAGCAAAATCATGAAAATCTTCATTTTCAACACGTTCATTTTTGAATGCAGATTGCCTGTGAAGTAAGTGCTCGCGCTCTTCCGCGTTATAGCGATTGCTGAAAGTGAAACTAAGCAGTCCTCCTTTCGGCTGTTAGCTCCGTGACGAAGTTACGAAAAAAAACATAAGTAGGTAGGCCTATACTTACAACAACAACATGTAAATATAATGTATTGTAGGCTATTGGTGCATTTGTTGTTTTTATTGTTTTGAAGTCGAGAATGTAAATACATGGAACGCATTATGTTCTAACCATGCCAGCCTATTTAAAAAAAGTTTTTATTACATGAAATAGCTTCAAGCATTGAAGGGGGAGTATTTAAGGAAATTATGGCAACGCTGTACCACAATGGAAAATGGTCAAAAAGTAGTTTTTCTATAAATTGATGCTTTTCTTTTCTATTTAAATGCACATTTCTTTTTAGAAATTGATAGATGAATATACTTGGGACTCATGTAAACCAAGAATAAGTAGATCCCTATCATAATCCCCATAATTTGGCTCATCCTCACTCTCATCACATGCATGGGAGAGCTATAACTCTGCACTCTTCCTATTGCCCTTTCCGTAAACTATTGCTGTATTCATTTTCTGAAAAGAAATAATTTTGTTACTTATACATCAATAAATACTTTAAATAAATAAATAACTGCAATTATTTTGTTGATGCTATATGTAGCCTATAAAAAATCCCAATGAGAAAATACATTACTGCAATTCCACTGTGGAACAGCATTGCCATATGGCAACATTGATACTTTCTAAATTTACAGTAAAACTATGTTAGACAAAGTTGATTTGTGAATAAAATCATCTTATTTGCTAATGACTAAAAAAACCTTGAGAAGAGATGTTTAGAAATTAGGTTATATTTCGGGAGCACTTCAACAGGTGTCATTCATGTGAGGGTGACCGGGGGAACGGGTTTTGGAGGGACATTCAAATGTCATTTGATTTAAGAACAGCACATCATTATACCTTAAGGCCTGTCCTTTAAATTCCCATAGTGCAATTTATTGTATTTTGTTTACTGAATAACAAGGAAATTAGTAGAAATTAATTGTTGCCATATGGCAGCGCTGTACCATAGAGGGATATACATATAGCCTACATATGTATTTATTTATCCTTTAATGTCAGTGGTTCCCAACCCTGACCCTGAAGCACCCCAGCACAACGCATTTTGGATGCATCTCTAATTATGTCATATGGTGCAATATGTGGTGTGCAGAGACAATATCATTTATAATGATATAATTTGTCCTTAAACATTTTCAATTCACAGTGAAAAGAGAATTTTCTTCACAGGTTACAGTTTTCATCATTGTGTTTAAATTATTATTATATTATATATTATATTATTAAATTATGTGCCAGCACATGCTGGCTGCAATGAGCATCTTTCTTTTTGGTGGCTATTCAAAGATATCTGTGTATTCTGATGAAAAAAACCCCAAAACAATTAATAGTAAACATTGTACCATTGATTGATTCTTTTTGGAAGGTCTTATCATCTGCTGCCTTTGATGTCACAGCTCAGCCGGTTTTTCTGATGCAATCCACCAATCAGCTTTGATTTTGTTGTTGTTGTTGTTGTTGTAAAATAGAGGGATCAAATCACACAAAATCATGTGACATTTTTTTTTTTTTTTTTTGGAAAAAATAAGCATGAAGGTCCTCTCCTAACTTCACCCATCAGGGTGTAACCAGATTGTATGGAAATATACAAGTTAAATTGTTGCAGGTTCAATAATCAGGTTGTGAGATGATAACCTGTGTATATGTGTATGTTAATGATGCATTATTGGTTCGCCATGGGTGGGGTGGCATTCAAAATCAAAAAGGTTTCGGTGTATTGCACTTTATTTCCATTGATGTATGTCTTATAATACATGTAACTGCAAATCTTAATGAAAATTTGTTTCAAACATAAGTCTTAATGTACTTTATTTCACTGTGAAGCTGTTCTGTGAGATGAAGTCAGACTGAGGTTAATAAATAGCAGGCACAGAAATAAGCTCTTCACCCAACAGAGCAACCCACATTTCTGTAGAAATCAGACCACAGCAGGTTTCAGTTTGACTCAGATGCTAGTCCGGGTATACTTCAGTAAAACTTGAAATATGAGATGGTAGACATTTTTTATTTATTTTTTGCTAAACACAACAATTGAAAATCAACTCATTACAAAATCAATAAGCTAAATTTTACCATCAAATTTAACATTTATATATATTATACAACTATACATTATGTGGCGTGTTCAGAAAGCGTGTGCACTATAGGAGGGTCAAGCTCTGTCAGGGGAGGATTCACACACCAGATGAACAGTTTGGGTGTTTTGGTGAATAGTGTTGCAAGTTCAGACACTTAAAGAAAATGTTTCACGTGTTTGTTTTGTTCTGTTTGTGCTGCTGCCGTCTGATTGGTAAGTTTTAAAAGCATTTTATGGCTTAATTTCTCTCCATTACAGAGCAATAACCTACTGCTACTATTTTCAGACAATCAGACATGATTGTGCAGTCTACTTTGGATTCAGGTCTCAATTTTGTTGTATGTTTGAATGTACCTACAGAAATCAGGGAATTTTTAAATTGTTAAAAGTCATGGAAATGTATAGAAATGTTCATTAGTAATAGTAACTTCTAAGGTGAATGTAATGGAGGTTCAGAAATCCGGAGTCCCTTTAAAATGTTATTTTTGTGGGTTTAAAATATTTAATTAATGATTGTTAAATAGGACATAAAAGTACAAATCCTCTCCAGCCCTCTCTAAAAATATTTTTTTTAAAACCCTGAGAAATCACTGGGAAGCCATGAGTGAGATTCAGAAGCTTTTTTTATACATTCATATACACACATATATTATACATTATAGATAGATAGATAGATAGATAGATAGATAGATAGATAGATAGATAGGTAGGTAGGTAGGTAGGTAGGTAGGTAGGTAGGTAGGTAGGTAGATAGATAGATAGATAGATAGATAGGTAGATAGATAGATAGATAGATAGATAGATAGATAGATAGATAGATAGATAGATAGATAGATAATTCACTTGTAATTAACTTGTAACTTCACATATTTACTCTAAAGCTAATTAAACACCATAAAGATTACATTTTTATGTCACACGTTTTTTCAGGTCTCTGCTGCTTTTCTTATATTTGCATTTAAATGTAACAAAATACAGCTGATTTCAGGCTTTATAAACAACAGAAAACTTAAAGGATTAGTTCACTTTTAAATAAACTTTTGCCCCCATGTCATCCAAGATGTCCATGTCTTTCTTTCTTCAGTCGAAAAGAAATTAAGGTTTTTGAAGAAAACATTCCAGGATTTTCTCCATATAATGGACTTTAGTGGGACCCAAACGGTTCAAGGTCCAAATGAGTTTCAGTGCAGCTTCTAAGTGCTTTAAACGATACCAGACGATGAATAAGGGTCGTATCTAGCGAAAAGATCAGTCATTTAAAACATTTTTTTTTTTAAAGTTCAAGTTTTATAAGCACAAATGCTCGCCTTGCTCTGTTCTGTGATGCGCGTTCGTGACGTCACGTAATACGCAATTACGTACCGAGTCAGTGTTTACAAGTTGAATGTGCACATAAGTCAAACGCCGTTAACAAAATAAATAAGGGAGTTAAAAGGTAAAACAACGATGTTGGATGATTTTGAACTTCAAGAAGATGAGATGGAGTTTTTCGGCCTGCCATACCTTTTTGAATCGGAATACACAGAGGAAGAAATTAGGCAGATGGAAGAGACTGCTGCGGCGACACACACGGTTTGTTTGACTAGTGTGAGCGCTCCGCTCCGTTCCGTGCCCTGGCTCGGTTCGTTTTGCCGGCCCTGGCCCGCTTGGAAGCGGTGGGCCAGAGTGCGGTTTGGTTGGGCCCCGAGCGGGGTTCACCTGCAGTGTGAGCGCTAACCGTGCCAGAGCACGGAACAGCTGTGTCATTATGACGGCAAACACCAAACTATTATTACTTGGATACACTTTTCGGTTAAATCAAGTATATCTAGGTTTATAACGGTCCTGGTTCTCACCTTATTGATGAGCATGAATTGTAGTTTGTAAATAAAGGCTGCAAATTCCTCCTTAAAAGACAACTGCCTCTGTAATAGCTAATCTTCATAAGTGCAGTACAGTCATGTGAAAATCGCTGCGCGGCATAAATTATAAATCTAAGTCTTTTCTTCCGGTCTTCTTCAAAACAAAAAGTTGCATCATGCATGACGCAAGCGTTCTCCGGCCTGGTACGTTAAGTACAAGCCAACAGTGCCTATGTGAGTAGCCTACATGTGCACATTCAACTTGTAAACATTAGGCTTGTTTGAGATGCGCCTCGCCTCGCCTGCAGTTCAGCCGAGACTAGGCGGCTGCAGTGAGGGGAGGAGTGAAAAAAGTGCAGGCAAGCCGGACAGTTCTCTCTTCTCGTAGTGGATCCGACACCTGCGAGATCAAAGGCGGATATCGCGGGATTCACACTCGTGCGCTTTGTTGCTGATAAACTGGATGTAATTTAAGTTCTGTTACTTTTATATGAAAATAAATATTATGAAAAAGACACCCAAAGTTGTTGTTATTTATTTCCATTCGAAAGACGTGTTTATCAATCATTTTGACTTTAATTAGGCCTACATACATGTTTGTATATATATATTTTTTTATATAAATATGACAACAATCACATAACCCACAGAGAGATCGCCTTTGTTAGAGAGTTTGGGAATATTCACACATAAAAACATGATATCAGAGTTTTAAAATCAAACATTTTGAAAAAGAACCATACATCACGGTTGTTTAAACCAATAAGCATTAAGCTGTGTCGTCAGCAAGTCGTTTCCCATCATGCTTTTGCTCCACGCAGTCTGTGGAGAGCAGCTGCGCTCGACTGCAAAATCCGACACATCCGCCTTTCGCTCGCGAGTTTTTTGACATACGTCGGCATGACATCAGAGCAAGGCGGACCGCCCTCGGACACTTTTCTAACCGGCATGCATCTCGCGCTGATCACCGGTGATCGGTTCTGCGCAGATTTCGCTCATCTCAAACAAGCCTACTGACTCTGTATGTAATTGCGTATTACGTGACGTCACAAACGCGCATCACAGAACAGAGCAAGGCAAGCATTTGTGCTTATAAAACTTAAACTTTTATTTTTTAATGACTGATCGTTTCTCTAGATAAGACCCTTATTAATCGTCTGGTATCATTTAAAGCCCTTTAAAGCTGCACTGAAACTGTCATTTGGACCTTGAACCGTTTTGAGCCCATTGAAGTCCATTATATGGAGAAAAATCCTGGAATGTTTTCATCAAAAACCTTAATTTCTTTTCCACTGAAGAAAGAAAGACATGGACATCTTGGATGACATGGGGGTGAGTAAATTATCAGCAAAAGTTTATTTAAAAGTGAACTAATCCTTTAATCTGTGACAATCTGTTCATGTTCTTCAGGTGTGTTTGGTGATTCAGTGTCAGTGATGGAGGGAGATTCTGTCATTCTAAACTCTAATGTTACTGTACATGATGAAGACACACTGTGGAAATATGGAGCTGAAAACTCTCAGATAGCTGAAATCAGTAGAGCTGCTGGAATCTTCTCCACATATGATGATGTTCCTGATGGGAGATTTAGAGACAGACTGAAGCTGGATCATCAAACTGGATCTCTGACCATCACAAACATCACAACTGAACATGCTGGAGATTATAAACTAGAGATAAATGGAGCGAAACTGACAACAAAAACATTCAGCGTTTCTGTCTATGGTTGGTAGAGACGTAATTTGTCTCATCCTGTCAAATATTACTTTCTAGATACTGAAATGTTAAATCATTGTTAGTGTAAGATGACAGACACACTCACTATGATCACACTAATCACATACATGTTGAATGGAAAATATGATTATCGATTTATCCAGATTTTTTATTCACTCATGTTTTCCAGCTCGTCTGCCTGTTCCTGTCATCAGCAGAAACTCTTCACAATGTTCATCTTCATCATCATCATCATCAAATTGTTCACTGGTGTGTTCAGTGGTGAATGTGAGTCATGTGACTCTCTCCTGGTACAAAGGAAGCAGTTTATTGTCCAGCATCAGTGTGTCTGATATCAGCATCAGTCTCTCTCTACCTCTGGAGGTGGAATATCAGGATAAAAACACCTACAGCTGTGTGCTCAACAATCCCATCAGCAACCAGACTCAACATCTGGACGTCACTCAACTCTGTCACACATGTGCAGGTACGACAGCACGGCTGATATCATGTGTTTATTCACTGAGCGGAGCTCCATCTTCTGTTGTAGATCAGACTGACACATTTACTTACAATAATGTCTCTCTTTAGACTTCACAAAACAGTCTTCTACAGTCTCTTTGACAGTGTTGATCTCGGCTTCTGTTGCTGGATCTCTGTTGATTGTTGCTGCAGTCGTTGGGATCTTCTGCATCTGCAGGAAACACAGAACAATTAATGGGGAAGGCAAGTGTTATCTACTGTTTTTTTTACAAGTATTCTAACAAAAAACTATATTTAAAAAGACACTTAACAAATTAACATATACAATGTTTACTTGTTGAGCTTCATTAATTGGTAATATTCATCACACAAAAAATCCACTTAACTTTAAACATTCCTTTGGTTTGATTTCTTAATTATCTGCAAATAATGTCTTTTCAACGACACCTGATAATGTTCTGCTAGTGATTTTTTAAATGCATTTTTTAACGATTTAATGCATATATTATTATAGATGAAACAGTTCAGTCTCGTGCAGAAGAGGAGATCACTTACGCTGATCCAACATTCTACAAAAGAAATAGACATAAATTGGTAAGATCCTTTATTTATCATTTATGTTGAGCATCTCTGTATTATTTCAGCAGTGAGTCAGATTTAGATGTGTGGTTTTATGGCTAAAATGTTTTAAACATTACTTCATTAAAAAACAAAAAAGCAGAATTTCAGCCATAAGATCAGCATTCAGTGCGAGAAACACTGACTCATATAATAATAATAATAATAGATGAGAAATCTTGTGAAGGTGATTTTATGATTAAAACAAGAACAAATATCTGCCAATGGGTTCATAAAAATCAACTTAATTCAAATGCAAGTAATGTTCATACCCAATGACAGATATTTGTTCTTGGTTTAAGCATAAACTCCCTTGATTTTGTTCAATTAATTTTACATATCAAGTAAATGTATCTTGATTTAAGGATGTTTTGAGTTTGTACTGGAAAACTAAAACTCTTGAGGAAGAACATCATTTTTTGCAGTTCATGCAATTTTGCAATTAAATTTAGGGTCTTATGAAATCTGTTGTATTTATTTATTTTTCTGGACTCTGCGTAAATGGTTGAATTCAATTTTACTGACTTTCATTCATCTTCAGAAAACAAATGAAGATATTTGTAATGTAATCTGAAAGATTTCTGTCTCTCCATTGATAGTCTAAGCAACTTCCACTTTGATGCTTCAAAAAGTTAAAGCAACTAAGAATCTCTGAACTATAGAATTCAACTTTCAAATAACTACTAAACCTCTTTTGTCAGTAATCACACTATTTACAGAGCTCCAGACTACAACCTTTTTTCCTCCTGGTGCAATACATTTTTGTTAGAAGCTACCGATTTGCCTAAAGCCACGTCACACTAGACGTTTTTGTATGGACTGCTATGTGATGTCAACAACTCAACATGCAGTTAAAAAAAAAAAAAAAAACACAATTCAACATATAATACATTAAATTATTATTCAAAACTGAAGACTGCTTGACTATTTCTCATGTGATGTTCTCTGGCTCACAATCAGCTTGGAAAAAACTGTGACTGCCACAAGCTACTAACACACATTGTTTTCAGTTAAATAATGTAGCACTCGATGTGGGAAAGTTCACTTATCTGTTTATCCTAATGCTTTTCCTCATGTGTTTTTTGACCTACCTGAGCTACCGTTTGCACACCATTCTTCAGCATGCGTTCATTTCAATATGGATAGTATCCGATGAAAAATGTATAAATTTAATAAATAGAGTCATATCGCAAAGAGTCTGGATCTGCCAAGAGTCACTCTGGATCTGCCAAACCAATCGCTAACGTTTGGTCATGACGTACGTCACGCACCGTTCGCCTTTGATTCTCACATTAACTGTGCAGACCACCTGATAAAACCTTGTGCATTCGGATAGTGATTTATTCACGGTGGAGAGGAGAGTTTTGTGATCGGAACGCGCTGCTCTCGTGGTGCATATCTCGTGCAATCATAACATGATTGTATATGCTGTAAATAAAATGTCATATGCTTGGTATGATAAGAATAAATGCTGCCGTAAATAACAGCCCAATTCAAATGTTTACGTGCTTTTATTTTATTTTTTGAGCGGTGATGAAATATTTGCTCTTGTAAATACTTGCCAGCATTTAAAGAAATACAAGTCTAGAAATGCATCCAAATTACAGCTCACGCAGCCGTATGGTGCTCTGCAGGGGTCAAAAAGGATATAAACAGTGAATTTTGAAGTAATATATTCTTGAAAACTCAGAGATGTGGATTCGGAGAGCAATTACATTACCACACAACCTTGGTGTTTGTCAAAAAAGTCGGTAATTCCGCCTGGGTTTTTTTCGCGGGTGGTGGGAGACGGACGGCTTCAGCAACTCCTTCACCACTAACGGAGATAGCTGAAAAAGACTTTTCCCAGACCACAACATCATGGCCACCAACAAAACTCAGCAGTGATTGTTCTTGCTCCATGTAACGGAGTTCGTTTGTTCAGGGAAGAAGGAGGCGGGAACCGGCGAACGTTTAACAACTTTTAATCAAATAATAAAACCTAACGGACGACTGCCACGCACATACATAACAAAACGTAAACAAAACACAACTTAAAATCCAGGCCTGGTCCTCTCTCGTCCTTCACCGGTGTCGCTCGTCCTTATATGCCTCCGTGCTCCCTCATGAGAGGACTCGAGACCGGTTCGTCTCATTCTCAATCACGCACACAATCTCGCTCGCTCGTCCACCTCGCCACACTCGGGTTTTAACTTCTGGACATTTGTCAGCGGTGCCACACACTCGCATCTTTCCCCGCCGCCATTACTGAACTATAACTCAAACTAGCGCACAACATCAACGTCATCACTCTCAGCCACTCCCTCGGTTCACTGATTGGACCGGTAAAAAATTGTTCGGGAGAAAACCTAAGCATATACAGCAGTCCCAGACGTAGTACTGAAGGAAAATGAAAATTGAGCGGAAGTACGTAGGAGGGCGGAGCCAGGCTAACAAGATTATTCTACTCAAATCACTGTGATAATACTTTTAGATTACTTTTGACCTAACTTGTTTAAGATTATATTACCTTAAAGGTCCCATGGCTTGAAATTTTAATTTTATGAGGTTTTTTAACATTAATATGAGTTCCCCTAGCCTGTATATGGTCCCCAAGTGGCTAGAAATTTCGATAGGTGTAAACCGAGTTCTGGGTGTTACCGATTACAATTCGTAAGTAATCTACCCAGCTCTGACGGTTATTAGAGAAAATAATAAAATTAAAAATATATAAATATATAATCACATTCACACTGAATCTCAATCAGTCTTCAAGATTAATTTGAAATCTTTGCACTGTGATTTTTATGCAGAACATAAAAGAAGAGAATGACGTGGTGTATGCTGGTATCGCCATGAGATGAGCTTCAGTTACTGCAGATCCAGCTGTGTGATTGGCTGCTTTCACTAGGAGGAACCTTCGGCTACACCCTGCAGTTTTGAGTTTGTGAGAATCACGACATGTAGCAACAGAAATTAGCACTGATTCTGAAAGATAGTTTTCAGTTTTGCTCTAGTTGTACCCTGAGTATTATCAGAAAATCCCAGCAGACCAGACAGACCTTTCTGGGAGGCTTGAAGTGTGATATTCAGAGATAGGCTATTGAAATGCTCTCCAAGTGCTTTGTAATACAAATTTTAAATTAACTTTGGCTAGCATATGAAACAGTGCTACACGCCACTTGGCCGGTAATGTTTTTATGAATGCAATGCATGGTTGTGATAATGCAATATGGCTTAGTGTCTGCAATGTAATATAAAATATACAATCTGATGCACTGTGTTTCTAAGAGTGAAGCGTGGCACTGTGCTCATTTACACACAAGCAGCTCAGGATCCATTATTTTCAGTGTCTCGGTTCACAGAAAATGCCATAGAGACAGTATCTACGGTAAATGTTGCTCCAAAAGAACTTCTTCTCTGTAAGTGTTGTGACTTTGATTATGTACATTTCAAAATGTAACACGCCAACAATCTTTCCAAATGTGTGATGAGAATCAGTTACAAATCTTTTGTCAACAAAAGAGAAGCTGTTAGGTCTCCCAGTGGTTTTCTGACAAAATAAAAGCTGGTTTAACATTTGAAAGCAAAGAAACGAGTTAAACTTCTTTTAGAGGCCCCTGGCAGTTTGAGGCTCTAGCAGCTCAGTTTGTCTGCATGTCAAAAACATCTGCTGTGGTTTGATTTATTTCTATCTGCACAGAGATGTGGTTTGATCTGTTGGGTAGACAAACAGGGTCTGGATGAGCTCGAGTCTATAGCTGGACGTCTGTGGTTAATGTTTGTGCGTGTTTGTCTTTAGGTGTCATTAGCGTGTGGTTTAAGGGTGTTTTTCCACTCCTTCACAATGTTCACAGTTTGACTTCTGCTTTCCATAGAACAGCTTTACCACGAAATGTGTCAAAAAAAACATTACATCAGACAGTGATATTATCGCAAAAATATGAAAATATCATATACTATGAAAGCTGAGACTTTTTCACATCAAAACAAGCTGCTCGGTCTTGTCCGTTTGCATGTTTCCAGTGTTCTCTTTGCTCTATGATGTTATTTCACTGCATGAGACGTTGCGTGAGAACAGTGACCTTAAAAATGAAGTGATATTACCCTGTAGATAAGAAGTGCTAAAATCAGCAGTTATTTCCAGCTCTAGCACGAGAAGCTGAAGTCATTTCTAAAAACAAATTTTCTTGATACCACACATTTATTTTTCTAGACATCATATCCTGTTTCTGACTGTCTCAGTCATTTTAAGAATAAATATAATGTATAATTTACCGTTTTAATATTATCATGCAAATATTCAGTGGCTTATTTTTTCCCCATCACTAAAAACTACAAATTTTTCAGTAAAATACCAGTTCTGCGGTCCAAAACATATTTACTTTTTTTTATTTTTATGTGGATCATTACACATTTTCTCAAAGTAGTATTTTTAAGTCTGTGATCTGTTCTGTGACAGATAAGTTTGGCTCAAATATGCTCATATTCAGAAAAGAATTAAATGAAAAAGTCCCATTTTCAAAGTTTAATGTCATTCTTCTCAGTTGTTACAGCATGTTGTCTTTGTGTGCGTGTAGCGTGACACTTGACTCATAATGCCATGTGACTGATCATCACGAATGAATGTCTGACAATGTATAAAGGTGCTTTCGCCCACATAATGGTGTAGTTTCATCTAACAACAGAGCCTTAACAGACCATATAAACCAGACAAACCAGTTAGCCTAGGATTTCATTTAGGTGGCATTTACACTGCAGGTCTTGATGCCCAATTCTGATTTCTTGACATATCTAATTTTTTTGACGACCAGCTTACAGCTTCTTTTAAAAGTGACCCATATCCGATATCTGCATTTACACTATACACTTGCTTAAAACAACCCGAGGTAGACGTACTGACCGGGAAAAGCTTAGCCAGTAAAATGGTGTGATTTGCAATGAACACAGATAAAATTATATTACACGCTTTTGCTATCTTTAAAGGTCAGCAAAACATTGGGTTGAGCCTTCATCCTTTCTTGCGCTGTTAAAAGAAGTCATGTGATCGACTTGCCTTGACAGGTGACAGGTAATATTCAGTTCCTGTGAAAAACTGTTCCTGTGGGTGGAGTACACATGAATATTCATGAGATCCCCTTGTTGTGGGCGTGGCCTTGAGACAACGCAAACGAATGGAACTGAAAATACTAGTGCACTCCTCAAATCGCAACCTGTTTCATGGATTATTTCGAATAGACAATGAAGTTTCAATGTTAAGCATTAACTGCAACAGTTCACATTTTCAAAGCAATGCACAGTTTGTGTAATATGATCAATCGTCTGAGTTGCTTTGCCTGATTGATTACAGGCATTCAGATAAATAGGCAAGGACACAGAGCAAACAATGAACGAATAACCTATGCTCGTCTAGGTTAATACAGATTATTATTAATTATTTGTGCCCTAATCAAATGTTTAAAAGCTAGCCTGGTGTGAATCATCCTGAATTTCTTGTTTATTATATAGCCAGTGTTTCTGTTAACTACAAACTACATGCCTACTGAGGAAAATGTTTTATTAATCTTGTAGTCATCATAATAAACTGCATTTTGTACTTGATTACATAATACAGTGCATAAAGCGTTAAAGCATTGTTCTGATGGATGGCCCAGTCTTCTTGGACATAGGCCAGAGGTTACCATTTTTAAACTGGAATAGGAAAAAAGTATAGGCTACGCATGTCTTCATCACCAATGTCATAATGGCTTCATTTTACTTTTGTTATCATATATTGATCATCATATAAAGTTACTGTCCGTTTCAGACTGGATGTAAGAGCTGAAGTCACGAGTAGATCTGGCAGTGTGTAATCTGGACATACACGGGGGCTGTTCTCTTGCATTGAGTGCCAAGGCCCTGTTTTAATAATTATTTATTACAAAACTGTAATTCTTATAAAACTGTAAAAATAAAAACAATCCAAATAAAACACAAAAAGAAGACATTTTATTTGTTTACATCATGTCACCATTAACCAACATCAGAGAACTGTGTGAATGCGAAAGTGTGTTGTTAATATTAACTTTATTAATCTCAAGAGGACTTCAAGTAAATATTTGGTTGGGAATCCCTGGCCTACAATGATCAGAAATGGTCATCATATGTGCTTTGAATAATATTAAACATGACTAACACAACGTTATGGATTGTTAAATTTTAAATGATTTCCCACACCATATAAAACACATGATATAAAGGAAGTTATTTTTCAGTGCAACATATGGTCAAAGAACAGACATGAGATATGCTTTATTATAGCCTGTGTGTGTGTATGTGTGTGTGTGTGTGTGTGTGTGAGAACTATTTATTCATATAATATTTATAATATTTTCTTTATCTTAGATTCTCTAAACTGTATTTGACTGTTAACTAGGCTAAATACAATAGAGAAAAACATGATGTACTCTTTTGAGGGTCCACTTAAAAGGATTGGTTGCTCAAAAATAACAATTCTGATGCCCTCATCTCCTTTAATCGATTTTGGAGTATTTGATTCCCAAATGTGTATGTGGAAAGATTTTGATGTTGTTCTGTTAAAGCCTTAAAATATGTGACAGATACAAGTAAATGTGCATTTACTATTCAAATGAATTTTAAAGCCTCACAAATGAAATAAAAAGAGTAAAAAACTGTAGGCTATTAGCCTGGATGAGCATGTTATTCGTTCATTCTTTGCTCTGTGTCCTTACCTATTTATCTTATTGCCTGTAATCAATCAGGCAAAACAACTCAGACGATTTATCATATTACACAAACTGTGCATTGTTTTGAAAATGTGAACTGTTGCAGTTAATGCTTAACATTAGTCTGGATGCCAGCCGAACTTAGCCCCGCCCACAACATTTTTACTCGGGCAGTTCGGTCTGGACTTGATCGGTAGAGAAGTAATTATGCCCGAACAGAAACTGTTCGGACCAATGAAATTGTCAGGGCGGGCTTTAGACGATGATGGACAGATGATAAACAGTAACGTAATCATCCACGTCATCAAAGGCGCTTGGGTTGAATTTGTTCTAATCCTAAACGGAGAACTTGTTCGTATATGCGTTCACCTTTACTATTTCTCTCAGAAATGATGATCGTGTTGGTAAGTACTCTTGTGTATCCTTAAATTATTTTTTTACAAATGCGTGCAGACAGGGTTGCCAAGTTTTTACAACAAAACCCGCCCAATTGCTAACGTTCCTCAAAACTAGCCTCAAAACTAGGGGGGGGGGGGTAAAATATGTGTTATTTTGGCAGGGCTGGCAGCTAAAATTTGCATTCCTGGGTCTGTATATCACATAATTGGGGTCGCTTCAACCCACGGACTTGGCAACACAGTGCAGTTGAGTTCTGTTGACATTTGACAACTAACGTTATGCGTCGCTCCGTTGCTCTGATTGGTTGTAGGTCTATCCAATTGAGGTCTTTCCTGGTTCGGTTGAAACACGCCCCATAATCACAGCCCAACGGAGCAGTATCAGACTCAAATTCTGACTAGAATTGAGTATGACGACGTCAGGCTAGCTTAACATTGTCTATTCGAAAATAATCCATGAAACGAGTTTCGATGTGAGGAGCGTGCACTAATATTTTCAGTTCCGTTCGTTTGCGTGTTGTCTCAAGGCTACTCCCACAACAAGGGAAATATCATGAATATTCATGTTTACTCCACCCACTGGAACAGTTTTTCACAGGAAATGAAAGCTCTAGCATAAGTTCTGCTGGGAAGACTCAATTACTACGTCACTTATTGCCTTCATTCTAACCCAATTATATTCTCATGCTCACTGTATAAAAGCCCGGTACTTACACATGTTTGAGTTCGCAGATACTGAAGTGACGATTACGCAGCTCTGAAGCGACGATTACGCAGATCTGAAGCGACGATTACCCCCATCCTCCCCACCACCACCAGGATGGTCCTGTCCATACCTCCCGGGGGGTCGGCTGCGCCCCTGCCCTCGTCTTCAGGCAGGAATTGCAGATCCGATACCCTCGGATTATGCCTACGGACGGGGCCTACGCCAAATTGACTTTGTATATTATTAGCTTGCTGAGCTATTAATAAATGCACTATTGTCAATATAATTCTCCCGAGTCTTTCCTGTAGAACTGAATATTACACAACACAGGGGAATATCAGATCTGTTAGCTTACATGGCAGACGCAAATGCACTGTATCCGATTCATATTAGATTTATTTCATATGAATGAGGCCTGAAACCGATATGAGAATATTGGAATGTGCTTTTTTCCCCGCTTACACGTTTGAGGGTCATAATATGCCATTTGTGTCACATGGGAGGAAAAAAAAAAAAACAGAATTGAGTCACACTTAGAAAATTGTGCAATCATTTTCAAAATAAACTTCCTCTCTGGAACATTAACAGCTCTACCTTTGACCGATAACATGCAGTATAAAACAAATATCACAGTAGAGCAGCCAAAGGCCCAAAAATAAACATTTGTAAATTGATGACCCACCATTGACCTTTCACTGGACGCTCTAAACCAGGGGTGCACAATCTTGTTCCTATAGATCCAACTTCCTGCAAAGTTCAGCTCCAACACACCCGTTTGCACAACTATCAAGTGTTGCTGAAGACCTTAAAGGTTCACCCAAAAATAAAAATTCTGTCATCATTTACTCACCCTCAAGTTGTTCCAAACCTGTATGGGTTTCTTTGTTCTGATGAACACAAAATAAGACAATTTGAAGAATGTTTGTAACCAAGCAGAGAGAGCAACCATTGACTACCATAGTTAATTTTTTCCCCCTACTATGGTAGTCAATGGTTGCTCTCTCTGCTTGGTTACAAACATTCTTCAAATTGTCTTATTTTGTGTTCATCAGAACAAAGAAACTCATACAGGTTTGGAACAACTTGAGGGTGAGTAAATGAGGACAGAATTTTTATTTTTGGCTGAACTATCCCTTTAATAAGCCAGTTTAGGTGTGTTTGATTAGAGTTAGAGCTGAACTTGCTGGAACTGGTCCTGGACTTGCTCAATCCTGCTCAACTATTCTTTATCTGCATGAATCATACCGTATTGTTAACCCGTTTGAATTTACAGACTCAAATTAGTGATTCATTCATGAATCAACATCGCTGGTTTTTGATTTTTAAATAGCTAAAAGAAAATATCGAACACATGACATGATTCCCGAAGTACTGTCAACTGTCCCCGTTGCTAAAGCAATCTGCTTTTTATAAAAGCTAACAACGCTACCACTGAGTAAATGGTTTCTCTGAGAGCAGTGAAAGTCCCTCAAGACATTTTTGTTTATGGCTATGTTTTTCCCCTGTGTTTGGTTAGAGAGGGAGTAAGGTCATTTCATTTCTGTTGTAGATTTTGAATTTTATTTAGAAAGGTTAGAAAGTGTTCCTCTCAAAGTCAGAACTTTATGTTGATTCTTTCGGCCTTATCCCCTCCTGAAGCCTTTTGACTCTTCCCTTTTTGTATTTTGAACCTGCCAAATAAATGTCACTTTTAAGTGTTTCAGAAGTCTGTGAAAATTGTATTTTATTTTTTTTGCTGGGACAGGAGAGGAGAGCTCTTGCTTGTCTGTTAATGTTAATTGTCACAAACTTCCTTGTTACACCCTGACCCCTAGACTGATGAGACATTTCAGTCTGCACAGCGCCACATGAAGTCAAACACATGTATTGACAAGGTATGGGTTTTAATTAAACCAGTGGAGACCGGCTGTATTACTCTTACTACAAATAAAGCTCTTTGTTAACTACTTGACAGAATAGTGTTGTCTGATTTACTTTCTGGGTACAAACATGTAAATAAATAAAAAAAAACAAGAGATTCAAAAAAATATTTTTCTGCCGATTAAAGTATTCAAACAGTTGCTCATCTGTTTAATAAAACAACGGAAGTAAAACCAGAAATCGAGGGTAAGGTGGATATGACGTCATTGACAGGCGACGGACTGGTTTAAAATGCTGATTTCTTTGGATGTAAACATTGTTGGAAACATTTGGGATAATGCAAGTGCACAAGTCAACAAAAAAATCAAACACTAGTGGTTTTTAGGATATTTTAATCCAAAAATCGTACATAGCTATTGTGCCTTTAACAAACATGTATTTGTGTAGTATCATACATTCATACTTGAGTAAAGTGTCCCAATGGATTTATTCAAAATCATAATGCCTAAATATATCAGAAAAGGAACAAACTCCACAATTAAAAGGTTTTTCATCTCAGTTAGTTCAGTAATTTTAATAATATTGTTTATGTCATCAACAATCGTTTGGTCAGCAGTTGAACAGCTTTAGTTCTCAAGGGAAGGACAAAGAGGAACCCAACATAGATGTAGACAGAAAATCTCACCTTACCTGATGGTGTCCAGAAACAAACCTGTGAGAGATGATGAAGATCTGCACCTACTCTTCAACATCACCAGGGGGGAAACGAACCATTATCAGGAAACAAAACACTGCTGAACGTGGAGTCTGACGTGTTATTGATCCTTAAATTAATGGGAAAATGACTTTATTTGAGAAATACAGTTAGCAAATATTTGTTTGCAATGAGTTCTGAACGTTTTTAGTAGCCTACCTTGATGTGATAAAGTGCTCTGAGGTGTTTATGTGGTTGTTTAGAAGTTAAAATAGTTCGCCCTCAAGACTATTGTTGTTGCTATTGTGGTCTCCAGATATGGCTCGGGTCCAAATTCACGCGGAAGTGCATAGCAGACGTCACGTGAACATGGCGGCGCCCTGCGAGTTGTTTACAGTCAATGAAAAACATTCGCTTTTAAGGAAATAAAGTGCATCAACTGCGTCAACGTTCTTGTACACGATAAAACAAAACCTTGAAGTAAACTATAGTGGTGGTGAGATGAAGCCTCGCGAAGCATTGCTTTTTAGCCAAATTGTCCACAAAAGAGTTCATTTCTCGAGGTTTTTGTTCACAATACCACCTGGTGCTCAAAGAGTGTATAACAAGCAGACGCATTACAGATGGCCTGATGTTGTCTGTGATACACTGTATTTTGCGTCAGTTAAGGCTTAGATATAACGGTGAAGAAAAATCAATTTCCACATAATTTATGAATATAAATAGGATGTGCATTTTCTGGTGGTATATAATGATTGTATTATAACTGTGTAATAAACGGGGCTATCAAATGTGTGTAAATCAATTCGTTAGTCACAATATTATTAATTATTCTATTATTATTAAATATTATTATAAAACTGGAAAATGGCTGGGTTTAATGCTACCTTCACGTGCTATCTCAAGTTAAAATTTAAATGGGATGAGCTTGAGCTCGTAGTCACGACTTCAAAGTGGGAAGTAGGAATTTTCCGAAAGCGCGTGAAGGCAGCCACTTTATTTTTTTCCTTTACGAAATTGTTTAATGCAGCATTCTATACGTATGTAGGTGTATTTGGGTTGTTTTAAATGTTTTTAAAAAATAATACAAATATCATAGAGTTTGTGGTGGGGTATGCGGTGACGTCACAATCGTGTGTTGCATTGTGGGATATGAAGCCGCTTGAAGTGTACATATCAAGCCTGTAGTCAGAGAATGTCTAATATGTCTAATATCTAATATCCGTAGACGGGCTCTGCTGTAGTGCTTCAGTCAGAAATTGAAGGTTTCGCGCCTCGATCGCCCCCCGGCGGCCGGTCCCAGTATAGCTCCTAAACCCCGCCTCTCCATGTATTAGAATGGGCGCGAGACACACTAAACAATTTAATTACACTTCAAATAATTGTTTCCTAAAGATGGTTTCTGTCATTTTAGGCAGTTTTTATTACAATAATTTCATTTCAAGTGTTCGTTTTTTAAATAAGTTTAGTTTTAGTGAGTTATTTGATGCTATAAAAACGAGGGGTGTGACGTCATGATTGACAGCTGAGATTGACGGCTTCTCTGAGTGAACTTGTCACTGAGGCACTAACGGACTTTTTTCTGGATTTTTGGGAGGAGATTGGAGCTTTAGCTTTAATTTCTACACTTCTATAACTGTTTATTTCACACCAACATAATGAATTGTTCTGCATCTGCGAGAGTGTGGGCGGGCTTTTGATAATCGCGCCTCTACTTCCTGTTCTCTACTGCGCAACTCCGGTCCCGAGATCGCTACTGCGCAGACTCGGTCCCAAGTCAATGAAGTCGCGTCGTCCATATTTTTTTACGGTCTATGGTACATATGAAGTAGACTCGCTCCCTCTGTCAAAATCGAGGGAGCAAGGGTCTGTCCATATAAACTTCCCTCGTCCACTTCACGAAGTGGAACAAGCTTCAAAATAGCGGCGGGGATTCCCCCGAGGGGAAGTGCTTAGGGAAGTTCGCAAGTGCGTGTCGATACGCGCTTCACTGAAAGCTTCCGGGATTTCTCGAAACAAGCAACTGATGTGTTTCCACGTGCCAGTACCATAGGCCAGTACAAATACAACCTCCTGCATTTCGATCTCAAAGATTCTGTCACACATAGTAGCTCAAGTAATTTACACAGAACTCTATATAGCAAGCAGCATATTATATAATGTTATTTTATCCACTTCACTGCCTTCCATGTGCTACAGATGTAAACACCCTCAGTGAAACTATAACAGCATTTGACCACTAGAGGAATGGCTCATATTCCTTTCCTGCAGAATAAATGATTATTGTAATGTTATTTGCAACAGTTAACTATATTAGTAATATTGAAATGTTCAAAAACGTCAGAAAATGACGCACTGATTTAACCACAAAGCAATTTACCATATAATAATAGTTTCACCCCCCAAAAGTTACTGTAACTACAGTTATTGTTCTCACTTTATAATCATTATTTAATATAGCATGTCCAGAGAGTAGGTTTTTTCCTTAGATTGGAAGCAACGTCCCACACAGTTTTCTTTTGTGACTGTCTGGTAACTCACATTTACACAAGGCAAGCAGTGATCATATTATACTACTAGAGCGCCATCTAGTGTCCTAACCAGGAATTCACCTTAGATTAGCACCACCATCCAATAATAATAATGATCCTAAAATTACAGTTGATTAGACTCGGTCTCTTGAGTTATTTCTGATTACAAACTCAATAATTTTATGACAAACTGACAGATTCCAGTCATTATGGGAAAATCAGAGGTTTTTATTGCTATTCATCACACGAAGAACTGCAAAGTATAGTATTTATATTAAAAATATATTGAAATATCAAACTCAAACTTGCCTTACCAGACTTTGACAAGACGCAACAATTACATCACAGCGAAAACATATGTTGAAATGGAGACTTCCCTTATCTCTATAACTCACTTGTGAAGATAATGCAGTGCACAACAGAAAAATATAATTCAAATGAAATAAGCAAATATAAAAAAGAAATATAAAAGAGAGATAAACCGCCTGAATAAAGTAACATAGATGTATGTTTGCTCTCTTGAAGCCACACACACAATATTAAACAATGCTTAGATCAGAAGCCTGAAATACTTCAGTGATAGTTCACAGTACACATGAATTATGATAATAAACTCGCACATCAGTTCACAGCAAACAAATTCACAGCTGTTGTGATTAAATACGATTCGTTTTTCACATGAACATACAAATATCTTCCAAAAACCTACTTGACTTCAAATCACTCTTTTCCTTTGTTGCTAAAGAAAAATGGGATCACATTATTTTGGATATTCACAAAATGACTCAGATTGCATTATGTTTTCATGAGGCTACTATGTTCTAAGATGTACATAAATGTGTGTGGAAATCATACATTCTATTGACAAACAAACTAATAAAACCACAAAGCATCAGTGCTTGAACATTAATATAGACATCAAAACAACAGGGATTTAATTAAAGGAACACTCCACTTTTTTTGAAAATAGGCTCATTTTACAAGTCCCCTAGAGTTAAATAGTTGAGTTTTACCGTTTTTGAATCCATTCAGCCGATCTTTGTAACTGGCGCTAGCATTTTAGCATAGCTTAGCATACATCATTGATTCTGATCAGTCCATTAGGACTGGCTAGGAACTACTTTCTCATTCCTGCGTAATAGTCGCTGATCTTCGCGGCCGTACCATGGCTGCAGCAGCAATGATATTACGCAGCGCCTGAAAGTAGCCCCCAGCTAGGGCACTAAGTTTGTGTAGTTGCAGAGAAAGTTTCAGGCTTGCAGCCGACAAAGTGTGTTGTGGATTTACCTGTGTGATTAGCAATGGTTCTCTGTGTTGTAAATGGCTGTGATAGCAAGTCGACGGTGTATACTACCACCATGTTTCACAGATACCAACGAATCATTGCGCCGCTGCAGCCATAGTACGGCCGCGAAGATCCGCGACTATTACGCAGGAATGAGAAAGTAGTTCCTAGCTATATAGGTGTAGAAAATCACAACTTTTCATTTTCAGTTGGTCTTAGCACACGATGTAACTGTAGAAGAGTCAAGTTTTAAATAGGAAAAATATTGAAAGTGTCTTTGGTCATTTTTTGAATGAGGTGCTAATGGACTGATCAGAATCAATAGCCACGTTTCCACCGAGATCACCCGGAACAATTTGTACCAGGAACTTTTTTTACAGGACCCCCCCCTAAAAATGCCGGTTGAAACAAAATGCTGCGTGAGCTCAACCAATCAGCATGTTCAGCGCCCAAGTCCCACCCCCGAAAGTTCCCGAACTTTGAAAAAGTATTACCCCAGGAGCAGGGCCGTTTGGAGGGGGAAATATTTACCCGGAACTTCATTTAGACCCTGGTTCCTGCGGTCGAAACACACCGAGTACCACCCCAAAGTTCCTAGTTCCTGGGGAAAGTTCCTGCGGTGGAAACGTGGCTAATGATGTATGCTAAGCTATGCTAAAAGTGCTACCGCGAGATACAAAGATCGGCTGAATGGATTCAAAAACGGTAAAACTCAACTATTTAACTCTAGGGGACTTGTAAAATGAGCCTATTTTCAAAAAAAAATGGAGTGTTCCTTTAATGAAATGATTCCTGTTGAAAAACAAAATGGTTGGCTCTTAGTAGCTCTTCACTGTAGACAAGTTGCCGCTCAGGGTCTGACCCACCAATGGCTGTCCGGTTAGAGACGGAACGAAGACTTGCTTGTTTTCTGGGAATAACCCGTTTATTGTGACTCGTTTTCAACTGATTGATCTAGTATCAGATGGTATAGATGGGGTGTTTATGAGTGGTTGTGGTTTTCTATAAAACAGAAATAGTAACAGAAACATGAGTATAAATAATAATAGTGTTAACAATTAAAGTTAGTGACAATATGTCACAATTCACCAGTGTGAGTGCCCGTGATCACCACCAGAGGGCACTCCAACCCGGACTGTCATTCTATAATAGACTACATTACCCATAATGCTTTGCTCAGACTCATTAGCACTCACTGTTTACACCCATGTCTCATTACCTCTCTATATACACACCATGTTCACTCTAATGAACTGCTCCGAGACAGAAGGTAGAGGATCCAAATGTAGCTTTATTTTAAAGGGTAATCCACACTCTAAAACAGGCAAGAGATAACCTTGACGATCCATGTAAAAAAAAAAAAAAGAATTTTTTAACATCTGACTGACAACTACATGATCTTGTTTTTTTTTTAACCGGTAACCTCCTCATTGTGAATAACCATAGTTTTTTTTGGTCATGAAAAATGAAGATTAATAAAAATAAATAAAGCCACAATGTTTCACATTTGTTACATAACATTTTTACTCAAAAATATTATTTGCTCTGCTTTTGAAGGACTTAGTCGACTTCTTTTTTTTACATATTTCTCCAGCCTTTGAAAAAATCCTCTCACAAGGGACACTTGTTGCTGGCATGCACAAATATTTTTTAGCAAGTAACTTACAAATGAGGGGAAATGACTGCTATCACAAAATCTCTCTCCTCTCACAAAAACCCAGGAGGTGAAGACAGATTAACTTCCCTTTTAAACTGTGAGGAATTAGGTTCATACAGACGAGTGACTGTGTGGTTTGTTCCCGCCTCCTTTCAATCAAACGCAGTTTCGACAGGCGCCACCTGATGAAACACTTCGAAGCTTCATTCAGCCGTGGTCACATGACATGGGTGTTCGGAGCAGTGTTTCGAAACATCTGTGCTTCGGGATCTCGGCAAAGCGCTGACACGTCAGTTTCACGTCAGCCATCCCTAGTAATCAGTCCAATCAGGCAAACTAGGCACGAGAGACAAGCAAACAGGTCCAAGACCAAGCGACAAGAAACCAGGGAAAAAGCTCAGAAATGCAGTATTACAACAAACAAGACTTCGCAGTGAATGACAGAGTGAACATGGTATATATAGGCAGAGGTAATGAGATAATGAGACACAGGTGTAAAAAGTTAGTTCTAATGAGTCTGGGCAAAGGATTATGGGTAATGTAGTCTATTTTAGAATGACAGTCCGGGTTGGAGTGTCCTCTGGTGGTGATCACGGGCACTCACACTGGTGAATTGTGACGCAATAATACAGCATACATAAAATAAGATGAATAATTAAACATGAACATTATTAGCAAGTGATTGAAAGCAATTATAAGGCAGGTTGTAAGCTTCATATTATATGCGCTGCACATTTGTAACCTACGTAGCCCCTAAAGGGACATGATGGTGGGAAAAATAATGGATCGTGCAGAAAAAAAAATCTTGCAAAACCTTTTGTGATGTCCCGCTGGCAGTGTTTCAGACAGCTACATACGTTAACAATGGAGTGGTTCATAAAGTTTCATTTTGAACTTACTTAGTTCAATGAGTACAGCAAAGTTGGCAATATTCACTGATTTGAACTTCCCGGATCAATAGCTCTTGTCAGCTTAACGTTGTTAAAACACCTCTTTAACCCTTAATCGTCCCTCAAGTAGGGTTTACGTTTGAGTCCCCTTTTACAGAGCAATTGCATAAGGAAAATACATTTTTTACATGGCAAACTATATATCATTTTTTTTATTTACTTCTCAACTATACATTTATGCTGTGTTTTTGTGGGTATTTGGTAGTTTTTTACCTATTTGCTGCACAAATACTTAACTATGTCATAAATTGGCTCATTAAAAATAATATTTTTATGAAAAATTCACTTAAAGCTACACTGTGTGATAGTTTCCCCCATCTAGCGGTGAAAAGGTATATGACCATCCAGTGAATATTAGTTTCTGTTCCTCTCAATTCCGATTTCGTTTTAACTCCTACGGTGGCCGATTTAGTCCAAGATTAACATGGCTTCCAGTTCGACCTCGTCCACATTCGACACGGTGCCATCGAGTGTTAAAACCAAGCCTGTAGTGCTCCAGTCAGAAATTGAAGCTTTCGCGCCTCGATCGCCCCCCGGTGGCCGGTCCCAGTATAGCTCCTAAACCCCGCCTCTCCATGTATTCGAATGGGCGCGAGACACACTAAACAATTTAATTACACTTCAAATAATTGTTTCCTAAAGATGGTTTCTGTCATTTTAGGCAGTTTTTATTACAATAATTTCATTTCAAGTGTTCGTTTTTTAAATAAGTTTAGTTTTAGTGAGTTATTTGATGCTATAAAAACGGGGGGTAAGACGTCATGATTGACAGCTGAGATTGACGGCTTCTCTGAGTGAAGTTGTCACTGAGGCACTAACAGACTTTTTTCTGGATTTTTGGGAGGAGATTGGAGCTTTAGCTTTAATTTCTACACTTCCATAACTGTTTATTTCACACCAACATAATTAATTGTTCTGCATCTGCGAGAGTGTGGGCGGGCTTTTGATAATCGCGCCTCTACTTCCTGTTCTCTACTGCGCAACTCCGGTCCCGAGATCGCTACTGCGCAGACTCGGTCCCAAGATGTCAGCGCCGTGAGCGGGCCTATGAAAGCTTCAACTTTGGTCAGCGGAAGTCAATGGAGTCGCGTCGTCCATATTTTTTTACGGTCTATGGTTAAAACGCGAAAGGCGAAGCTTGAATTTACGGGTATGTCCCTCTTTTGCTAATGTACTTTCAAGATGGAGGGGCAACATGGCGACCCGCATTCGAACCCCTCACCCGTATGTATTTTCAATGGCATATTATAAACCTATGAGAATATTTTATTACTTGAAAGAAGTAAATATTCATTAATGAGCACATATATTTTTGAAAGAACTAAGTGTTTTTAGCTAAGAATAAACTAAAAAAGTTACACAGTGTAGCTTTAAATGATGATCTCAATTAAATATAAATCGTTTTTGGACATTGCTCTATGTGTTAGGAATACTATATAGAATACTGCTATTTGTAGGTTTGTGGAAAAAATTTAGGAATTATAGTTAAAGAGAGACAGTGTAATGACCACATTTTCCATAGGGACCGCTTGTGGATAATGTCATATCCACCTTTCATCCAGTATGAAATTCAGGGTCTCCTCAAGACTGTACCTTTTTGCCATGGTGCTGCCACAGAATGAGCTGTGTGCAGGACAGCCACTTGTATACCCTAACTGTGGGGTGTTTTCAAAATACTGCTGCAGCTCTTTCATCTAACAGTAAACTTTCTCTGAGTGCAAAAGTTTAGCTGCCTTTCATTTTTCTTTTATTTACCCTTTTCCCTCTCATTCTCTCTCTCTCTCTCTCTCTCTCTCTCTCTCTCTCTCTCTCTCTCTCTCTCTCTCTCTCTCTCTCTCTCTGTCTCTCTCTCTCTCTCTCTCTCTCTCTCTGTGTGTGTGTGTGTGGTGTGTGTTATGTCTACCCCTTCACACTGTTTTTATTTGCCAAAATCTAAAAAATGCCCTAGACACCTGTGTGTGCGTGTGCATGCATGCATGTGTGTGTGTGTGTGTGTGTGTGAGTGAACATGATTGTTCCATGTTGCATTTGTGCTCTAGTATTTGTCCTTCATTTATGTATGAAAAATTTTCAGATTTATGCCAGTTTTGTTGATTTTATTTGCCAATTTCAATAAAAATACTCTCTGTTGCAGTCACACACGTGTGTTTGTGTGCGTACGTGTGTGTGTGTATGAGATAGAAAGTTCGTTCTACTTTGTGTTTATGCTCTAGGACGAGATCTTGATATAAATGTAGACATTTTCAGATTTATACTGGATTTAGATCATTTTTTTGACAAAAAAAAGTGAAAAAATAATAATATTTTTTACACTTTCCCATATTTTTTTACACTTTCATTAATTTTCAATGTGGGGTCAATCTGACCCCGAGGGACTTAAACGGTAAATTTTTTTACACACCTTTAGAACAACCAAATCAAGCCCAGATTTTTTGTGCATGTTTAGATTATTTAGGAAAAGTCACAGAGTCTCATGGCCCTGAGATGAAGGGAACACTTTTTGAATATGGAGGAAAAGTCCAGTGGGGTCAGCTGGCCCAAGGGCCGATCAAGGGTTCCCTTTCGTTCAGTCATTACGACGTAACGTTAGTGACTAACGAATGGGGGTTTCGCTTAGAAGCCTATCATCTTCGAGCTTAGAGAAAACGCCCAATGGCGTGCCAATGCCATGGGGCATGTGGAATTTGCATACGTAACTCCGCCTCACCGCGTGAGTATATAAGGAAGTACGTGGCAATATCGCATTATGTTTCTGCTTTCGGAGCCAAGAGAACCTACCTCTTCACTCCTACAGCCTTCTGAGACTCTGTCAGCTTCTTTGAGATGAGCAGCTTTCCAGTCGGTGTTGGTGTAACGACGCGTTCCAGTGATTGCATACTTCCTGCCTGCTGATCTGCGCAGTGGTCCGTTTGACAGCTGGTGTGTGTTTCCCTGGACGCTTCGGCATCGACTGCGAGGCTTCCTCTCACAAAAAGAGCTTGCACGTGGCACGTCCTTTGGAACAAAGCTCAGATGCTCATGCCTCGGCCCACACCCCCCTCTCATGCACCTGACCCGGTCCGTGTCCAGGCGTCTACATCGGGGCCGGCTCCTGCTGCCCCGACTGTGGCGTTTGGTGCGGCGGAAGATGAGGAGATGTCTATCGCCGCATCACAAGGTGGGCTGGAGTCATCTGAGGATGATGATTCGGCTGTGCTGCCACCTTCGGGTGCGCCAGCATTGCCCGAGTTTGACCCAGAATTGACAGCCATGCTGTCACGGGCGCCGCAGCGCTTGGGTTGGAGTGGAACCCTCCCCCCCGACCTGAGCGTTCGCGGTTGGATGATTGGTTTTTCGTCCTTTCTTCCCCGAGGTGCATGAAGAGATCGCGCGGTCCTGGAAGTCCCCGTTGTCTTCCCGTGACCGTTTGGCGAACTCTTCCGCCTTCACCTACCTCGATGGAGCCTCGGCTCGTTCGGTACACTGGGGTCCCCCCAGTCGAACACTCTGTTGTGATGCAACTGTGTCCGCAGAGTGCTTCGACCTGGCGCGGTGACCCAAAGCACCCCTCCAAAGCCTGTAGGTTTTCGTCATCCCTGGTGGCGAAGTCCTATAGAGCTGTGGGGCAGGCCGCCGCTTCTTTGCACGCCATGGCAACTCTTCAGACTTACCAAGCCAAGTTGCTATGTGACCTGCACGAGGGTGGGGCTGACCCAGGACTCAGCAATGAGTTGTGTGCCGCCACCGACCTTGCTCTCCGGGCGACGAAGGTGACCGCACGCTCCCTGGGTCAGGTGATGTCCACAAATGTGGTCCAGGAGCGACACCTATGGCTCACACTGGCCGATATGCGTGACGGCGAGCGAACCCGTTTCCTCGACGCTCCCATATCCCAGGATGGGCTATTCGGCGGGGCGGTCGAGAGCTTCGCCCAACAGTTCTCGGCCGCTCGGAAGCAGACTGAGGCCATAAAACACATACTGCCCGGCGGTCAGCTGCTGCCTCCACCCCACTGCCCGCGCAGTTGCCTCAGCCTGCTCGCCGCCGAGGGCGCCCTCCTGCTGTTCCCTCAACCTCTGCGCCACCCAAGCAGCAGCCTCCGCCCGGGCCGCGCAGAGGTAACCGCAGGAAGGCGTCCCAGTCCGCTCCAGCCCTGCATCCCGCGAAAAAACGCCAGGCTAAGCGGTGCTCCTGACGTGGACAGCTCAGGGATGGGCAGTTCTTTCCAGGAGACGGCAGCAGGGCCGCTTCTTCCCCCGGTGGAGGGCTGGGGGAGAATCTTTTGTTCAGCTGCTGGCCCCCGGGTCAGCAGCACCCTAATGTGGTTAAAGAAAGAACTGACACCCCCATCCCTGAGCACCCAGAGACCGGTGATGACGGTGCGCGCCACCCTCGGGTCCCGCCACTCGCATCCCTCTCTGTCGCCAGCCTCCTCTCAGAGCAGACCCCAGTGGAAAGTGCATCCTTCCCTAGTCTCCTCTGTCAGGACGCAGCCGTTAACCATGCCCCCACACCGGGACGCCCAACAGCCTCCCATGTCCGGGCCGGTAATGCTGCCTCGCTGCCCCACCCTGGGTACGTCTGTCGTCCGTATGACCCCGCTGGTGCAGTTTCTGGGAGCCTGGCTTCAGCTTCCGGGGCTGTCCCGCTGGGTCGCGCGTCTGCTAGACCGTGATCGGGGCCAACTCCCCCGTCATGCGTGCGGAGATTGCCACCCTGCTGAATTGAAGTCGGGGTTCTACAGCCCCTACTTCATTGTACCCAAGAAAACCGGTGGGTTACGACCAATCCTGGACCTTCGCATCTTGAACCGATCACTTCACCGGCTTCCGTTCAAGATGTTGACTGCGAAAGTCTTTTCGCATGTCTCCATCCTTCCTCGACACAGACCGTTCCTACGGTTTGCTTTCGAGGGGCGGGCATATCATTACGCAGTCCTCCCATTCGGGCTATCTCTGTCCCCTCGCGTCTTTACGAAGATTGCAGAGGCAGCCCTTGCGCCCCTTCGGCAGCACGGGGTTCGCATCCTGAACTACCTCGACGACTGGCTCATACTGGGCCACTCTCGAGAGCAGGTTTGCGGACACAGAGATCGGGTGCTCCAACACCTAGCCCGTCTGGGCCTTTGGGTCAACTGGGAGAAGAGCAAACTCTGCCCAGCGCAGAGGATCTCTTTTCTCGGTATGGACATCGACTCGGTCGCCTTGTGCGCGCAGCTTTCGAGCGAGCGCGCGCAGTCTCTGCTGGCTTGCCTCCGTCAAATCGAGAGCAAGAGTGCGGTTCCACTGAGACTATTTCAGAGAATCCTGGGGCATATGGCATCTGCAGCCGCGGTGACGCCGCTCGGATTGCTTCCCGAGTCCCGAGATGGGCATGGCAGTCTGGCACGCTCCGGGTCCAAGTGACTCGGGCCTGCTTACAGATGCTCACGCCATGGTCGAACCCCGGTGTGCCCTTAGAACGAGTTTCCAGGCATGTTGTCGTATCGACGGATGCCTCTGCCGCGGGCTGGGGTGCCATGTGCAATGGACAAGCAGGACCCCAGCGCCTTCTGCATGTCAATTGCCTCGAGTTGCTGGCAGTACGGTTCGCCCTGCACCGCTTCCGAGCGTTGCTGAAGGGTCAACATGTGCTTGTCCGGACAGACAACATGGCCGTAGTAGCGTACATCAACCACCAGGGCGGTCTACGCTCCCGCCGTATGTCTCAACTCGCCCGCCATCTCGTTCTATGGAGTCAGAAGCGCCTGAGGTCCCTTCGTGCTGTCCATATTCCGGGAGTCCTGAAGCTCGCAGCCGACGAGTTCTCGCGGTTTCAGCCTCTCCCGGGAGAATGGAGACTCCATCCCCAGTCGGTCCAGCTGATTTGGGAACAGTTCGGGGATGCGCAGGTAGATCTGTTTGCCTCCCACGACTCTTCCCACTGCAGCCTGTTCTATTCCCTGACCGAGGGCACGCTCAGCACGGATGCACTGGCGCACAGCTGGCCGCAGGGCCAACGCAAATATGCATTTCCCCCAGTGAGCCTACTCGCACAACTCTTGTGCAAGATCAGGGAGGACAAGGAGCAGGTCCTTTTGGTCGCCCCGTACTGGCACGGCCGGACCTGGTTCCCCGAACTCATACTCCTTGCGACAGCCCCTCCCTGGCCTATTCCTCTGAGACCGGACCTCCTCACTCAGAGACGGGGCACCCTATGGCACCCGCTTCCCGATCTGTGGAACCTCCACGTGTGGCTCCTGGATGGGACGCGGCAGGTTTGAGTGGCCTGCCACCTACGGTGGTCGCCACCATCACTTCTGCTAGGGCAGAGTCCACTGGGCATGCCTATGCGTTGAAGTGGAACCTCTTCGTCACCTGGTGCTCTTCCCGCCAAGAAGACCCCTGGAAATGCCCGATCAGGTCCGTGCTCTCGTTTCTCCAGGAGGGGTTGGAGCGAAGGCTGTCTCCCTCCACCCTCAAAGTTTATGTGGCCGCAATATCTGCCCACCACGATCTCTTGGAGAACAAAAAGTTAAGTCAGCACGACCTGATCATCAGGTTCCTGAGGGGGGCGAGAAGACTGAATCCTCCTCGCTCTCCTCTCGTACCCTCTTGGGACCTCTCAGTAGTTCTAAGTGCTCTGCAGAGGCCTCCCTTTGAGCCTTTGTGGTCGGTCGATATTAAGTTCCTGTCGATGAAGACGGCTCTGCTGACCGCATTGGCCTCCGTTAAGAGGGTCGGGGACCTGCAGGCATTTTCGGTTGACGAAGCGTACCTGGAGTTCGGGCCGGCTAACTCTCACGTGATCCTGAGACCCCGGCCTGGATATGTGCCCAAGGTTCCCACCACTCCGTTCAAAGACCAGGTGGTGAACCTGCAAGCGCTGCCCGTGGAGGGGGCAGACCCAGGCTTGGCACTGCTCTGTCCAGTAGGCGCTCTCCGCGCCTACGCAGACATGACGCAGTGTTTCAGGACCTCAGACCAGCTCTTTGTCTGTTATGGTGGAGAGCGGAAGGGAAGTGCTCTCTCAAAGCAAAGGCTATCTCACTGGATAGTGGACACCATTGTTTTGGCTTACCAGCAGCAAGGTCGACCATGTCCCCTTGGGGTTCGGGCTCAGTCCACTCGGAGCGTCGCCTCCTCTTGGGCTTTAGCGCATGGCGCCTCGCTAACAGACATCTGCAGAGCTGCAGGCTGGGCGACACCTAACACATTCGCCAGATTCTACAATCTCCGAGTGGAGCCAGTGTCCGACTATATACTCGCCCCCCCGAGGGGCCGGTAATGGGCCAGGCTCAGGTGTCTTCGCTTGCTCGCCATTACACTCCTCGGACTGGATACGTGCGATATTTCCTCAGGCGAGCTCCCCGAGAGCCCTGAGTCCCTCCAGCACTGCTTACGCCGATACCTGTGTGTTTGCCCTCTAGCGAGCCCAGACCCTCGTGTCCGGCCAGGTGCCCCGAGTGCATGGTTCCCCTCCGGCGACCCCCACACGTGTATTTCACCGTAAGCCTCCGCAGTGAGCGGGTTTCTTCCCTTGGCATGTCCCTGCCACCCCTAGGGTAAAAAATCCACCTTCGGCTGGTACCCTAGAGTTTTCCCATATGTAGCCCTTAGCGGGTCATATGTTTACTCTTAAGTCCTCCCCACGGGTAGGCATCTTGGCATTCCCTCTCTGGGATATGCTTCCCAGTGTACCTTGGTATTCCTGTGTTAAGTGGGAGTCCTTTGTCCGTACTAGTCTTACGACAGGGTACTCACACTTACGCAGGGCACTGGAAGACAGCTGAGTGGCGTGATTATATTGGGACCCCCATTCGTTAGTCACTAACGTTACGTCGTAGTGACTGAACGAAAGGGAACGTCTCGGTTGCGGATGTAACCCTCGTTCCCTGAGGAGGGGACGGAGACGTAACGTCCCGTTGCCACATCAGCTTTGCTACCTGGAACGCAGGAGTTCAGTCTTGGCTCCTCATGCAGGTTACATAATGCGATATTGCCACGTACTTCCTTATATACTCACGCGGTGAAGCGGAGTTACGTATGCAAATTCCGCATGCCCCATGGCATTGGCACGCCATTGGGCGTTT
This sequence comes from Gobio gobio, assembly GCF_949357685.1. Lineage (NCBI taxonomy): Eukaryota > Metazoa > Chordata > Actinopteri > Cypriniformes > Gobionidae > Gobio > Gobio gobio. Next base: position 8,637,374 of record NC_137120.1, read on the forward strand.
TCTCTAAGCTCGAAGATGATAGGCTTCTAAGCGAAACCCCAGTCGTTAGTCACTAACGTTACGTCTCCGTTCCCTCCTCAGGGAGCGAGGGTTACATCCGTAACCGAGACGTTAACGTAGACAACGAGCTACAAACTAATTTTCCTCAAAACGAGCCTTATAATATAAATTGATCTCAATGAGCAGGCACTGAGAGACAAGTCCGAAGGGACTGCCTGTAAAGTGCAAAACCTGAAAAGCGTTACTACAAAAATATTTATTAACTTCAATGTTACACACTGTAGTGTCTCCAAATTCAGTTTACACATCAATGGTCTCCTACTGGTCATACTACAACACTTAGTTTGATAAAATGCTTTTTTGCATAATTTTTAAGATGAATTATTATGAAATAAAATCAATAACTTCACTGTTATTAGAAAAAAATATTCAATAACTTCACTGTTATACACCGATCAGGCATAACATTATGACCACTGTCAAATGAAATGACTAACACTGATCTCTTCAATATCTCTTCATCACGGCACCTGTTAGTGGGTGGGATATATTAGGCAACAAGTGAACATTTTGTCCTCAAAGTTGATGTGTTAGAAGCAGGAAAAATGGGCAAGCGTAAGGATTTGAGCGAGTTTGACAAGGGCCAAATTGTGATGGCTAGACTGGGTCAGAGCATCTCCAAAACTACAGCTCTTGTGGGGTGTTCCCGGTCTGCAGTGGTCAGTGTCTATCAAAAGTGGTCCAAGGAAGGAACAGTGGTGAACCGGTGACAGGGTCATGGGCGGCCAAAGCTCTTTGATGCACGTGGGGAGCGAAGGCTGCCCGTGTGGTCCGATCAAACAGACAAGCTACTGTAGCTCAAATTGCTCAAGCAGTTAATGCTGGTTCTGATAGAAAGAAAAATATTTTCCCATATTTTCTCCACAACCATGTCCCTTTAGGGACTCCATAGTAACCTGACACCTTGTTAGCACTGTGCTGCGAGCTTGTGTACTGTCACAAAGGCGCATGAGCTGAAGTTGTTTACAACATTTTTCCCTGAATTAAAAAATGTGTGACTAAAAATGTGACTAAAGATATGTATATAAACATACAAAATACAGGGATACAGGCACGCTTATTGAATACACGTACATATATTTAGATGAAGATGATAACTATTTTCGCTCGAGTATATAATTAAAGATAGCAAACTTACTTTTGCATTTACGCAAAGTGAAATATAAACAATTATTGATTATGCCGTTATAACTTTATGGGTGCTGCAGCAAAATGTGGCTGGTGTGTGCGTTCAATACTCACTGCACTTGGATGGGTGAAATGCAGAGCAAGTATGGGACACCATACTTGGCTACATGTCATTCCACTTTCTTTAGCATCTGTCTCCATGACCCGCTACGAAATACCAATTCTGGGAGATCGGGGGAGATCACGTTGTCAAAGTTTGCGGACGTCCTTTGCATCCTGAAAGGTAAGGATTGAAGTTCCAGAATACTGCTCTAAAGTACAGAAGGAAAGATTTCATTGATTGGGTGACAGCAAACAATAGCCTCTTTTAGAAGCTCCTACAGTAACAGTAATACAAATTATACTGTTAAATATATGTACAGTGCATCTGGAAAGTATTAACTTTTGCCACATTTTGTTATGTTACAGCCTTATTCCAAAATGGATTAAACTCATTATTTTCCTCAATTATACATACAATACCCCATAATGACAATGTGAAAGAATTTTGTTTGAAATCTTTGCAAATGTAATAAAAAAAAATAATTTGTACATAAGTATTCACAGCCTTGCCATGACACTCAAAATTGAGTTAATCTGCATCCCGTTTCCACTGATCAGCCATGAGATGTTTCTACAACTTGATTGGAGTCCACCTGTGGTAAACTCAGTTGATTGGACATGATTTGGAAAGGCACACACCTGTCTATATAAGGTCCCACTGTTAACAGTGCATGTCAGAGAACAAACCAAGCCATGAAGCCCAAGGAATTGTCTGTAGACCTCCGAGACAGGATTGTATCGAGGAACAGATCTGGGGAAGGGTACAGAAAAAAATCTGCAGCATTGATGGTCCCAATGAGCACAGTGGTCTCCATAATCCGTAAATGGAAGAAGATTGGAACCTCTAGGACTCTTCCTAGAGCTGGCTGCCCGACCAAACTGAGTGATCAGGGATAAGGGTGTTAGTCAGAGAGGTGACCAAGAGCCAGATGGTCACTCTGACAGAGCTCCAGCGTTTCTCTGTGGAGAGAGGAGAACCTTCCAGAAGAACAACCATCTCTGCAGCTCTCCACCAATCAGGCCTGTGTGGTAGAGTGGCCAGACGGAAGCCACACCTCAGTAAAAGGCACATGACAGCCCTCCTGGAGTTTGCCAAAAGGCACCTGAAGGACTCTCAGACCTTTAGAAACTAAATTATCTGGTCTGATGAAACAAGAATTTAACACTTTGGCCAGAATGTCAAGGGTCATGTCTGGAGGAAACCAGGCACCGCTCATCACCTGGCCAATACCATCCCTAGAGTGAAGCATGGTGGTGGCAGCATCATGCTGTGGGGATGTTTTTCAACGACAGGAACTGGGAGACTTGTCAAGATTGAGGGAAAGATGAATGCAGAAATCCTTGATGAAAACCTGCTCCAGAGCGCTCTGGACCTCAGACTGGGGTGAAGGTTCATCTTACAACAGGACAACGACCCTAAGCACACAGCCAAGATAACAAAGGAGTGTCTAAGGGACAACTCTGTGAATGTCCTTGATTGGCCCAGCCAGAGCCCAGACTTGAACCCAATTGAACATCTCTGGTGAGATCTGGACCTGATGGAGCGTGAGAGGTCCTGCAAAGAAGAATGGGAAAAACTTCCCAAAGATAGGTGTGCCAAGCTTGTAGCATCAAACTAAAAAAGACTTGAGGCTGTAATTGGTGCCAAAGGTGCTTCAACAAAGTATTAAGCAAAGGCTGTGTGAATACTTATCTACATGTGATTATTTCAGTTTTTATTTTTAAGATTTCAAACAAACTTCTTTCTCGTTGTCATTATGGGGTATTGTTTGTAGAATTTTGAGGAAAATAATGAATTTAATCCATTTTGGAATAAAGCTGTAACATAACAAAATGTAGAAAAAGTGAAGTGCTGTGAATACTTTCCTGATGAACTGTATCATTAATTAGAATTTACACAACATTTTCAGATACATTTTCATATACCTGATACTGCCCGAATAAAACTGTGCTATCCCCTTTAAATGTTGTGATACGAGTCAACCTATCTTCCTGTTCTGTCTCCCCCTCTTCCGTTCTGTATTGTACCTGAATGGGAGAGAGAATGTTAAGGTTATTTCACTCAAAGAGGCTGCTTATGTGTTCTTTATATCATGAGAGGAATAAAAGATCCAGCAAAACTGACGTCTGCAGTCCCATGTCTAACTCAACAAAACACACAATGCAGACAACAAGCAGTTACACTAGTACAAAATGTTCCTTCTAATGTAGCTGTCTGAGGCTTTCTGAATATTTCTTTGGCTGGATTTCATTTCCACCTTCATTCCAGTTCTTCAACTCCAGTGTGATTTGACTGAAATCTGATCATGCCACGCAACAATGCAAAACATCACTCTCATATTATCAGAGATGTAACACCCATACAAGAGATAAGCTAAGAGTCTTTCATGGTTAAAACTGAAAAGGTTTTTATCAAACTTAATTCCATGTTGTTTAACTATTCATCCAGCCAGAAAAACAAAATTAGACTGCTTTTAAAAAAATAAACATTGTAAATTCAATAAATATTGTAAATAAGACAGCTATTTGGATGGCAAGACTGGTATTATCTGTCCCAAAAGTTTCCCGTTACATTTTGCAGATGATGGCACCAGTTCAGACAATAAAAAAGCCACAAAATAAAGTTGAATACCTGGAAAAACAAAGCCTGCACAAACACAATATATTTTGTTAGCAATTTTATCATATGTGCTGCAAACAGTGTCTTACCAAATTGTAAGGTTCCTCCCAGGTCTCTGCCAGGTCTCCCTTCCAGGCCCCTTCCAGGTTTAAAAACAGAAAATACAGATTCAAAATATTTTGATGATAAAAAACACATTGGTGTATGGTTACTCTCCATAGGCATAATGGTTTTTCTAATGTACAAACTGTATAATTTATCCCGTACACTAACCCTACCCCTAAACCTACCAATCACAGAAAACATTTGGCATGTGTTCATATCATATGTTTTAGTATGAGGACACAGATGTCGTCATAAACCATGTTTACATTGTACTACCCATGCCATTATACACATTTGTGTCCTCATAAACCATATACATGAACATACACACACTAAAAGCAGGCCCTGACAAGAGGAGGACAGAGTAAAGGTACACAGGACCTACAATTTCCACACTTTTATTAGCCCCGGGTCCAGTGGACCCGAACATCCTGTGTGTAATATAAATGTGTAGGGGGGTGTACAGTGTGTGGTCATTGAAAATGTGTTGTTATATATATTCCTCACAGAAAATGAGCCAAGGCCAATGAGTCTCAGTTTGAAAAAATTATTAATCGTATAATTTTTCTTTTGATAAAAAATGAAAATGGGTCCAACAGACCCGAACACCATACAAGGGTCTTTTACACATTCAATCTACTATATGCTTCTCTTGTTATATCAGCTGTTTGTAATACTTACCAATATTCAGAGGTGGGTAGTAACAAAGTACATTTACTCCGTTACATTTAGTACTTGAGTATTATTTTTGAAAATGTGTACTTTTAAGAGTAGATTTAAATGGGAGTACATTTACTTTAACTTGAGTAAATTTCTAATAAAAAACTGTGCTTTTACTACTGTTACGTTGGGCAATGTTCCTCGTTACTTTATTTTAATACAATAAATGCCCTATTCACAAATGAACCACTTTTGAGTTGATTCTGTTCAAAAACTTCAAATAAATTGGCAAAACTGTGGCTAAATACAAAATCGCCCACTAAATCCTCAATCACTATTCCCTACATTAGTCCACTAATACAGTTCACCTGAAGGAGTGAGTGAATTCGGACAGCCGTTGTGTGTACATCGGCTGTACACTCGTTATTGCGGTGCAATGTATGGGGGCGATTCCGGATTCAGCCAGTCTGAATTGTTTCACGTTGGATGAAGTGGCAGTGGACCTACAATCAATTACGCAAATATGCGTTTCCCCCAGTGAGCCTTCTCACACAGACTCTGTGCAAGGTAGTCCAGTTGAGTAGTGCACATATTACATAATACCGTTACCGAGGTGATAAAAGCATCAAATTTTACATGAAGCTTCTTTAGGACCTCCTGAATGATTTCAGCCTAGGAGCGCAGCTGAAATATTGAAATTTAGTGTCAAATCACTTAAAAAACAATATTCATTATTTTATTTTTTTTCTCAAGTAAAACTTTCAAGGTTATGGCCTTTTAAGATAACTGAAAAGCTTCCTTTTGTCAATTTGTGCTCAGGCCAGTAGATCTTCCAAATTATAAGTGTAAAATAGAGTGCCAAGACACCTTATACCTCAAAAAACCTCAAAAAGCCCTGTATAATATAGGCGGAATTATTAAAAAAGGCAGCAAAAATGCTTCAATGTTAAGAGATCCTGGTTTTCTCATTTATTTTTCAATTCAACTAGGTCATTAATATAGCTATCTACTTAGATCTACTTTGGTCATTAGTTTTATTTTAGGCTGCATCACATCACATTAAATCCCATTTGTGTGTGACAGTACATGACAAAGAAAGGAGGTCCTTCCTCAGAGGAATCGACCAAGGAGGGTCCAAGAGTACAAGTACAAGACTGAGTGTACAAGTTTGGAGAACCAGGTCTGGCCGGGCCAATATAGGGTGACCAAAAGGACCTGCTCGTCCTCCCTGTTCTTGCACAGGACCTGTGCGAGAAGCCTCACTGGGTGAAACGCATATTTGCGTAGGCCCCGCGGCCAGCTGTGCGCTAGTGCATCCGTGCCAGTCAGGGAGTAAAACTAGCTGCAATGGGAAGTGGGCCTCTTATGCTTCTGACTCCATAAGAGGAGATGGCGGGCGAGTTGCAACATCCGGCGGGACCGTAGATCACCTTGTCGGTTGATGTACGCCACTGTCGCATTGTTGTCTGAACATTAGAAAGTTGTGCAGGGCTAGACGTACGGCCAGCAACTCGAGGCAATTGACATACCATAGGCGCTGGGGCCCTATCCAGGAGCCCGCGGCAGCATGACCATTGCACATGGCACCCCAGCCCATGGCAGAGGCATCTGTTAATACAAAAACATGCCTGGAAACTCATTCTAAGGGCACTCCGGCCCGTAGAAAAGTGAGGTTCGACCACGGGGTGAAGGTCTGAAGGCAGGCCTGAGTGACTGGGACCCGAAATATGCCTGGTTGCCATACCCATCTCGGGACTCAATCGCAAAGCCAGTGCTGAAGTGGTCTCATTTGAAGCAATCCGAAGCTGCCGAGGGGTGCCTTCGGCAGCAGACAGGCTGAGGCGGCTGAGCAGGTGGCGGTGTAGATGCAGCAGCAAGCCACCTGTTTAGCACTAGTTTGAGCGCCACAGACTGCTCGTGGGCGGCAAAGTCCTTGACCGTGACGCCCAAGAGGCTGGCCTAGGAGATCAGGGGAATGGAGGGAACAGGTTCGCTCAGACTCCCTCCTATCTGCCAGATTCAGCCATAGGCGACACTCCTGGACCACCAAAGTGGACATCACCTGCAGTGCGCACTTCCTGCATCAGTTTCTGGGAGCCTGGGTCAGTAGCACTACCCTTGTGCATTTTTTTTTTAACCATGCCAGATGGAGGTGCTGTGAGGATGCAGCTGCGCTCTGTCGAGGGTAGTGAAGGCCGAGGTAGCACTAGAATAACTAGAGTAACTTCATCATGCACCTCTGGGAAGAATGGCCCTGGCGATTCGCGTGCCTCGTGCCCAGGAACCAATCATCCAGGCTTGAATGCTTGAGCTGAGGTGGAGGGCCCTTCCAATCCGGCCCAACACTCACAGCTGCAGGGAAAGCATGGCAGTGAGCTCTGGATCAGACTCGGGCAACGCTGGCGCTCCCAAAGGAGGCAGCACAGCCAAACCTTCATTTCCAGAGGACTCAAGCCGTAACTCGTAGTGGACTGACTGAAAGGGAACTTGAAAATCGCTGTGTTTATAAGCATATTTCATTGATAATTATATACTTCTAATATGCCATGTTACAAAGTTTTCAGAGGGGCTCCTAGGCCAAAATTACATTATAGACCTTAAGGAAACACCATGCAAAATTTGGTGCTTTTATCACCTCTGTAACTGTATTTTCACTACGCCACCAGACTATCAGGGAGGACGAGGAGCAGGTCTTGCTAGTTGCGCCCTACTGGCCCAACCGGACCTGGTTCTCCGAACTCACACTCCTCACGACAGCCCCTCCCTGGCCGATCCCCCTGAGGAAGGACCTGCTTTCTCAGGGGCGGTGCACTCTATAGCACCCGCGTTCAGACCTCTGGAGACTCCATGTCTGGTCCCTACGTGCGTCTATTGTCTCCAGTTGTGTTCCCCGGAAATGGCTAACCCTGTTGAGCTCCTCCGTCACCCCTCTGGTGCCAGACGCTGTGGCCGTCTGACGCCAGGCCTGCACCTGTATGCTTATGGAACGTGTGTGTAGGCTGGGTTCCATATGTAGCGGTTCCCTAACGGCAACCCCATATGTGTATACGTCCACGGTACCAGCTACCCTACTCGGCTAGCCATGTCTTTCCCTTGACATAGCCGCTCTGTTGTCTCTGGGGGTGTTCTTTCCCCCCTGCTACCAGGTTGGATCCATCCCAGAGACTGTCCTGTTAGGTTAGTCCTTATGTGTATTCCGCCACCTCTCCTTCCCTTGAAGGATTTGGCTCTGCAGCGTACCATCTCCCGAGACAGGCACGCTTTCCCAGCGTTATCCAATAGTCACACTGAGTGGGTCTTGCAGGAACAGCAGTGACTGGCCTTCCCTGCTGAGAGCCCTGAGTCCCACTCCAACATAGGAGTGGTCCAGCGAGCTCAGGTAGGACGCTAGAAGGGCCAGCATCCTGGCGTTATGGATAGGAATCCCAATTCGTCTGTCAGTTCCGACGTACATCAAATGGACCGACTGAAAGGGAACGTCTCGGTTACGTATGTAACCCTCGTCCCCTGAAGAAGGGAAAGGAGACGTATGTCCCGTCTCCAGGTACTGTGCTTCCGCTGAAGGTCCGAGCCACTAGTTCAGCTCCTCAGCAGAAAAGCGATATGCGGTACTTCCACTTCCGTATTTATACCCGCGCTGCGGGCAGATCGTGGAATGCGTGAACCGCATGCCAATGTCCATTGGCTCGTTTCTAAACACTCAAAGTAGATTGGTCTCTGAAAACAGATCCCAATTCGTCTGTCAGTTCTGACATACGAGTCAATATGCATTTGATCATTGTTTGTGTTCAGTAGTGGTTATGAGCGTGAGCACATGTGAAGAGTTTTCTCTCTTATTTCAAATGTAGCTGTGTACATTATTATTATTATACAAAGCAACATGCAATGATATTCAGGCAACAGATGCCAGAAATAATGGCTGTCTTTTCTGTGTTTGTTGCAAAGATATCTAATTATGATAATACTCATTTAAATTAAATAACTCTAATAATAACATTCTATTGTATAAATATATAATGTCCTAATATATGCCAATTTTTTTTATTTATTTAAAGTAACTAGTAACTAACTACTTGAGTAGTTTTTTCATTGAATACTTTTTACTCATACTTAAGTAACTATTAAGATTGTTACTTTCACATTTACTTTGAGTAAATATTTCTATAAGTACTTATAGTACTACAGTTTTTGGTTACTCTACCCACCAATATTTGGTTGACGCGAGGCCCTGTTTCGGCAGCATATCACAACAATAGCTACAGCCATGACCAGCAGCAGAACAGCAACACCAATTACTGCTATAACACATGGAGACCAATCCTGTGCTGTAATGATAAAGAGATCAACAAATCAGCAATTTAACCATTTCTGACTGACGTTTGTACCTTTTTATTTGGTTGTCAGTTACACTATAATATTAATAGTTTGCTCAATTAACCTCAGTTAATTTCAAAACATGCCAATCGTAATATGGTTATTTTTGTTACATTAAAAGACTTGAAATACTCACAACAGACAGAAAGATTAAATCTCTTGAATGTGGTGTTCATGCCGATGATATCGAGGTGATAAAGTCCAGCATGTTTAGTTCTGATGTTCCTGATGGTCAGAGATCCAGTCATGTGGTCCAGCTCCAGAGTGCCTCTGAATCTCCCATCAGTGCCTTCAAATATAGCGAAGATCCCATAGCTGCTTTTTGCTATGACAGTGTCTTCATGTTCACACCTCCACATGATCACATCATCTCTGTGTGTTTTAGAAACACCAGATTCTAGAGTGACAGAAGTTCCCTCCATCACCGACAGCTTATTCCCTCCATCTGTGTCAACATACAGTAAAAAAACAGGAGAACTTTCAGAGACAGAGATTAAGCATTCAGTAAAACATTTAAGCATTAAGCATATGCTTTTTTGCAAAGTTCATCAATTTCTTGGAAATGGAAGTCACAATAGAAGCTACTATGATGTCTATGAAAACAAAGCATCTATGATTCAAACAAACTCAAACTCATAATAATCACATTGAAACACTGATGACTGCTTTAATGAATACTTAGACTTGAATATGCCTCTTCTGTGTTGTTGATATGTTTTTAATTGCTGAATTCATTTTTTTTTTTTTAATTCTGAGGCATTAAGTCATTAATTTTAGAGTGGTACACCTGTTCTCAGATCATGACACATTTTTTAAAAAGAACAGTGCAGTATTCTCTCCTGAAAACAATGAAAAATGGTATAGTTTCTTTGTAGATATTTAAAACCATAGTATACAAATATAACATTTCTGCGAATTTGGCACATGCATTTACATCTAGATTTTTAAATGATTTGCCAATGATGCTAAGCTCATTTCAATATTAAAATGACTCACCAATGATACTAACTCTGAATGTCTTGTGTGTGGTGTAGTTGCAGCTGCTCTTGGTGATATCTACTTTATAAAGTCCAGAGGTGTTGGGTCTGATGTTAGTAATGATGAGCGATCCAGTCTGTTGGTTCAGCCGCAGTCTGTCTACAAATCTCCTATCAAGAACATCAGCAAAGATTTCAGCTGTTTGATTTTTTAGTTGACCTAACAGTGTGCCTTCAAACTTCCAGGTTATCTGATCATCTCTCTGTATCTCAGTAAGACCAGAGGGTAGAACGACAGAGTCTCTCTCCAGCACCGGCACGAGCTTCACTCCATCTGACGTCAAATTATCCACACCTAATGAACAGAAACATTTCTGTTAGTCAGCAAACACTTTCACATTGAGTCTCAAACCTCACCAAAATACCTCACACACTCACCACTGACATTAAATGTCCTTGTTGAAACCCCCCTGATGCCGTTGATCTCAAGTTTATAAAGTCCAAAGTCTGTGATTCTGATATTCCTGATCTTGAGATCTCCAGTCTGATTGTCTTGCTTCACTCTGTCTCTGAATTTCTCATTATCATTAACACGTGCTAAGTTATCATTGATTCTACCAATGAGATGTCCTCCAAACCTCCACTCAATCACACTATCTTTCTGTATTTGAGTAACATCTGTATGGAGAGTGAAAGAATCTCCCACAATCACGGATACAGACTCCACAACATCTGTCTCAACACCAGACACACCTGCAGAACACACAGAAACAGTTATTTACATTAAAACTCACATTAAATATAAAAGCAGAAATAAAATCACCCATCGCCTAAACAATATTTATGACAGATTTACTCCAATGAATGATGAGATGCACCAGAAATAATGAAAAAAATTGTTTTCAACATTGATAATAATAAAATGTTTCTTGTGCAGCAAATCAGCATATTAGAATAATGGATCACGTGACGCTTAAGACTGGAGTAATGATGCTGAAAATTCAGCTTTTAATAAAATACATTTTACAATATAGTCAAATAGAAAAGTTATTTTAAATTGTAAAAATATTTCACAATATTATGATTTTTGCTGTATTTTGGTACAAATAAATTCTGCGAGCATAAGAGACTTCTTTAAAAAACATTAAACAATCTGACTGATCTAAAACTTTGAATGGTAATGTGTATAAAATAGGGGTTTAAGGCCCGGGAGCCTCTAATCTTTCTAAAACATGGTGTCCAGTAAATTAAACCGAAGCATTGGAGTGTTGCCAAAACCCCAAACAAACAAAAACCCAACACTTACCGTTCACAACTAATGAGAAAATAAAGATGAATACAAGGCTCTTCATACTGATGCCAAGTTGATTCTGATGACACAGAGGCTCCACTGCAACTTTGAATGAAGAGACTCACACTGTTTTCAAAAAGTCACGCAAGGAACGTAAAAGGAAGCTGACGCAATTTAGCATGTCAAAACTTGACCCGAAAAACTGGTACAGTCAAGCATAGAAGCATACTATGAATGCTGTCTAGGTGTAACGTGCAGGAGAAAGCAGGCGAAGGCGAGGATCTAAACACAGGGTTTATGGAACAAAGAACTCCAGGAATAAAGACACAAAGGAACAAAGACCACTAGGAGACAAGGACTAAAAGCAACCATTACATGTACAACAACCCACAGACATCAGGGGCACATTTCAGAAAGGAGTTAAGGTGAAAACTCTGAGTATGTTAACCCTGAAATGAGGGGAACTCTGGGTTTTCCGTTTCAGAATGGGAGGTGTGTTACACCTGAGAAACAGGGTAAGTCAAGCCCGTTTCAAAAAGAGAGGTAACTTCTACTCAGAGTCAGTTACAAGGATAACTTACTCTGTGAACCTAACCTGGTCTGGAGCCTGGTTTCTTTCAGTCTCCTCTTCCTTTTTAAAGTGTTTAAATACCTAATTCACTCATTTATCCTGCACAACTGAGTATTTTTTCTTATCCTATTGGCAGATTTAACAAATTAGCCAGAATTAGCAAAATTAGAAAAAAATTTTTTTTGAAAAAATTCACTTTTTTTTTGGTCCCCCAGGAAACAAGACTAAATACTTATGTAATTGGTTATTGTGTAGAAAATGCATATTGATTTAAGAATCTTTTAGATATTCTAAATTTTTACAATTACAAGACAAAAGAAAAGAAAAGCATTTTTGCAGTGCAGGTACATTCATTCACTGCGAATATTTTCATCAAGAGGACACGGTGAAAGTGACAAAAATGGAGATGAGGAGGCTTTTTGCTTGCTATATCCACATGCATATTTATCTGAGCAGTACCATGTTTTAATGAAAGTTTTCTATATAATATCAGGGACGCAGAGCATATTAGTTAGGCCGCTGTATGCAGAGAGGTAAGGAAAGGACACTCTTTCTGAATATGTTTGTGTTGTTTCCTGCACAAACCCATGAGACCACAAAGAGGAGTTTAACAGGATTGCAGGTCAGTGGTGTAGAAATCAGGTTAAATGACGGTCACTTGATATCTTGGTGCAACCTCTGGAAGTAACCTAATAATTAGAATGTCCTTTAGGGTTTCCAATGTGGTTGGATGCATGATACACATATTCCCATCATCGCACCTTCCGGAAATGAAACGGTTTACTGAACGGAATGGAAGAATATCAGATGGAAGGGTAGTCTGAAATACATGCCATACACCACAGGTGTTAAATAAACACTTATTTACAATTTATTTGGTCATCTTTATAAATACAAAAACAACAGGTCTTTTTTTCCTGTTGGATTTTAATATTCTTCCTCCATCTCCTCTTCTTCTGTCAGTGGTGCTTGTGAAGGTGCTCCCATCCTTTTGTGAGCCTCTGCCTTCTTGCTGTTGGCTGAGTAGAAGTCAAATGTTAATTTCATTATCCTAATTCAGAAATGTAACAGGTTGGATTAGAGAACATTATATGAAAGGGACTACGGATAAAAATTAGCCAGTGTTGGCTAAACCTGGCGCATTTTTTTTTTACATATTTTATGTATTATTAATGTGTATTGTCCCTGATTAAAGAATAAATTAAATGAAAAGACGATGTGGAAAAAGCTGCTGCACATTGGACGCTGAATGATTTTTATTTAATATGTCAAATGTTTGTTAAGTCATTAGACCTAAACCCATGAATCTTTTATGCTTAAAGCATCCCTGATTTAATTATATTTTTTTTATACTTCATTTTTAGCTGCTGCGACATTCTTTTTTCTTCTTTTTTTGCCCGTGGGATGCATGAAAAGGAATATTAGTTCAATAGCTTATACTGTTTTCCAGTTTTCACCTATTATATATTATAATAATGATTAATAATTAATAATTACATTTATGTAGCGCTTTTCTGGGTAGGCTATCAAAGCGCTTTACATGGAAGTGGGGAATCTCCTCAACCACCACCAATGTTTAGCATCCACCTGGATGATGCGACGGCAGCCATATTGCGCCAGAACGCCCACCACACACCAGCTGATTGGTGGAGAGGAGACAGAGTGAAGAAGCCGTGAAGAAGAATTAAACTTACGTTTTACCCGGAAGTATGCGAAGGTCTTTTTGTTGGGTGCTGTTGCCATGGTGAATCGTAATACACCATTTATACCCCATTTCCACCAGAATGAACCGGGTGCTAGTTCAGAGCTAGAGCTAGTGCCGGTTCTGAGTTGGTTCGACTGATGAGCGCTCTAAGAACCGGTTTGCCTTTCCACATGCTAGAGAACCACCACAGAGCCAGGTCTTACGTCACTGTATACGTCTCATCTTTCTCAGCAACTCTAGGCAGCGGGAAACACAAACACTTAAACACACCAGGCTTGTTCGAGATGCATGATATCAAAGTACCGCATGAGCCATTCAAAAGCATAAGAAGTCCAAAAGCACAAAGCAAAAAGCAAAAGCTCGCTGTACTTTGATGTCATATGGCGATTGGGTCTGCACAGCACAGATGCATCTCAAACAAGCCTTCCATCAACAATGGCGAACGTTGCGTTATTGATGCACATGGCTTTACGATCCTACTTCGTCATCCAAACACAGCGAATCCAGTGCATTCGTGCAGCTCGCCATGATTTGTATAGACGGAGATTACAATCGAGCAACTATTAGCTCCATTAGCTGCAATTTCAAAAATGGCGGATCTCAAATTTGTTTTCATCTTGTTGGTCACCGAAAACCCGCCCCCAGCCCCTGATACAAGCGGTTTCTACTTCTAGACCAGCAATGTTTTGGTGCTACTTAATTAATACATTTCCTGGTGATTTGGGTGTGGAAAGACAAAGAACCGATTTGATATTAGGCTCTGGCTCCAAACCAGCACCAGCACTGCCTTGGTAGAAAAGGGGTCCTAGTGTCCTAACCAGGAACTCACCTGAGATTAGCACCACCATCCAATAATAATAAATGAAAATTACAGTTGATTACACTCAGAAACTCCAGTTATTTCCAGTTTATGATTACAAACTCAATCATTTCATGACAAACTGTCAGATTCCAGTCATTATGAGAAAATATTTTATTGCCATTTATCACAAATCTGCTTTTTATACATATGCATATTTTCAACGACATTAATGCAACAAGTATTATATTAAATCACAGCAAAAGCACCTTGAAATTTATACTTTCCCTGATCTCTAACATACATGTTAAAAAGACACCACACAACAACACGATTCAACAGTAACAGAAAAATATAAAATCATGAAAATTGAAATGAGCAAATATAAAAAGCAGTATGAAAGAGATAAACATCACAGATGCACGTTTGTTCTCTTGAAATGACACACACGCTCTTTATCATTCGGTCTAAAGAAGCCTTCAAATGTTAATATGGTGAAGGTCTTAAATTATTCAGTGATAGTTCAGTACTTCCAATAATAAACTCACACATCATTTCACAAATACACAGCTGTTGTGATGAAATACATTTTGTTTTTATGACACTGATTCAATTTCAGTACGCTATTTGCTAAAAAAAAAAAAACGTTTTAGCAGCGTATTTTAGATAAGACACAAAATTACTTGGATTGCATAATATTTACATTCATGAGGCTAGCACTATGTTCTAATAATGTATAAATGTGTGTAGAAATTATACAATATGGATATCAAAATAACAGTATTTTAATTAATGAAATGAATCCTGTTGAAAAGCCCATAGTAAAAAAAAAAAAAAATGTTCCCGAAGCCTGCTGAATATTTTTTTTAGCTGGATTTAATGTCCACCTTCATTCCAATGCAAAAAAGTAAAACATTGCCCTCATATTAAACCAAAGTCATTAACTGAAACACAAAAACAAGAGAAATTAGAAAAACACATTAGATACGATCAGCAATGCTCAGTAATCTATTCAACTTTTACACTATTCCATCATGTTTAACTATCAATCGATAAAACTTATCTTAGCAAAATTCGTCCTGTTAACCAAATTAGGCTGCTATCAAAACACAAAACAAAAAAATGCAAACATACATCCAAAACTAACATTTGCAAGAAGTGATTTGGATGATAAGACTGGTACACGCTAAAAAAATCCACGTTAATCTATCTACTAGCTCCGTATGACTAGAAAGATAGAACTTGTTGGCCTTAATTCTAAGCGGTATGTGTGGAGAAAACCAGGCACTGCTCATCACCTGTTCAATACAGTCCAAACAGTGAAGCATGGTGGTGGCAGCATCATGCTGTGGGGGTGTTTTTCAGCTGCAGGGTTAGAACGACTGGTTGCAATCAAGGGAAAGATGAATCCGGCCAAGTACAGGGATATCCTGGACGAAAACCTTCTGCAGAGTGCTCAAGACCTCAGACTGGGCCGAAAGTTCATCTTCCAACAAGACAATGACCCTAAGCACGCAGCTAAAATAATGAAGGAGTGGCTTCACAATAACTCAGTGACTGTTCTTGAATGGCCCAGCCAGAGCCCTGATTTAAATCCAATTGAGAATCTCTGGAGAGACCTGAAAATGGCTGTCCACCAACGTTTATCATCCAACCTGACAGAACTGGATAGGATCTGCCAGGAGGAATGGAAAAACTTGTTGCATCTTTCCCAAAAAGACTCATGGCTGTAGTAGATCAAAAGGGTGCTTCTACTAAATACTGAGCAAAGGGTCTGAATACTTAGGACCATGAGATATTTCAGTTTTTCTTTTTTAATAAATCTGCAAAAATGTCAACAAGTGTTTTTCTGTCAATATGGGGTGCTGTGTGTACATTAATGAGAAAAAAATGAACTTAAATTATTTTATCAAATGGCTGCAACATAACAAAGAGTGTAACATTTAAGGGGGTCTGAATACTTTCCGTACCCACTGTATGTCATCTCAAACTAGCGCACAACATCAACGTCATCGTTCTCAGCCACTCCCTCTGTTCGCTGATTGGACTGGTTAAAATTTGACCGGAGAAAACCAGAGAATATACCCCAATCCAAGACTGAAGGAAAGTACTGAAGGAAAATGAAAATTGAGCGGAAGTACGTAAGGAGGGCGGAGCCAGGCTAGACGGCAACAGTCATCATGTCACAAACCATGGTCAAGTCCCAAAATAAAGTTAAATACCACAAATAATGCAAATAATAGTGGAAACATTATCTTACCTGATGTTCGGCATGCTTCCCTGTTTTAAAAACAGTAAACTCAGTTAAAAACTGATTCAATTTGACAATGAAAACACCCTTTTACGTCTTTAAAGTCTGTAAATCTCAAATGCTTCACTTGTTATATTAACTATTTGTTGATACCTACCAATTTTTGCTTGACACGAGACCCTGATTTGGCAGCACATCACAACAATAGCTACAGCCACGACCAGAAGCAGGACAGCAACACCAATTACTGCTACAACAAATGGAGACCAATCCTGTGCTGTAATGATAGAGAACAACAAATCAACAATTTAACCATCTGATTGATGTTTGTACCTTTCTGTTTTGGTTGTCGGTTATATTATAATATTAATAGTTTGTTCAATTAATGATGTTTTATAAACAAGGTTCGGGAGAAGCACGTTCAGATAATTGACACAGGTGGAGAACACTCAGCTAATCAACAATAGATGTATATATACACGCAGCAGTCCTAGTTCTCAGCATGGACGGCATTTCCGGCAGCTGGTCCCGGCCGCCCACTCACGCTGTCTGCATGGCTGCACACGCCGCTCGAGGCAATTGTACTATACAGAGTCTTTACTTACAAATGTATAAGCTACCTTAAAAAAACCCTTTCGGCCGCTTCCATCAGCATTCACGGTAAAATAATTTTTGCTTTTCCCGAGATTTAATTGTGTCTTTGACACAGTGTGCGACCATATTCGCTTTTGCGACTATAAATAGATGTGCAAACCGTACAACGGATTTTGGAACAACCGTTTTCTTGAATGTAACATCAATACCTTACAGTATATAAGGCTATATTGCATAACAAGTATATCAATGATCATTGTAAGCAACCTTATATTTTGGGGATGAGAGAACATATCATGAGACTGCAAAACTTCAAAGGCTATGATTTCATTAAATAAATGTGAGCTCTAATGCTTCAAAATCTGAATTTGGATGCTGATGTGCATTCTATGGGCTTGCAAACAATGCTTCAAAATGCTTCAGTTCAGAGCAGATTCGAAGTCAATGAATAGTGCACATTCATGCCTCGCAAATTCTTATGAACATGACAACGTTTTCTTTACGGTGAATATATCGTTATATGTTGTATACAGTTGTAAGCCTGTATATTTTATCTCCTCAAATGAATTGAATGAGCATCATGAAATAAGTCATAGCAATTTCAAAATAGAGTCCTATTTGGTTGCTCAATGCGTTTCTTTTTTTTATTTGTCTGTCTAACCTTTTCTCCACCACAGCAGTGACGTTCCCTCTGCTCCCACATGAGATCCATATTTCTTTTTCCCATTTTTTCTTCCAGGCGGTCTCCCACGTACAAGACCACACCCTGCTCCCATCAAGAACCGTGCGATTCGTGAACTAACAGGGGCTGCCCTCTGGCAACACAAGCCGCTCACGGGCCCTCCCGTTCAAACAATCAGGCCCCCTCTCTAATGCCAGCCACCAAGCTCGACACTTCTTGGAGGGTATTTAGCAGGCGGCTGTCCTATGCTCTTTAGCTTTTGGGGGGTACTCTGGGTTCGGGCCTAAATCCGAGCTCGAAGCTCTCCCCCCAGACAGCACGCCAAATACGTATTGAATTACTCTATATAAATTATATGTAAGTGTGAACTCGTGAAATTATGTTTTATAAACAAGGTTCGGGAGAAGCACGTTCAGATAATTGACACAGGTGGAGAGCACTCAGCTAATCAACAATAGAGGTATACTTTATATACACGCAGCAGTCCTACCTCCGTTTGTTGACAGTTCTCAGCAACCCTTCCACCACCCCTTCGCCACACCTTTTAACTCTAAAACCACTTACATATACGGGGGGTACTCTGGGTTCGGGCCTAATTTTGGGCTCGAAGCCCTCCCCCCGGACATCACGCCAAATACGCATTGAATTACTCTCTATAAATTATATGTAAGTGCGAACTTGTGAAACCTCAGTTAATTACACAACATGCTTATCTTAATACGGTTGTTGTAAAAGAAATACTCACGACAGACAGAAAGATTGATTCTCTTGAATATGGTGCGCTGGTTGCCAGTAATATCGAGATGATAAAGTCCAGCGTGTTTAGTTCTGATGTTCCTGATGGTCAGACATCCGGTCTTTTTGTCCAGCTTCAGAGTGCCTCTGAAACTCCCATCAGTGCCTTCAAATGTAGTGAAGTTCCCATTGCTGATTTTTGCTATGACAGTGTCTCCATGTTCACACCTCCACATGATCACATCATCTCTGTATATTTCAGAAACACCAGATTCTAGAGTGACAGAAGTTCCCTCCATCACCGACAACTTATTCCCTCCATCTGTGTCAACATACAGTAAAACACAGGAGAACTTTCACAGACAGAGATTAAACATTTAAAAGAGATCAAGCATTAATTAATCTCAGAGATTAAGCATTAAAAACATTTAAGTATTTTTGCGTAGTGCATAAAACCAGTGAGACCGTCTCTCTGGAATTGGCTTGGGCAGTCAATTTAAAAATGCACGAGCGTACAGAACACAGCGGCGAAGCATTGAGGGCATCTGTTATTAACCCAAAGGGTGCCGCTAGTAGTGCTGGGTGGCATGACCAAAAATGTATATCACGGTATTTTTCTAAATTATATTGGTTTCACGGTATATAACAGTATTTTTTCCCCTATGCATGATCGAGTGTTAACCACATTTTCTACTGACTGAGAGAAGAAATACTGCAGTAGATTGACTAGAATGCCCTATTTTACTGTCATGACTGATGAATATTGTAGAAAACAATCCACACTAGAGTTAATACAGGTTTGCAAAGCCCCACAAAATTATGCTGTGCGGAGACAACAACCAATAAAACACAGACTACACACTCATTACAGACACATGAATATTAAAATATGACCACAGAGAGAGAAAAAAACAGAGTTGAGGGCACCTTATGCATTTAAAAAATCTTATCTTGTTGTTAAAAAAATCCTATATAACAAACTGCCAAAACTAGGGAGAAAAGCGGATATTTTCAATACATTTAAGAGCACTCTCTGAACAAATGACACGCATCAGTTTAACACATAAAGAATAAAGCAGTTACTTTTTTGCCCATTCTTCTTTGAATTGTCAGTTTATTATTAACTTATATCATTCATTGTCAACTTATATCATCCATTGTGTCATCGCAGTCATGATCAGACGTATGGTTCAGTGTAGCCAAATCAGTGCATATTTCATTTGAAGAAGACGTGATGAAATATGTGCGCATACACGCTTCGGGTTCATGTTTAGAGCACTATAGTATATGAAATATGTCTAGGGATGGGCGATATTGTCACGGTTCATGAATTCACTGGTTCATTCTGTCTGTGTGTGTGTGTGTGTGTGTGTGGAGTGTGAGTGGGAGGCGTGGTTTCTGATTACCAGTTCATCAGATCATCACCACCACCTGCTGCACTTGATTACCCGGTCTACAAATTGGCTTGCTAACTACCCTGTGTTTGTCAGATAGTTTGGTGGGGTTCCGTGGGCCTGTCCTGTTCTCAATCCGTTTCAGCCAGTGTTTGCTGTTTGTGTGGATCCTGTTCGTGTCTGTGGATGTTCTCACCGTGGTGGATCAGCTCCCGGATCTGGTTGCCCATTGAGTCCCTGCGTCACCCGGATCAAAGCCTGCCTACACATCTGACCTCCTTTGTATCTACTAACTGTGTTCTGAGAAATAAATATCTATTTTCACTCGTGCTTGAATCCGCTTTTGTTTTATGACAGAACGATCTGACCCTCCATGGATTCAGCGAGTGCGTCTAACCTCCAGGAATTTCTATCAAACAGCAATGCGTGCCTCGACCATCAGGAGGAACAGATGGCGATCACAGGTCACGTGGTGCAGGCTTTGGTGGCGCAGGTGTCCGAGCTCACCCAGAGGATTCAACAACTTCCTGGTCCCACTGCGCCAACCCCACCGACCGTTTCCCCCACCATCAGCCACCCAAGTCCGGGTCAGGAGCCGCGGTTGCCGCCACCGGAACGTTATTCGGGTGAGCCCAACCTTTGTAGAGCATTTTTAACGAAATGTTCCGTGTTCTTTTCTCTCCAGCACATTCGCTACAGAACGGTCTAAGGTAGCGCTGGTGATCACACTGCTCTCCGGACGCGCGGCTCAATGGGGAATGGTGGTGTGGGAGAGCCAACACCAATGCTGCTCCTCGTTCCAGGCCCTGACGAAAAGAAATGAAACGGATGTTTGACCGGAAGGTCGCTGGGCGCGAGGCGGCGCGGCAGTTGTCGGATCTTCACCAGGTCCGTCTCCGACTAGCCATAGGCCATAGGCCCGAATTTCAGGGACCGGAACCGGTTAAAATGTGGATTCTATCAGTCACTATAAGTGTGCATTTTGAATGATGACAAAATGCGAGACATAAGCGCGAACCCGCCCATAAGCTCTTCTGATTGGCTGTGATTTGTGATTTGGTTGTGCATGGTACAAATATGCTTGACGCTGAAATCTCACCACATCACATAATGATGCACATTTTAAATAAAAAGAGAAAACCTTCAAGTAGTTTGCCATTCTCAGTTGAATGCAATGAAAAATCCAAACTTTTGTATAAACATTTTTAAAACCAAGAAGAATACAAATATAACATTTCTGAAAACTTGGCATGTGTGTTTAAATCTATTTTTCTATTTGTTATTGACCCTAAGATTTTAATTTAAATTTTAATATTGAAGCGACTTACCAATGGTAGTAACTCTTAAAGTTTTGTGTGTGGTGTATCTACTGCTGCTCTTGGTAATATCTACTTTATAAAGTCCAGAGGTGTTTGGTCTGACATTAGTAATGATGAGCGATCCAGTCTGTTTGTTTAGTTGCAGTCTGTCTACGAATCTCCCATCAAGAACGTCATCATATTTAGAAAAGGATCCAGCTGTTTGATTTATTTGAGCTACAAGTGTGCCTTCAAACTTCCAGGTTATCTGATCATCTCTCTGTATCTCAGTAAGACCAGAGGGTAGAATGACAGAGTCTCTCTCCAGCACCGGCATGAGCTTCACTCTATCTGACACCGGATTATTCACACCTAATGAACAGAAACATTTCTGTTAGTCTGCAAACACTTTCACATTGAGTCTCAAACCTCACTGAAATACCTCACACACTCACCACTGACATTAAATGTCCTTGTTGAAATCCCCCTGACGCCATTGATCATAAGTTTATAAAGTCCAAAGTCTGTCATTTTAACTTTCCTGATTATAAGATCTCCAGTCTGATCGTCCAGCTGCAGTGTTTCTCTATTGGGGTCATCAGGTACTGTGTTCTTATTGGACTCACTATTGATTCTACCAATGAGATCTCCTTCAAACCTCCACTCAATCACACCATCTTTCTGTATTTCAGTAACATCTGTATGGAGAGTGAAAGAATCTCCCACAATCACCAATACAGACTCCGCAACATCTGTCTCAACACCAGACACACCTGCAGAACACACAGAAACAGTTATTTACATTAAATATGAAAGCAGAAATAAAATCACCCATTGCAATATTTATGACAGATTTACTCCAATTAATGTCTTGAAGACGATCCAGAGAAATGAGATGCACTAGAAATGAGATGAAATAGAAAGCTTTTGTAACATTATAAACTCCGCTTCAAAAGTGTGGGGTCAAGTCTTTTTTTTATTTACAAGAAATTAACACTTTTATTCAGCATTTCATATTGACAATAAAGACATTTATGTTACAAAAGCGTTCTATTTCAGAACTTTATATTCATCAAAGAATCCTGAAACAAACATTGATAATAATAAAATGTTTCTTGAGGAGCAAATCAGCATATTAGAATAAAGGATTATGTGACACTTAAAGGGTTAGTTCACCCAAAAATGAAAATTCTGTCATTAATTACTCACCCTTATGTCGTTCGAGACCCGTAAGACCTCCGTTCATATTCGGAACACAAATGAAGATATTTTTGTTGAAAGCTGATGGCTGAGAAAGGCTTCAGATAGGCCTCCATTGGCATTCAGTACACTTATACTCCCGAGACCGATAAAAGGCACTTAAAATGTCGTTACAAAGTCCATCTCACCACAGTGACTCTACAATAATCTTACGATGCGACGACAATAGTTTTTGTGCGCAAAAAAAAAATCAAAATAACACCTTTATCCAGCTTGTTATTGCCTTCCGCGTGTGCCTCCACGACGCATGCGCGAGAATATGACGTAGCGCCGGGGTTCGGGATTCCATGAAATGCACACTCTAACCCCATTTTGAGCACTACGCCGAGACCTAAAGCACGATCAATGTAGAATCCAACAGCTGAGATACGCGCGTCTTCCTCTGATTGTAAACAAATCACTTCTGGGTCATCTGTCCGAATGCCGGATCTGCGTCATATTCTCGCGCATGCGTCGTGGGGGCACACACGGAAGGCAGTAACAAGTTGGAAAAAGGTGTTATTTTGATTTTTTTTGCGCACAAAAACTATTGTCGTCGCATCGTAAGATTATTGTAGAGTCACTGTGGTGAGATGGACTTTGTAACGATGTTTTGAGTGCCTTTTATCCGTCTTGGGAGTATAAGTGTACTGAATGCCAATGGAGGCCTATCTGAAGCCTTTCTCAGCCATCAGCTTTCAACAAAAATATCTTCATTTGTGTTCCGAATATGAACGGAGGTCTTATGGGTCTCGAAGGACGTGAGGGTGAGTAATTAATGACAGAATTTTCATTTTTGGGTGAACTAACCCTTTAAGACTGGATAAATCTTTCTTTAAATTCAGGAATAAATTACATTTTAAAATATTTTACAGCTCTTTTGAATTGCAAAAATAATTCACAAACAATATTACTGTTTTTGCTGTATTTTGGTACAAATAAATGCAGCCTTGGTGAGCAGAAGAGTATTCTTTTAAAAACATAACACATTGTACTGACCTAAAAGCTTTCCTGTAGCTCAAACAGTAGAGCAAGGCGCTAGCAACGCTAAGGTCGTGGGTTCGATTCCCAGGGAAAGCAAGAAATGACTAAATGTAAAAAATGTGTACCTTGAATGCAATGTAAGTCGCTTTGGATAAAAGCGTCTGCCAAATGCATAAATGTAAAATGTAAATGTAAAACTCTGAATGGTAGCGTGTATGCAAAATAAGAAAGGGAGAAAAACACATTAGCCCCTGGATTCACAGACAAGGCTTAAGCTTAAAGTCCTGGACTAAAATGCATGTTTGAGCTGTTTTAACTGAAAGTAGATTGCACTGATAAAATATGCTGTTGGCCTGTTGCCATTTTTTCTAAGAACTTAAAAGTGTTGATTTAACTAAAGCCTACTCCTGGCTGTGAAACCAGACCTAAGAGGTTAAGACACGGAAGCCTCTAAGCTTCCTAAAACAAGTTTCCACAAATAAAGCATTGAAGCGTTGCAAACAAAAACCCAACACTTACCGTTCACAACTAATGAGAAAATAAAAATGAATTCAAGGCTCTTCATACTGATGGCCTGTTGAGTCTGATGACAGCATGTATCCAGCAGCACAATTTTCAACGCTGCGCCACGTCGAGGTTTTTAGAAAGGCACATAATAGGTGTATTGCGTGTCGAAACTTGCCAAAAGAACTGGTACAGTCGAGTGTAGTTTCTCTATACATTTCAGGTTATTCCTACTTTTTGTCTTTTTTTTTTTTTTGGTTTGGTGTTCAGTGAAGGGTCAATAAAGCAAAAGTTTACATTCCTATGCAAGACATGACATCTGATATAAAACAATCCTCCGTTTAGAAACATTTTCAGCTGAAAATAGGGGAGAGCAGGGCACAACCTAACACTTTTTGACTTTCTCAGTTTGTGTAAATTCACTTGGGTTTTAGAGTATTCATTTTTCCCATATTAAATTCACACATGTCTAGTACAATTATGTGGTTTTGTTTCATTAAAGGTCCCGTTCTTCGTGTTTTTTTGAAGCTTTGATTGTGTTTACAGTGTGCAATATAACATGTGTTCATGTTTCGCGTGTAAAAAAAAATGTATTTTTAACACAATTTACTTATCTGTACACCGCTGTTTTCACTGTCCTACAAACGACTGAAGACTTCCTTTATTCTATGAAGTCCCTCCTTCAGAAACACGTAACGAGTTCTGATTGTGTCAGCGGTTCCCGTGTTGCGATTTGACAGCAGCTTAGCGAACGTAGCACGGTCCTGTGTTGTGATTCGACAGCAGCTTAGCGCACGTGGAAAGGTCACGCCTCTTAACGGGAGATATATACGCGCTTAATAATCTCTACAGCGTCCCTGGGAAAGCCAAACAAAGGTGATTTGACTCCGGGATGAAAATAACAGCGTCTCGACGACATGGCGACAAACACACTGAAACGCAGCACTTCCTTTTCTCCACGCGACGTCCTCTTCTTCTCCACGTGGGACAGCAACAAGACCACGCCCCCTTTTTTTGGCGTTTTCTTGTGGGCGGAGGTTAGTCTGTTCTACTGCTCTACTGACGTAATTAAAGCAGGAAATACCAGGATGTAGTCCTAACCAGCCGTTCGCTGTAGGCTTTGAAAGGGAACTTCTATTAAATAAAATTTCTCGCTTGGCATTGAACTTTGAGCTTTATCATTTTACAGGTATTATTTATGCTCTAGCAGCAACATTACACACTAACTAAAGTTTGAACAATGGGATCACGAAGAACAGGACCTTTAATACAGTGTATACATTTTTCTTGATTTACCCCGAAAGAATGGAAGTGAAATGTGACAACATGCCCCATAGGTGGGGTACATTGTACAGCTTAAAGGGACAGTTCACCCAAAAACCCCAAAATGTTTATGTTTATCTGCTTACCCCCAGGGCATCCAAGATGTAGGTGTCTTTGTTTCTTCAGTAGAACACAAATGAAGATTTTTAACTCCAACCATTGCAGTGTGATTGTCATATAATGCATGTCAATGGGGATATTTTAGAGTATGAGAGCAATGCGAGTAAAAACTAGCCTGACAAGCCAGACCCACATCAAGATGTTGGGTCTGGAAACTCACCATTGGCAGGGCTCAATCCGAGGGGCGGGATAAACGGTTGTCTTTCAAATTCCCTCCGCACGCAATTGGATAGCGCCATGAGCTCCACAACCAACCAGAGCAAAGAAGAAGGTGAAGCCGAGCTAACGTTAGTTGATAGACTTTCGCCGTATCCGGTCGGCAAAACTTTGAACTCATCTTTTTTTCTTAAAGGTCCCATGGCATGAAATTTTCATTTTATGAGGTATTTCAACATTAATATGAGTTCCCCTAGCCTGAATATTGTCCTCAAGTGGATAGAAATGTTGATCGGTGTAAAACCGAGTTCTGGCTGTCTTTCTCTGCCTTTGAGAAAATGACAGGCCCGACTAGCCAATCCTGAAGTCTCCTGGTTTGACGTCCAAGCAGGAACGGTTTCCTCCCTTTCCTCCACCCAGAGAATCTGGCACGCCCATGCAAACACTCGAGATCATTAACGTTACTTGTGAACGAGTGAACGCTGGCAGTTTCTCAGTGTTTGGATGTACAAATGAAAACAGAAGTCTTTCTTCAGTTCCTTCTGATCTGTGATCATTGATTTCTTATGTGTAGCTTATTATTTATTATTTGTGGACACGCAGCAGCTTCTCTCTCTCCCGACAGAACGGTGTTTTCGTGTTTTCTATCTTGTGAGTCAGTGTTTTTGTACGTCCTTGTCGCGTCTATCTGTTCTAAAATGTGCATACAGTCTTTTCTGTTTAACATCAGCAGTCACATCTTTAGAAATAAACTTCACGCACGCTGAAGCTCGGTCTCCAACATCCCCGACCCCCAGTACTGCATCTGGCCCACAGCGGAGGCACCAAACACGGCGTGAGATTAAGCAGAAGGGGGGTAAGCGTGAGGGTATCTGGCTAGGCTAGCCATCTAACCCCACAATAAACTGGATTACATTCGATTACTGCTGTTGTGTCTTTGTTTGCGCTGTGTAACGTTACTCAATGTGCGTCAATGACGCTATTCATATGATTGGAACATATCTAGAAATAATGCTATACTCAACACTTACTAACTCGTTCATCTCGCTGTAATGGTACATTGCATGTGTTACAAAGTTGGTAGAATAATGATGAAGAGGACTCGGTGTGACTGGGACTCGTGTTTATTCAGAACTCTCAGATACAAACACAATAAACTCGCGCTGACTGACAGCGCTCTCATAACTCAGTAGTTACTATAAATAACTTTGTTAGCAATCGCTTCGTCTCCGTGATGTCCGGTTCGTGAACGAATCATTCTTTTGAATCGGTTCTTTTTAGTGAACCGAACCAGTTCACCAAATCGGACTTAATCGTTCTAAACGGTTCGCGTCTCGAGTCAGCGCTGATCCATAATTTACTAAAGTTACTAACTTTCTGACATGAGTGACAGCCCCTCCGACTAGAAATAAACTAATAACCTGAAGTATTTGCTAGTAACTACAACAGTTCACCCTGAACTGAGACATGCTGAGAGAACTGATGAGAAGTGAACACAGGTCCATCCGTCTCTCTGGCAGACCCGTGCCTGCTCGTGCCTCGTTAAACCACGCCCCCTCCGCTCATTTAAAATGCAAAGATGTCAGCCAATCACAACAGTGGGCGTTTTTACTGAAGTCTCACAGCAGACACGCCTCTTGTAACAGGGCATTCAGCCACAGGGCAAACAGCAGTATAGAAAAAATGCCTTTTATTTCTAAATTATGACATTTTATGATGTAAAAATCATACTAATAATATAAGTACACCTCAGGAAACACTATAAAATTATAGAAAAATGCCATGCCATGGGACCTTTAAGAATGATTTCAGTGCCGTTCTTTGTTCTTTTCTCAAAGAAAAGCTCTTCCAGAGTCGTGGCCAAAGTCGATTCGAAAGGCCGCTGCTCGTCACCTTCTTTGTTTACAAGTAGCACGCAGAACCTCCGCAACTCTGCTGTGACATGCCGTCATTATGTTAAGCCCGCCCACCGACTCTACACACGCTGTGATTGGCCTGACCAGAGTTTGGTTTTTCCAGCTCTCAGGTCTACCGAGAGTTGCTAGACTACACTCGCGGCAAAATAAAGGTTCTGCCGCTAGGGTGCATCTAGATTTCTAGGCTAAGTAAAAACACATAGACATACGAATCCTTATTAAACCATGCGGCTCGTGGCGACACATTGATGCTTAAGACACAAAACGATCGGTTTCTGTGAGAAACCGAACAGTATTTATGTAATTTTTTTACCTCTTATCAGACGAATGTCATCTAGTATTCCCAGCGCCATAACGTTTGGCGAATAAGGCGCGGGGACAGCTGATGCAGAGCCATAGAAAAAAATTTAAACAAATTTTTAAATATGGATATTTTTCTTACACAAACGCATCGATTCGCTTCAGAAGGCCTTTATTAATATACCACAGAGCCGCGTGGAGCAGTTATTTGACGGACAGATGCATTTTTTATGGACTTCAAAAACAGAGCAAATATTACTGCAGTTATAATGCTTGGATTAGCCAGAACAGTTTTAATATAACTCAGATTTTATTCGTCTGAAAGAAGAATGTAAATCATGGGCTAATTTTCATTTTTGGGTGAACTATCCCTTTAACATGTTATCTGATATAATCAGTGTTGGGTGTAACGCATTACAAGTAACTTGAGTTACGCAATCAGATTACTTTTTCAAGTAACTAGTAAAGTAATGCATCTGAGTCACCTTTTCATACTTGTTTCTTCAGTAGAACACAAATGAAGATTTTTAACTCCAACCGTTGCAGTGTGATAGTCGTTTAATGCATGTCAATGGGGATATTTTAGAGTATGAGAGCAATGAGAGTAAAAACTAGCCTGACAAGCCAGACCCATGATTTACATTCTTCTTTCAGACGAATAAAATCTGAGTTATATTAAAACTGTTCTGGCTAATCCAAGCATTATAACTGCAGTAATATTTGCTCCATTTAAATTTCCCTCGTTCACTTCACTAAGTGGAACGCACTTCAAAATGGCGTTGGCGGTGGCGGTGGCGGTGCCGGTGCCCCCCCCCCCATCACTAGTTGAGTGAATTACGTTGAAATTTTGCTAAACCTTGTAGCCTATACATGCTAAAACACATCTCTGTTAAAACAAGATTTACTGAGATTTAGTTTACATTTGAGTGCGCAGTAAGAGGTCTGAATATTATTAATATTAGTGATTATATGAAGGAAAACATTCAAATGTTTATATGCAGAATGCAACGCATTCATTATATATTTTTTCCTTTAATGTGGCAAATACAGTTTTTAATTCAGCCTAAATTAAGTTGATACAAGCTGACTGGAATAATTTGAAGGTTGTAACTTGTCAACACCTGTGTTCTTCTACATTTGTTTATATCCATATTTTTGTATGTTTTTATGTGTATAAATAACTGAAGAGAAGCACAAAATTCCATTGCACAGTTACAATACGATAAAGTATTCTATTCTACTCTAACACAAAAAAAACATGTTTATGTAAATTCTGAAAACATACTTCTTGATTTTATTGATGCATTTTGTAAAGCCAAATATAACATCTTTGTGTTTTTGAAAAGATTTAATTTATTTAATTTGCCATTTGATAAAAAAACTGTAAAATATTGTAAATGTAAATAATACGTTTTTTATTATTTATAAAATAACACTTATATTTAACCCAAACGGTTAACACCCCAGACCAGCAGGCGGCCAACAACTGTATTTCAATTATTATTATTTATTTGTATTTATTAATCAGGGGAGCCTTTTTAAGTGCTGTATAGCACCAAAAGTGGTTCCTCTATGATTACAATGAAGAACGACTGTTAGTGCCATATAGAACCTTTTTTTTTTAGAGTGTAGATCATTCAAATGGTTGAAAGCTAAAATGTTAATGGTGAGAATTTAAATGATTCAGTGCTAACTTAGTACGCTGTTATTTCTGTTATCACAAACATAAACACAAAAACTCACAGATTCCAGTCATTGTGAGTGAATAAGATCTGTTTTTATGGCACCGATTCCAACTTATATAATCATTCAAAGATCTACCAAAGACTGACTTGACTTTAATGCACTTTCCCCCCTTCATTTTTGATTTGACACTAAATGACATATTGCAAGCACCATGTTCTAATGCTGTATATAAATGTGTGTAAATTGAACTGTAATATTGCTTACAATATCAGCATCAGTGCATGAACATTGATCATTATGGATGTTAAAACAGAATTTTAATTAATTAAATGATTCCTGTTAAAAGCTCATAGTAAAAAATCCTTCTGATGAAGCTGTCTGCGGTTTCATTTCCACCTTCCAGTACTACATTCATCAGCAGTGTGGTTGAACATCTGATCACGTCACACAATATTGCAAAACATTGCTCTCATTATACAACCTTATCTGAAACACAAATAAAAGAGAAACACATGAAACATGATTAGAAATTCTCAGTAATTGCATTTTTTGGATGACAAGGGTAGTATCACTTCTCCCAAAAGTCCCCTGCTAAATTTTAGGAATTAAAGTTGTTTTTAGGCTCAAACTGACAAGCTGAGCACAGAGCACAGTTTGGACAATAATGTCTCAAAGCACAAGAAACAAAGTTAAATACTGTGGCAAGCAGGGCGCGCCCGAGACCGTGGGAATGGAGCGGTGCGCCACACTGGTCTCGAGTCTCACGAAGGAGCTCCAGAAGCATAAACGCAGAAGTGACGACAGTGCAAGACGTGAGAAAACTTTATGTTGTGTTTTTGTTGTAGTTTAAAGGATTAGTTCGCTTCAAAATGAAAATTTCCCCCATCTCATCCAAGATATTCATGTCTTTCTTTCTTTAGTCGAAAAGAAATCAAGTGTTTTGAGGAAAACATTCCAGGATTTTTCTCCACATAATGGACTTCCATGGCAACCAACAGGTTGAAGGTCCAAATCAATGCAGTTTCAAAGGGCCAGCCAAGGAATAGGGTCTTATCTAGCGAAACCATCGGTAATTTACCCCCCCAAAAATTTAACATTTATATACTTTTTAACCTCAAATGCACAACTTCTGTGTTGTTCTTCTTCACGGCGCATGACGCCATCACATCAGAAAGGTCACACACGTGATGTATGTGGAAGTATCGACCCAGTGCCGAGAAACTCCATCTCATGTTCTCCTCCAACTTCAAAATCGTCCGACATCATTGTTGGATGACATGGGGGTGAGTAAAATATCAGGACATTTTCATTTTGAAGTGAACTAATCCTTTAAGCGGCAGTCATCCATGAGTGGCTGCTGCTTTACTTTTGTTTTGTTGTTTGTTTATTTTATGATTAAAACTGTTTTAACTCTTTCCGCAACATTTTTTAATTTTTTTTATTGCCAGCCACCGCCAGGGTTTTTTTTTTTATCATTTTGACAAAAGTTTAATGGCCCATAGAATATTTTGTTTTATGAATATCTGAGCATGCAATATATCAAACGAAAGAGCATTCTCTGCTTTTAAACAAAAAAAACCTTGTATTCTAGCTTCATGCATTCCTTTTTTATCAACACTTAAATATGGGTAAGTTTCATAAGAAAAGCAACAATTTGAAAAAAAAGCTGAGAAAATCCGTGTTTGTCAAAGACTTCATTCAGATCATATTCAGAGCGATGATCAAACACAGATGGAGTAGATCAAGTCCATCAACACCCCTAATGCTTGCACAGTCCTATAGCTCGTCCTGGGTTCACATTTCATTCAGTAACATTAGGCAGTTTTGATTTATATGATGTTTAAAGGTGTCATGAACTGGCTTTTTTGTTTTTTTATACTGTTGTCTGAGGTCAACTTATGACGTTTGTGCGGTTTTTACATTCAGAAACATCATAATGAATGAGTAATAGGCTATTTTCTGCCTTGGATTCGAGGCTCTCTGAAAAACACTCAGATTTGATGGGCGTGCCGCACTGAAGACTTGGAAGTAAACGCCCGCGGCTAGGATTGGATAAGATTTGCATATTTAATGAGCTTCAGCTACCATCAGTCCCAGGAATCGTCTGGGGGAAATGCTCAAAGGACTCGCAAAATATCAACAAACATAATGGTTAAATCACACACACACACACACACACACACACACACACACACACACACACACACACACACACACACACACACACACACACACACACTCACTCACTCGCGTGGACACACACACACTCACGCACGCACGCACGCACGCACGCACCCTCGCTCACTCACTCACTCACTCACTCACTCACGTGGGTGGACACACACACACTCACTCACTCGCGTCGCGCGGACACACACGCGCGCGCCTGGCCCATAACGTTACAAGTCCGATCACAAGTGAACCGATTCAATAACACCTTCTCCACCCTGTGACAGCGTGCTAATGTATGTAATCAATAGATTTCACACGATCTGTAATGTTATGCAAAACTAACATATAAAAAAACATGTTTTAGCCTACTCAGATGTGTGTTCAGAAGGAAGCTTATTTAGGGACGATCCTTAGCTCATGAGTTGGTGGGCGGGGCTACAGAAGCATATTTATCTGTAGAGGCGGCGTCTAGGTCCAATATTATGTAAGAGATCCGCATATTCTGAGATCTCTCGTTTTCTGGGCCTGGTGTCAATAAAAGCTTTTCTTTGACTAACAAGGAAGTTATCAGCTCTGAAACTTACAGGATATTCTTATATTACCATGACCTTTTATACATCAAAAGCTCAAGGGAAAGTTTATTTCTCAGTTCATCACCCCTTTAATGTTGATGATCACGTTATTTTACTTATGAATCTGCTTACATACGATCGCATGTTTTTCTGCGTCTTCCTCGCCTGTGTTTTGATCAGGAGATTCTGTACTCATTCAGAAGATGTGTAATAGAGCCCCCTAGCGCATAACATTGAAAACACGGAAACACAAAATTCAGTGTTTGGCGGGGAAGCGTTTTCTCACAAATAATGGACAATTCTGTGTTTGGCGGGGAAAGAGTTAACGTTCGCCATTCTTCCCATAGCCTTTAACTTTGCTACACTAGTGCCAAAACCTGGGAGGAATGTGCTGACAAAGAGCCCTCACCACTGTGGGGAATCCGCGGAGTCATTGAGCGGAACAGACTCTACCGTCATGGATGCAGGAGGCAGTGGGCTGGAGCGACTCGCCGGGAGGACGGATGAACTTGCTGCCGGCCGCCTGGGTGGCAGCTGTCATCCGAGATGGAGTAAAGGAGTCGCATCCATTCAACGTAGGCCGGATCCTGCCGTCCGCCATTATGGGGAAGAGCAGGGAACGGAGGATTCTCTCACTGGCTGCCCGAAACCTAAGGAGCCGTTGTCATCCACCAGGCGTCTGGGGGGAGGGGACATCCAACCCGGCCCACATCCAAATGTGACGTCAGAAACCATGCCAAATGTCCAAATACATTACTTTCTCATTCGTGCGAGAATGAGAAACTAATGAGAAATCAGTTCAGCGGAAACTCCGCCCTGCAGCTGATTCTTAAGATTTTATTGGTCATGTTCAATCACAGGATTGGATCTCCACCGCAGGATGCAGCGAGGGTACCTACTTGAGGATACCCCCGGCCTGCGAGGGACGATGGGGTTATGTGGGAAGTAGGGTGGGGTCGAGAGCCGTGGGAACGGAGTGGGGTTGGCGTGGGTGTTAAAGTGCATCACCTGCGTGCCACAGCGTTCTCGAGTCTCACGGAGGAGCTCCAGAAGGTTAAAAGGAGGAGTCATGACAGTGTTAGATAAGAGAGGACCATGCCTGGACTTTACGTTGTGTTTTGTTTATGTTTGTGCGGCAGTCATCCGTGAGGGATGACTTTCGCTTTGTTGTTTATTTTATAATTAAAGCTATGTTCGCCAGTTCCCGCCTCCTTCTTCCCTGAGCCTTTAACTTTGCTACAAATACCTCAAAAACAAAATCAGCACAAACACAATATATTTGTTAGCAATTTTATTATCAGTGTTGGGTGTTGCTTTATGCATTATAAGAATGCATGCTCACATTTAGTCTTGAACAATAATAACTATCATGTTTCCACACAACGCCTCTGCACTTGTGATTTTTCTCCACATTGGGACGAGAGAGCTGTCAGTCAATAAATGGGAAAACAAAGTAACTTGCATTACTTAACTTAAAAAGATATTTTGTTGTAAATTTTAAAAGTAATGCATTACTTTACAAGTTACCTGAAAAAGTCATCTGATTAAGTAACTCAAGTTACTTGTAATGCGTTACACCCAATACTGTTTATTATACAGTATGTGTTGCAAATAATAGTGCAAACAGTATCTTACCTGATGTTCGGGATGCTTTCTGACGTCTGTTTTAAAAACAATAACCTCAATTAAACAGATTCCAAATGTTTTAATGATGAAAACAACTTTTTATGTCTTTAAAGTCTCTTTTACCGAGTAAACCTCAAATGCTTGTTATATCAGCTATTTGTAATACTTGCCTGATGGTTATCAGATGGTGGATAATGTGAATCACAATATCAGCTCCAACCACAACAGGCAAACACATTGCTAGTAAAACCCATGGAGACCAACACCGTGCTGTAATGATAAAGAGATCAACCAATCAGCAATTTTGCCATCATTTCTGACTGATGTTTGTACCTTTCTGTTTTGGTTGTCAGATACACTATAATATTAAAGGTGCAATGTGTAGTATTTATGAGGATCTATTGATATATAGATATATAAAAACCTTACATAATGTACTGTTATGTTTTTATTACCTTAGAATGAGCCATTTCTATCTACACACACCGTGGGTCCCCTTACAGTGAAGTTGCCATTTTGCGCCGCCATGTTTCTACAGTACAAACTTCTCTACAGAGCGCTAGCTACTCTCTGTTCTCTCTGACGACGACATCTTTGTCCTTTTGTCGGCCACCGTAGCTTCTCTATTGTGTGTGAGCGTTGGGTGGTTTCAATTTGTAACCTCACCACTAGATGCCGCTAAAATTTACACAGTGCACCTTTAATAGTTTTTTCAATTAATTTCAGAACATGTGACTTGTTCTCAATGCGCTGATCTTAATTATGATATCTTATTATGTTATTAGTACTTATTAGTTATTAGGCTGTGTGTCCACCAAAGCGTTTTTTACCCCCGCAGCTGGCTGGCGTATTCAATTGTTTTCAATGGGAGCGCTGCGTTTTTAGAATGCCATGAGTGTAACGAGGCGCTGAGCGAGTATTTCACGCTCAAGCGCTGAGCGTTTTTTTACTGGTCGCCTAGAGTTAAAGAATGTTCAACTTTGAGCAAAACGCAGTGCTCATCACTGACACTTTTCACCCAGCAATCCAATCACAGTGGAGGAGGGGCAGGACAAATACAACACACTGACCAATCACCACATTCTGCTTGTACAACGTCAACAGATGACATCAAGCAGTATAATAACGGAACAAAATACTTTACATTGTATCAGCATTTTTTTATAGAATCAATACAGAAACAAATTATCTGTGAATGAGATACTAGTAAGACTTCAGCAGATATTCTGTATCATAACAAGCAAAGAGTCTCAACTGAAAAAAACGCTGCGCAGCCAAAACGCTCTCAAGCGCCCACAGGGAGGCGTTTTCAGCAGAGCGCCTAGCGCTTTCAGCTGGATAAAAACGCTTTGGTGGACACGTGGCCTTAGACTTAAAATACTCACGACAGACAGAAATATTGAATCTCTTGAATATGGTGCGCCGGTTGCCGTTAATATCGAGATGATAAAGTCCAGCGTGTTTAGTTCTGATGTTCCTGATGGTCAGAGATCCGGTCTTGTTGTCCAGCTCCAGAGTGCCTCTGAATCTCCCATCAGTGCCTTCAGATGGAGTGAAGTTCCCATTGCTGATTTTTGCTATGACCGAATCTCCATGTTCACACCTCCACATGATCATATCATCTCTGTATATTTTCAGAAACACCAGATTCTAGAGTGACAGAAGTTCCCTCCATCACCGATAACTTATTCCCACCATCTGTGTCAACATACAGTAAAAAACAGGAGAACTTTCAGAGACAGAGATTAAGCATACAGTAAAACATTCACGCATGTGGCATATGCTTTTCCCCCCTAAAGTACATACATTCCCTGAGAATAGAACCCATGACCTTTGTGCAGTAGCGCCTTTGTTTTACCCAAGCCTGCCGCATTTGTGTAAAAAACTGAAGCCGACACGTCTCGCTTGGTCCCAGTATAGCTCATAACCCCCGCCCCTCCATGTATTCTAATGGACACGAGACAATCTAAACCAGGGGTGTCCAACCCTACTCCTAGAGGGCTACCGTCCTGCAGATTTCAGTTCCAACCCTGCTCCAACACACCTGTCTGTAATTATCAAGCAGCCCTGAACACCATGATTAGCTGGTTCAGGTGTGTTTGATTTGGGTTGGAGCTAAAATCTGCAGGGTGGTAGCCCTCCAGGAACAGGGTTGGACACCCCTGATCTAAACAATAAAATTACTTACTTCATTTTTCCCCCAAAGATGGCTTCTATCATTTTAGGCAGTTTTTATCGAGATGATTTCATTTCAAGAGTTCGTTTTTTAAACAAGTTTGGTTTTAGTTAGTTATTTGATGCTATAAAAACGGGGGGTGTGACGTCATGATTGACATCTGCGATTGACGGCTTCTCTGAGTGAAGTTGTCACTGAGGCACTAAGTCAAGTGTGTTCACACTTGTCATGTTTGGTTCGATTAAAACGAATCCTGGTGCGATTGCTTGGTTAGTGCGGTTCATTTGAACATATTTGAACGCTGTCATCCGAACCCTGGTGCGCACCAAACAAGCGGACCGAGACCGCTAAAAAGATGGGTCTCGGTCCAAAACGAAATCTGGTGCGGTTCGATTGATATATGAACGCAACACGGACCAAAGACATGTAAACGAACCAAAAACAGGACGTGATGTCACAAGATGCGACGCTACAAGTCAGCTGATTTGACGACGAGGTAAAGATTGAATGCTGTTTTTGTCTTCCGTTTTTCCCTCTTTGTGGTTGGGTGGCCACGACTGTTTCTTTGAAACGGCCCTCCGAATCGCTCTGCCTTGATGTTGCGAGTGGCCATGTCCTAACCAGATGATATGCAATGAAATTTTGAAAGCCATTGCAATAGCCTCATTTTTTCCTAACCCATGGCGGTACACAACGAGACAGGGAAATTCTATTTATGGGATGGTTTCCATTTCTACAAAGTTGTGGTTGATATTTTTGCTTGGCTTTAATATCTATAATATAAACGACAATGGATAGTTTACCTCAGGAATAAAGAACGTTCAAACTGTGAACAAACAAGTGTACACCATGACAAATATTGTGTCAGTCACTAAGTATGTATTTTGAATAATGTCAAAATCGTTTACTTTTTATTTATTTGAAAGTGAAAGTAAAAGTGACCAGTCAGAGACCAGTCAGTCCCTACCTTTAAAGGGATAGTTCACCCAAAAATGAAAATTATCCCATAATTTACCCACCCTCAAGTCAGCCTAGTTGTATATGACATTCTTCTTTCAGACGAATACAATCGTAGTTATTTAAAAAAATATTCTGGCTCTTCCAAGCTTTATAATGGCAGTTTCTGACTCGCTAACCATACGCACAACCGGCGCAACGTCATAGAATGTCTCTGAACAGATTCACGCCCACTTTTAAGCGAAAATAAACTAGACGCCCATAGACTTCAATACAAAATAGCGGCAAAAAACAACGTCCGTACACAGCCGGCAGGCTTGAATAACTTAAGAAATCACCAATATTAAACATGTCAAGTAATTATATGTCCAGCCTGCCTGCCATAGAGTGTGAAAGATACATCCACACACTTAATTTGGTCAATTTAAAAAACATGTCCCTTCATTCTCCCACCATCAAATTGGTGTAACAACCCCACCCAGTGGCCAGAGATGTCACATTTACACGTACCTCATCGAGTCACCAGGTAAGCCAGTGAATGATTTAACTTAGTTTTTGAATCATGAAGTATGGATGATGCTATTGGAAGCTATGTCAGGCTAGTTAACTATGGCTGGACAGAAAAGTGCTCTCAGTACTCTAAATATAGACATAATATATACATTTAAAGATGCTTACTAGCAAAAACTAAATAAAATCATTCATTTGTTACTCCAATTTGACGCTGGGAGAATGAAGGGACACGTTTTTAAATTGACCAAATTAAGTTTGTGGATGTAACTTTCACACTCTTGGCAGGCAGGCTGGACATATAACTACTTGACATGTTTAATCTGAGAGATTTCTTAAGTTATTCACGCCTGCCGGCTGTGTACGGACGTTGTTTTGTGTGCCGCTATTTTGTATGGAAGTCTATGGGAAGTCTAGTTTATTTTCCCCTAAAAAGGGACATTGACGAAATTAACAGTTAAGTTCCCGGATGTGCCGGTAGTCCGTATAAGGCGACGACTATTTAGTAGCCTACTTATCCAATTTGTTGCAACGCATCGTTAGAACACAATGTTAATCAAAAGCTATGCAAACTTAGCTAATGAAAAAATACATATATATATTATAACTAATAAGAATACAAATATAAAATGCCTGAGAACTTGGCACGTGTTTAAAACTACTTTTTTAAATGATTTCATGGACATTTATTTGTTACTGACCCTGAGATCCTTAAAGCATTTCAATATTAAAGTGACTCACCAATGGAAGTCACACTAAATATCTTCTGTGTGGTGTATCTACTGCCGCTCTTGGTGATATCTACTTTATAAAGTCCAGAGGTGTTGGTTCTGACGTTAGTAATGATGAGCGATCCAGTCTGTTGGTTCAGCTGCAGTCTGTCTACAAATCTCCCATCAAGAACATCAAATATTTCAGCTGTTTGATTTTTTAGTTGACCTAACAGTGTGCCTTCAAACTTCCAGGTTATCTGATCATCTCTCTGTATCTCAGTAAGACCAGAGGGTAGAACGACAGTGTCTCTCTCCAGCACCGGCACAAGCTTCACTTCATCTGACACCGGATTATTCACTAATGAACAGAAACATTTCTGTTAGTCAGCAAATGTCACAGGTCGGGGCGGGCCAAACCAGACTGCACCCACCCCTGGAAACCCGGGAACCACCCCGAGGAACGTGTCAAGGACCAGACAGACAAGGGAATAAAATAATACCGTTTATTTATTATAGTTAAAAGGTCAATGAATTGGATAAGTCCTAATTAAAATCTTCTTCTTGCCACCAGGACAGTTCAAGAGTCTACCAACCTCCCGGGACGGGAGGGGAGGGACGTTCGTGGCGGACCGGAGGCTCGTCGGAGGGGAATCGGGGGGGAATCAAACACTTTCACATTGAGTCTCAAACCTCACCGAAATACCTCACACACTCACCACTGACATTAAATGTCCTTGTTGAAATCCCGCCGTTGATCTCAAATTCATAAAGTCCAAAGTCTGTCATTTTAACTTTCCTGATTTTAAGATCTCCAGTCTGATCGTCCAGCTGCAGTGTTTCTCTATTGGGGTTAACAAGTACTGTGTTCTTATTGGACACACTATTGATTCTACCAATGA
This sequence comes from Gobio gobio, assembly GCF_949357685.1. Taxonomy (NCBI): domain Eukaryota; kingdom Metazoa; phylum Chordata; class Actinopteri; order Cypriniformes; family Gobionidae; genus Gobio; species Gobio gobio. The sequence goes on from NC_137120.1 coordinate 8,676,573, forward strand.
GGTCTTCTCCAAACCTCCACTCAATCACACCATCTTTCTGTATTTCAGTAACATCTGTATGGAGAGTGAAAGAATCTCCCACAATCACTGATACAGACTCCACAACATCTGTCTCAACACCAGACACACCTGCAGAGCACACAGAAACAGTTATTTACATTAAAACTCACATTAAATATGAAAGCAGAAAGTAACCCATCGCATGAACAATATTGACAAGATATTTACTCTGATTAAAGTGTAGAAATGTCTCAAAGTTGATTCAGAGAAATGAGATGCACCTGAGCTCAATTTTAATTGTAGCACAGCAGTCTGAATGTGATATTTCATTTTTTTCTTTTCTTTCAAATAGGTTTACAAAGCTATCACATATCTGTTTTAGCTTTGTCATTATGGGGTTTGAAGTGTAGACTAATGTGGGGGCAAACAATGTAATATAATTCAACTTATCAAAATGTCAAAAAATTAAGGGGTCTGAAAACTTAAAGGCACGGTAGGTGATTTGTTCCAGAAATTTTTTTTGTTATGCTGGTTGAAAGTTTCTTCACATCCAGATTGTTCAGAGCACACTCTCACTCACTGGAATCTGCACTCAAAGCAGAGATGAACGTCCGATGTACGCAGGAGATTCATTCATCATAGAGTGGTTGACTGTTCTTGTTCTATTTCAGCAGCGAAAATAGTTTCAAACAAACACAGCATAACCGCAGCGCATCTGATATGATTGGCATAAAGTTGGCTTGACGTCCGATAGTCGCAAATTTAGGGACCGTCTCTAAAGTTACATACATTGGTATACACTTTTCTAACTTCAATAGCATTTGAAGAGAATGACTTACAGTCATAAAACTGACTGTAAAGTGTTCATCTAGGTGTCAGGTATGATGCACACCTTTTGGAATTTTGATATTTAATCAAATAAACTGTCAAATCATATGAAAATGTGGACACTAGGATACTGTTTGGGCACATACACGAAATATGCTAGATTTAAATGTGTCATCTGATAGAACACTGATGAGAAAATTGCTTGAGAATATATTTACAGATATAATATTAGAGATTATATTTACACCAAATTATTATTATGTGTTATGTGCTGCTATTGACGACTGCCATTTTAAGGAAGGAAATCCCACAGAATAGAATCTAGCTTAAAAAAGTGCATAGAGCTGCTTGATTTATTTGTTGTTTGTTGATTTTCAAATGTAAAACTTGTTGAAATGTTTTAAGTGTGTCATCTGTTCTTTTTGAACACTTTCATCTCATTTGAACAAAACTGATAATATTGATAACCGTCATAATTTGGGTCACTATAATCGTGATGTGAAATTTCCATACCGTTTCATCCCTACTTTCAGCATATGTATTTCCATCCCTAGGCGCACCTGCTCGCGCAGACATCACACTTCATCAGCGTGTTTCATGCTGTGCCGAGTTAGACAAGATGACAAGCCTTGTTTATACTTCCGCCTGGCTCCGTACCACGACCCTCCGTTGACTGCAAGCACACCTCCCCAAAAGGACGAGGCATTTAAAAAGTATGGCTGTGGCGAGGTTGCTGAGCGAGAGATGGGGGAGGAGCGAGAGAGACAGGTGCGTGATTGAGAATGAGCACGGGTTTCGAGTCCTCTCATAAGGGAGCGCGGAGGCATAGGGACGAGCGACACTAGTGAAGGACGAGAGAGGACCAGGCCTTGACTTTATGTTGTTTTGTTTACGTTTTGTTATGTGTGTGCATGGCAGTCGTCCGTAAGGGGCTGCCGCTTTTACTTCATTAAACATTAGCAAAATATTAGCGATACTCATCTTTCATCTCCTGTCGTTCAGATCAGATCGGACGAATCCAATAAACACCCGCATACATCTCTGTGTAAGAGTCCACTCTTCAAAATGCATCCCACTTTTTAATCCAAAACAACGAAAAAATAGGGAAAAAACTAAAAATCCTCCGTTGTTTGCAAGAGAGTTTTGAGTTAGCGTAATCAATCATGTCCATTTTCAATTAAATATCGATTCTAATCCGTGTCTGGCAAACTCCCCCTGCTAGAATAGTTTCTCCCACGTGCAATGGTTCAACCCTCGTCTCTCTCCTTCAATCAGAGTCTCTTCTGGGATGCATCATATAGAGGAAGTGCCTTACAGGCTTGGTGAGCTGTCAATCATTGCGCCCATGGTTTTCGTTGGATAAAGGCACTCGGTGCCCAGCCAATGCCTTTCCAACAAAGGTTTGATTGACGGACTTAGTAACCAATCAAAAGGCATTATCTTGCGCAGTTTACGTAAGTAGGCTTTGGTGAATACTGTAGCTGTGTCCCAATTCAAGGGCTGCATCCTTTGAAGGCCGTGTCCTTTGAAGTGCGCGGCCGACGCAGCCTTCAAAGGACGCACCGAGACTCGTTTACAATGGAAGGTATAGCGGATTGCGTCACCGCAGCGCGACGAAGGCCGTCCCAATTCGTAGGTCCTTCGAAGGCTCCTTCAAAATATGGCCTGCAAATGCGTCCTTCTTTTCCCATGAAGTGAAGGATAGTTGGATGGATGCTTCGCAGCCTTGCCTAACCCAGAATTCATTGCGCGCCGCGACGTCAGATTTTTGAAGAGAAATTGCCAGATTACACTTTTAAATGCAAGTATTGGGTTTCAATTTACTCCAGTAATGTAATGTATCTACTGATAAAAATAAAACGTTGACTAATATGTTACCAACATATGATTTTATATAGTTTATACTCTTTATTATGCACATAAATGGGCCGAGGTAAACATCTTTAGCTGTTTTGTTTTTAGGCAGTTGAATATAACTTTAAAGTCCAGTATAAATGTTCATTTCAGTTCTCTTCAACGGCAGCTGTCAACAGTTGCTAAATATTACAAATAATGTAATGAAATACATTTACTCTGTATTTGAGTATAATTGTGAAGTACCTCAGATTTTTATTCAACTTCATCTCAGAGGCAAATATTGTGGTTTTATGAAAAACTGACTTTTAACACATGGATATTACATTTTGATATAAGTTATCGTTTAAAAAAGAATCTAAAAATAAAATACACTAGAAATATGTGTTATAGATCAGGGATAGGCACTGTTGGTCTTGGAGGACCACTGTCCTGCAGAATTCAGCTCATAGAACAGTTATGCATGTTAAAATATTTTGTTGTTTGCTTTGAGGATGTGAGTTAATTTAATTTATTCTTCCCTCTTTCTGAAAACATCTTAGCGACATGGCAGCCGTCGAATAAGTCAGCACTGCAAACCTGTTGGTAGACAGTGGAAATATGCCCTGATCCAGATGATGTCCCGCTGACAGAGGCTTCACCAGGGTCAATAAAGCCCAGCTCAATAAAAGACTACATAAAAACATTTTCTTCCATCTGTTATGTACAGTTAATTTTAAAATGTATTTAGTTTTTCTAATCTTAAACATAACTTATGTAAATAGTTGTAAAAAGTACTGTAAATAAAAATGTATAGAACAATTTATTTTTTCATTTACAAATTAATTGACATGACAAAAATAAATGTACAGAATTATTTATTTTATTAACAAATTATAACTTGCATAACAAAAATAATGTGTAGAACGGTAATATTTCATTTACACATTTTAATTTACAAAACCAAAATTTTAGTTCTCAACAATCTCTCAAGAAGAGAAAACAATCAATCCATTCTCTCCCTGCTCTCCTCTGTCTCTCGCTGAAACTTCCTGTCCTCCCTCAGTATCTCCATCAGCTCATCCTCTCGGTCTCGTCTCCTCTTGGTCATCCACTGCTGAACTTGGCCCTGGTGTGTCCTCAGGGATGGAGGCAATGAGGACAGTGGGGTTGTCCCAACACCTCAATCATGAAGACAAACCATGGCCAAGTTTCCCACTCCCTCACCTGTCCCAGGACACTTTCAATCCTAAGGCAGAGAAAACAAACATGTCTGTCAACAACAAACAAAACAGCACAATACATTTCAGTAAAGATGTGTCTATTAACTTGCATACTTTTTATTTATTTTTTAAGTTGTAATAAGTTTACTTTTTTTACCTGCAAGGCAGGGGCGCAATCTTAAGAAAAATTTAAAATATGATGCATCAGTAGCCTACAAACATACAAAATACTCCAGAAATCATATTTATAGATACTCAAATTCTATATTCTCGATTTTTCCGGCCTGGTAAATAAATACTAATTTGCTGCCTCATTTTAATAAAGCTGCTAAAAGTAACTTGATCCATAACAAAACGAAATATTACATCAGATCACCTAACGAATAAAGCTGTGCCGTGGTAACACAGAAATAAAGACCACCGGCTTTTAAAACGTTTCGTTGGTTATTTTAGTAAATTAAAACACAACAGGCTACTTACATGTATAAGTGTTCCTCGGCCGCGGGATGGGCAGAGGAATACACTGCACAGGATCCACTTGTTCTGGTTGGTTCTATCCTTCGCGGCCGGGGAGAAAGACGGTGGGTAGGGTTGCCAGGTCTCTGCAACAAAAGTAGTCCAAAACTCCCAATGCGATTTTCTCCATCGAGCGGCCGAATTCTCCACTGCAGTTGTACGTTTGGGGGTGTTGGAGCGGCGAAATCGTACTTAAGGGGTAGAACCAAACCCGCGGAAATAATTTTTCACCCGCGGCAACAACTTAAAAGTGGTCTAATTCGGCTGAAAAAGCGGGGACTTGGCAACAGGGACGGCAGGCTGCATTTGAAGGCTCCTTCGAATTGAGACAGCCTTCGTCGCGCTGCGGTGACGCAATCGGCCTTCAAATGCGGCCTTTGAAGGATGCAGCCCCCGAATTGGGACACAGCTTGTTTGTGCGCTGGCTGCGCGCTCTCCATGGCGCAACTGCAATGGAGCGCGCAGACTCTTACTGACACTTATTATCAGCTAAATTAGCTTTTTACACTTTGTAATCTCTGTAAATAGTTGCTTTAGTTTTTCAGTAACTGTTTATCCATTATAATTAGTAGTTTATTGCAGTTTATTGCCGATTTATTTGAATGAAAAACTACTCTTTACAATAGCAAATGTTCTGAAATAAATGGCCTTTTTGAAATGACGCCTAGACTTTTCTTGACATAAAAGCTCACAGAAGCCACATTACTGAGAGAATCATCCTCATATTTGAATCATGACATGATTAGACATTCAGTTTTATATTTAAGTTATTTTCAGGCTCTTAACATTAAATTATAATATTTTTTTCCCTAAGTGAAATAAAAATAAAAAAAACGTGAGTCACTTACATGTATATTTACATGTATATTACTCTGTTCCCATATTACTTTGAGTTATTATGACTCGTGGGTAGCAATATTTCAAGTGTCTAGTTTAAAATAAGACCAGGTTTATGAATATAGACCATAGGGTTTAAGAGCTGCAGACATTTTCATTTGGGTATATCGTTTTCAAAGAATTCTCAAAAATGGGGCGCTTGTTAAGAGGTTAAAGTCTTTTGACGTTTGCCAGTTCCTGCCTCCTTCTTCCCATATCAATGAATGTCATTAAATTGGTGCCAAAACCCAGTAGGAAGGAGAGACATGCTGTTGGAGAGCCCTCGCTGCTGAGGGGGATCGCTGTGCTGAGGAGTTCGGGCAGCGCGGAAGAGAGAAGACCGCGAGTGGCTGCCCGAGGCGGTGCTGCTGGAGCAAGTGAAGAAAGATCCGGTGGGACGGACAGCTCGCTGCCGTGCCCCTGGGTTGAGGTGGGATGGCTGCCGTCCTAGAGGGAGTTGCTGGCGTTCACTGTGGGCCGGAGCCTGCTGCCGTCCGCTATGTTGGGGAGGAGCAGGGAGCGCAGGATTCACTGCCAGCTGCCCTCAACAGGAGGATCGACCGCCGGCCACCAGGGGGCGGAGGAGGATCGAGCTGTCCACCGAGCGTCCAGTACCATCGCATGGCACCACAAGGAAGAGCCTCTCGGCGGGCTGAAGACTGAGCGGCAGTGTGCCAGGGAACCGGACCAAGTTTTTTTTTTTCTCTCTCCACTCTCTCATCCTGTTGCTGTCTGTCTCCGTCTCCCGTTTCTCTCGTCTCATCTGTCCATACCCCCAGACGCGGGAGACGCGGAGATTGGCCCCCCCGTGTAGGTGCCGTCTCGGGTGTACCCCCGGCCTGCGATAGGGGTATGTGGCGAGGTTGATGAGTGAGGGATGTGGAAGGAGCGAGCGAGACCGGTGTGTGATTGAGTGTCACCTGCGAGGCACACCGGTCTCGAGTCCTCTCATGAGGGAGCCCGGAGGCATATAAGGACGAGCGACACTAGTGAAGGACGAGAGAGGACCAGGCCTGGACTTTGTTGTTTTGTTTATGTTTTGTTATGTGTGTGCGCGGCAGTCGTCCGTGAGGGGCTGCCGCTTTTACTTTCATTTTGTGTTTATTATTTGATTTAAGTCTTTTAACGTTCGCCGGTGCCTGCCTCCTTCTTACCATTACAACGAATGTGTGCCGAATTGGTGCCGAAACCCAATAGGAAGGAGAAACTTGCTGATGGAGAGCCCTCGCTGCTGAGGGGGATTGCGGTGCTGAGGAGTTCGGACAGCGCGGAAGAGAGAAGACCGCGAGTGGCTGCCCGAGGCGGTGCTGCTGGAGCAAGTGAAGAAAGATCCGGTGGGACGGAGAGCTCACTGCCGTGCCCCTGGGTCGAGGTGGGGTGGCTGCCGTCCTAGAGGGAGCGGAGGAGTCGCTGGCGTTCACTGTGGGCCGGAGCCTGCTGCCGTCCGCTATGTTGGGGAGGAGCAGGGAGCGTGGGACTCACTGCCAGCTGCCCTCAACAGGAGGATCCACCGCCGGCCACCAGGGGCTGGAGGAGGATCGAGCCGTCCACTGAACGTTCAGTACCATCGCATGGCACCACAAGGAAGCTGGCACCACAAGGACTGAGCGGCAGTGTGCCAGGGAACCGGACCGGCGGCCGGCGATAGGGGTATGTGACGAGGTTGACGAGCGAGAGACGTGGGAGGAGCGAGCGAGACTAGTGAAGGACGAGAGAGGACCAGGCTTAAGTTCGCCCTTATGTTTCCCGTAAACCTAAGGGTGTTGCAGAAAAAAACCCTTAAGTGTTACTTAAGGGTTTCTTTAAGTGAAACGTCATAAACACTTAGAATTCCCCTTGAATGCTTTTTTTTCACTTAAGTAATCCCTTAAAAAGTGTTAAGTGTTGCATAAAACTCCTTAACGGTCATTTCCCTAAGTATAACTTAAGGTTTGGAAATCTTAACCTTAAGAGTAACGTGGACATAAATAAGACGACATGGCTGAATTTATGGAACCAGCTGAAGATCATTAAGTGCCAAGAATAATTTTTAGGGATGGGAGAACCCTTTGGACCATCTTAGCGATGAAAAATTGTTGCAAGAATACCGATTTGACAGTCACACATCAAAACCACTGTGACACTGAACACTTCATACGGACATTTCTGAATGAGATGAAGAAAAAAATCACATGATTAAAGAAGTCGTTTGACGTTATAACAAGTCATTAATGTCTTTTAACTTATATGTTTAATGTAATAGAATGTCTCGGTTACGTTTGTAACCCTCGTTCCCTGAAGGAGGGACAAAGACGTATGTTGTAACTGACCGACGAAATGGGATCTGTTTCCAGAGACAAGAGCCAATAAACATTGTCATGCGGTTCACGCATTCCACGCCCCGCCCCGCGCCGCGGGTATAAACAGGAAGCGAGAGCGAATGCACGCTGTCATTCACTTCGGAGCCACACAGGCATATGAAGACGACTCACTCATCTGTTAAGAAGAGTATTTTCGCTGCTACAGCAAGAGAACTAGACCGGAGAGGACCAGAGGAGGACGCGTGTTGGAGAAACGGCACCTTTCAGCGGGACCGCGCTGACTCATCCAGCTGCTGAGAGAGCAGAGAAAACAGCTGTTTTCACAGCAACAAATTTCTTTTGGTCTGGTTGGGCGTTTTCCCTGTTTGAGTACAGGCACGGGCTGCACACAATCCCGTGCGCTGTCGCGTTTCCCCCTGAGTGCTTCAGCACAGAGCGTTTCCTCACAAAAAGAGTTCACGGGTGACGTGCCGTCCTTTTCAGGATGTCTTACCACCCGTGCGTTTCTGGATGCGGTCGTTCCCTGTCCCCTGCTGACGGTCACAATCGCTGTCTCACGTGTTTGGGCATACAGCACGCTGAGGCGGCGTTTGTGGATGGTTCATGTTCCCACTGCGGGAACATGACCATCTCGGAGTTAAGATCGAGACTCTCCTACCTCCGGGCTGGGGGAGTCCCCTTACCCATCCCACGAACCAGGGCTGCCCCTAACCCGGGCGGACCTGCTTCTTTGGATGGCCAGGGTGATCTGAGGATCACGTTTAGGGCAAACCCGCCGAGTGAATCTCCGCAGGCCCCTATTCCCTCTGCTCCGCAGCCGGTAGAGCCTCCAGGAGAACCCGCTGGACCCTCCCACGGGAGACCAGTGGTGACTTTTGGAGCTCCAGCAGACGAACAGATGTCAATCGCTGCATCGGAGGGGGAGTTTCAGTCCTCGGGGGATGAAGGGTCAGTTGTACTGCCTCCCTCTGGGAGAGTGGCAACGGCTGCCCCGGACCCTGAGATGGCTGCTATGCTTTCCCGGGCCGCCGAAAGGGTTGGGCTCGAGTGGAACCCTCCACCGTGTCCCGAACCCTCTAGGTTGGACGATTGGTTCCTCGGGGTGGGTCGCGCTGGTTCTCAGCGTCCCGCCCCGACACCTTTCTTCCCGGAGGTGCATGAGGAGCTCACGAGGTCGTGGACGGCACCTTTTTCTGCCAGAAACCGGCCGAGTGACTCCTCCCCTCTCACTACCCTCGACGGCGGGCCAGCCAAGGGTTACGTGGGGATCCCGCCAGTGGAGCGCGCCGTCGCGATGCAACTGTGTCCGGCGACCGCCTCTAACTGCCGTGGTGACCCACGTCTCCCGTCCCGGGCCTGTAAGTTCTCTTCCAGTCTGACTGGGAAGGCTTACAAGGCCTGCGGGCAGGCTGCGTCCGCTTTGCATGGCATGGCGCTGCTTCAGGTCCACCAGGCCCAGGCACTCCTTGACATGCACGAGGGTAGGCCTGACCCAGAGCTCCTCCGGGAGCTCCGGACGGCGACGGACCTCGCCCTCCGGGCGACGAAAGTCACCGACCGTGCCATCGGTCAGGCGATGTCCACGCTTGTGGTCCAGGAGCGTCATCTCTGGCTAAACCTGGCTGACATGAGGGAGACCGATAAATATCGGTTCCTGGACTCCCCCATCTCGTCAGCTGGGTTATTCGGTGACGCGGTCGAGAGCTTTGCCCAGCAGTTCTCGGCCGCCCAGAAGCAGACGGAGGCGATTAAACACATCCTGCCCCGGCGGCCCGCTGCTGCCTCCACCCCGCCGCCGGCCGCAGCGCCTCCGACTACTCGTCGCCGAGGACGTCCACCCGCCGCCGCCTCCGCCCCCGCCAAGGCACCGCAGCAGCCTTCCACCAGCCGTCGGCGTGGGGCCGGCCGTGGGAAGGACGTCCAGCCCGCTCAGGCCGCCGCCAAGCCAGGTGGCAAGCGTCGTCGCAAGCGGCCCTGAGACGGGCCACCCGGAGATGGAGGAAACTGCTCTGAGGGAGATGGCTGCAGCACCACTCCTTCCCCCGGAGGAGGGCCGGGGGAGAATCTTTTGTTTGTCTGTTCCGCCGCTGGCCCCAGTGCCAGCGGCACCCAAAACTTCAATAAAAGAGCAGTTTGCAATATCTCTGGGTGCCAAGAGAGCGCGCTTGGCGGTGGTCGACGCTCCCATGCCTCGCCACCCTCAAGTACCTCTCCCTTCGCCAGCAGGGGACGCCGGCTGTCGGGACGCACACAGGCGGCCTCCCCACACTCGCACGTCCCCTCCGCGGATGCAGGTAAGTGTTGCACAGCACACTCAGATCCCGCTGCGGGCCGCTCCCATGCCGTCCGAGCCGGATCCCTGCGTTCCGCCTCGCTGCCCCGCTGCGGGTACGTCTGTGGTACCGATGGTCCCCCTTGCTCGGAGTCTGGGAGCCTGGCTAGCGCTTCCCAGCCCATCTCGGTGGCTCATCCGTACCATCAGACTCGGCTATGCGATTCAGTTCGCCCGGCGTCCCCCCAAGTTCAGGGGCGTTCACTTCACGACTGTAGTGGAGGCGAACGCCCCCGTGCTCAGGGCGGAGATCGCTGTCCTACTGGCGAAGGACGCGATAGAGCCGGTCCCTCAAGCCGATATGAGGTCCGGGTTCTACAGCCCGTACTTCATTGTACCCAAGAAAGGCGGCGGGTTACGACCGATCTTGGACCTGCGATTCCTGAACCGGTCCCTTCACAGGCTGCCGTTCACGATGTTAACGCAGAAGCGCATCTTCAGGTGCATCCGTCCCCAAGATTGGTTTGCAGCGATCGACCTGAAGGACGCGTACTTTCATGTCTCGATTCTCCCTCGACACCGGCCCTTTCTGCGCTTCGCGTTCGAGGGACGGGCATATCAGTACCGCGTCTTACCCTTCGGCCTGTCCCTGTCGCCCCGCGTCTTTACGAAGGTTGCGGAGGCGGCCATTGCTCCCATGAGAGAGCATGGTGTTCGCATCCTCAACTACCTCGACGACTGGCTGATTCTTGCCCAGTCACGAGAGCAGTTGTGCGAACACAGGGACAAGGTGCTCAGCACCTCAGCCAGTTGGGACTTCGGGTCAACTGGGAGAAGAGCAAACTCTGCCCCACGCAGAGGATCTCTTTTCTCGGTATGGAGATGGACTCGGTCGCCATGACTGCGCGCCTCACCGAGGAGCGCGTCCAGTCGGTGTTGAACTGCCTGAATTCATTCAAAGGCAGGACAGCGGTTCCACTGAAACATTTTCAGAGGCTCCTGGGGCATATGGCATCCGCAGCCGCAGTAACGCCGCTCGGATTGCTTCATATGAGACCGCTTCAACGCTGGCTACACGATCGAGTCCCGAGATGGGCGTGGCACAGCGGTTCCCTCCGCGTCCAAGTGACTCCGAGGTGCCGCCAAACCTTCGGCCCGTGGTCGGACCCTTTGTTTCTCCGGGCGGGAGTCCCCCTAGAACAAGTGTCCAGGCACTCCGTTGTCTCCACGGATGCCTCATCCACGGGTTGGGGTGCCACGTACAACGGGCTTGCAGCTTTGGGCCTGTGGACGGGGCCTCAGCTGCAATGGCATATCAATTGCCTCGAGTTGTTAGCAGTTCGTCTTGCACTCAGCCGCTTCAAAGTGCCGCTCAGAGGCAAGCACGTTCTGGTCCGGACGGACAACACTGCGGCCGTAGCGTACATCAACAAACAGGGTGGTCTACGCTCCCGTCGCATGTCGCAACTCGCCCGCCATCTCCTCTTATGGAGTCAGAAGCATCTGAGGTCGCTTCGTGCTGTTCACATTCCGGGCCTGCTCAATTGTGCGGCCGACGAGCTGTCACGTCAGCAGGAACTTCCGGGAGAATGGCGACTCCATCCCCAGGCGGTCCAGCTAATCTGGAGTCGTTTCGGGGCCGCACAGGTAGACCTGTTTGCCTCCCCAGAGACGACCCACTGTCAGTGGTTTTATTCCTTGACCGAGGGGACCCTCGGGTCGGATGCCCTGGCCCACAGCTGGCCCCGGGAAGAACGCAAGTATGCGTTTCCCCCAGTGAGCCTTCTTGCGCAGACACTGTGCAAAGTCAGGGAGGACGAGGAGCAGGTCCTGTTGGTTGCTCCGTATTGGCCCAACCGGACCTGGTTCCCGGAACTAGTGCTCCTTGCGACAGCACCTCCCTGGTCCATTCCTCTGAGACAGGACCTCCTGACTCAGAGACGGGGCACCCTATGGCACCCGCGTCCAGACCTCTGGAAACTCCATGTCTGGTCCCTGGACGGGACGCGGAGGTTCTAGGTGACCTACCACAAGCGGTAGTTGACACCATCACTTCCGCTAGAGCCCCCTCTACGAGGCGCCTCTATGCGTTGAAGTGGAACCTGTTCGTCGATTGGTGCTCTTCCCGCCAAGAAGACCCCCGAAGATGCTCGATCGTTTCTGTGCTTACCTTTCTACAGGATGGGTTGGAGCGAAGGCTGTCTCCCTCCACCCTCAAGGTCTATGTCGCCGCTATCGCCGCTAATCATGAGTTCGTAGATGGAAAATCTCTAGGTAAGCACGATCTGATCGTCAGGTTCCTTAGGGGAGCGAGGAGATTAAATCCTCCTCGTCCTCCCTCTATACCCTCTTGGGACTTAGCTCTGGTGCTTACTGCACTACAGAGAGAACCCTTTGAGCCTCTGCAGTCAGCCGAGTTGAAAATCCTGTCGTTAAAGACTATACTCCTGATTGCGTTGGCCTCCATCAAGAGGGTAGGGGACCTGCAGGCATTTTCGGTCGACGAATCGTGCCTGGTATTCGGGCCCGGTAACTCTCATGTGATCATGAGACCCCGGCCTGGATACGTGCCCAAGGTTCCCACTACTCCCTTCCGGGACCAAGTGGTGAGCCTGCAAGCGCTGCCTTCGGAGGAGGCAGACCCAGCCCTAGCTTTTCTCTGTCCCGTCCGTGCTCTCCGGACTTACGTGGACAGAACGCAAAGCTTCAGGACCTCAGAGCAGCTCTTCGTCTGTTACGGAGGACAGCAGAAGGGAAAGGCTGTCTCCAAGCAGAGGATGGCCCACTGGATAGTGGACGCCATCGTCTTGGCTTATCAGTCCCAAGACGTGCCCTGCCCGCTCGGGTTAAGAGCCCACTCCACTAGGGGTGTTGCTTCTTCCTGGGCGCTGGCTCGTGGCGCCTCGCTGACAGATATTTGTAGAGCTGCGGGCTGGGCGACACCTAACACGTTCGCTAGATTCTATAGCCTCCGTGTAGAGCCGGTCTCTTCCTGTGTGCTCACTTCCCATAGTCAGTAACACCGAAGTACCCGTTCTAGTGTCGGCTTGCTGCGCCATTCCCTCCCCTATGGTAGACGGATGCGTGCGCTTATTCTACTCCAGTCGAGTTCCCCGGAACGGCGAACCCTGTTGAGTCCTCCGCAACCCGCGGCAGTCGGACGTGGCGGAGCGTTCGACGCCAGGTCTAACACTCGTATGCATTGGTGGAACTTGTGTTAGGCTGGGTTCCGTATGTAGTGACCCCCACGGCGGTCCCATATGTGTATTCTTCCACGGTACGGCTCCCTACGGCGAGCCCGTGTCTTTCCCTCGGCAGAGCTCCTCTGTCGTCTCAGGTACGTGTTGTCTCCCTCCTAATTGGCCGGGGCCACTCCTGAGACTTCCGTATGTTGTGCTGCCCACGGCCAGCCCATACGTTTATTCTCCACATGTTAACTCCCTCTGGGCATGATGTGGCTTCCGCAGCTGCCTTCACAGGCACGCTTTCCCAGCGTTATCCAATACAGTCAGCTGAGTGGGTCTTGCGGAACAGCAGCTTTGACTCTCCCTGCGTGAACCTACCCGCCCGCATCAGATCGGGGTCTGTGGGGCTCATCGCTGGGCGCTGGAAGTGGTAGTAACTATGGCGTTTTCCATAGGGGATCCCAATTCGTCGGTACGTCCGACGTACGTCGAACGTGACCGACTGAATGGGAACGTCTCGGTTACGTATGGTAACCCTCGTTCCCTGAAGGAGGGAACGGAGACGTACGTCTCGTCGCCACAGTTGCTGTACCATCACTGCAGGTCGAGCCACTACGTGTGGCTCCTCAGTGAAAAACAGCGTGCATTCGCTCTCGCTTCCTGTTTATACCCGCGGCGCGGGGCGGGGCGCGAGATGCAAATCTCGCACGCCAATTGTCCATTGGCCGGTTCTAGATAGCTCGAAGCTGATAGGGGCTCCCAGAAGTGATCCCAATTCGTCGGTACGTCCGACGTACGTCTCCGTTCCCTCCTTCAGGGAACGAGGGTTACCATACGTAACCGAGACGTTTTCAACTGAGGAGCCGAGATAAGTGACTCGGGCCTTCAGCTGAAGCACAGCACCTGGCGATGGGACGTACGTCTCCGTTCCCTCCTTCAGGGAATGAGGGTTACATATGTAACCGAGACGTTCTCTTTCAGTCGGTCACGTTCGACGTACGTTGGAACTGACCGACGAAATGGGATCCCTACCAACACGCCAGGGATGCTGGCCCTTCCAGCGCCCTGCCTGAGCTCGCTGGACCACTCCTATGTTAGAGTGGGAGTCAGGGCTCCCGGCAGGGAAGGACAGTCACTGCTGTTCCTGCAAGACCCACTCAGCGTGACTATTGGATAACGCTGGGAAAGCGTGCCCGTCTCGGAAGATGGTACGCTGCGGAGCCACGTCCTTCAATGGAAGGAGAGGTGGAATACACATAAGGACTAACCAAACAGGGTAGTGCAACATATGGCAGTCTCTGGGGTGGACCCAACCTGGTTCCAAGGGGGGAAGAACACACCCAGAGACGACAGAGCGAGCTCTGTCGAGGGAAAGACGCGGGGCTAGCCGAGTAGGGTAGCTGGTAGCGTGGAAAATACACATATGGGGTAGCCGAAGGGGTGACGGAGGAACTCACAGGGATAGCTGTTTCCGGGGAACACAACTGGAGCAGAATAGACGCATGTATCCGGTCCAGAGGCCGGGAGTGGCGTATGCAAGCCGACACTAGAACGGGCACTTAGTGCTACTGGCCACTAGGGGCAAGAATGCGGGCAGATACCGGCTCTACACGGAGGCTATAGAATCTAGCGAACGCGTTAGGTGTCACCCAGCCGGCAGCTCTACATATATCTGTCAGCGAGGCGCCTTGAGCCAACGCCAAGGAAGAAGCAACACTCCTTGTTGAGTGTGCTCGCAACCCGAACGGGCAAGGTACGTCTTGGGACTGGTAAGCCAAGACAATGGCATCCACTATCCAGTGGGCCAACCTCTGCTTGGAGACAGCCATTCCCTTCTGCTGGCCTCCGTAACAGATGAAGAGCTGCTGTGAGGATCTGAAGCTCTGAGTCCGGTCAACGTAAGCGCGAAGAGCGCGGACGGGACATAACAAAGCTAGGGTTGGTTCTGCCTCCTCCGAAGGCAGTGCTTGCAGGTTCACCACCTGGTCCCGAAAGGGAGTGGTAGGAACCTTGGGTACGTATCCAGGCCGGGGTCTCAGGACAATGTGAGAGTTGGCCTTCCCGAATTCTAGGCACGATTCGTCGACCGAAAGTGCATGCAGGTCCCCTACCCTCTTGATTGAGGCCAATGCAATTAGGAGAACTGTCTTCATGGACAGGATTTTTAGCTCAACAGACTGCAAAGGTTCAAATGGAGGACCCTGCAGTGCTCTGAGCACCAGCTAAGTCCCAAGAGGGTACCGAGGTAGAACAAGGAGGATTTAGTCTCCTCGCACCTCTGAGGAACCTGACGATTAAGTCGTGCTTACCTAAGGATTTACTGTCTACTGCATCGTGATACGCCGCTATTGCCGTGACGTACACTTTGAGGGTGGAGGGAGACAGCCTTCGCTCCAGCCCATACTGCAGGATGGAAAGCACAGCGTTAATCGAACACTTCCGGGGGTCTTCCCGGCGGGAAGAACACCACTCAACGAACAGGTTCCACTTCAGCACGTAGAGGCGCCTCGTAGAGGGGGCTCTAGCCGAAGTGATGGTGTCTACCACTGCTTGTGGCAGGCCACCTAGAACCTCCGCGTCCCATCCAGGGACCAGACATGGAGATTCCAGAGGTCTGGATGCGGGTGCCATAGAGTGCCCCGCCCCTGAGGAAGCAGGTCCTTCCTTAGGGGGATCGGGCAGGGAGGGGCTGTCGCGAGGAGTGTGAGTTCGGGGAACCAGGTCCGGTTGGGCCAGTAGGGCGCAACTAACAAGACCTGCTCCTCATCCTCCCTGAGAAGGCTCGCTGGGGGAAACACATACTTGCGTAGGTCCCGGGGCCAGCTGTGCGCCAGTGCATCTGTGCCTAAGGTACCCCCGGTCAGGGAATGGTACCACTGGCAATGGGTCGACTCCGGAGAGGCGAACAGGTCTACCTGCGCGGCTCCGAAGTTGTCCCATATCAGCTGGACGGTCCGGGGGTGGAGTCGCCATTCGCCCGGAGGTGCCGGCTGACGAGAGAGCTCGTTGGCTGTCTGGTTCAGCACACCTGGGATGTGAATGGCCCGAAGTGACTTCACAAACTTCTGACTCCACAGGAGGAGATGGCGGGCGAGCCGGAGCATGCAACGGAAGTGTAGACCAGCCTGTTGGATGGTGTACACAACGGCCTCAGTGCTGACCGAATGGACCAGTACGTGTTTACCCCGAAGCGGCTTCTTGAACCGGGCCAGGGCAAGACGTACCGCCAGTAACTCTAGGCAATTGGTATGCCAACGCAGTTGGGGCCCCGTCCACAGACCCGAAACTGCGTGCCCGTTGTACGTGGCCCCCCAGCCTGTGGATGAGGCATCCATGGAGACCACAGCATGCCTGGACACCTGTTCTAAGAACACTCTGGCACGGAGAAACGAGGGGTCCGCCCACGGGTTGAAGGTTTGGCGACAGTAAGGAGTAACTGAGACCCGGTACTGCCACTCTGCCACGCCCATCTCGGGACTCGGTCGTGTAACCAGCGTTGAAGCGGTCTCATATGAAGCAATCTGAGCAGCGTTAGCGCAGCTGCAGATGCCATACGCCCCAGCAGCCTCTGAAAGAATTTCAGTGGGACCCCTGTCCTGCCCTTGAACGTATTCAAGCAGTTCAACACTGACCGGACTCGCTCTGGTGTGAGGCGCAGAGTCCGGTTGACTGAATCCAGCTCCATACCGAGATAAGAGATCCTCTACGCGGGGCAGAGTTTGCTCTTCTCTCGGTTGACCTGAAGGCCCAACTGGCTGAGGTGACGGAGCACCATGTCCCTGTGTTCTATTATTTATAGTCTACTATTATAGTGGGAAACTCAGCATCATCATCTCCAGCGCATAACAGCCCTCTCTCTCCGATGCAGCAATTGACATCTGTCCTCTGCCAGAGCCACAAATAAAAACGCTAGGTCCCCCCTTTTTTCAAAAAAGGACCAGTAATCCCATCTGGGCTACCAGCAGGTATGAGAGACAGTGGGCGTGGCCGCCAGACTCGACGGCACATGGCGCGCTGAACGCTCAAGCCCCTATGAAAAGGGCAGGACGAACAACGCGCCGATGTGGCCATGTTCTCATGAGAGAACATGAACCACCCACGAACAAAGTCTCAGCATGCTCATGATGCGATAGAGGAGTGGGGGCCCGAAGAGATGTACCCGGTGGGGATGCCCCACTGTAATCCTCAGGTCACTAAGGCTTATTAGCCAAAGTAGCCCTTTTCTGGCGCAGCAGAAAAGAAACTAGATCAGGGAATAAGCAAAGGGACTCAACCCCATTTGAGGTTTCATAGTCTGGACCGCGCATCTAGAGAGTGTCGAGTGACGCGCTGGGTTGCCGTGGCAACCCCCGCTGTCAGCCGGCGCTCGACGGCACACGGCGCACTGAACGCTCAAGCCCTTACGAGAAAGGTGAGATGAACAACGTGCCGACGTGATCATGCTCTCCTGAGAGAGCATGGACCACCCACGAAAGCAATCTCACACGTTTATATGTGAGAGAGATCGTGGCCGTCAAATGAGGACAGGAAAACAACCGCATCCAGAAACACACGGTTTGAATGACATCTTGAAAAAGACGCAGGGTCAAACCGTGTTGCTCTTTTAGAAGAGGAAAACCGCTCAGATCAGTGCTGAAGCACACAGGGGAAATGCAAAAACACTCTTCGTAGGAACATACAAAAACGTAATGCTCGGCTCCGAAGTTGAAAGCAATATGCGGTTCTTCCACTTCCGTATTTATACCCGCAATGCGGGACGGTGCGTGGAATGCGTGAACCGCATGCCAATGTTTATTGGCTCTTTTTTATACACTCGACGTACGTCGAACGTGACCGACTGAAAGGGAACCGAAGCTATAGATTGTGAATTAAAAAATTTCTCGTTTACCAGCGGCAAAAGTCTGGAGGACTAGCCAAGGTAAGGCTGTTCCAGGCGGGTTACATGAGCGCAAGCTCCCGGTGGTCGCCGAGATCTCACAACATTTTTAAATAGGCGCTATCTTTACAAATAAACCACAGATTTGAGCTTTAAACAACTACATTCTCGACTGAACAACTCTTAAAACTACATTTCGTGACATAATAACAGTAGTATTTTTCCATTTCGCAGCCGCACGCAACCACTATGAAAAGCGAAAAAGGATGCGTGTCAATTTTGCTTCAAACACTTGCTTTTTATGCGTGTCCACCTCGCTTTGGACGCGCGAATGCATTCAAAGTTCAAGCGTCAAACTAGACGCAAATTTGACGCTCTATTCACGTTTGGTGTGAACGCAGCATTAGTGTTAGTGTTTTGAGTATCTATGGCAACAAGACTTTTATAACGTGAATCCAGGATCGCTGTCGTGAAACACTTAAATGTTTCCCTTACCTAAGAGAACAGTTTAAGAGATTATATGCAACACCCTTAAGTTATTCTAGCTTTCCTGTAGCTCAAACTACAGGAAAGCTAGAATAACTGTAGCTCCTGTAGCTAGAATAACTGTAGCTCCTGTAGCTCCTGTAGCTCCTGTAGCTTTCCTGTAGCTCAAACAGTAGAGCGTGGCGCTAGCAACGCCAAGGTCATGGGTTCGATTCCCAGGGAAAGCAAGAACTGACAAAATGTAAAATGTGTACCTTGAATGCAATGAAAGTCGCTTTGGATAAAAGCGTCTGCCAAATGCATAAATGTAAATGTAAATGTATTCTTTTAGGTAAGGGGAAATCGCCACTTATATATCATACTTGAGGGAAAAACTTAAGGTGCACTGCTCTTTGGTTCTCTCTCTCTCTCTATTTCTCTCTCTCTCTCTCTCTCTCAGGTAACATTCTATACATGCTGAATACAATTTAGGGTTTAAGTTTATCATCACATACATCAATTTGAAACTATTTTAAGTGTAACCATAACCAGAATTTGTGTTTCTGTCTATTATGTAATTGGCATTATACATTTACCTGATTGTTAATAAATTGTTACATTTGATTTATTCTGACTTACTCTATAATTCTCTAGTAGATTATGGCAACGAAGGGTTAAGCAGAATGATTAAATGTGTGACTAACTATTAAATATAAATGACTAAACAATCAATTGGCATTCTATCCTAAATTCGAGATTATAGTAACATGGAGTCAGATTAAAGATAAATTAGAATTAAATCCATTCTGCCCAGCTGAAAACATCAAACGCGCAGCGACCTTCAACAGCAGATCGTTAGCCTCCATTGGAACGATTTCAGTGGTCTTACACTTCAAATGGTAATGTATATATAAAATAGGGGTTTAAGGTCCGGAAGCCTAAAACATGGTGTCCACTAGTAAATCAAACCAAAGCATTGGAGCATTGCAAAAACCCCAAACAAACAAAAACCAACACTTACCGTTCACAACTAATGAGAAAATAAAGGTGAATTCAAGGCTCTTCATACTGATGCCAAGTTGAGTCTGATGACACAGAGGCTCCACTGCAACCTCCAATGAAGAGGAGGCTCGCACTGTTTTCAGAAAGTCACGCAAGGAACGTAAAAGGAATCTGACACAATTTAGCATGTCAAAACTTTACCCGAAAAACTGGTATAGTCAAGCATAGAATACTATGAATGCTGTCTACACTGTAAAAAATCCAACTCACAAAAATTTTGGCTAAAGATTATGTTTTAGTTAAATGGACAATTAAATGCCAAAAAGTTGTCTTAACCACTGAAAATAAGTTGGTTCAACAATTGTTGGACTGTAAACTTCCATCCATTTAGCCCAAAAACCGGATGCTAATGGCTTGGTCAAAAGAAATTCTGAGTGTAAGCCTTTTCAGCATTTTGGTGAAGTTCTCTTAATTTATTGATATCTCATTTTAAATCTGACTCCATAAATAATTTTATCTGACTCCAATTTTATGTGACTCCATACAGGGGGATACGTTTAGAGTTTTCTCAGCTGATTTCAAGATTAGTTGCGATTTAATTTAGATCGTTGATTTTTCTTAGTATCACTTATTTTCAAATATTCGTTCCATCATGGGACCCGGAGTCACACAAAGGCTAAGCATCTGGTTTCGCTTGCTCTAAAGAACACATATTAGTCAGTCCTGATAATACAGAGGATTGCAGGGTGAACTATCTTACCTCTAAGTGAGTCACACATGTTTGCTCATAACAAAACGGGTAATTTTAGTGATAGTCACGAAAACTGCAACTTATAATAACAGTGGCAGTCAGAAATCAGGTTTTCCCTCATGCTTGGCTCCATGCTCCCGTCATGGGGTCCCCATTATGATCTGCCCTGGCAGAAAGATCTGCGGTAACTCCTACTTACTCCTCATGTGACTCTACTAGAATAATGATTTCAGAAAGATACAGAATAAATCAAGATTGACATTTATTTTGGCCAGACAGGAAAAGTAAATAAGTAAACAAGAATCCATGGTACACAACTGATCAGCGTAAAAACATAAAACAAAATTGCAAAGCAATATGAAAATAATTTAAAAGAGTAATCGTGTCTGGCTCATAGTCTACATCTCGTGTATGTGTGCGCCCCAAAGACACTGACACAGCACCACATGGGGGTTCTGGCTACAGAATTTTCTCCCCCTGAAAGCTTGGTTACCCTGCCTTAAATACTCCAACTAGAACAAAAGGGTTGTAAATATTTGCAACACAACCACCTGGTTTTGGGGGGAGTGAATCAGATATCTTTGAAGAGACTCCTCAAAAGGAGAACAGAATTCTCATTAGTTTTCAATCTTTCTAATCCTACTAGTGACTGCAGTGAAACTGAGACCATTTTACCATTCGCACCAAGACCTTTAAAAAGACATCAAACATAAAAGGGATAAAACAATAGATTTACAAGATACATCATCACTGGTATATCTGGATTTGGTGAATTGAACACAGGGCAAGGAAAGGGCAAGGAAAGGGCAAAATGGGGAGGGGGGAGAAATGTTTCATCAGGGTGGTGTCCCACAGTTTCTGTGAGATCTTCTCTCAAGATTAGTGACTTTTATTGTTCTTTTGCTGGGGTTTGTATCTCAGCTTTTGTCTTTGCACCAAAACCGATCCTTACAGGACCAACCTAGTATTAATTGTAAATTCGATTTGTAATTGCAAGTTAACAAGCATACAAGTTGCAACGTGTTAACAATGCATTCTGGGTGCATCATGCAAAACTCATCCATGGCATCCCAACATGCATTGCGGTATGAAGCATGTCATAAAACACTGATGATTGTGACATAAAATCATTAACAATTTTCATCACAAAATAAAAAAAAATAGATAAAAACTCAATCAGCTGAACAAAAGATCTTAAATTGGGAGACATGTGACCTTACTCAGTTAATTCAGTTGAGTGAACTACTTTATGTAAAAGTTGAGTAACCTCAAAAACGCTGTGCAGCAAGTTGCCTTACAATTTTAAGTTATGTCAGCTTTTCTTTTTTTTACAGTGTAACGCGAAGGAGAAAGCAGGCGAAGGCGAGGATCTAAACACAGGGTTTATTGAACAAAGAACTCCAGCAATAAAGACACAAAGGAACAAAGACCACTAAGATACAAGGACTAGAAGCAACCATTGCATGTACAACAAACCACAAACATCAGGGGCCCATTTCAGAAAGGAGGTTAGGTGAAAACTCTGAGTATGTTAACCCTGAAATGAGGGGAACTCTGGGTTTTTCGTTTCAGAATGGGAGGTGTGTTAAACCTGAGAAAGCAGGGTAAGTCAAGCCCGTTTCAAAAAGAGAGGTAACTTCTACTCAGAGTCAGATATCCACATGCATATTTATTTGAGCAGTACCATGCTTTAATGATAGTTTTCTATATAATATAAGGGACGCAGAGCATATTAGTAAGGCCGCTGTATGCAGAGAGGTAAGGAAAGGACGCTATAAAGAGGAGTTTCACAGGATTGCAGGTCAGTGGTGTAGAAATCAGGTTAAATGACGGTCACTTGATATCTTGTTGCAACCTCTGGAAGTAACCTAATAATTAGAATTTCCTTTAGGATTTCCAATGTGGTTGCATGCATTGATATTACCATCATCGCACCTTCCGAAAAAGAAATGGATTACTGAACGGAATGGAAGAATATCAGATGGAAGGGTAGTCTGAAATACATGCCATACACCACAGGTGTTAAATAAACGTCTCGGTTACGTATGGTAACCCTCGTTCCCTGAAAGAGGGAACGGAGACGTACGTCGGTAATACCGACGAATTGGGGATCACTTCAGAGAGCCCCTATCAGCTTCGAGAACTTAAGAACAGGCCAATGAACAATTGGCGTGCGAGATTTGCATCTCGCGCTCCGCCCCGTGCCTCAGGTATAAACAGGAAGCGAGAGCATCGCACTGACGTTTTTCACTGAGGAGCCGAACCAGTGACTCGGCCATGCAGTGATGGAAGGAACTGTGGCGACGGGACGTACGTCTCCGTTCCCTCCTTCAGGGAACGAGGGTTACCATACGTAACCGAGACGTTCCCTTTCAGTCGGTCACTACGACGTACGTCGGTAATACCGACGAATTGGGATCCCTATGGAAAGCGCCACAGTTACTACCACTACCAGCGCCCAGCGAGAGCCCCTCAGACCCCGTTCTGAAGCGAGCGGGGAGATTCACGCCAGGAGAGTCACACTGCTGTTCCGCAAGACCCATTCAGCAGACTGATTGGATAACGCTGGGAAAGCGTGCCCGAAGGACGCTGCGGGAGCCACATCATGCCCAGAGGGAGTTACCATGTGGAAAGAAACGTATGGGCTGGCCGTGGGCAGCTCAACATACGAAAGTCCCAGGGGTGGCCCCGGCCTAATGCAGGCGGGGGAAGACACCGTACTGAGACGGCAGAGGAACTCTGCCAAGGGAAAGACACGAGCTCGCCGTAGGGAGCTGTACCGTTGAGAATACACGTATGGGACCGCGTAGGGGTCACGACATACGGAACCCAGTCTGACACAAGTTCCACCAATGCATACGAGTGCCAGACCTGGCGTCGGACGCTCCGCAACATCCGACTGCCGAGGGGTGCGGAGGACTCAACAGGGTTCGCCAATCCTGGGGAACTCGACTGGCGAAAATAAGCGCACGTATCCGTTCCAGGGGAAGGGAATGGCGCAGCAAGCCGACACTAGAACGGGCACTTCAGTGAAGCTGACTATGGGAAGCGAGCACACGAGAAGCCACCGGCTCTACACGTAGGCTATAAAACCTAGCGAACGTGTTAGGTGTCGCCCAGCCCGCAGCTCTACAAATGTCTGTCAGCGAGGCGCCACGAGCAAGCGCCCAGGAAGAAGCTACACCCCTGGTGGAGTGAGCTCTAACCCCGAGCGGGCAGGGCACGTCTTGGGATTCATACGCCAAGACGATGGCATCCACTATCCAGTGGGCCATCCTCTGCTTGGAGACAGCCTTTCCCTTCTGCTGTCCTCCGTAACAGACAAAGAGCTGCTCTGAGGTCCTAAAGCTTTGCGTTCTGTCAACATAGACGCGCAGAGCGCGAACTGGACAGAGAAAAGCCAGGGCTGGGTCTGCCTCCTCCGAAGGCAGCGCTTGCAGGCTCACCACTTGGTCCCGGAAGGGAGTAGTGGGAACCTTGAGCACGTATCCAGGCCGGGGTCTCAGGGTCACCTGAGAGTCACCCGGCCCGAATTCCAGGCACGATTCGTCGACCGAAAATGCCTGCAGGTCCCCTACCCTCTTAACTGAGGCCAATGCAATCAGGAGGATTGTCTTTAGAGACAAGATCTTAAGCTCTACTGACTGTAAAGGCTCGAAGGGCGCCCTCTGCAGTGCGGTCAGCACCAGAGTCAAGTCCCAAGAGGGTATAGAGGAGGGGCGAGGAGGATTTAGTCTCCTCGCTCCCCTTAGGAACCTGACGATCAGATCGTGCTTGCCTAAGGACTCACCGTTAACGAGGTCATGGCTTGCGGCGATTGCGGCAACATATACCTTGAGGGTGAAGGGAGACAGCCTTCGCTCCAACCCATCTTGAAGGAAAGATAGCACAGATCCGACCGAACACTTCCGGGGGTCTTCTCGGCGAGAAGAACACCAATCGACGAACAGGTTCCACTTCAACGCATATAGCCGTCTCGTAGAGGGGGCTCTGGCGGAAGCGATGGTGTCGACTACCGCTTGCGGTAGGTCACCTAGAACCTCCGCGTCCCGTCCAGGGACCAGACATGGAGTTTCCAGAGGTCTGGACGCGGGTGCCATAGGGTGCCCCGTCTCTGAGTTAGGAGGTCCTGCCTCAGAGGAATGGGCCAAGGAGGTGCTGTCGCGAGGAGCACTAGTTCCGGGAACCACATCCTGTTGGGCCAGTACGGAGCTACCAAGAGGAGATGCTCCTCGTCCTCCCTGACCTTGCACAGTGTCTGTGCAAGAAGGCTCACTGGGGGAAACGCATACTTGCGCAGAGCCCGGGTGTGTGCCAGTGCATCCGTGCCGAGGGTCCCCTCGGTCAGGGAATAAAACAACTGGCAGTGGGTTGTGTCGTGGGCGGCAAACAGATCGATCTGTGCGGCCCCAAAGCGACTCCAAATCAGCTGGACCACCTGGGGGTGGAGTCGCCACTCTCCGGGGAGCACTGGCAACCGTGACAGCTCGTCGGCCGCACGATTGAGCAGGCCCGGAATGTGAATAGCACGAAGGGACCTCAGATGCTTCTGACTCCACAGGAGGAGATGGCGGGCGAGTTGGGACAAACGGCGGGAGCGTAGACCACCTTGTTTGTTGATGTACGCAACGGCCGTCGTGCTGTCTGTCCGGACCAGAACGTGCTTGTCTTTGAGCGACCCTTTGAGGCGGCTGAGAGCAAGACGAATTGCCAGCAACTCTAGGCAATTGATATGCCATTGCAGTTGGGGCCCCGTCCACAGACCCGATACTGCAAGCCCGTTGTACGTGGCACCCCAACCCGTGGGTGAGGCATCCGTGGAGACAACATGATGCCTGGACACTTGTTTTAGAGGCACTCCTGGCCGTAGAAATGAAGGGTCCGACCACGGAGTGAGGGTTTGGCGGCATCTCGGCGTCACTTGGACACGGAGGGACCCGCTGTGCCACGCCCATCTCCGGACTCGGCCGTGTAGCCAGTGCTGAAGCGGTCTCATATGGAGCAGCCCTAGCGGCGTTACTGCGGCTGCTGCTACCATATGCCCCAGGAGCCTCTAAAAATGTTTCAGTGGAACCGCTGTACTGCGTTTGAGCGTACTCAAGCAGCTCAGCACCGACTGGACGCGCTCCTCTGTGAGGCGCGCTGTCATGGCGACCGAGTCGATCTCCATCCCGAGAAAAGAGATCCTCTGTACGGGACAGAGTTTGCTCTTCTCCCAGTTGCCCCGAAGACCCAACCGGCTGAGGTACCGAAGCACCATGTCCCTGTGTTCGCACAACTGCTCCCGCGACTGGGCAAGAATCAGTGGTGCTGCAGCCATCTCCCGAAGAGCAGTTTCCTCCATCTCTGGGCGGCCCGTCTCAGGGTCTCTTCCGACGGCGCTTGCCACCTGGCTTGGCAGCGGCCTGAGCGGGCTGGACGTTCTTCCCGCGACCGGCTCCACGCCCACGGCCGGTGGAAGGCTGCTGCTGGGCTGGGGCGGGAGCGGGGGCCGCCGGAGGAGGACGTCCTCGGTGACGGGCAGGCGGAGGTGCTGCGGCCGGCGGCTGGGTGGAGGCAGCAGTGGGCCGCCGGTGCAGGATATGTTTAATGGCCTCCGTCTGCTTCTGGGCGGCCGAGAATTGCTGGGCAAAATTCTCGACCGCGTCGTCGAACAACCCGGCCGACGATATGGGGGAGTCCAGGAACCATTCAGTCTCCCTCATGCCGGCCAGGTTGAGCCAGAGATGCCGTTCCTGGACCACTAAGGTGGACATCGCCTGACCCACGGAACGGGCGGTAACTTTCGTCGCCCGGAGGGCGAGGTCCGTCACCGCCCGGAGCTCCCGGAGGAGCTCTGGGTCAGACCTACCCTCGTGCATGACCATGAGTGCCTGGGCTTGGTGCACCTGAATGGCATGCAAGGCAGACGCGGCCTGTCCGCAGGACCTGTAGGCCTTCGCAGTCAGACTGGACGAAAACCTACAGGCTTTGGACGGGAGACGAGGATCACCACGCCACTCGGAGGCGGTCGTCGGACGCAGCTGCATCGCGACGGCGCGTTCGACTGGCGGGATCCTCTCGTAACCCTTGGCCTGTCCACCGTCAAGGGTAGTGAGGAGGGAGGAGCCTCCAGGTCTGTTTCTGGCACTAAAGGGTGTCGTCCACGACCTGGAAAGCTCCTCATGCACCTCCGGGAAGAATGGCACTGGGGCGGGATGCTGAGAACCAGCGCGACCCCCCCCCAGGAACCAATCATCCAACCTAGAAGGTTCGGGACGTGGTGGAGGGTTCCACACAAGCCCGACCTTTTCGGCGGCCCGGGAAAGCATAGCCGTCAACTCGGGGTCCGACTCAACCGTTGCCACTCTCCCAGAGGGAGGCAGTACAGCCGAGTCTTCATCCTCCGAGGACTGGAACTCCCCCTCCGATGCTGCAATCGACATCTGCTCGTCAGCGGGCGCTCCAAAAGAGATGACTGGGCGCCCGTGGGCGGGACCAGCGATCTCTTCCGGTGGCGCCACCGGCAGCGGTGCTTGAGAGGGTTCAGGGACCTGCATAGGGACACTAGGCGGGTTTGTCCTGAACGTAATCCTCAGATCACCCCGGCCATCCGTTGAAGTAGGTCTATCCTGGTTAGGGATAGCTCTAGATCGAGGTATGGGGAGGGGGACTCCGCCTTCCCGGAGGTAGGTGAGCCTAGACCTAAGCACCGCAATAGTCATGTTCCCGCAGTGAGAACACGAGCTATTCACAAACGCTGCCTCAGCGTGCTGTAAGCCCAGGCACGTGATGCAGTGAGTGTGGCCGTCAGCGGGCGAGAGGGAACGACCGCATCCAGAAACGCACGGGTGGAATGACATCTTGAGAAAGACGCAGTCACACCCGTGTTGCTCTTTTTGTGAGGAAACGCTCTTTTAGAGAGTGCTGAAGCACCCAGGGAAACCGCGGCAACACACAGGGGATAGTGCAGCCTGTGTTTGCACTCAAAAATGGAAACGCCCACCAAAACCAACAGGTTTGCTGTGATAACAGCAGTTGTTTCTCTGCAGCTGAGTTTGCGGTCCCGCTGGAGAGTGCCGTCCCACCAGCACAACGTTCCTCTTCCTCTTCTCTGGTTCTCTGTAATCGCTGAAATAAATCAGGAAAGCAGTCTGTAGACTTCAATGCCGTTCGGCTCCGAAGTGAATGACGTCAGTGCGATGCTCTCGCTTCCTTTTTATACCCGCGGTGCGGGGCGGAGCGCGAGATGCAAATCTTGCACGCCAATTGTTCATTGGCCTGTTCTTAAGTTCTCGAAGCTGATAGGGGCTCTCTGAAGTGATCCCAATTCGTCGGTATTACCGACGTACGTCGTAGTGACCGACTGAAAGGGAACACATATTATTCACAATTGATTTAGTCATTTTTATTTGCTAAATAGAAAAACAAAAGTTCTTTTTTTTCATGTTGGATTTTAATATTCTACCTCCATCTCCTCTTCTTCTGTCAGTGGTGCTGGTGAAGGTGCTCCCATCATTTTGTGAGCACCTGCCTTCTTGCTGTTGGCTGAGTAGAAGTCAAATGTTAATTTCATTATCCTAATTCAGAAATGTAATTTAAAGGTTATTTAGAGAACATTGTGTGAAAAGAGCATTAGACTATGAGGAAAAAGCTGCTGCACATTGAAAAAGACACTGAATGATTTTTATGTCAAATGTTTGTAAAGTCATGAAACCTACACCCATGAACCTTTTATGCTTAAAGCGTTCCCTGATTTAATTATATTTGTATACTTAATTTTTAGCTGCTTCCACATTATTTTTTCTTATTTTTTTGCCCTTGGGATACCATGACAATGAATATTAGTTCAATAACTTACTGTTCTGCCAATTTTCACCTCTGATATTATAACAATGATTAAGAATTAAACGTACATTTTACCCGGAAGTATGCGGACGTCTTTTTGTTGGGTGCTGTTGCCATGGTGAATCGGAATTTCGGAACTCGACTTTTCATAGTCGTGGTGCACGCGCTTAACTCAGAGTCAGTCTACTCTCTGTTGATTGAACTACCTCAATTGTAAACTGTATTGTAAACATATAACCTGCATGTCCATCTCAAGGTCAGCCTACATAGCTCAGATAAAACAGAACTCTACAATGCTATATCTACCACAGACGTAAACACCCTCAGAAATGAATCTATAACAGCATTTGACCACTAGAGGGATGGGTCATATGTTCCTACAGAATAAATTATGCTTGTAATGTGGTATTTATTGTGGTATTGCTTAGAATTATTGATCATGTTCAACACTTAACCTCAAAGAAAACCAAAAGTAAACCACAAAGCAATTTAATTGACCAGTTTCACCCAAAAAAGTTACTGTACATATTAGGGGTGGCATGGTTCACAAAACCCATGGTTCGGTTCGTATCACAGTTTTAGGGTCACGGTTTTCTTTTCTGTACGGTTGTTGTTGTTGTTTTTTTTAATTGTTAACACTGCAGAAATTTACTTCAGCATGATATATAGCTTAATCATCCACAATTTAGGATTCAGTATTAAAAAATTGTAATATCATGTAGAAGTTGTTTCCTAACTGGCTGTCTACCGAGTCCGACAAATTGGCGTAACATTTTTCATGTTAACCATATCAATTTTGATCAGAACAATGCACTGTGACCTGATTAACAAATTTCACCGTGAAGTGTTCCGTGTGTTTCACAATCACCATATGACATCCAGCGCTGTGAAAAGAAAAGAAAAAAATACACAAAAACACAACACTGCCAGAAGTTTTTGCCCAAACTTCAAAGGCATGTTTAAATTATTAAAACTAGAAGCATATCTTAACTTTTAAATGTTACATTTAACATGTGAACTACTTATATACAACATGGTATATGCATGTGCAGCAGATATATGCTGCCCATCATAAATCAAAGCATGAGACAGACAGGGGTTGGAGGCAGGGCCGTGCACAGAGGGGTGGCCCGGTGGCTAGAGGAAGGATATTGCGGACAATTTTCAAAAGGAATTGCAAATTGTATTTTGGGTTCATTGGTGTAGTCTGAAAATAGGCCATGCCCTCAAGTGGTGGAAAATAAAGCACTTTTTCATCATTATTCATGAAGAAAACGGGGAGAAATCTATTTTGCAGGGGTCTGTTTTGCAACAACAACAAAAAAGTCATATTGTGTAGTTTGACCTGGAACTAAATATATTTTAGTTATATAAAATATAACTATTTATCACCTGCTAACCAAACAAAAAGAAGCCAAAAAAGACTGATCTGGTTGCAAGGATTAGGGATGCTTATATTGACCGTTTAACCGTTGCTGCATGGTAAAAGCAAAATTTGCGCTATACGGTGTGAAGTTCAGCTCAATATATAATATATAATCTTTAAAATAGGCCTATCCTTTTATTTAAACTGGTGCAAAGAGACATTTCACCCGCTGGTACTTTCGCTTTTGCCACAGAGACTCTTGTGATAAATAAATGTGTCGTATTTATGATAATCCGCGCAGATTTCAGTTGATAAAAATAAATAATAAAAGAGCGATAAGTCGCGAAAGACAACTGAATTACTGACAGGATGCTGTGCGTGCGCAACGCGGAATGCGCTAAATGGCCAAATAAACACAGAAATATATCAAAATGCCAAGTCGAGTATTCACATAAACACAGTAGCCTAGATGTAAGCACTGTGTGCGTTCACACACACAAATTTATAACTCGACCTCACAGTGCACAAGCCCTGCACAATTAATTCCATATTGCATATTCCATATTTATATTTTGCTGCATATTTGTTGGTTTTTAGTCATACTACTGTTGAAATTTTATTGAAAAAAATAAATAAAAATTTAATATTAATTTTATATATTTTTTTACTGTGGCTCTTTTGGAAAAATGCTTTAACCAAAAATTTAAAATGGCTCTTTGGTCCAAAAAGGTTCCCGACCCCTGGTTTAAATGAACAACTAGTTAAGTAGAAAAAAAACTTTATTCGGGGACAGCCAGATATTCTCGAGCCAGCATGCACAAAAGGCATTCTTGAGCGAGCGGCGCTGAGTGGAATGAGCGAGCAAATAGACTGCTATTTTTATTTGATGAAAAAAATGTGTCTGACGCCGGAGATTAAGATTAAAACGGATTCAGTATGTTTTCGTTTTGTCATTTTAATGTATTCATTATTTAGGCTAAGTGAGAAATATTTAGTGTTTATTATTTTATGCATTTTATATATATTATAAAATAAATACACTCACCTAAAGGATAATTAGGAACACCGGTTCAATTTCTCATTAATGCAATTATCTAATCAACCAATCACATGGAAGTTGCTTCAATGCATTTAGGGGTGTGGTCCTGGTCAAGACAATCTCCTGAACTCCAAACTGAATGTCAGAATGGGAAAGAAAGGTGATTTAAGCAATTTTGCGCGTGGCATGGTTGTTGGTGCCAGACGGGCCGGTCTGAGTATTTCACAATCTGCTTACTGGGATTTTCACGCACAACCATTTCTAGGGTTTACAAAGAATGGTGTGAAAAGGGAAAAACATCCAGTATGCGGCAGTCCTGTGGGCGAAAATGCCTTGTTGATGCTTGAGGTCAGAGGAGAATGGGCCGACTGATTCAAGCTGATAGAAGAGCAACTTTGACTGAAATAACCACTCGTTACAACAAGGTATGCAGTAAAGCAACACGCACAACCTTGAGGCGGATGGGCTACAACAGCAGAAGACCCCACCGGGTACCACTCATCTCCACTACAAATAGGAAAAAGAGGCTACAATTTGCACGAGCTCACCAAAATTGGACAGTTGAAAACTGGAAAAATGTTGCCTGGTCTGATGAGTCTCGATATCTGTTGAGACATTCAGATGGTAGAGTCAGAATTTGGCGTAAACAGAATGAGAACATGGATCCATCATGCCTTGTTACCACTGTGCAGGCTGGTGGTGGTGGTGTAATGGTGTGGGGGATGTTTTCTTGGCACACTTTAGGCCTCTTAGTGCCAATTGGGCATCGTTTAAATGCCACGGCCTACCTGAGCATTGTTTCTGACCATGTCCATCCCTTTATGACCACCATGTACCCATCCTCTGATGGCTACTTCCAGCAGGATAATGCACCATGTCACAAAGCTCGAATCATTTCAAATTGGTTTCTTGAACATGACAATGAGTTCACTCTACTAAAATGGTCCCCACAGTCACCAGATCTCAACCCAATAGAGCATCTTTGGGATGTGGTGGAACGGGAGCTTCATGCCCTGGATGTGCATCCCACAAATCTCCATCAACTGCAAGATGCTATCCTATCAATATGGGCCAACATTTCTAAAGAATGCTTTCAGCACCTTGTTGAATCAATGCCACGTAGAAATAAGGCAGTTCTGAAGGCGAAAGGGGGTCAAACACAGTATTAGTATGGTGTTCCTAATAATCCTTTAGGTGAGTGTATATAGGCTACAGAATATACAGAAAATCAGATCATCCTCCTTCAAAACATGATCTGCGATTGAATGTCACTAATGTAATTTTATTTTATTTTCTTTTTTGATCGCTTGGATCTTGAGCACAGAATCATATGGACAACAAACCACTCACATCATGTCAAGTTTCTATAGATTCTCTGATTTTAACTCATGATCATTTTATTTATTTATAATTTTAATTACTGTGTCCGGGACCGTTGGAATATGATGGATCTGTCTGATACATAGCCTACCAAATGCAGTCTTGTCAGTTTTCTTATTTGCAGTTTTTTTCTGGTTGCCAGGTGAACATAGTATCAGTTCTGCATTTTGACTTTGTTTGAACTAAAGAGTTACATTTTTATTACAAAAATATCCAAATTCCCCGTTTTCCACCACTTGAGGGCGTGGCCTATTTTCAGACTACACCAATAAACCCCGCCCTCAAGCCTGTTTGACAGTTGACTGTGTTAGGCATCGGAAATGCAAATGCAAAGGGGATTGCGATTCCATTTGAATTTTGTGCAGGTTGTGGCAGGACACGGAGGAAATGAAATGGCAAATAGGTCATTTTCTATAGCTATTCCAAAATGACAGGGTCATAACTTGTAAGACATTGGAAATGCAATTGCCAACAGACTTTGCTTTTCCACTTGAAATGTGGCAGTCGTTGTGCGTTCACGTAAACGAAAATGCAAATGGCAATGCATGATTTGTAATTGCGTTTGGATTATGTCACATTTTATGTGTACACAAATTGAAAACGCAATTGCAAATACAATTTGCAATTCCTTTTGAAAATTGTCCGCGATATCCTTCCATAATTAACAACATGCCACTTGGGGCCTTCTGTGCCAAATATGGCTGGGTCATCTTACCCCAAGAGTCTAATTTTATCTTTTTAGTTCATAATAAAAGCTATAACATTCACTCCACAAATCCCTCATTAACAAATAGACACAAAAACTTTGATATTCAACATAATACAATGTCATATATCACTATTTACGATAGACACTGTTGGGGTAACAGCTTAGGACCCAGGACCAGTAGTGAAAAATGAAGACCAGGAGTCAGGAGTCAGATTAATTAAAGAAAATTTACTGAAGAATAGTTTGCAGTTTCATCAGCAGAAGCCAGCTTCAAGAGGAGTTCGTAGGCCACGCTCCCTCTAACAGTCTCCCCGCCTCCGTCTAACGTACATACAATTTTCTGAACAGTTATACTGTTTTCAAGGTCTAGACACGTCATTACTGCCATGTGGAAATGATTCTGATTGGTTCTAACAACATGCAACGTAAGCAACTTTCCACACGTAGACAGATAGGAGCATATATCTCTAAAAATGCGTAGACTTGATGTCGCCCAGGCCCAGATTAGTCCCCAGTGACCTCGGAGGTCATAGAAAAGACGCCTCCAAGTCTAGAATCGTCTGCCGAAAGGACCATCTCCAATACTGGATCTGCACAAATCATACAACGCACACACACAATACTCCAGAGAATACCAGTTTCCATCAAGGTCGGGACATCTTAACTAACTATCAACAAAGCTGAATCTGCAAAACATGCTGATACTACATTTAGTACAGAAGTGACTTTATTCTATTCTATAAAGAAAGAAAAGTATATCAGAGAGGTACATTTCTGTTACATTTTGAGTCCCCAAAAGAGTCACATAGCTGTAACATAGATGACCCCGGGGGTCGCTTTAGGAAGACATACAGTTAACACATGCTGAGCTCTTCTCACTTCAAACACCAAGGACATTTGCCTGTCAGCACATCTTGACACAGACATCAGAGCTGGATTCAAAAGCACAGAGCAACTAAAACACTACAATATTCAAAATCACTCCTTGAATATAGAGAACTGATTTATCAAATGTAGGACACTGTTATAACTTGATTATCATTCATTCTTATTTTAATATTGAACATAAAATCATTCTTGAAGGATATGTGTCTGATGAAGAGACAAGTGATGTTTGGCTTGACCCTTGACCCTTCAACACAAAATTTAGATCAAAACTGTTTTGACTGACTAGTAAGAGTAAGATGGATAATTTGTATGGACAAGCACCCAATCCTCGCCCCCAATGCCACCCCACCCCAGTGCCCCAGTAGTTTTCTTGGTTTGGGCCACTGCCCCTCAAAATGTCTGTGCACAGCCCTGGTCGGAGGAGAACACCGGAAAATGTGACAGAATGGACAATATTTGTCTGTATTTGCAGCTGCGCGAGACAAACACTGCCAGTGTGTGAATGCACAACGGGCGCGCGCGGCTCCCGCTCTCCATACCGACTGCATCTGCCCTGCCTGCTGTAAGACACTGGCGCATCCTCCAACTCCGGACAGCCTTCCTTATCTCTCCCACTTGCATTTCTACACGTGACATGACCTGCAGCACTCCACTTTTATTTTACTGTATGTCCACACACGCGCACACACAGCTCTTATTTCACGCGAAAAGGACACCCACTGTCTGAGGTAACATACGGGCACGAGGATACATTGCGTCAAAACCGTGCGACGAGCCGAGACAAGCGAACCGAACAGTTCGTTTTTTTTCATGTACCGAGCCACCCCTAGTACATATTGTTCTCACTTTAAATTCATATGGGATGTTCAGAGTTAGATTGAGAACAGCATCCCACATAGAGTACTATTGTGACTGACTAGTAACTCATTCATACACTACAATCAGTGATCATATTATACTACAAGAACGCCATCTATATAGTGTCCTAAACCAGGAACTCACCTGAGATTAGCACCACCATCCAATAAAAATAAACGAAAATTACATTTGATTACACTCAAACTCCAGTTATTTCCAGCTTATGATTACAAACTCAACAATTTCATGACAAACTGTCAGATTCCAGTCATTATGAGAAAATATTTTATTGGCATTTATCACAAATCTGCTTTTTATACATATGCATATTTTCAACAGCATTAAAGGGGCTATATGCGTTTTTCTGAAATTTAAACTCGCGACTGACACCTGTGGCCAAAAAACAGAACTGCTCTCATTTTCTGCTCGCTCTCGCACCGGTGGTGACGTCACATCCGCAGACAGCGCGGGAAAAGACGACCCGCCAGAAAATAGGAAAAATAGGATACAGGCTTATAGGTGCACCCACTGTGAGCGGACAAGGTGTCAGTATGCTAATCAGGAGATGTTTGAGTCATAAATGGTAAAATAAAAAGGCTATTGTTACGTTTATTTTGGGGAAAAAGTTGCATATAGCCCCTTTAATGCAACAAGTATTATATTGAATCACAGCAAAGGCACCTTGAAATTGAGACTTTCCCTTATCTCTAACATATTTGTTAAAAAGACACCACACAACAACACTCGATTCAGTAACAGAAAAATATATGAAAATACATGAAATGAGCAAATATAAAAAGCAGTATGAAAGAGATAAACATCACAGATGCACATTTGTTCCCTTTCGTTCAGTCACTACGACGTAACGTTAGTGACTAACGAATGGGGGTTTCGCTTAGAAGCCTATCAACTTCGAGTTTTGAGAAAACGCCCAATGGCGTGCCAATGCCATGGGGCATGCGGAATTTGCATACGTAGCTCCGCCTCACTGCGTGAGTATATAAGGAAGTACGAGGCAATATCGCATTATGTTTCTGCTTTCGGAGCCAAGAGTACCTACCTCTTCACTCCTACAGCCTTCTGAGACTCTGTCAGCTTCTTCGAGACGAGCAGCTTTCCAGTCGGTGTTGGTGTGACGGCGCGTTCCAGTGATCGCATACTTCCTGCCTGCTGATCTGTGCAGTGGTCTGCATCCAGCTGGTGTGTGTTTCCCTGGGCGCTTCGGCATCGACTGTGAAGTTTCCTCTCACAAAAGAGCTTGCACGTGACGCGTCCTTTTCAGGATGTTTCGTCCGTGCACTTCTGGGTGCGGTAGATCGCTTTTCTCTTTCGACGGGCACGAGCGCTGTGTGACGTGTTTGGGCTTTCAGCACGCTCAGGCAGCGCTCGTGGATGACTCATGTTCTCTCTGCGGGAACCTGGCCATCTCAGTGCTACGATCGAGACTCCGTGAATTCCGTGCTGATGCCGGAACGAGAGTCCCCTCCGTCCCCCCCCAATCTGCGGTCTCCTCTGGAGGCGGCACTTTGGCTGGTGACCAGGGTGATCTGAGGGTGACGGTGTGGAATAAAGCTCCGACGCTAGTTCCTCGGCCCACATCCCCCTCTCAGGCACTTGACCCGGCCCGCGCTCAGGCGTCTACATCGGGGCCGGCTCCTGCTGTCCCGACTGTGGCGTTTGGCGCGGCGGAGGAGGAGGTGATGTCTATCGCCGCATCACAAGGTGGGCTGGAGTCATCTGAGGATGAGGATTCGGCTGTGCTGCCACCTTCGGGTGTCCCAGCATTGCCCGAGTCGGACCCAGAGTTGACAGCCATGCTCTCTCGGGCCGCCGCAGCGCTTGGACTGGAGTGGAACCCTCCGCCTCAGCCCGAGCGTTCGCGGTTGGATGATTGGTTTTTGGGGGCGGCGCGTTCGGACACCCGTCCGGCCGCTCCTCCAATACCTTTCTTCCCCGAGGTGCATGAAGAGGTCGCGCGTTCCTGGAGGGCCCCGTTGTCTTCCCGTGAACGTTTGGCGGCCTCTTCCGCCTTCACCTCTCTCGATGGAGCCGCGGCTCATGGGTACACTGGGGTCCCCCCAGTCGAACGTTCTGTTGCGATGCAACTGTGTCCACAGAGCGCTTCGTCCTGGCGTGGTGACCCAAAGCACCCCTCCAAGGCCTGTAGGTTTTCGTCATCTCTGGTGGCGAAGTCCTATAGAGCTGCGGGGCAGGCCGCCGCTTCTTTGCATACCATGGCAACTCTTCAGGCTTACCAAGCCAAGTTGCTGTGCGATATGCACGAGAGAGGGGCTGATCCAGGGCTCAGCAATGAGTTGCGTGCCGCCACCGACCTCGCTCTCCGGGCGACGAAGGTGACCGCGCGCTCCCTGGGTCAGGTGATGTCCACAAATGTGGTCCAGGAGAGACACTTATGGCTCACCCTGTCTGATATGCGCGACGCCGAGCGAACACGTTTCCTCGACGCCCCCATATCACAGGATGGGCTATTCGGCGGAGCGGTCGAGAGCTTCGCCCAACAGTTCTCGGCCGCTCAGAAGCAGACTGAGGCAATAAAATACATCCTGCCCCGGCGGTCAGCTGCTGCCTCCACCCCACCGCCCGCGCAGGTGCCTCAGCCTGCTCGCCGCCGAGGACGTCCTCCCGCGGCTTCCTCCGCCTCTGCGCCACCCAAGCAGCAGCCTCCACCCGGGCCGCGCAGAGGCAGCCGCAGGAAGGCGTCCCAGTCCGCTCCAGCCCCGCAGCCCGCGAAGAAACGCCAGGCTAAGCGGCGCTCCTGATGCGGACGGCTCAGGGATGGGCAGTTCTTTCCAGGAGACGGCGGCAGGGCCGCTCCTTCCCCCGGTGGAGGGCCGGGGGAGAATCTTTTGTTCAGCTGCTGGCCCCCGGGTCAGCAGCACCCTAATGTGGTTAAAGAAAGAACTGACAAACCCATCCCTGAGCCCCCAGAGATCGGTGACGGCAGTGCGCGCCACCCTCGGGTCACGCCACTCTCGTCCCTCTCTGTCGCCAGCCCCCTGGCAGAGCAGACCCCCGTGGAACGCGAGTCCTTCCCTGGTCTCCTCTGTCAGGGCGCAGCCGTTAACCGTGCTCCGACCCGGGGACGCCCAACAGCCTCCCCTGTCCGCGCCGGTAACGCTGCCTCGCTGCCCCACCCGGGGTACGCCTACTGTCCGTATGACCCCGTTGGTGCAGTCTCTGGAAGCCTGGCTTCAGCTTCCGGGGCTGTCCCGCTGGGTTGCCCGGACCGTCAGGCTCGGCTACGCGATTCAGTTCGCGCAGGCTCCTCCCCGTTACAGGGGAGTCCGCTATACCGTGACCGGGGCCCATGCCCCCGTCATGCGTGCGGAGATTGCCACTCTACTGGCGAAGGGTGCGATCGAGCCTGTCCCTCCAGCCGAAATGAGGTCGGGGTTCTACAGCCCCTACTTCATTGTACCCAAGAAAACCGGTGGGTTACGGCCAATCCTGGACCTTCGCATCTTGAACCGATCCCTTCACCGGCTTCCGTTCAAGATGTTGACTGCGAAACGCCTTTTCGAATGCGTTCGTCCGGACGATTGGTTTGCAGCGATCGACCTGAAGGACGCCTACTTCCATGTCTCCATCCTTCCTCGACACAGACCGTTCCTACGGTTTGCTTTCGAGGGGCGGGCATACCAGTACGCAGTTCTCCCATTCGGGTTATCTCTGTCCCCTCGCGTCTTCACGAAGATCGCCGAGGCAGCCCTTGCGCCCCTTTGGCAGCACGGGGTCCGCATCCTGAACTACCTCGACGACTGGCTCATACTAGGCCACTCTCGAGAGCAGGTTTGCGGACACAGAGATCTGGTTCTCCACCACTTAACCCGTCTGGGCCTTCGGGTCAACTGGGAGAAGAGCAAACTCTGCCCAGTGCAGAGGATCTCTTTTCTCGGTATGGAGATCGACTCGGTCGCCATGTACGCGCAGCTTTCGAGCGAGCGCGCGCAGTCTCTGCTGACTTGCCTCCGACAAATCGAGAGCAAGAATGCGGTTCCACTGAAACTTTTTCAGAGGCTCCTGGGGCATATGGCATCTGCAGCCGCGGTAACGCCGCTCGGATTGCTTCATATGAGACCGCTTCAGCACTGGCTTCGCGATCGAGTCCCGAGATGGGCATGGCAGTCTGGCACGCTCCGGATCCAAGTGACTCGGGCCTGCTTACAGACACTCACCCCGTGGTCGAACCTCAGCTTTCTACGGGCCGGTGTGCCCTTAGAACGAGTTTCCAGGCATGTTGTCGTATCGACGGATGCCTCTGCCACGGGCTGGGGTGCCATGTGCAATGGACAAGCAGCCGCGGGCTCCTGGACAGGACCCCAGCGCCTCCTGCATGTCAATTGCCTCGAGTTGCTGGCAGTACGGTTCGCCCTGCACCGCTTCCGAGCGTTGCTGAAGGGTCAACATGTGCTTGTCCGGACAGACAACACGGCCGTAGTAGCGTACATCAACCACCAGGGCGGTCTACGCTCCCGCCGCATGTCTCAACTCGCCCGCCATCTCGTCTTATGGAGTCAGAAGCGCCTGAGGTCCCTTCGTGCTGTCCATATTCCGGGAGTCCTGAACCACGCAGCCGACGAGCTCTCGCGGTTTCAGCCTCTCCCGGGAGAATGGAGACTCCATCCCCGGACGGTTCAGCTGATTTGGGAACAGTTCGGCGACGCACAGGTAGACCTGTTTGCCTCCCACGACTCTTCCCACTGCAGCCTGTATTATTCCCTGACCGAGGGCACGCTCGGCACGGATGCACTGGCGCACAGCTGGCCGCGGGGCCTACGCAAATATGCGTTTCCCCCAGTGAGCCTACTCGCACAGCTTCTGTGCAAGATCAGGGAGGACAAGGAGCAGGTCCTTTTGGTCGCCCCGTACTGGCACGGCCGGACCTGGTTCCCCGAACTCATTCTCCTTGCGACAGCCCCTCCCTGGCCTATTCCTCTGAGACCGGACCTCCTCACTCAGAGACGGGGCACCCATTGGCACCCGCGTCCCGACCTTTGGAACCTCCACGTGTGGCTCCTAGACGGGACCCGGCAGGTTTGAGTGGCCTACCACCTACGGTGGTCGCCACCATCACTTCCGCTAGGGCAGAGTCCACTCGGCATGCCTATGCGTTGAAGTGGAACCTCTTCGTCACCTGGTGCTCTTCCCGCCAAGAAGACCCCTGGAAATGTCCGATCGGGTCCGTGCTTGAGTTTCTCCAAGAGGGGCTGGAGCGAAGGCTGTCTCCCTCCACCCTCAAGGTATATGTGGCCGCAATATCTGCCCACCACGATCTCTTGGAGAACAAAAAGGTAAGTCAGCACGACCTGGTCATCAGGTTCCTGAGGGGAGCTAGGAGACTGAATCCTCCTCGCTCTCCTCTCGTACCCTCTTGGGACCTCGCAGTAGTACTAACTGCTCTGCAGAGACCTCCCTTTGAGCCTTTGCGGTCGGTCGATATTAAGTTTCTGTCTATGAAGACGGCTCTGCTGACCGCATTGGCCTCAGTCAAGAGGGTCGGGGACCTGCAGGCATTTTCGGTTGACGAAGCGTGCCTGGAGTTCGGGCCGGCTAACTCTCACGTGATCCTGAGACCCCGGCCTGGATATGTGCCCAAGGTTCCCACCACTCCGTTCAAGGACCAGGTGGTGAACCTGCAAGCGCTGCCTTTGGAGGAGGCAGACCCAGCCTTGGCATTGCTCTGTCCAGTACGCGCTCTCCGCGCCTACGTAGACATGACGCAGTGTTTCAGGACCTCAGACCAGCTCTTTGTCTGTTATGGTGGAGAGCGGAAGGGAAGTGCTCTCTCAAAGCATAGGCTGTCTCACTGGATAGTGGACACCATTGCTTTGGCTTACCAGCAGCAAGGCCGACCATGTCCCCTTGGTGTGAGGGCACACTCCACCCCGAGTGTGGCTTCCTCTTGGGCTCTAGCGCATGGCTCCTCGCTAGCAGACATCTGCAGAGCTGCAGGCTGGGCGACACCCCACACATTCGCCAGATTCTACAATCTCCGAGTGGAGCCAGTGTCCGACTATGTACTCGCCCCCCCGAGGGGCCGGTGATGGGCCAGGCTCAGGTGTCTTCGCTTGCTCGCCACTCCACTCCACGGACTGGATACGTGCGATATTTTCCTCAGGTGAGCTCCCCGAGAGCCCTGAGCTCCTCCAGCACTGTCGACGCCGACATCAGTTCAGTCTGCCCTCTCGAGCCCAGACCCTCATGTCCGGCCAGGTGCCCCATGTGCATGGTTCCCTCTGGCGACCCCCACATGTGTATTTCACCGTAAGTCTCCGCAGTGAGCGGGTTTCTTCCCTTGGCGTGTCCCCGCCACCCCTAGGGTTAAAAATCCACCTTCGGCTGGTACCCTAGAGATCTTCCATATGCAACCCTCTCCGGGTCATATGTGTCTCTTAAGTCCTCCCCACGGGTAGGCATCTTGGCATTCCCTCACTGGGATATGCTTCCCAGTGTACCTTGGTAATCCTGTGTTAAGTGGGAGTCCTTCGTCCGTACTAGTCTTACGACAGGGAACTCACACTTACGCAGGGCGCTGGAAGACGGCTGAGTGGCGGGATTATATTGGGACCCCCATTCGTTAGTCACTAACGTTACGTCGTAGTGACTGAACGAAAGGGAACGTCTCGGTTACGGATGTAACCCTCGTTCCCTGAGGAGGGAACGGAGACGTAACGTCCCCTTGCCACATCAGCGGTGTTGCCTGGAACGCAGGAGTTCAGTCTTGGCTCCTCAAGCAGGTAACATAATGCGATATTGCCTCGTACTTCCTTATATACTCACGCAGTGAGGCGGAGCTACGTATGCAAATTCCGCATGCCCCATGGCATTGGCACGCCATTGGGCGTTTTCTCAAAACTCGAAGTTGATAGGCTTCTAAGCGAAACCCCCATTCGTTAGTCACTAACGTTACGTCTCCGTTCCCTCCTCAGGGAACGAGGGTTACATCCGTAACCGAGACGTTCTCTTGAAATGACACACGCTCATTAGACTCCTTAGATCATTCTGTCAAAGAAGCCTACAAATGTTAATGGTGAAGGTCTTAAATTATTCAGTTTTTAGCAGAGTATTTTAGATAAGACACAAAATTACTTGGATGGCATTATATTTATATTCATGAGGCTAGCACTATGTTCTAATAATGTATAAATGTGTGTAGAAATCATACAATATGGATATCAAAATAACAGTATTTTAATTAATGAAATAAATCCTGTTGAAAAGCCCATAGTAAAAAAAATATGTATGTTCCCAAAGCATGCTGAATATATTTTTTTTTTAGCTGGACTGAATGTCCACCTTCATTCCAATGCAAAAAAAGTAAAACATTGCTTCCCTCATATTACACCAAAGTCATTAACTGAAACACAAAAACAAGAGAAACAAGAACAACACATTAGATACGATCAGCAATGCTCAGTAGTCTGTTTGAGATAAAAAAAAAAATAGAAAAAAAGAAAGACCTCGATTGGATAGACCTACAACCAATCAGAGCAACGGAGCACGCATAACGTTAGTTGTCAAATGCCAACAGAACTCAACTGCACACAGTGTTGCCAATGTTTTTCCATGTCCGCGGGTTGAAGCGACCCCGATTATGTGATATTTATACCCAGGCAACTCTGCAAAAAAAACACATATTTTACCACCCAAACACCATTTTTTCCGGAGAACACAATTGAGCGGAAGTACATTGTAGGGCAGAGACAGGCTAGATGGCAACCGTCATCATGTCACAAATCATGATCAAATCCCAAAATAAAGTTAAATACCACAAATAATGCAAATAATAGTGCAAACATTATCTTACCTGATGTTCGGCATGCTTCCCTGTTTTAAAAACAGTAAACTCAGTTAAAAACTGATTCAATATGACAATGAAAACACCCTTTTATGTCTTTAAAGTCTGTAAATCTCAAATGCTTCACTTGTTATATTAACTATTTGTTGATACCTACCAATTTTTGGTTGACGCGAGACCCTGATTTGGCAGCACATCACAACAATAGCTACAGCCACGACCAGAAGCAGGACAGCAACACCAATTACTGCTATAACACATGGAGACCAAATCCTGTGCTGTAATGATAGAGATCAACAAATCAACAATTTAACCATCATTTCTGCCTGACCTTTGTACCTTTCTGTTTTGGTTGTTGGTTATATTATAATATTAATAGTTTGTTCAAATAACCTCAGTTAATTACACAACATGCTTATCTTAACACGGTTGTTTTAAAAGAAATACTCACGACAGACAGAAAGATGAATTCTCTTGAATATGGTGCGCCGGTTGCCAGTAATATCGAGATGATAAAGTCCAGCGTGTTTAGTTCTGATGTTCCTGATGGTCAGAGATCCGGTCTTTTTGTCCAGCTTCAGAGTGCCTCTGAATCTCCCATCAGGGCCTCTAGATGTATTGAAGTTCCCATTGCTGATTTTTGCTATGACCAAATCTCCATGTTCACATCTCCACATGATCACATCATCTCTGTGTATATTAGAAACACCAGATTCTAGAGTGACAGAAGTTCCCTCCATCACCGACAGCTTATTCCCTCCATCTGTCTCAACATACAGTAAAAAACAGGAGAACTTTCAGAGACAGAGATTAAGCATTCAGTAAAACATTTTTGCATTTTTGCATAGTGCATAAAATCAGTGAGACAGTGGGCCCTATTTTAACGATCTGAAACGCAAGTGTCAAAGCGCGAAGCGCAAGTAACTTTGTGGGCGGGTCTCGGCGCTGTTGCTATTTTCCCGGCGGGATAAATGGCTCTTGCGCCCGGCGCAAATCTAAAATGGGTTGGTCTGAAGTAGCTTCATTATTCATAGGTGTGGTTTGGGCGTAACGTGAATAAACCAATCAGAGCGTCATCCAACATTCCCTGTAAAAGCAGGTGCGCAAGTTCCATTATGGATTGCTATTATTATGGCGTATTTACCAGGCGCACGCCAGGAGCGGTTCACAGCCGAGGAGACTGATGTTCTTGTAAGAGCAGTGAAAGACAGAGAAGTTGTGTTGTATGGGGATGGGAGAAACCCACCCAAAATAGCGTCGGTTAAACAGGCGTGGGAGGAAATAGCCACAATTGTTTCATCAGCTGGCATCCCCAGGACGTCGCACCAGTGCCGCAAGCGCTACAAT
Organism: Gobio gobio; assembly: GCF_949357685.1. Lineage (NCBI taxonomy): Eukaryota > Metazoa > Chordata > Actinopteri > Cypriniformes > Gobionidae > Gobio > Gobio gobio. The sequence goes on from NC_137120.1 coordinate 8,719,933, forward strand.
GACATCAGAAGACGGGGAAAGTCCAAGCTTGCCAGCATCAATCGGGCACGCCGTGTAACGGGAGGTGGATCTGCCTCTACTCAGGACCTGACGCCAGCAGAGGACATCGCTGCGTCCACCCTCACCGATTTTTTTTCCTGGTTCTTGACGGACAAACCAATTTGTTAGATGTCCTTATATACATATATGTCTTGCCAGAAGTTGCCACTATTGGGCAAATAGGTCTCCTTAATTATTAGACTACAATTAGCCTGAATAATTTGTAAGCTAGATTTATGCCTATTTTTTCACATCTTCGTGGCACACCACAATGATTTCCGTCATCTCATGTGTTAATATTTTTTAGTGTAACAATTTATGATTTGCAAAAATAACTGTTGCATCTGTGTAGATTACATGAGCAAAGTCTATGCGCGTTGTGCACGCTATACATTATGGTCAAGCATGCGCCCTTAAAATAGCATAATGAACAACGCGCAACGCGCCACTGACTTTAGACTAGGTTTTTTCTGGTCAGTGGCGCAATTGTTTAATGGAACAGCAAAATAGCACCAGGGATTGTTTGCGCCGGCACACGCCTCCTTTTTTGCGCTGAACCGCCCAGGTAGCGCAAGTTCATTCACTAGTTTAGCGACTTGCTTCTGTGGAGGGAAAAGCGCGCTTTGCGCGGGTGCAAAATAGGAATGACACATGCGTCGGTGTACAAAGTCAATTGCGCTGGGTGCAAGATAGGGCCCAGTCTCTCTGGAATTGGCTTGAGCATTCAATTTAAACATGCAACGAGCGTACAGGACACAGTGGCGAAGCATTGAGGGCATCAGTTATTAAGGGGGCACAGCTAGCATTTTTGAGCCCTATGAAAGAATATGAGGTTGGGGCCCCCTACCGCACCAAACATACAAGTCAACCTAGCAATCCAAAATCTTTGTCTGCAATTTAATGATATACCATGTATATAGCACAATACCTGCTTCTCATCTCATCACCTTCTCTATTTCTACTCTCAGTCACCGTATCCTTCCTGACCTGCATTTTTCCCTTCCCAAAGCTGAGCTTTGGTTGATACAGTCTTTGCAAACTGATTGTTTCTGTCGCTCGTTTAAAACTTCTATCGTAACACAGAATTCGCGCTCAGCAGCTTCTGTGAACATAAAGCCTGCAGAAATGTTTATATGTTCGGTTGACTGTGTTTTATTTTGATAAACAAGAGGCTTCGATGTCAAATTGGCAGTGCTAGAACTGACATATTATGCGCGTGAGGCGCCAGCGCGATCACTTGGATTTCCCTTTCAGTCAGTCACATTTGATATATATCGGAACTGACAGACAAATTGGGGATCATTTGCTGGGCATTTCTCTGAGTGCTCACAAGCAGGCTTGCACTGTTGGACTGCTGTGAGCCGCGCCCATCTCCCTGTGTGCTTCAGCACTATAAAACAGCGGTTTCCTTTTCTAAAAGAGTGACACGGTTTGACCCTGCGTCTTTTTCAAGATGTCATTCAAACTGTGTGTTTCTGGATTCTGTCGATTTCTGTCCCCAGTTGATGGTCATGATCGCTGTCTCACGTTTATGAATGACTCATGTTCCCACTGTGGGAACATGACCATCGCAGTTTTACGGTCTAGGCTCGAATACCTCAAAAGTCCCATTGGTCATCCCCCGATCTAGTGGTCCTCCCGCTGCAAAGCAGAAGGCTGCTACTTTGGCTGATAACTTTGGTGGAGACCTGAGGGTTACAGTGAGGGTTTCCCCGACGGGTCAACAGGCTCCTCGGGCCCCTCCCCCCTCCACTGCACCGGTGGAGTTTCCGAGTGTCCTCTGGAGATAAAGACTCAGCTGCGTTGCCCCCTTCGGGTGTGGTAGCGTTGCCCGAGTCTGATCCTGCTGATCCGCCGCAAGTGTCGGGCTCGAGTGGAACCCTCCACCGTGTCCCGAACCTTCGCTGTTGGACGATCGATTTCTCGGGACGGCCCGTGCTGGTTCTCAGCTCCCTGTCCCAGTGCCTTTCTTCCCGGAAGTGCATCAGGAGCTAACAAAGTCGTGGACAGCGCCCTACAATGCTAGAAACCGATTGACTGACTCCTCCATCCTCACTACCCTCAATGGCGGTGCGGCTAAGGGGTATGTGGAGATCCCCCCCAGTGCAGCAGTCTGTGGCGATGCAACTGTGTCCCAAGACCGCTACCGACTGGCGGGGTAATCCACGTCTCCCCTCCCGGGCGTGTAAGTTCTTGTCCGTGCTGACGGGCAAGGCTTACACAGCAAGGCTTGCAGGTCTAACAGGCCAAAGCACTAAAGGAACTGCACCAGGGTAGTTCTGACCCAGGGGTTATGCAGGAACTCCGTGTGGGACGGACCTCGCCTCCAGGTACCGAAAGTCACTGCACGCTCCCTGGGTCGGGCGATGTCCACGTTAGTGGAATGCCACTTGTGGCTGAACCTGACGGATATGCGTGAGACTGACAAAGTGCAGTTCCTCAATGCCCCTGTCTGCCAGGCTGGCGTCTTCGGCGACGCCATCGAGAGCTTTGCCCAGCAGTTCTTGGTGGCCCAGAAGCAGACAGAGGCGATCAAAAACATCCTGCCCCGACGGCCAGCCTCCACCCACTCGTCGGCTACAGTGCCTCCGCCTGCTCGTTGCTCAGGGCGTCCCCCTGCGTCTGCCTCCGTCCCTGCTAAGCCCAAGCAGCAGCCTCCACCTGGGCAGCAGGGTGCCGGGCATAAGGGTGGCCGCTCAGGGTCCCGCGAAGTCCGCTGGCAAGGGCAAGGGGCCCTGAGATGGGCAGCCCAGGGGGAAGAGCATCTGCTCTAGGGGAGATGGTGTCCGCACTCCTCAACCCCCGGTGGAGGATCAGGGGGAGAATACATCTGGTACCTGTTCCATCCAGCCACTGGCTCTCCGGAGCTCAGTGGTACCCACATTCTCAATAAAAGAGCAATTTCCTCCTGCCCTGGGCCCAAAGAGGGCCAGGTCGGCAGTGCACGGCACCCCAGGGCCTTGCCACTCCCTTCCTCCCCTCCCTTCGCCAGGGGGCAGCAGTGTTTGCGGCTCGAGGATGCCACCAGGCCTGCTAACCCACACTCTGCCCCACCCTGGAATACTCAGACACTCCAGGCCGCCTCCGGGCCTCCCGAGTCGGGTCTGTGTGTTCCATCTCTCTGCCCCACCCCGGGTACGTCTGTTGGTCCCACTTGTTCGGTCTCTGGGGGCCTGGTTAGCGCTCCCTAGGCCATATTGCTGGCTCATCCGTATCGTCAGACTCGGCTACGTGATTCAGTTTGCCCGCCGGCCTCCCAAGTACAAGGGCATCCACTTCACCTCCATGCGAAGCAGCGATGCCCATGTCTTCATGCGTTCATGACCTCAAGGCTAGATTATTGTAATGCTTTACTGGGTGGTTGCCCTGCACACTTAATAAATAAACTCCAGTTGGTCCAAAACGCAGGAAGTATGACCATATTAGCTCATATTATTTTAAAATATTGCTAATTACCTTCCTGCAATGTTCAGCTCCAACCCTTGTAAACTCCATATCTGTTAGCCCAAAAAAACGATTCTAATGGCTTGGTCAAAGGAATTCTGCGTGTAAGCCTTTTCAGCATTTTTGTTAAATTCACTTAATTTATTGATATCTAATTTCAAATCTGACTCCATGAATAATTTGATCTGACTCTAATTTTATGTGACTCCATTAAGTGTGTTACATTTAGAGTTTATCAGCTGATCTTAAGATTAGTTGTGATTTAATTTAGATCATTGATTTTTCTTAATATCTCTTATTTTCTCTTATTCGTTCATCAAGAGACCCGATATCGCACAGAAACAGACACGTCCGGACCGCGCATTCACGAACACAAAATGATACTTCTGATATTAGTCAGAGGATTGCAGAGTGAATATTTTACCTTTGAGTGATTGCTTATGCTCACTCAACAAAAAGTGTAATTTTAGTAATACCCACGAAAGCTGCAACCTGCTAATACAGTGAGAAACCAGATTATTGCGCACTCTGCGCTTAAATGCTTCAGTAGTGCCGTCCTCGGTTTGATCTATCATAACACATGATTTTGCGGTAGTAAAGGAGTCTACATTGATCCATACTATAATAATGATTTCAGAATAATACACAATAAATCAAGATTAAAATTTATTTTGGCCAGACAAGAAAATAATTAAACAACAATCCATGATCAGTGTAAAAACATAAACACAATCGCAAAGTAATATGAAAATAATTTCAAAGAGTCATCATGTCTGGCACAATACACACAGTGTGTGTGAATGTCTCAAAGACCCAAATGGCAGCTATGTTACCCTTCCATACTATCGGCCAGAACAAAAGGGTTGTAAATAAACACCTGGGCCCGTATTCATAAAGAATCTTAAAGCAAAGAGTAGCTCCTAGTGACAAAATTCTAAGAAAATTCTTAGAAATGTGGGCGTTTACTCTTAAAATTAACTAAAAAATCCTATTAAAGAAAAAAGTTATTCAGAAAGAATCTTAACCCTTAAAAGAGGTCTTAAGGTCAAATTTGTTAGGAGCACGGACGAGGACTTTTAAGAGGCTTAAGAGTTTCTTTAGCAGCGGAGAAAATGGCAGAAAGACGAAGAGGGAGAAGAAATGTGTTGAAGACAATGGATGACAGTGACTTAATAAGACGCTATAGATTAGATTGTGCAGGGATCATGTTTGTTGCATTAAACCCAACTTTCAAACCACCAATTAAATAGACATGCCAGCAATCAGTGGAATTGGAAAGAGTGGAACAACGTTTATAATTCTAAGCCAATCAAATACCTTATAGGAAATTAACAGCATGGTAAATAATAAAAGGATTTATATGCATATATATAATGTGTGTGTGAGTGAGAGAGAACGGTAAAATAGGACAATTTGCGCTTGTAATTTCAAAGTGAAGGCTTAGAATAGGCCCTATACTTAAAATCGCTCCTTTTTTCCCCTTTTTGGACAACCAACCAATCACAGTCTTCAAAAGACTGTGTCATACGTAGCAACGGGGTAAGCCCCGCCTCTTCACTAAGATAAAAGTTTTTGTATTTTCCTTGCTCAGAGTTGCTCTCAGATCAGTCCCGAATAGCTCTTAAGCTAAGACTCCTACGTAAAAGTTTTTAAGCTAAATTAGGAGTTTTCTGAGAGGACTTTTAGAATCTTTATGAATACGGGCCCTGGTTTTTGGGGAGAGGATCAGATATCTTTGAAGAGACCACTCAAAAAGGAGAACAGAATTCTCAGTAGTTTTCAATCTTTCTAATACTACCAGTGACTGCAGTGAAACTGAGCCATTTTACCAATCGCACTAAGACATTTGAAAAGACACCAAACATGAAAGGGATAAAACAATAGATTCACAAGATACATCAACCTGTGGAATATCTGCATTCTGTGACTTAAAACAGGGCAATGGAAGGGCAAAATGGAAAGTTTGAGCAGGGTGATGTCCCACAATCTTTCTGTGAGATCTTCTTTCAAGATTAGTGAGTTTTATTGTTCTATTGGTGGGGGTTAGATCTCAGCTTTTGTCTTATCAGCAAAACCGATCCTTACACCCTTATCAAACACGATTAAGTTAATTAAGTAGCTAGTAGTTACCGTTGGGTACCAGCACCGAATTTCAGGGTTAAAATGTGGATTCTATCAGTCACTATAAGTGTGCATTTTGAATGATGACAAAATGTCAATTTTTATTAATTTGATTATGTAGTAGCCTACTTATCCAATTTGTTATGAATGCGAGACATAAGCGCGAACCCGCCCATAAGCTCTTCTGATTGGCTGTGATTTGTGACTGATTTGGTTGTGCAAGGTAAAAATATGCTTGACGCTGAAATCTCACCACATCAGATAATGATTCACGTTTTTAAAAAAAGGGAAAACCTTCAAGTAGTTTGCCATTCTCAGTTGAATGCAATGAAAAATCCAAACTTTTGTATAAACATTTTTAAAACCAAGAAGAATACAAATATAACATTTCTGAAAACTTGGCATATGTGTTTAAATCTAGATTTTTCTATTTGTTATTGACCCTAAGATTTTAATTTAAATTTTAATATTGAAGCGACTTACCAATGGTAGTAACTTTGAAAGTTTTGTGTGTGGTGTAGTTGCAGCTGCTCTTGGTGATATCTAGTTTATAAAGTCCAGAGGTGTTGGGTCTGACGTTAGTAATGATGAGCGATCCAGTCTGTTGGTTCAGCCGCAGTCTGTCTGCGAATCTCCTATCAAGAACATCAGCAAAGATTTCAGCTGTTTGATTTTTTAGTTGACCTAACAGTGTGCCTTCAAACTTCCAGGTTATCTGATCATCTCTCTGTATCTCAGTAAGACCAGAGGGTAGAATGACAGAGTCTCTCTCCAGCACCGGCATGAGCTTCACTCTATCTGACACCGGATTATTCACACCTAATGAACAGAAACATTTCTGTTAGTCAGCAAACACTTTCACATTGAGTCTCAAACCTCACCAAAATACCTCACACACTCACCACTGACATTAAATGTCCTTGTTGAAATCCCACTGCCGCTGTTGATCACAAGTTTATAAAGTCCAAAGTCTGTCATTTTAACTTTCCTGATTTTAAGATCTCCAGTCTGATCGTCCAGCTGCAGTGTTTCTCTATTGGGGTTAACAAGTACTGTGTTCTTATTGGACTCACTATTGATTCTACCAATGAGGTCTTCTCCAAACCTCCACTCAATCACACTATCTTTCTGTATTTCAGTAACATCTGTATGGAGAGTGAAAGAATCTCCCACAATCACCAATACAGACTCCACAACATCTGTCTCAACACCAGACACACCTGCAGAACACACAGAAACAGTTATTTACATTAAAACTCACATTAAATATAAAAGCAGAAATAAAGCAACTCATCGCCTGAACAATATTTACTGTCAATTAATGTCTCAAAGACGATTCAGAGAAATGAGATGCACTAGAAATGAGATGAAGCTTTTGTAACATTATAAACTCCCCTTCAAAAGTGTGGGGTCAAGTCTTTTTTATTTAAAAGAAATTAACACTTTTATTCAGCATTTCATATTGACAATAAAGGCATTTATGTTACGAAAGCTTTCTATTTCAGATTAATGCTGTTCTTTTGAACTTTATATTAATCAAAGAATCCTGAAACAAACATTGATAATAATAAAGTGTTTCTTGATGAGCAAATCAGCATATTAAAATAAAGGATCATGTGACACTTAAGACTGGATAAATCTTTCTGAAAATTCAGGAATAAATTACATTTTAAAATATTTTACAGCTCTTTTGAATTTCAAAAATAATTCACAAACAATATTACTGTTTTGCTGTATTTTGGTACAAATGAATGCAGCCTTGGTGAGCAGAAGATTATTCTTTTAAAAACATAACATATTGTACTGATCTAAAACTCTGAATGGTAGTGTATATGTAAAATAAGAAAGGGAAAAAACACATTAGCCCCTGGATTCACAGATGAGGCTTAAGTTTAAGCTTAAATGTTTGAGCTGTAAGTGACTTGCACTGATGTATCTGAAAATATGCTGTTGGCTTGTTGCCATTGTTTCTAAGAACTACTTAAATGTCTTGATTTAACTAAAGCCTACTCCTGGCTTACACTGGTAAAAACGATGTGTTGGATTTACTTAAAATATATGCATCATTTTTGGAATAATTGTACTTAAAGTTAACAACCTTTTTTAAAACCTTTGTTATTTGTACTTAAATATTTGAGTTTACTCAATATTCTTTACTTAAAAATATATGTAACACTATAGAATCTACTAATGTTAAGTTAACACAACTTGCACATACTTGCATGTTACATATATTTTTAAGTAAAGAATGTTGAGTGAACTCAAATATTTAAGTACGTAAGGTTTTCTTGTTAATTTTAAGTAAAATTATTCCAAGTTGGGTTTACTTAAAAAGTGTGATGCAAAAAAGCGCATATATATTTTAAGTAAATCCAACACATAATTTGTACCAGTGTAATCTAATCCCTGTCTGTGAAACCAGATTTAAGGGGTTAAGACACGGAAGCCTCTAAGCTTCCTAAAACAAGTTTCCACAAATAAAGCATTGAAGCGTTGCAAACAAAAAACACCCAACACTTACCGTTCACAACTAATGATAAAATAATGATAAATTCAAGGCTCTTCATACTGATGGCCTGTTGAGTCTGATGACAGCATGTATCCAGCAGCACAATTTTCAACGCTGCGCCACGTTGAGGCTCCAATTGTTTTTAGAAAGTCACATAATAGGTGTATCACGTGTCGAAACTTGCCAAAAGAATTGGTACAGTCGAGTGTAGTTTATCTATACATATCAGGTTATTCCTACTTTTTGTCTTTTTTTTTTTTTTGGTTTGGTGTTCAGTGAAGGGGCAATAAAGCAAAAGCTTACATTCCTATGCAAGAAATGGCATCTGATATAAAACAATCCTCCGTTTAGAAACATTTTCAGCTGAAAATAGGGGAGAGCGGGGCACAACCTAACACTTTTTGACTTTCTCAGTTTGTGTAAATTCACTTGGGTTGTAAAGTATTAATTTTTCCCATATTAAATTCACACATGTCTAGTACAATTATGTGGTTTTGTTTCATTAATACAGTGTATACTTTTTTCTTGATTTACCCCGAAAGAATGGAAGTGAAATGTGACAACATGCCCCATAGGTGGGGTACATTGTACAGCTTAAAGGGAAAGTTCACCCAAAAACAAAATTTTTATGTTTATCTGCTTACCCCCAGGGCATCCAAGATGTAGGTATCTTTGTTTCTTCAGTAGAACACAAATTACGTTTTTTTAACTCCAATCGTTGCAGTGTGATAGTCGTATAATGCATGTCAATGGGGATATTTTAGAGTATGAGAGCAATGAGAGTAAAAACACATAGACATCCTTATTAAACCATGCGGCGCGTGGCGACAAATTAATGTCTTAAGACACGAAGCGATCGGTTTCTGCGAGAAACCGAACAGTATTTATGTCATTTTTTTTACCTCTTATCAGACGAATGTCATCTAGTATTCCCAGCGCCATAACTTCCAGCGAATAAGGTCAAAATACTGGCGCGATCAAAGATACGTAGATGCCTCATTTGACCAATCTGCGCAGGCACTAATGAGGAATCTATGTATATATCTATGGTCGCGCCGGTATTTTGCATGTACAGGTGCTGGTCATATAATTAAAATATCATCAAAAAGTTGATTTATTTCACTAATTTCATTCAAAAAGTGAAACTTGTATATTATATTCATTCATTCATTACCCACAGACTGATATATTTCAAATGTTTATTTCTTTTCATTTTGATGATTATAACTGACAACTAAGGAAAATCCCAAATTCAGTATATCAGAAAATTAGAATATTACTTAAGACCAATACAAAGAAATGATTTTTAGAAATCTTGGCCAACTGAAAAGTATGAACATGAAAAGTATGAGCATGTACTGCACTCAATACTTAGTTGGGGCTCCTTTTGCCTGAATTACTGCAGCAATGCGGCGTGGCATGGAGTCGATCAGTCTGTGGCACTGCTCAGGTGTTATGAGAGCCAAGGTTGCTCTGATAGTGGCCTTCATCTCTTCTGCATTGTTGGGTCTGGCATATCGCATCTTTCTCTTCACAATACACCATAGATTTTCTATGGGGTTAAGGTCAGGCGATTTTGCTGGCCAATTAAGAACAGGGATACCATGGTCCTAAAACCAGTAATGGTTGTTTTGGCACTGTGTGCAGGTGCCAAGTCCTGTTGGAAAATGAAATCTGCATCTCCATAAAGTTGGTCAGCAGCAGGAAGCATGAAGTGCTCTAAAAATTCCTGGTATATGGCTGCGTTGACCTTGGACCTCAGAAAACACAGTGGATCAACACCAGCAGATGACATGGCACCCAAAACCACCACTGACTGTGGAAACTTTACACTGGACCTCAAGCAACGTGGATTGTGTGCCTCTCCTCTATTCCTCCAGACTCTCGGACCCTGATTTCCAAAGGAAATGCAAAATTTACTTTCATCAGAGAACATATCTTTGGACCACTCAGCAGCAGTCCAGTCCTTTTTGTCTTTAGCCCAGGCGAGACGCTTCTGACGCTGTCTGTTGTTCAAGAGTGGCTTGACACAAGGAATGTAACAGCTGAAACCCATGTCTTGCATACGTCTGTGTGTAGCGGTTCTTGAAGCACCCAGCTGCAGTCCATTCTTTGTGAATCTCCCCCACATTTTTGAATTGGTTTTGTTTCACAATCCTCTCCAGGTTGCGGTTATCCCTATTGCTTGTACACTTTTTTTGACCACATCTTTTCCTTCCCTTCGCCTCTCTATTAATGTGCTTGGACACAGAGCTCTGTGAACAGCCAGTCTCTTTTGAGACAACAATGACCTTTTGTGTCTTGCCCTCCTTGTGCAAGGTGTCAATGGTCGACTTTTGGACAACTGTCAAGTCAGCAGTCTTCCCCATGATTGTGTAGCCTACAGAACTAGACTGAGAGACCATTTAAAGGCCTTTCCAGGTGTTTTGAGTTAATTAGCCGATTAGAGTGTGGCACCAGGTGTCTTCAATATTGAACCTTTTCATAAATATTCTAATTTTCTGAGATACTGAATTTGGGATTTTCCTTAGTTGTCAGTTATAATCATCAAAATTAAAAGGAGTAAACATTTGAAATATATCAGTATATCTATATCTGTGTATATATCTGTGTGTAATGAATGCATATATACAAGTTTCACTTTTTGAATGGAATTAGTGAAATAAATCAACTTTTTGATGATATTCTAATTATATGACCAGCACCTGTATTTTGACCTTATTCGCCGGAAGTGATGGCGCTGGGACGGCTGATGCAGAGCCATAGAAAAAAATGAAATAAAGTTTTAAATATGGGTGTCTTTCTTACACAAATGCATCAATTTGCTTCAGAATGCCTTTATTAACACCCCGGAGCCGCGTGGAGCACGTTATTTGACAGACAGATGCATTTTTTATGGACTTCAAAAACAGAGCAACTATTACTGCTATTATAAAGCTTGGATTAGCCTAAACATTTTTAATATAACTCAGATTTTATTCGTCTGAAAGAAGAATGTCATATACACCTAGGATGACTTGAGGGTGAGTAAATCATGGGCTAATTTTCATTTTTAGGTGAACTATCCCTTTAACATGTAATCTGATATAATCAGTATTGGGTGTAACGCATTACAAGTAACTTGAGTTCAGAGATCAGATTACTTTTTCAAGTAACTAGTAAAGTAATGCATCTGAGTCACCTTTTCATACTTGTGCATTATGGTATATGAAGCTGCCTGAAGTGTACATATGAAGTAGACTCCCTCAGTCAAAATCGAGGGAGCCTGGGTCTGTCCATTTAAATTTCCCTCGTTCACTTCACTAAGTGGAACAAGCTTCAAAGCGGTGGCGGGAGCCCCCCCCCTACATACGTAACCAAGACGTTCCCTTTCGTTCAGTCACTACGACGTACGTTAGTGACTAACGAATGGGGGTTCCAATATAACAACGCCACTCAGCTGTCTTCCAGTGCCCTGCGTAAGTGTGAGACGGAAATTGACGTGGGCCTTGCTTGGCAGTTGTCCCCCCATGACCCCCCCTCCCCTTAATTCTAGGGGAGTCTTTAACATGTAAATGAACATGCTGTGAGCAACACAAATGCAAATCAGAGTAGCAGCAGGGGGAGTTTTATCTAGGTTCTGAATTTTTTAAACTAAAACATTTTAAGTTAAATGTACTCGTTTTAGTTCACATTACTAAATTTTTTTTTGAGGCAAATAGTTTGCTCCAATTTTTTAAGTAGATTCAACTTGTCCGGGCTAACAGAGTAGATGAATTACTCTGTATGTCATTAGCAATAACCAATGTTATGTAAAAAAAAAAAAAACACACTAAATAAAAAGTTACGGTGTTATGCCTATATGTAATTGAAGCACTTTTGCCACACCCATTAACTTAAATAAAGTGAAAATAAATATAATAGGTTTTTCTGGAGCTCCTTGGTGGTCTGAAACCTCAATGAGGTTGAAGAATATAGGGATAAATTAAGCCCCTCTGTGGACTGATTTCCTGACTCTTGTGATTCTCTATCTCTCTCACACACACACACACACACACACACACACACACACACACACACACACACACACACACACACACACACACACACACACAGGTCATGGCCATGACGCATACAAAACTTGAAGACGAGCTTTAAACAGACGTGTTTTGGGCCATGTCCACACGAAGCCAGAACTTTCCCTATCCAATCTTTTTTTTTTCCTCGTTTCAAGAAATATCAGCGTACACACGAGAGCATGAAAACGGCTCAAAACGATGTAGTATACATGCCAGGCCAGTATGTGGCACTGTAATTCTGCCACAGATATACACTAAAAACGGAGAAGAAGAGTTAGAAGGGGTAAGACAAAAGCCGGAGGTGAGGTAAAATGTTACAATAAAATAACAATAAATAAATTTGCTACTTACCAGATGTGTTTTATTAACACATACACCTATCCCAACCCTAAACATACCCTTATAATAATGCAAATACAGTAATTAAACAACGCAGTATTGATGTGCGCATGCCCAGTGACAGTAGTTTTATCCCTTCAAGTCTTCCCTGCGCAGGACGTGGTGTGATGACATCATCGTTTCACAAAATATACGGATTGGCCGTATACACGAAACCGCAAGGGTGTCGTTTTCAGATTTATCCACTTTAGGACCCGGTTTCAAAAAATAGCGGTTTCAGTCTCCCAAAACACCGGATCCGTGTGGACGATAAAATACGATAAAAAATGTATACGTATACAGTGATACGCGTCTCTGTGTGGACGGACCCTTGGACTCTTTTTTTAATACATTTCCTGTGTTTTTGCTGCTTTCCTTTTTCGTGATCAACAATGACAGGACGCCGTTTCGCCTTCAGCTCCCCTTCAACTCCTCTGCATGGACGCGGCTAACTTTTTCGACTAATTTTTAGCTGTCTTCGTCTTCACAACTCTTAGGCAAAGTGCAGGCGCTATGAACCAGAGCATGGGTAATGTAACGTTACAATTTAAAGAATATGCTTTTATTCAGCTAAATAAGGAAATGGATGCGTTAATAGATCCGAGCTTAAAACTGCACATTTTGTTTACACAGACTATCCTCGCCTCATAACGAAGCCGTGACCTCTTACTTGCTTGGAGCGATTTCCGCGAGTCCAGATTTAACCGCTGATCACGACGAAATTGTGTGTAAGTATAACTTCTAATGTTTTTCTCATTCCTTGTTTAATTTTACCGTGACTGTTTTTATTAATACCAGTCTCATGTAATTGTTTTCCAGCTACCTGTAAGACGTATTATGATTCGACACGCCGGAGCTTCAGATACAAACAACCTGAACTTACATCGCAGGCGGATCAAGAAGAAAAAGGGTAAAATTTATTATATTAGATCCGTTTTTTGTCAATGTGAGTATTTTTCAGGTTGCTTATTGTCTTTATGGATTGTATTACAGTTGCTGGAAGCGAGAGTGTGCTGGCTGAGGATGAGGAGACATTTGGAAGTCCGCGACCATTGAACTCATGTCTGACGAGGAAGACGGCATTGTTGACGGGGTGTCTGGATGGATTGTGCGGCCACCGCCCTCTCGCAGCCTGGAGCTCGCCGAACTTTACATTACATTACGAGACATTACTGCTGCACTGTACATAGTTGTGTGTTTAACAATAAAGCTCTTTCTTTGAATAAACAGCTGTGTGTTTATGAAGCTCTTTCTTTGAATAAACGGCACGGTCCGTATAATTTTCCCATATATTCCTTGATGGTATGAATACTTCATAGCACAATAACATTAATATAAAACATAAATTATTACAACATAAATTATGTATTTATTATATATTTATTATTATTATTATTGGGGTTTACATTTATAATGAGCCAGGGGGACCAATAATGATTGGTTTGCAGTGATCTGCCAACCAATCACGAGGGGTTTTTCTTGTTTAAAAGTAGTGGCCTCAGCCAATACTGAGTGAGTAAATTCAAGTCTGGCCGTTGACTCTCTGGTTTCGCACCTCCGCGGTCTCTCCGCGGGGGGCTCTCCACCTACGTCATGGTTCGTTTACGAAAATTTGTGGCACAGACGAACGCGACGTTCGCGGCCTCTAAATTGTCGAAAACTGCCGAAAATTAGGGAGGTTTCCGGGAGTCTACAGGCGTTTACGGGGACGAAAATCCCACTTTTCATGCAGTGTAACCCAAGGGGTGGCAGGGGCTTGCCAAGGGAAAGACACCTGCTCACTGAGGAGGCTTACGGTGGAAATACTCGTGTGGAGGGGGGGGGCACACGGGGCACCTGGCCGGACATGAGGATCTGGGCTCGAAAGGGCAGACTGAACTGATGTCGGTGTCGACAGTGCTGGAGGAACTCAGGGCTCTCGGGGAGCTCACCTGAGGAAAATATCGCACGTATCCAGTCCGTGGAGTGGAATGGCAAGCAAGCGAAGACACCTGAGCCTGGTCCATTACCGGCCACTAGTAGAGGCGAGTACATAGCCGACACTGGCTCCACTCTGAGATTGTAGAATCTGGCGAATGTGTTAGGTGTCGCCCAGCCTGCAGCTCTGCAGATGTCTGTTAGCGAGGCGCCATGCGCTAGAGCCCAAGAGGAGGCCACACTCCGGGTGGAGCGGGCCCTCACACCAAGGGGACATGGTCGACCTTGCTGCTGGTAAGCCAAAACAATAGTTTCCACTATCCAGTGAGACAACCTCTGCTTTGAGAGAGCTCTTCCCTTCCGCTCTCCACCTTAACAGAAAAAGAGCTGGTCTGAGGTCCTGAACACTGCGTCATGTCTATGTAAGCGCGGAGAGTGCGTACTGGACAGAGCAATGCCAAGGCTGGGTCTGCCTCCTCCAAGGGCAGCGCTTGCAGGTTCACCACCTGTCTCTAAACGTGGGGGTAGGAACCTTGGGCACATATCCAGGCCGGGGTCTCAGGATCACGTGAGAGTTAGCCGGCCCGAATTATAGGCACGCTTCGTCAACCGAAAATGCCTGCACGTCCCCGACCCTCTTAACGGAGGCCAATGCGGTCAGCAGTTCCGTCTTCACTGACAGGAACTTAATATCAACCGACCGCAAAGGCTCAAAGGGAGGCCTCTGGAGAGCACTTAAGACTACTGAGAGGTCCCAAGAGGGAACGAGAGGAGAGAGAGGAGGATTCAGTCTCCTCGCCCCCCTCAGGAACCTGACGATCAGGTCGTGCTGCCTTACCTTTTTGTCCCCCAAGAGATCGTGGTGGGCAGATATTGCAGCCACATACACTTTAAGGGTGGAGGGAGACAGCCTTCGCTCCAACCCCTCATGGAGGAATGAGAGCACGGACCCGATCGGGCATTTCCAGGGGTCTTCTTGGCAGGAAGAGCACCAGGTGACCAAGAGGTTCCACTTCAACGCATAGGCATGCCGAGTGGACTCTGCCCTAGCGGAAGTGATGGTGGCGACCACCACAGGTGGTAGGCCACTCAAACCTGCCGCGCCCCGTCCAGAAGCCACAAGTGGAGCTTCCAGAACGCGGGACACGGGTGCCATAGGGTACCCCATCTCTGAGTAAGGAGGTTCGGTCTCAGAGGAATAGGCCAGGGAGGGGCTGTCGCAAGGAGTAGCAGTTCTGAGAACCAGGTCTGGCCGTGCCAATACGGGGCGACCAACATGACCTGCTCCTTGTCCTCCCTGATCTTGCACAGTACCCGTGCGAGAAGGCTCACTGGGGGGAACGCATATAAGCGTAGGCCCCGCGGCCAGCTGTGCGCCAGTGCATCCATACCGAGTGTGCCCTCGGTCAGGGAATAATACAGGCTGCAATGGGAAGAGTCGAGGGAGGCAAACAGATCTTCCTGTGCGTCGCCGAACTGTTCCCAAATCAGCTGGACCGTCTGGGGATGGAGTCTCCATTCTTCAGGAAGTGGCTGAACCCGTGAGAGCTCGTCGGCTGCACGGTTCAGGTCTCCCAGGATGTGGACAGCACGAAGGGACCTCAGGTGCTTCTGACTCCATAGAACAAGATGGCGGGCAAGTTGAAACATACGGCAGGATTGTAGACCGCCCTGGGGGTTGATGTACGCTATTGGCCGTGTTGTCTGTCCGGACTAGTACGTGTTGACCCCTCAGCAATGCTAGGAAGCGGTGCAGGGCGAACCGTACTGCCAGCAACTTGAGGCAAATGACATGCAGAAGGCGCTGAGGTCCTGTCCAGGAGCCCGCGGCTGCTTGTCCATTGCACATGGCACCCCAGCCCGTGGAGGAGGCATCTGTTGACAACAATATGCCTGGAAACTCGTCCTAAGGGCCCTCGGCCCGTAGAAATGAGGTTCGGCCACGGGGTGAGGGTCTGCAGACAGGCCCAAGTCACTGGGACCCGGAGCGTGCCCGAATGCCATGCCCATCTCGGGACTAGATCGCGAAGCCAAAGCTGAAGCGGTCTCATATGAACAATCCGAGCGGCGTTACTGTGGCTGCGAATGCCATATGTCCCAGGAGCCTCTGAAATAACTTCAGTGGGACCGCATTCTTTCTCTCGAACTAACGAAGGCAAGTCAGCAGTGACTGTGCACGCTTGCTGGTAAGCAGCACGCACATGGCGACCGAGTCGGAAACCATACTGAGAAAAGAGAGTGACCCAGTATGAGCCAGTCGTCGAAGTAGTCCAGGATGCGAACCCCGTGCTGCCTGAGTGGCGCAAGGGCTACCTCGATAGACTACATGGAGTCACGAGGGGACAGAGCTGGCCCGAATGGGAGGACCGCGTACTGAATGTCTGCCCCTCGAAGCAAACCGTAGGAACGGTCCGCGTCGAGGAAGGAGACATGGAAGTAAGCGTCCTTCAGGTTAATCGCTGCAACCAATCTACCGGACGAACGAGGAGGCGTTCGCTACCAATATCCTGAACGGAAGCCTGTGAAGGGATCGGTTCAGGACGGGAGGTCCAGGATTGGCCGTAACCCACCGGTTTCCTAGGGTACAATGAAGTAAGGGCTGAGGAAGCTGGACTTCATTTCGGCTGGAGGGACAGGCTCGATCGCACCCTTCGCCAGTAGGGTGGCAACCACGCATGACTGGGGCCTTTTATTGGCCTTTTCATCCCCAAAGGACTCTAGCCCACCTTGAGATGCGGCGATCAACATCTCGTTGCTATCTGGAGAGTGAACGAAACGAACGGGGCGTCAGAGAAGGTCCCGCCGCTTCAGTCCAGCACTCGCGGGAAGCGATGTGCGAGAGGGGGGCGTGGCCCGAGGAATGATCGTCGGGGTTCTTAATACCACGGCACCGCCTTCAGGTCACCCTGGCCACCAGCCAAAGTACCACCTCTCTCGGAGACGGTAGATTGGGGTGTGGCAGAGGGGACTCTCTCTCCTCACGGAGATCACTGAGTCTCGACCGCGACATCGCAATGGTCACGTTTCCGCAGTGGGAACATGACACATCCACAAACACTGCCCGAACGTGCTGAAGCCCAAACACATCGAGCAGTGAATGTGCCCATAGACAGCAACGGAGATCGATCGCACCCGGAAGTGCAGTGGCGAACCGTCTTGAAAAAGACGTGTCACGCAGAAGCTCTTTTTGTGAGAGAAAAGCTCTGCAGAGTGCCGAAGCGCCCAGGGACAACACAGGGACAACACACATAGCTGTTGCAGATCACTGCACAGATCAGCAGGCAGGCAATGTGAGATCGCTGGAACGCGCTGTCACACCAACACCCTGGAGAACCGCTCGTCTCGAAGACTGAAGAGAGGACTTCAGGATTCAGGCTTGTAGGAGTGAAGAGATGCTCTTGGCTCCAAAGCAGAAACATAATGCGATGTTGCCAGCGTACTTCCTTATATACCCACAAGGTGGGGCGGAGTTACGCATGCAAATTCCGCATGTCCATGGCATTGGCACTGCCATTGGGCGTTGTTAAATTCTCGAAGATGATTGGCTTCTAAGCGAAACCCCCATTCGTTAGTCACTCACGTACGTCGTAGTGACTGAACGAAAGGGAACTAACTTTATTCAAAATAGACAAAATTAATATAAAATAAATCCTTACCAAGTTAATTTATTTTAAAGTAAACTAAATGTACTATAAAATATTTATAGTAAACTAGCTTTTTTAAAATCAGCATCATATTTTGCCCTGTTATAAATTGCCTAATATTTAATTAAAAGTGTGTGTAATGTATCACTGGAGCGCCATCTAGTGTCCTAACCAGGAACTCTACTTTTCGAGAAAGTGAAAGTGACATGTGATATGGTAATCCATACTCAGAATGTGTCCTCTGCATTCAACCCATCCACGTTACTGCACACACATTAGAAGTACCGAACACACACACACACACACACTGCAAACCATATTGACACACACACACGGAGCAGTGGCAGCCATTTTGCAGTGAAGGTGAGAAGGTGAAAACCTCCACTGACCATATAAATATGTTACACAGAAATCAAAAGTACAATTGATTAGACACTGTGTTCATATGGCTAAGAATTGAGTTGAACAGATTTAGTAAAGTTCAACAATTGAGTCCTGAAAAAGTTTAGTCCACAGAGTTGAAATCACATTCCATAATTTACAGACACAGTGATCACTCTAAAGGCTGATTCAGTGTAGCTTAGTTTGAAATAAATTCCAGGCGTTATGACTCAATCAGATCTGTTTTAATGGCAATTGTTACGTGAACATACAAAAACACTATAAATTAATCTTCTTGCAACAGAAAATATGAAATCATACAATAATATATACACTGATCAGGCATAACATTATGACCAATGTAAGTGAATAACACAGATTATCTCTTCATCACGGCACCTGTTAGTGGGTGGGATATACTAGGCAGCAAGTGAAAATTTGGAAAAATTTCAGGAAAAATGGGCAAGCGCAAGGATTTGAGCGAGTTTGACAAGGGCCAAATTGTGATGGCTAGACAACTGAGTCAGAGCATCTCCAAAACTGCAGCCTTTGTGGGGTGTTCCCGGTCTGCAGTGGTCAGTCTCTATCAAAAGTGCTCCAAGGAAGGAACAGTGGTGAACCGGCGACAGGGTCATGGGCGGTCAAGGCTCATTGATGCACGTGGGGAGCGAAGGCTGGCCCGTGTGGTCCGATCAAACAGACAAGCTACTGGAGCTCAAATTGCTCAAGAAGTTAATGCTGGTTCTAATAGAAAGGTGTCAGAATACACAGAGCATCTCAGTTTGTTGCGTATGGGGCGGCATGACCCTGTCCACCGCCGAAAGCGCCAACAGTGTGCACGTGAGCATCAGAACTGGACCAAGGAGCAATTAAGAATCTTTAGATCATTCAAATGGTTGAAAGCTAAAATGTTAATGGTGAGAATTTAAATTATTCAGTGCTAGTTTAGTACGCTGTTTTTTCTGTTATCACAAGCATGATTTCATGACACAAACTCACAGATTCCAGTCATTGTGAGTGAATAAGATCTGTTTTTATGGCACAGATTCCAACTAATACAAACATTCAAAAATCTACAAAAAGACTGACTTGACTTTAAGGCACTTTTCCCCCTTCATTTTTGATTTGACACTAAATGACATGTTGCTAGCACCATGTTCTAATGCTGTATATAAATGTGTGGAAATTGAACTGTAATATTGTTTACAATATCAGCATCAGTGCATGAACATTGATCATTATGGATATTAAAACAGAATTTTAATTAATGAAATTATTCCTGTTAAAAGCTCATAGTAAAAAATCCTTCTGATGAAGCTGTCTGCGGTTTCATTTCCACCTTCCAGTACTACATTCATCAGCAGTGTGGTTGAACATCTGATCACGTCACACAATATTGCAAAACATTGCTCTCATTATACAACCTTATCTGAAACACAAATAAAAGAGAAACACATGAAACATGATTAGAAATTCTCAGTAATTGCATTTTTTGGATGACAAGGGTAGTATCACTTCTCCCAAAAGTCCCCTGCTAAATTTTAGGAAGTAAAGTTGTTTTAAATGCTAAAACTGACAAGCTGAGCACAGAGCACAGTTTGGACAATAATGTCACAAAGCACAAGAAACAAAGTTAAATACTGTGGCAAGCAGGGCGGGCCGAGACCGCCACACTGGTCTCGAGTCTCACGAAGGAGCTCCGGAAGGATAAACGCAGAAGTGACGACAGTGCAAGACGTGAGAAAACTTTATGTTGTGTTTTTGTTGTAGTTTAAAGGATTAGTTCGCTTCAAAATGAAAATTTCCCATTTACTCACCCCCATCTCATCCAAGATGTTCATGTCTTTCTTTCTTTAGTCGAAAAGAAATTAAGTGTTTTGTGGAAAACTTTCCAGGATTTTTCTCCACATAATGGACTTCAATGGCAACCAACAGGTTGAAGGTCCAAATCAATGCAGTTTCAAAGGGCCAGCCAAGGAATAGGGTCTTATCTAGCGAAACCATCGGTCATTAACCCCCTCAAAAATTTAACATTTATATACTATTTAACCGCAAATGCACAACTTTCCGTCCTTCGGATGAGACGTTAAACCGAGGTCCTGACTCTCTGGGGTCATTAAAAATCCCAGGATGTCCTTCGATAAAGAGTAGGGGTGTAACCCCGGCATCCTGGCCAAAACATGCCCATTGGCCCCTGTCCATCATGGCCTCCTAATCATCCCCATATATATATATAATTGGCTTCATCACTCTGTCTCCTCTCCACCAATCATCTGGTGTGTGGTGGGCGTTCTGGCGCAATATGGCTGTCGTCACATCATCCAGGTGGTGCTGCACATTGGTGGTGGTTGAGGAGATTCCCCCCTTCTATATGTAAAGCGATTTGAGTGCCTAGAAAAGCGCTATAAATGTAACAAATTATTAATTATTATAAACTTCTGTGTTGTTCTTCTTCACGGCGCATGACCCCATCATGTCAGAAAGGTCACGTCCGTGACGTAGGAGTAAGTACGGACCCAGTGCCGAAAAACTCAAAATCTCAAATCTCATGTTCTCCTCCAACATCAAAATCATCCGACATCGTTGTTTTACCTTTATTATTGTAAAGGGCATTTGATTTAGTCTTTGCACATTGATTTTAACACTGGCGGTACTTCCACCTACATCAAGTGCGTGACCTTTCCAACGTGATGACGTCATACGCAGTGAGGAAGCACAACACCGAAGTCAGCAATTGGAGGTTAAAAAGTATAGAAATGTTTTTTTTTTTTTTGAAAATGGTTGATGGCTTCGCTAGATAAGACCCTATTCCTTGGCTGGGATCATGCAGAGCCCTTTGAAACTACATTGATTTGGATCTTCAACCCGTTGGTTGCCATTGAAAACCATTATGTGGAGAAAAATCCTGGAATGTTTTCCTCAAAAAAAGGAATTTCTTTTCGACTGAAGAAAGAAAGACCCCAATGGATGAGATGGGGGTGAGTAAAATGTCAGGAAATTTTCATTTTGAAGTGAACTAATCCTTTAAGCGGCAGTCATCCATGAGGGGCTGCTGCTGCTTTACTTTTGTTTTGTTGTTTGTTTATTTTATGATTAAAACTATGTTTTAACTCTTTCCCCACCAGCGCTTTTAAACCAGCCACCACCAGGGTTTTTGACCATTTTAACAAAAATGTAATGGCCCATAGAATGTTTTGTTGTATGAATATCTGGGCATGCAATATATCAAAAGAAAGAGCAGTCCTTCTGCTTTTAAACAAAACAAAAAAACCCTATTGTATTCTACCTTCATGCATTCCTTTTTTTATCAACACTTAAATATGGGTAAGTTTCATAAAAAAGCAACATTCTGAACAAAAAGCTGTGAAAATCCTGTTTTTGTCAAAGACTTCATTCAGATCAGAATCAGAGCGATGATCAAACACAGATGGAGTAGATCAAGTCCATCAATACTCGCACAGTCCTAGAGCTCATCCTGGGTCCACATTTCATTCAGTAACATTAGGCAGTTTTGATTTATATGAAGTTTAATGTTGATGATCATGTTATTTTACATATGAATCTGCTTACATCCGATCGCTTATTTTTCTGCGTCTTCTTCGCCTGTGTTTTGATCAGGATTCTGATTCTGTACTCATTCAGAAGATGTGTAATAGCGCCCCCTAGCGCATAACAGTGAAAACACAGAAAATTCTGTGTTTGGCAGGGAAATAGTTAACGTTCGCCATTCTTCCCATAGCCTTTAACTTTGCTACACTAGTGCCAAAACCTGGGAGGAATGTGCTGACAAAGAGCCCTCACCACTGTGGGGAATCCGCGGAGTCATCGAGCGGAGCAGACTCTACCGCCATGGATGCTCGAGACGGTGGGCTAGAGTGACTCGCCGGGGGAACGGATGAACTTGCTGCCGGCCGCCTGGGTTCTGAGGGGCGGCTGTCATCTGAGATAGAGCAAAGGAGTCACATCCATTCAATGTAGGCCGGATCCGGCCGTCCACCATTATGGGGAAGAGCAGGGAACGGAGGATTCTCTCACTGGCTGCCCGAAAACGAAGGAGCCATTGTCGTCCACCAGGCGTCTGGGGGGGAGGGGACATCCAACCCAGCCCACATCCAAGTATGACGTCAGAAGCCAAGCCAAATGTCCAAATGCATTACTTTCTCATTAATGTGACACCATCCCCCCCAAACCAGTTCAGCGGAAACTCCACCCTGCAGCTGATTCTTAAGATTTTATTGGTCATGTTCAATCACAAGATTGGATGTCCACCGCAGGATGCATCGAGCCCTACTTGAGGGTACCCCCGGCCTGCGAGGGGCGATGGGGTTATGTGGGAAGCAGGGTGGGGACGAGAGCCATGGGAATGGAGTGAGGCCGTTGGCGCGGATATTAATGAGTGCCACCTGCGTGCCACAGCGGCCTCGTGTCTCATGGAGGAGCTCCAGAAGGATAAAAGGAGGAGTGATAACAGTGTAAGATAAGAGAGGACCATGCCTGGACTTTACGTTGTGTTTTGTTTATGTTTGTGCGGCAGTCATCCGTGAGGGACGACTTTAGTTTTGTTGTTTATTTTATAATTAATGTTATGTTCACCAGTTCCAGCCTCTTTCTTCCCGGAGCCTTTAACTTTGCTACAAATACCTCAAAAACAAAGCCAGCACAAACAAAATATACTTGTTAGCAACTTTAATATCAGTGTTGGGTGTTATGCATTATAAGAATGCATGCTCACATTTAGTCTAGAACAATAACCATCATGTTTACACACAAACATGAGTGCCTCTGCACTTGCGATTTTTCTCCACAAGTAACTTGCATTACTTAACTGAAAATTATATTTTGTTGTACATTTTAAAAGTAATGCGTTACTATACTAGTTACTTGAAAAAGTAATCTGATTACATAACTCAAGTTACTTGTAATGCGTTACACCCAACACTGTTTATTATATAGTCTGTGTTGCAAATAATAGTGCAAACAGTATCTTACCTGATGTTCGGGATGCTTTCTGACGTCTGTTTTAAAAACAATAAACTCAATTAAACAGATTCCAAATGTTTTAATGATGAAAACAACTTTTTATGTCTTTAAAGTCTCTTTTACCAAGTAAATCTCAAATGCTTGTTATATCAGCTATTTGTAATACTTGCCTGATGGTTATCAGATGGTGGATAATGTGAATCACAATATCAGCTCCAACCACAACAGGCAAACACATTGCTAGTAAAACCCATGGAGACCAACACCGTGCTGTAATGATAAAGAGATCAACCAATCAGCAATTTTGCCATCATTTCTGACTGACGTTTGTACCTTTCTGTTTTGGTTGTCAGATACACTATAATATTAAAGGTGCAGTGTGTAGTATTTATGAGGATCTATTGATATATAGATATATAAAGACCTTACATAATGTACCGTTATGTTTTTATTACCTTAGAATGAGCCATTTCTATCTACACACACCGCGGGTCCCCTTACAGTGAAGTTGCCATTTTGCGCCGCCATGTTTCTACAGTACAAACTTCTCTACAGAGCGCTAGCTACTCTCTGTTCTCTCTGACGACGACATCTTTGTCCTTTTGTCGGCCACCGTAGCTTCTCTATGTGCTGTGTGTGTGAGCGGCGGGTGGTTTCAATTCATAACCACTAGATGTCGCTAAAATTTACACAGTGCACCTTTAATAGTTTTCTCAATTAATTTCAGAGCATGTAACTTGTTCTCAATGCGCTGATCTTAATTATGCAATCTTATTATGTTATTAGTACATTAAGACTTAAAATACTCACGACAGACAGAAATATTGAATCTCTTGAATATGGTGCGCCGGTTGCCGGTAATATCGAGATGATAAAGTCCAGCGTGTTTAGTTCTGATGTTCCTGATGGTCAGAGATCCGGTTTTGTTGTCCAGCTCCAGAGTGCCTCTGAATCTCCCATCAGTGCCTTCAGATGGAGCGAAGTTCCCATAGCTGATTTTTGCTATGACCGAATCTCCATGTTCACACCTCCACATGATCACATCATCTCTGTATATTTCAGAAACACCAGATTCTAGAGTGACAGAAGTTCCCTCCATCACCGACAACTTATTCCCTCCATCTGTGTCAACATACAGTAAAAAACAGGAGAACTTTCAGAGACAGAGATTAAGTATACAGTAAAACATTTACGCATGTGGCATATGCTTTTTCCCCCTAAAGTTCATCCATTCCCTGAGAATAGAACCCATGACCTTTACTTTGTTTCACCCGTTTCACCCAAGCCTGCCGCACTCGTGTTAAAAACTGAAGCCGACACGTCTCGATCGCCCCCAGGTGCTTGGTCCCAGTATAGCTCATAACCCCCGCCCCTCCATGTATTCTAATGGACACGAGACAATCTAAACCAGGGGTGTCCAACCCTACTCCTAGAGGGCTACCATCCTGCAGATTTCAGTTTCAACCCTGCTCCAACACACCTGTCTGTAATTATCAAGCAGCCCTGAACACCATGATTAGCTGGTTCAGGTGTGTTTGATTCGGGTTGGAGCTCAAATCTGCAGGGTGGTAGCCCTCCAGGACCAGGGTTGGAAACCCCTAAACAAATCAAATTACACTTATTTTTTTTCCCAAAGATGGCTTCTATCATTTTAGGCAGTTTTTATCACGATGATTTAATTTCAAGAGTTCGTTTTTTAAATAAGTTTGGTTTTAGTTAGTTATTTGATGCTATAAAAACGGGGGGTGTGACGCCATGATTGACAGCTGAGATTGACGGCTTCTCAATCTGTGAAATGAAGTTGTCACTGAGGCGCTAAGTCAAGTGCGTTCACACTTGTCATGTTTGGTTCGATCAAAACGAACCCTGGTGCGATTGCTCGGTTAGTGCAGTTAATTTGAACAGTTAATTTTAACATATGTGAAAGCTGCCATCCGAACCCTGGTGCGCACCAAACAAGCGGACCAAGACCGCTAAAAAGATGGGTCTCGGTCCGCTTCCAAACGAACTCTGGTGTGGTTAGATTGATATATGAACGCAACACGGACCAAAGATATGTAAACAAACCAAAAACGGGACGTGATGTCACAAGATGCGACGCTACAAGTCAGCTGATTTGATGACGCGGAAAGATCGGTGTATCCAAAATGAGTAGAGGGCAAACGTGGAGCTACGAGGAGGTAAAGTGCCTCATCAACTGCCGTCTCTTTGCAGCAGATCTTCGTTTCTGCATACAACGGAGGAAATCCTGCTGCTGTTTTGAATGTACTGAACATTTTATGAGCTCCTCGTGAGTTCTCAGCTGGTAAAAATAAAACCATATGTACATGCATAAAATGATGGTGTTTAATCCAGCACACATCATTGTTTTGAATGTTCGGTAAGC
Organism: Gobio gobio; assembly: GCF_949357685.1. Classification (NCBI taxonomy): domain Eukaryota; kingdom Metazoa; phylum Chordata; class Actinopteri; order Cypriniformes; family Gobionidae; genus Gobio; species Gobio gobio. The sequence continues at coordinate 8,745,790 of NC_137120.1, forward strand.
AAGCTCCGTTGCGAAATATAAGTCATAAAAGCCGACCAATCAGGTTGTGACCGTATGCATATGCCTTTGGTTCGGTAACTTTAGGTTCGCTGTTAAAAATGCCACTGTGAACGCTAAGTGGATCAGGACTATATGTTTTGTTCTTTGGTCCGGACCAAACGAACCAAACTACAAGTGTGAACGCACCCTAACAGACTTTTCTCGGGAGGAGATTGGAGCTTAAGCTTTAATTTCAAAATTGTATTAAAAGTTAAAATAAATTAAAGTTTATTTCACACCGACATAATGAATTGTTCTGCCTCTGCGAGACTGTGGGCAGGCTTTTGATATCGCATCTCTGCTTCCTGCTTTCTACTGCGCAGACTCCGGTCCCGAGGTCACTACTGCAGACTCGGTCCTAAATCTGCGCAAGATGTCAGCGCCACATTTGGACTTTGGCGGCTTCACTTTTCTTCAGTGAAAGGTAGTGAAGACGCATCGTCCATATTTTTTTACGGTCTACGGTTTCATATGAAACGGGCCTCGCAAACAGAAAGGGCCTCCGCTTGCGCTCAAAAAAGAGCCACGCCCCCACTATTACACACATGGGCGGAAATTACCGGGCTTGTTGCAAAAATGCCACCAAATTGGATAAAAACGCTTTTAAAAAAAACAAGATATGGTGTAAGAAATCTCTGTATAAGTTCTTGTTTTTAATGTTTATAAGCAGTATCATACAAGCAAGTGATGTTTTCCCGAATATCAGCACGTTAATTGGCTATTAGATGACACATTTTAGACACAATATTGTCTGTTTTTCATCTATTTTGCCAATGAAAATAGTCCCAAACTGTAGAGCCATTGCAAGTCTCCAAGTAATACAGTTTCAGTTTCGGAATTAATTCACATTTTATGAACTAATCTTACTAATGATGACTCATTCAGTCATTTCTGCTGTGTCACTTAATGAATTAGCCGTTTTGAACAAGTCGCTTGACTGAAAAATTCAATGACTAACACATCATTTCATTTCAACATTATCATTTCACTTTAGTTGAGGGAAGAAGATTGAATGCTGTTTTTGTTTTCAGTCGTGGTTGTAACAATTGTTCTGATTTTTGTCTTCCTTTTTTCCCTCTTTGTGGTTGGGCGGCCACGACTTTTTCTTTGAAACAGCCCTCCGAATCGCTCTGCCTTGCTGTTGCGAGTGGCCATGTCCTAACCAGATGCTATGCAATGAAATTTTGCATGCCATTGCAATAGCCTCAGTTTTACCTAACCCATGGCGATACACAACGAGACAGGGAAATTCTATTTATGGGATGGTTTCTATGTCTGCAAAGTTGTGGTTGACATGTTTGCTTGGCTTTAATATCTCTAATATAAACAACAATGGATAATTTACCTTAGGAATAAAGAACATTCAAACTGTGAACAAACAAGTGTACACCATGACAAATATCGTATCAGTCACTAAGTATGTATTTTGAATAATGTCAAAATCGTTTACTTTTTATTTATTTGAAGGTGAAAGTAAAAGTTACCAGTCAGAGACCAGTCAGTTCCTACCTTTAAAGGGATAGTTCACCCAAAAATGTAAGTTATCCCATAATTTACCCACCCTCAAGTCATCCTAATTGTATATGACATTCTTCTTTCAGACGAATACAATCGGAGTTCCATCCATCCATCCATCCATCATCTTCCGCTTATCCGGGGCCGGGTCGCAGGGGGAACAGTCTAAGCAGAGACGCCCAGACTTCCCTCTCTCTAGCCACCTCCTCCAGCTCTTCCGGGGGAACGCCGAGGCGTTCCCAGGCCAGCCGGGAGACATAATCCCTCCAGCATGTCCTAGGTCTTCCCCGGGGCCTCCTCCTGGTGGGACGTGCCTGGAACACCTCCCTGGGAAGGCGTCCAGGAGGCATCCGAAATAGATGCCCGAGCCACCTCAGCTAGCTCCTCTCGATGTGAAGGAGCAACGGCTCTACTCTGAGCTCCTCCCGAGTGACCGAGCTTCTCACCCTATCTCTAAGGGAGCGCCCAGCCACCCTACGGAGAAAGCTCATTTCGGCCGCCTGTATCCGGGATCTTGTCCTTTCAGTCATGACCCACAGCTCATGACCATAGGTGAGAGTAGGAACGTAGATCGACCGGTAAATCGAGAGCTTTGCCATACAGCTCAGCTCCTTCTTCACCACGACCTTCTTCACCGGTACAGCGACCGCATTACTGCAGAAGCTGGACCGATCCGTCTGTCGATCTCCCGTTCCATCCTTCCCTCACTCGTGAACAAGACCCCAAGATACCTTAACTCCTCCACCTTTGGCAGGAACTCTCCATCAACCTGAAGTGGGCAAACCACCCTTTTCCGACTGAGAACCATGGCCTCGGACTTGGAGGTGCTGATTCTCATCCCAGCCGCTTCACACTCGGCTGCAAACTGCCCCAGTGCACGCTGAAGGTCCTGGTCTGAGGAGGCCAACACGACAACATCATCCGCAAAAAGTAGCGACGAAATCATATGGTCCCCAAACCGGACACTCTCCAGCCCTTGGCTGCGCCTAGAAATTCTGTCCATAAAAATTATGAACAGAACCGGTGATAAAGGGCAGCCCTGCCAGAGTCCAACATGCACCGGGAACAGGTCTGACTTACTGCCAGCAATGCGAACCAAGCTCTTGCTCTGGTCGTACAGGGACCGAACAGCCCTAAGCAGGGGGCCACCGACCCCATACTCCCAGAGCACCCTCCACAGGATGCCACGAGGAACACAGTCGAATGCCTTCTCCAAATCCACAAAACACATGTGGACTGGTTGGGCAAACTCCCATGAACCCTCCAGCACCCTGGAAAGGGTATAGAGCTGGTCCAGTGTTCCACGACCGGGACGAAAACCACACTGTTCCTCCTGAATCCGAGGTTCCACAATCGGCCAAATTCTCCTCTCCAGTACCCTGGCATATACTTTCCCGGGGAGGCTGAGAAGTGTGATCCCCCTATAGTTGGAACACACTCTCCGGTCCCCCTTCTTGAAAAGAGGGACCACCACCCCGGTCTGCCAGTCCAGAGGTACTCTCCCCAACCGCCATGCAATGTTGCAGAGACATGTCAGCCCAGACAGCCCCACAGCATCCAGAGACTTGAGGTACTCAGGGCGGATCTCATCCACCCCCGGTGTCTTGCCACCGAGGAGCTTTTTAACCACCTCGATGACTTCAGCCCGGGTGATGGACGAGTCCACCTCCGAGTCCCGAGCCACTGCTTTCTCAATGGAGGACATGTCAGTGGGATTGAGGAGATCCTCGAAGTATTCCTTCCACCGCCCGACGATATCCCCAGTTGAGGTCAACAGGTGCCCATCTCCACTGTAAACAGTGTTGGTAGGGCACTGCTTCCCCCTCCTGAGGCGTCGAACGGTTTGCCAGAATCTCTTCGAGGCCAACCGATAGTCTTTCTCCATGGCCTCACCGAACTCCTCCCGGGCCCGATTTTTTGCCTCCACGACTACCTAAGCTGCAGTCCGCCTGGCCTGCCGGTACCTGTCAGCTGCCTCCGGAGTCCCACAAGCCAGCCAGGCCCGATAGGACTCCTTCTTCAGCTTGACGGCATCCCTTACTTCTGGTGTCCACCACCGGGTTTGGGCACAGGCACCGGAGACCTTACGGCCACAGCTCCGAGCGGCCGCATCGACAATGGAGGTGGAGAACATGGTCCACTCGGACTCAATATCTCCAGACCCCCTTTGGGATCCGGTTGAAGCTCCGCTGGAGGTGGGAGTTGAAGATCTCTCTGACAGGGGGCTCGGCCAAACGTTCCCAAAAGACCCTCACAGTACGTCCAACTTCCTCCCCTGCCATCGGATCCAACTCACCACCAGGTGGTGATCAGTTGACAGCTCTACCCCCTCTTCACCCGAGTGTCCAAGACATATGGCCAAAGGTCTGATGACACGACCACAAAGTCAATCATCTACCTCCGGTCTAGGGTGTCCTGGTGCCACATGCACTGATGGACACCCTTATGCTTGAACATGGTGTTCGTTATGGACAAACCGTGGCTAGCACAGAAATCCACTAACAGAACACTGCTCGGGTTCAGATCAGGGGGGACGTTCCTCCCAATCACGCCCCTCCAGGTGCCACTGTCACTGCCCACGTGGGCGTTGAAGTCCCCCAGTAGAACGACGGAGTCTCCAGTCAGAGCACTTTCCAGCACCCCTCCCAGAGACTCCAAGAGGGCCGGGTACTCTGCACTGCTGTTCGGCCGGTAGGCACACACGACAGTGAGAGACCTATCCCCGACTCGAAGGTGCAGGGAAGCGACCCTCTCACTCACCGGGGTGAACTCCAACACATGGCGGCTGAGCTGGGGGGCTATAAGCAAACCCACTCCAGCTCTCCGCCTCTCACCATGGGCAACTCCAGAGTGATAGAGAGCCCAGCCTCTCTCAAGAAGTGTGGTTCCAGAGCCCAAGCTGTCCGTGTCCAGAGATCGGGTCGTCGGGGGCCTCGCCTTCGACTGTTGCCCGATCCACTATGCACCGGCCCCTTACGCTCCCTACTGCAGGTGGTGAGCCCACAGGAGGGCGGCCCCACGTCACTCCTTCAGGCTGAGCCCGGCCAGGCCCCATGGGGGGAGGCCCGGCCACCAGGCGCTCGCATACGAGCCCCAACCCCGGTCCTGGCTCCAGGGTGGGGCCCCGTCTGCGCCATGCCAGGTGACGTCTCGGTCCTTGTTGTAATTGTCGTCATAAAGGGTTTGTGATAATCGCAGTTATATAAAAATGTCCTGGCTCTTCCAAGCTTTATAATGGCAGTGTCTTACTCGCTAACCATTAGGCGACGACTATTTAGTAGCCTACTTATCCAATTTGCTGCAACGTGTCGTTAGAACACAATGTTAATCAAAAGCTATGCAAACTTAGCTAATGAAAAAAATACATATGTATCAGGGCTCCGAACCGGTTCAAGGAACGAAAACGAAAACCGGAAATGAACGAAATTTTAAGAGGAACAAAAACGAAAACGAAATCAAAATCAATTTGAATCATTCTGAACAGAAACGTTAATTTGAAATGACCATTAAAGGGGATATATGCAACTTTTTCCCCAAAATAAACGTAACAATAGCCTTTTTATTTGATCATTTATGACTCAAACATCTCCTGATGAGCATACTGACACCTTGTCCGCTCACAGTGGGTGCACCTATAAGCCTGTATCCTATTTTTCCTATTTTCTGGCGGGTCATCTTTTCCCGCGCTGTCTGCGGATGTGACGTCACCACCGCTGCGAGAGCGAGCAGAAAATGAGAGCAGTTCTGTTTTTTGGCCACAGGTGTCAGTCGCGAGTTTAAATTTCAGAAAAACGCATATAGCCCCTTTAACCGGTTAATAACGTTATTTTATCGTTCTCTTTAATATTTTTATTTGGCAGTGACCAATCATGAATTGAGTAGTACAGCATGTGACGTTGATGGATCAAGCGTGAGTGAAATGCCCGCGCACCAGTCATCTATGAATTTACCGTCAGTGCAGAGCACGCATTTTCATGCCTCAAGTACATTTCTTTCCCCACTGAGGTCTACAATGAAAGTGCAGGTATTGGAGGACATTCTTTTCGAACGTTTAAATAAGTAGTACGGACTTTAAGCTCAAATAGACTGATTTAGGCTAGTTTATGGATTCCGTTTAAGCCTATCCAAGTAGGCTATAGCATCTATCAAACATTTTTCCTATAGTCTTTCAGATTGCCAATACAGGACAGGTCAATGTTTTATATAGACGGTTGATGCTTCGTATTAAATGGTGTTATATTGCATTAAATGATCAAGCTTTATTAGCTGACTGAATTTGATTATGTGATGCAAGGACGTGTTGCGCAGTGTTTGCTTTGAAATTAGCAGTTGATGGTGCATTAATGGTTATCCAGTTTATTTATTCTTTATTCATACATTTTTTAAAACAAGTCGTGTTGAAAAAAAGTTATGTAACGTTACAAAGAATGTTATCACTCTTCTGAAAAGAATTAGGCATAAGAGGGCCACTTTCGATTGTCTAACGCTCCAAAACAGGTCCGCTGTTTATGCTTTGTAATTAATGCATGTATTTCTGTTGTGGTTTTAAAAATGTTATGAAATAAATATTCAAGTTTAATTACCATGTGTTATATTATTATTGAGTGAAAATAAGTATATTTATACATATTTGTTTAAAGTATAGGCTAAATTAAAATAACGTTATTAACCGGTATTTTTTCAAATCAAACCGTTTTCGGAACAGTAATGTTTATTGAGGAACGCAAAAACGGAAACGCTATAATATCGATTCTGCTCGGAGTGAACCGATTGATATTTTTTTCAGTTTTTAAGCCCTGATATGTATTATAACTAATAAGAATACAAATATAAAATGTCAGAGAACTTGGTACATGTGTTTAAAACTACATTTTTAAATAATTTCATGGACATTTATTTGTTTGATCCTTAAAGAATTTCAATATTAAAGTGACTCACCAATGGAAGTCACACTAAATGTCTTGTGTGTGGTGTATCTACTGCCGCTCTTGGTGATATCTACTTTATAAAGTCCAGAGGTGATGGGTCTGACGTTAGTAATGATGAGCGATCCAGTCTGTTGGTTCAGCTGCAGTCTGTCTACGAATCTCCCATCAAGAACATCAGCAAAGATTTCAGCTGTTAGATTTTTTAGTTGACCTAACAGTGTGCCTTCAAACTTCCAGGTTATCTGATCATCTCTCTGTATCTCAGTAAGACCAGAGGGTAGAACGACAGAGTCTCTCTCCAGCACCGGCACAAGCTTCACTCCATCTGACGTCAAATTATCCACACCTAATGAACAGAAACATTTCTGTTAGTCTGCAAACACTTTCACATTGAGTCAGTCAAACCTCACCAAAATACCTCACACACTCACCACTGACATTAAATTTTCTTGTTGAAATCCCCCTGCCTCCATTGATCTCAAGTTTATAAAGTCCAAAGTCTGTGATTCTGATATTCCTGATCTTGAGATCTCCAGTCTGATCGTCCAGATGCACTCTGTCTCTGAATTTTTCATTATCATTAACAAGTGCTAAGTTATCATTGATTCTACCAATGAGATCTCCTCCAAACCTCCACTCAATCACACCATCTTTCTGTATTTGAGTAACATCTGAATGGAGAGTGAAATAATCTCCCACAATCACTGATACAGACTCCACAACATCTGTCTCAACACCAGACGCACCTGCAGAACACACAGAAACAGTTATTTACATTAAAACTCACATTAAATATGAAAGCAGAAAGTAACCCATCGCCTGAACAATATTGACGAGATATTTACTCTGATTAAAGTGTAGAAATGTCTCAAAGTTGATTCAGAGAAATGAGATGCACCTGAGCTCAATTTTAATTGTAGCACAGCAGTCTGAATGTGATATTTCATTTTTTTCTTTTCTTTCAAGTAAGTTTGCAAAGCTATCACATATCTTTTTTAGCTTTGTCATTATGGGGTTTGAAGTATAGACTAATGTGGGGGCAAACAATGTAATATAATTCAACTTATCAAAATGTCAAAAAAATGAAGGGGTCTGAAAACTTAGGCACGGTAGGCGATTTGTTCCAGAAACATTTTTTGTTATGCTGGTTGAAAGCAGTGGCGGCTGGTCAATAGAGCCCCCATCAAAATTCCAGAAATATACATGTATACAAAAATGATATAAAAGTGAAATAAAAATAAAATATTTTACTCATACGATGTGCTGGCTGTTAGTGTCACAGATGCATCAGCGTCAGACCTCTACACTCCGCCCATCCGCTCCGCTTCACCCGAGTTCTGATTCATCGCACCTGTGTTCATCACCTGTTCCTAATTCCCTATCACTGCACTTCCTGTTATAAGCACCTTCAGTTTCTTCAGTCATTGTCAGGTCTCGTCGATACTACATCGCCATACTGACTCACTCACTCGATCCTTACCTTCTGACGACTTACCTGTGTCCCTTCATCCGACGATCCTTCCTCAACCAGCCTGCCTTCTTCAGATCACCTGCCTTGAACCTTCACCATCCCGACTTCCATCCTGCATCAGATAAGAGACTCATTCAGAACACTTCATCAGTTACCGCTCCAGTTATCTCATCACCTCTTCCTGTCTGCCGTGACCATTTTATGTTGTGCTTAATAAACATCTTTTCAACTTACCTGTTTGTGTCATTCAGCAATCCTGACAGAAGACCTGACCAAACATGCACGAACCATCTGGTCACGGCGACGGAGAAGCTTCCACGCCGATCTTCACCACTGGATCCTCACCTGTCACTTCATCACCCGCCATCAATTCTTCTTCGTCTGCCTCTGTCAGTCCCATGGCCCGGCCAGCGCCCTTCTCTGGCGAGGAGGGGGAGTGCAGCGGATTCCTCCTGCAGTGCGAGCTGTTCATGGAGATGAACGCATCACAATTCGCCTCAGAGAGATCAAAGGTAGCTTTCTTCATTTCCCTTCTCACTGGAAGAGCATTGCTTTGGGCACAATCGCTTTGGGAAGCTAAAGGAGCTGTGACTGAGACCCTGAACAACTTTATTAGTCACTTCCGGGTAGTGTTTTCTCCAGTCGCTAATGCTTTATCTGTTCATGATCAATTATTTCATCTACGACAAGGCAATTCATCTGTTTCTTCATATGCACTTCAGTTTCGAACCCTAGCAGCCTCTAGTGGATGGAATGAGCCGGCTTTAATCACCGCCTACCGGCAAGGGTTAGATCATGAGATCCGGTTACAACTCACCATTCATGATGATGCCATTGGTTTGGAAAGCCTCATTCAGCGTTCCATCAGAGTGGACCAACGCCGCACTGCCTGTCTGTTCGCTCAACCTGCACTGCCTCCTCCTCGTCCTTCCACCACAGTCAACCCTCTAACACCAGAACCCATGGACCTCAGTTCTGCACATTTATCAGCAGTTGAACGCCAGAGACGCATCTCTAAAAACCTGTGTCTATACTGTGGATCCGCTGGCCACCTGCTAGCCTCTTGTCCAGTTCATCCCCCACGACCGGCGGTGAGTACAGTACATCTTCCATCACCCATTTCTCAACTGAAATACACTACTGTTCAGATCTCACATCGTCAGCACTCTCTTCCAGCACAAGCGCTAATCGACTCTGGGTCCGCTGGTAACTTTATCTCACGTTCCACTCTTCAAAAGCTACAAGTCCGCCATGAATCCATCCCGCAGACTCTTCAAGTGCATTCCATCCTCGGCAGACCGCTCGGTCGTGGGAGGATATGTCACCGCAGCCCCTCTGTAACAATGAAAGTTGGTTGTCTTCATCAAGAGGAATTGTCTTTTCTGGTGTTGGAGGGTTCTACGGCAGATATCATCCTGGGACGCCCGTGGCTGGAACTTCATTCTCCAGATATCAACTGGTCTATGGGAGAGGTTCGTCAATGGGGAAGTAACTGCTTTTCACGCTGTTTAGCTCAGGTTAAAAGGGTGTCTCACAATTACTCATTACCCGTCCAAAAGATTTCCATGTGTTCCACCTCCGTTGAAAGCCCAGCTATTAACGACCATCATGAGATTCCTCACAGTTACCGGGCGTTCCAGGATGTCTTCGATAAGCAGCTGGCCACGAAACTTCCACCACATCGGCCATGGGACTGTGCGATTGACCTACTGCCTGGGGCGGTTCTACCGCGTGGTAAAATCTACCCACTGTCCATCCCAGAACAGAAGGCCATGGAGGAGTACATCGAAGAGGCACTTCACCAAGGATACATCCGACCTTCTACTTCCCCTGCTGCTTCAAGCTTCTTTTTCGTCGGTAAGAAGGACGGAGGCTTGCGCCCCTGCATAGATTACCGGACCCTCAATAATTCCACCGTCAAGTATAGGTATCCTCTTCCTCTGGTCCCAGCCGCCTTGGAACAGCTCCGTGGTGCAAAGGTATTCACTAAACTAGATCACCGTAGCGCTTATAATTTAATTAGAATTAGAAAGGGAGATGAGTGGAAGACCAAATTCATCACTCCTGCAGGCCACTATGAGTACCGCGTCATGCCCTTCGGGTTGTCCAATGCTCCAGCGGTCTTCCAGGGGTTTATGAATGAGATATTTAAAGATTATCTGAACCAGTTCGTTATAATCTACATCGATGATGTCCTTATATATTCTACCAGCCTGTCTGAGCACCGCCATCATGTCAAGTCAGTTCTCCAACGTCTTCGGGATCATCAGCTGTATCTAAAACTCGAGAAGTGTAAGTTCCATCAAGAAACCCTCCACTTCCTAGGGTATGTGATCACTCCTCAGGGAGTCACCATGGACCAGAGGAAGGTGGATGCCGTTGCCAACTGGCCATTACCCATCACTATCAAAGAGCTGCAACGATTCCTGGGCTTCGCAAACTTCTACCGTAGATTCATTCAAGGTTACAGTCAAATCAGTGCTCCTATCACCTCACTCCTGAAAAAAGGGGCCAAGTCTCTGTCCTGGACCTCCGAAGCCACCCAAGCGTTTGATGTGTGGAAGCAATCATTCAGTTCCGCTCCTACCCTTGTGCATCCCAATCCAGATCTTCCAGATCAACCCGATACCTTCACTCCAAAGCCAGAACCTATCCTCCCTCCAGCCTTGATTGTTAGTCCCATCCAGTGGGGTATAGATGACCATATAGCCGACGCCACCGGAACCGAACCTGCTCCGCCGGGAGGGCCAGTGGGACGGATTTATGTTCCCACGCGTCTACGTCCGTCCCTCATGGACTCGGTCCATACTTCGCTGGGCTCTGGACACCCAGGCAGTCAACAGACCCTCTCGCTCCTTCAACGACGGTACTGGTTGCCCAGTATGAGCCAGGATGTGTCCCAGTACGTTAAGGGCTGCTCAGTCTGTGCCATGGCCAAGGTCCCTCGTCGACTCCCAGAAGGTAAATTAGTATCCCTGCCTATTCCAACCAGGCCGTGGTCCCATCTGGGGATAGATTTTGTTACCGATCTCCCTTCTTCTCAATCTCAAACATGTATACTGGTGGTTGTTGACCGTTTCTCGAAGGCCTGTAAGCTCATCCCTATGCCAGGTCTACCCACCGCCTTCGAAACGGCAGAAGCATTATTTAATCAAGTTTTTCGTCACTTTGGGTTACCAGAAGATATCGTCTCCGATCGCGGACCTCAGTTTATATCCAGGGTATGGAGAGCCTTCTTCAACCTTCTGGGAGTCACAGTCAGCTTGACGTCAGGATACCATCCCCAGTCCAATGGCCAGACTGAGCGGAAGATCCAAGAGGTCGGACGGTATCTTCGATCCTACTGCCATGACCATCAAGACTGCTGGAGCAGGTATCTACCCTGGGCCGAGTATGCACAGAATTCCCTTCAACAGTCTACTACAGGTCTCACGCCGTTTCAGTGCATACTCGGCTTCCAGCCGCCCCTGTTTCCCTGGTCAGGTGAGCCTTCAGATGTTCCAGCAGTCCATCATTGGTTCCAGGAGAGCGAGAGGGTCTGGGACTCAGCTCATGTTCATCTCCAAAGGGCTGTTCGGAGACACAAGAGTCAGGCCGACGCTAGAAGATCTGCGACTCTGAGGTATCAACCGGGGCAAAAGGTCTGGCTCTCCACCCGGGACATCCGTCTCCGTCAGCCCTGTCGTAAGCTGAGTCCCCGATATATAGGTCCATTCGCAATACAGAGGCAGATCAACGACGTCACCTACCGGTTATCACTCCCTGCACACTACCGCATCTCACCCTCATTTCATGTTTCCCTGCTCAAACCCTATACTGATCCTTTGTTTCCTCCCTCCTCAGAGTCTGGCGCTGATGAGGTACCTCCTCCTCCTGTGGACCCCGCTGACGAGAACATCTACCGGGTCCAGGGCATTCTCGATTCCCGGCGACGGGGCAATCAACTGGAGTACCTCGTGGCCTGGGAGGGTTTTGGACCTGAGGAGAGATGCTGGGTTCATCGTGATGACATACTAGACCCTATGCTCCTACAGGACTTTCACTCATCTCATCCCAATCGTCCGGCGGCGAGAGGTCGAGGTCGGCCCCGTCGTCGGGTCTTTCGGCCCTCAGGAGCTGGCCGTGGAGGAGGGGGTACTGTCACAGATGCATCAGCGTCAGACCTCTACACTCCGCCCATCCGCTCCGCTTCACCCGAGTTCTGATTCATCGCACCTGTGTTCATCACCTGTTCCTAATTCCCTATCACTGCACTTCCTGTTATAAGCACCTTCAGTTTCTTCAGTCATTGTCAGGTCTCGTCGATACTACATCGCCATACTGACTCACTCACTCGATCCTTACCTTCTGACGACTTACCTGTGTTCCTTCATCCGACGATCCTTCCTCAACCAGCCTGCCTTCTTCAGATCACCTGCCTTGAACCTTCACCATCCCGACTTCCATCCTGCATCAGATAAGAGACTCATTCAGAACACTTCATCAGTTACCGCTCCAGTTATCTCATCACTTCTTCCTGTCTGCCGTGACCATTTTATGTTGTGCTTAATAAACATCTTTTCAACTTACCTGTTTGTGTCATTCAGCAATCCTGACAGTTAGTAAGAGCCTCAGCATTTAATAAAAACTGGCTTTGATGGGTTAACTATTTTATATGTTCTTCAATATGTCTCATGTGGTTTCATGCGTGAGGGACGCCGGACAAATGGACGTCTATCTGAGTCTAAAAATATACGGGCAGCATGTGACCTGAAACTGGTCTCTATTTGTTTCTAAAAGATCTTCCTCCGGACGCAGGTCGTTGCGTCCCTGGCGAATCAGAATTGGATGCGTGTTATTTTATCCAATCTGATTGGTTCTCGTCACCTGTCATTCAACTTTACACTCTTGGCCACTAAAGCGAAAGTGCGCGGGCAACGTCACTTCGACTCCGCCAAAACCTTATTAGGATGATCAGTTTCGTAGAGATGGAGATGGCAGGACCAAATTCTTTCACAAGGCGTTCGTTGGAAGAAAACAAAATGATAAAGGATCCCGAACCGGACCAACGCGATTTACAAATCCAGCAGCAGGCCAGTGACAGAGGATGAAGCTACACTCGGAGTGTCACGTGCTTGACATGAGAAACGCAAGGCTGGCTGGATGTGTTGTTAGCAATGCCCTTTATTGCTTTCCCTGTCTTTTATTTCTTAGTGTCGGTACTGAAGTTTTGTGGACAACAACAGGGGTAAGAGACCTCAAATATCTAACTGAACAATGCAAACGTCATGACACTACTGAGATGACTGACTTTAATCAGAGAGTCATTGAGAAATTTGCTGGCCAGAAAGAAAGGAGAGCAAAATTCTAGTCTGTTGTTGCTGTTCTCCTTTGTTTTTCCTTTCCTCATTCAATTATATGTGGCAAATGAATGTGTAAAAAGATAAAAGACACTGTTTTGCATCTTGATATGCAAATTTTTGATATTTAATCAAATAAACTGTCAAATCATATGAAAATATGGACACTAGGATACTGTTTGGGCTCATACACGAAAATATGCTAGATTTCAATGAGTCATCTGATAGAACACTGATGAGAATATTGCTTGAGAATATATATTATATTACAGATATAATATTAGAGATTATATTTACACTAAATTATTACCATTTATGCGTTATGCGTTGCTATTGACAACGGCCATTATAAGGAAGGAAATCCCACAGAATAGAATCTAGCTTAAAAAAGAGCATAGAGCTGCTTGATTTATTTGTTGTTTGTTGATTTTCAAATATAAAACTTGTTGAAATGTTTTAAGTATGTGCATCTTTTTGAACACTTTCATCTCATTTGAACAAAACCGTGATAATATTGATAACCGTCATAATTTGGGTCACTATAATCGTGATGTGAAATTTCCATACCGTTTCATCCCAACTGTCAGCATATGTATTTTCATACCTCGGCGCACCTGCTCGTGCAAACATCACACTTCATCAGCGTGTTTCATGCTGTGCAGAGTTAGACAAGACGCCAAGCCTTGTTTACACTTCCGCCTGGCTCCGTACCATGACCCTCCGTTGACTGCAAGCACACCTCCCCAAAAGGACAAGGCATTTAAAAAGTATGGTTGTGGTGAGGTTGACCAGCAAAAGACGTGGGAGGAGCGAGCGAGTCCTCTCATGAGGGAGCACAGAGGCATATAAGGATGAGCGACACTAGTGAAGGACGAGAGAGGACCAGGCCTAGAATTTAAGTTGTTTTGTTCACGTTTTGTTATGTGTGTGCGCGGCAGTCGTCCGTGAGGGGCTGCTGCTTTTACTTTGATTTTGTTCTCATATCAACAAATATCATTACAATGGTGTTTGAGGTAAAAGGCGAAGTAAGGCAAAGCAGACACACACCTTTTTGAGGTGCAAGTTGAGGAAAAAACTTGAATTAAAAGAGAGCAACTGCACACTCTCTTAAACATTAACATAACGTTTCGGCTAGTAGCTTTTGTCAAGATAGGAAGGATTGGGGTATTTGGGCTAAACATCATATGTTAAGTTGGTGTCCACCCTAGAGATAATCACCATGTTTATAATGAAACCATCATATATAAAAAATATGATATTAATCATAGCCTATCATATAATAAAATATCACATTTGTTTCTACTGTAAAGCTAGAGCGGGGCACAACCTAACGCGACGAAACTTAGTGTATTTACTAGTTGCAATATCAACATTATTTAGAGACTTCCCTTCTGCATCTGCCTCGAAACACGCAGTGGTGTGTGTAGTGCTTTAGACCGGAGGATCATCCCGGCGATATGATTGAGTCAAACATTATTATACTCATGTAAGGCCGGCTACACACTGGCTGCCTGGCATGCGCATGGTCAGAAAGACGCTACAGGGAACGCCTCCAGCGTGACAGGTGTCTGAGCTACTATCGAATCACTGCAATCCTATTGACCGGCGACAGCCTATGATGCCATCAAGGTGCGACCAGGAAGTATATAAGGGCGCCTTGCAAACATGACACCAATTTTTCGTCTTTAGGGACTGTTTTGTCTGATTGCTTAAACGAGTTAAGGTAATCCAAATTCATTATTATATACACACGAGCCGTGTGTTTTTTGCCTGGGATCAAGAGCATGCACAGTCAGCTCTTATTGAGTTGTTTCTCTATTTGTATAATGTGAGCTTTGGTCAATCTGTGATCGCTCTACTCTCGTCTGGTTCTCTTCCTGAGGTAAGAGGGTATGGCATCCGAGACTGATGATGCGGCCCCTGCTCATGCTGAGCGCAGACGCACATCACGTTTTTTCTCGGATAGAGCTCGCTGAAATCGTCACGGGAAGGCGTTCTTCCCTCTGACGATCTGGCGGCTGACGAGACTTATCTGCAAGTGCTCTAGGGATGGCTGTGAGAAGGGGGATCTTCTCAGCCATCCCGACCGTGTATGCTGTTATGAATGTTATGAAACGCGCTGCAGGCGGGCTGCGGCCGCCATGTTAGCGCGTTAGAGGAGAGATCGTTCGTGTTGGACTAAACGATTGATTTCTCCCCAGCCATAAATCATCGGCTCAGTTGGGCTTTCATTCCTTCCTGATCTTCCAGTTTAGATTGAGAGGGCATGGAATAACCTTTATTCGGCTCATATTCACTGACATTAGCATATGTTGCTAATGGCTGGAGGATAGGAAAATATGGGTATGTGTCTCGCCTCCGATTGACGCGATGTTTGCATCTGGGAAGCTGAGAGCTCCAACCCTGCTACCTAAGCGATGTGTCGCTTTAATGACAGGGCATACACGGCAGCAGGTCAGCCTGGTGCTACTTCTTACACCATGGCAGTGTTTCATGCGCACCAGGCAGATTTGCTGAGGGATCTCGATCAGGATGTTTTCCTGATGCGGTGGTTGCGCAACAGGCGGAGACTGGGCCAGAGGGCCAGCATCGCAGAGGCGCATTTGGCAGCATCTGAGGACCTGCATACCACTGAGATCCGGGTCCCAGGCAGGCGGGAGGCGTCACGGTCCGAGGACCGGAGACGGGGCCCGAGGCCAGCATTGCCTCTCGTGCGCCCTCTCGGTCGAGGGTGGGGCACAGAGAGGCGGACTCCCGGGAGAAGTAGGAGCTGTGTATCACAAAACGCAATCAGTGTTGGTGATGGGTCTTCTCCCTATGGGTGAGCTAAGAAGTGCGTTGACCCTCACTCCTCTTCTTCATCATCTCCCCAGGTGCTTCTTACATCCGGCCGGGGTGGGCCCGCAATGATGTGCTGGGGCCTGCCTGGTTGGCCTGTGGGTGCGCCTCCCTCAGGCCCATGGTAGTAGTGCACCTAAGCATTCATGTGTGAATAAAGCTTGTGGGTGGATATCATGGCGCGCCGCAGACGAGCGGGTGATCCCCTATACAAGGGGAAATATAAATGTATTTTGTGACTTATGCTCCCTGTAGAGGGCCTTGCGGATCACTGTGGATCATTGGAATACTTCTAGGGCCTGTAGTTCCCCTGTTAGGATGGCTAGAACGGTTAAAACTTTATACACCAGTTGCTTGGGCTCCATGGTCAGCTAGTGTTGCAAGTAGAGAGCCAGCAAGGGGAAAAAGAAAAAAGAAGACCGCTCATTCCTGCGGGTATGTAGCGTATTGCTGGGTGTATATTTCTCAGTATAAGGTTTTGAGAATGCAGGATCAGACTACGCTAGAACTACAGTTAGATCTTTAGCCAGATCTAGTATACGACTGGCACTTCTATCCAAATGCCTTTTTTGTCTGGTGCAATAGAAGTGACCTTATCGGGCCTCTGGTATATATCTAGATTGGCCTAGGCTTTCTAGGGATTACGCTGGCGCTCCGGGTAGCTATTCAATAAGTGAATGTAGTTTTTTATTATCCCTAATGTTAGCCTTCTCTTATGTAGAGTCGTCCGGCCAAGGCCCGCCCCCTTCTCTGCGTTCTGGGGCTCTCACTAGTAATGCAGGTTGGTATTGTGCAGAATTGATAGCGACTTAGCCAGTGGTCGTGGGTTAGGCCATCTTTCGTACGAATACGATGAGATTGTATGCGTAGCTCAACCCTGCCCTCCAGAGCTAGTTTCTTAGAAAAGCCGCCAGTTTTCTGGCAGGCTCTGGCCCTGCTTATAAGCCCTAGCCAGGTGGCAGTGCTCCTCTGATAAGGCAGGGTAGATTTGAGTACCCCACTCCTAGCTCTGTATCATTTTGCCTCACCCATGGCTCGGGTTGAGCAGCACTTTGCAACCATTGTTATGTAGGTTTGGTAGTGAGCTCCCTTGTAGCCACAGCATTGCCATGGCTGAAGCCTCGCACGGTATGGTAGGCCGCTGTTAAAGCTAGGACCTCCATGATGGCGTATGTGGTACTCCCCCCGCTTAGGGGGTCCAGGGCGTTTGGTTTGCAGAGTACCCTGCTATGGACAATGTGATTAGGTTCCAGTGCTTGTAGGCGTTGCCGATAAGACTGCGCCATAATACAGTTGGCTCCAGAAAAAAGGAGGCCTCTGGGATGGGTCACACCAGGCATGGGGCAGATTTAAGGCCAGCTTGGGCAGTCTTGGCAGTAGACTCCAGGTCAGGTAGTAGGCCCTAGCAGGCCTCCCTACGAGCGAGTCCCGACGTTTGGGGAGGTTAGCAATTTATTAGCTGTAACCTGGATAGGCAGTCAGCTTTGGTAGGCCTCTTGCAGTTTCGGCCCCTTGTGTATTGCGGTATGTATTGCTCCCCAACGATGTCGGCTTCAAGTAGCAGAAACATTTTCCCAACTAATAACCCTAGTTAGCAGTTGAATGATATTTGTGTCAGCCAGCAGAGAAGCTACTGTCAGCCCAAGGTTATAGCAGCCAGTTTTTCATTCCTGCCACCAGGAAGCCGTCCCTGCAGGCCTGCTATAGGGTGGTAGGCCCCATCAGGCCTCCCTGAAGGCGGGCTCCCGTTCGCCAGTCGCTGTGTCAGCTAGCATGGGCTGCTAAGCTGTTGCTGGGTGGTAGGCCGCACCAGGCTTCCCTGAAGACTCGGCATGAGGTAGCAGGCCTCACCAGGCCTCCCTTGAGGATGCGTTTCTGGGCTTCAGTCACTCGACAGGTTGTGAGGCCCCACCAGGCTTCCCTAAAGGCTTGCTGTCGGGTAGTAGGCCTCACTAGGCCTCCCTGAGGGTGAGTTCCTGAGTCAGGATGCTCGGCTAGCTGGTGTAGCTTGACTATCAGGTAGTAGGCCTTAGGGCTGTAACGATTTGACCAAAAATAAAAACCTCGATTAATTGAACATTTTGCCTCGATTACGATTAATGAACGATTATTATATATATATATATATATATATTTATTTATATATTTATTATTATAATTTTTTTGTTTTTTTGTTTTTTTTTGCCCTCGTAAGGTTTTTGAGGAATTTCCTGTTAAGGTTTTTACTGTAAATATTTTTTACTATTAAAAGGTGGAATTTTTTTTTATAATGAAAGTGCATTTCTTTGTGATTTTAAAATACTTGAAGGAAACGTTTCACTTTCAGCAGTTATTGTCTATGGGCCAGATATCTGTTTGTTGTACATCAGATACAGATAAATTAACACTGTAGGCCTACAATACATTTATCTGAATGCATTAATGAGAGAGTGATTGTGTGTGTGAATTACTCATAAATGTCTCTATTCATTATGAAGCTGTGGTTTGTACTTAGCCTACTTTAAAATGTATTAAAATATATACTATAACGGTTGAGTTTCTAAGCTACTTTAGTGACTTTAGTTTAGTCACAGAACAGCGTTGACACTGTGTTTCTGCGCTGCTTTGCGCGCGATCTTCACGTGATGTGTGAGCTTCTGTCTGAGTGTTCGTTTGCAGTGTTTCCCCTACAATTGTTTTGGGGGGGCGGCCCGCCCTCCCAAAACGACCCCCCGCCCCCCCTGAATGAATGACAAAAATGATTTGTTATTACGGTCAGCAATAAGAATTGCCCAAATGGTCCAGCGCCAGCGTGAAATACACTCGGGCCAGAGCTGCATCTTCACGGAAACTGATCATTTACGCATTTTTAAGCCTTGCCAATTTAAATATTCAAGCGCTCATAGACGAGAAAGTGTCTCTCAGTTTGCTACTCGCGAAGCGCAGCAACAACACACACGCACGACCACGCGTCTCACAGCACGCGAATAATCACACAATCATATCAAAATGTCTGTCTTGTTGAGTATCATCGTAAACATAGTCGGTTAGGTCTTTTAAATTAACGTAAACATGAAATTTGCCAGTCACCGCCAGCATTTATGGTCATTTTCACAAGTTGTAATGGCCCACAGAATATCTAAACATGCAAAATCAAAAGAACATGCATATCAAAAGAAAGAACAGACCCACTGTTTTATTCCCCCTGTATTCCCCACTGTTTTATTATTTTTATTATTGTATACTGTTTAATGTATGTTTAGTGTATATTGTTTAAAGTATATGTATATTGTAAGTATGTGTATATTGGTTAAAGCTGTGAGAACTACACTCACATTGTGTAAATTATTTATTGTAGTGTTTACTGTGCTGTGAGTAATTGTGGGCGCATCAGATGTGTAATCTGATGCTGCTTTAAATGTTGTACATGTCATGACTGCTATGTTGCTCGGAACTGCACCAAGAATTTCACCTGCTGTTGCACTTGTGTACATGGCTGTGTGACAATAAAGTGATTTGATTTTGATTTGATTTTTGATTCCAGCTTCATACATAATTTTTTTAATCAACACTTGAATGTTGCAACTTTGATGAAAAAGAAACATTTTGAGCATAAATATGAGAGAATCATGTTTTTGTAAAAGACTAACGTTACGTCCGAACGATGAACAAAACACAGATGTTGTAGATCGAGTCCATCAACACCCCAAAGCTTCACAGTCCTATAACTCGTCCTGGGTCGACATTTCATTCAATAACATTAGGCAGTTGTGATTTATATGCTGTTTAATGTTGATGATCGCGTTATTTTACATGTGCATCTGCTTATGATATCATGATATCGCACATTTCTGCTTCTTCGGCTGTTTTGATCAGGAGATTCTTCTCGTGCAGGAAATGCGCTACAGCGCCCCCTACTGTATAACAGTGAAAGACGGAAAATATCGTCATTGGCTATATAAATATAGAGATAACAAAAGACCAAAAAAAAACAAAAAAAAAAACACTCACTGCTCTTGACTGAATAACTTTTAATAAGGGTTAATCTATATTTATATGCAGTGACATTTAATTTTATGCAGACTATGCAGAGATATTTTACATTTGATTACTATTTTTGCACCTGACAATCTAGTTTAGACCTACATGAAAATAACTTTTGATTTAATTTGTATATGTTTGTTCTGCTGTATTTATTTCTGCTTTTGCTCGTAATTTTATTATTTGTTCTTATTTTATTACTGACTGTCTTTAACATTATAATTTTTTTTTGAGGATTTAGAAAATCCTAGAGTTAGGATATTAGTTTTTAGAGTCATAACCTTATTTATTAAGGTTACATGGCTCAAAAACAATACTAGGCCTATTTTATTTTATTTATCAGTTTTAAGTAAAAATTTGAACCCCTGAAAAAAAATCCTTAGCATTGAGCCCTGAAATATATTCCCCAAAAAAATAAAACACGGATTTGCGAGTAGTAACTTTTTAGTGGTAAGAATGTCGAAGAGGAATGTCGAAGGTGACGAATCTAAACAGGCAAAAATTAGGGTTTTTTTTCTTAAAAGCAACAAAATCCGGAGAAATAACTTAAGCAAAGCCAACCTCTTTTGTGTTATAAATAGTTGTGTGATGTATAAATAAATGTGGTTTATATTTATTTACCAAATTAATTAATTGTCTATGGCAACACCACATATCCATAACCCTCCAGCTCCGCGACACTAGTAGTTTCAGGACCCCCCCCCCCCCCCCCCCAAAGCTGTAAACCTAGGGGAAACACTGCGTTTGTCACAATATATCAGGCATTAGTTCAACATAGTACACATCTGATGGTCTAAACTCGCTTTTACGTTCAAACTGGCAGGACTTAAAACGCATACAAATGACAGCTTTGTGAGGACAGGTGAAAGTGATCTGCCTTCAGGGCGCGCGTGTGTTGTCAGACGCGACACGGCGGCTCTCTGTGTCACAGAAAGAAGCTGAGCACTGAACGGATACGTATTGTTATTTTTGAATAGTGCACAATCGCTTTAAATGTTGAAACTGGCGCGCATTTAAACGCATTTACTTGACAAACTTTATGAGCACGAAAGTGAAAGCGATCTGACTTCGTGGCTTGTGCGCGCCGTCTGTGTGTGTGTGTGTGTGTGTGTCGGCGGCAGCGCGTATAGGCTATTAGAACGGCGATTAACTGACCTGTATATAAACTGTGTAAAACATGCAGTTACTATAGTGATTCTGGGCATCTATAAACACAGATAACTGCTCCTGCATCTCTCATGCCTGCAAACTGCACTTGATGTGACTGACGGGGCGGAGTCACGTGAAAACCGAAAAAAAACGGCATAGGAAAAATACGTCGGTTAGAGGTTCTGAATGTCGGTTTCGGTTATTTTTCGATTAATCGTACAGCCCTAGTAGGCCTTCACTAGGCCTCCCTGAGAAAACAAGTTTCCGTTTTCCAGCTACTTTGACGGTTGGCTTCGGCTGCTATCAGGTAGTAGGCCTCACCAGGCCTCCCTTTAGGCGAGTTTCTGAGTTTGGACTCTCAGGCATTTGGCACATATTGCTATCATATAATGGGCCTCACTAGGCCTCCCTAAGGGGTTTGGTTCTCAGTTTGGGAACTGTTAACTGGCATGAAGCTGACAGCTAGTGGGGACCTGCTATCAGTGATCTGGCCCTTAGCCGGCAGCATCTGAGTACGGTCATACCCTAGCGCGACTGATGCCGCTTCTGCTACTTGGTCCCCCAAGTGAGGGAATTTAGCCTACAACCTGGCTTACCTACCGGGCAGCTCCTCTCTTTGAGGGTCGTCTGTGAGCGCGAAGCTGCCTCGGCCTGAGCAGATGGTCGTAGGCCCCTAGTGTGGCCTCCCAAACTGGCCTATCAGCTTATAGGCCAGTTTGGCCTCCTGAGTGTTTCTATTTGATAATAGCTCAGTAGATCCTAGGATCGAGCAGATTAACTCCCCTCGCCGGCAAGGGTGGAAAGCTCTATGCTGAGTACCGCTCTCCAGGATGCCCGTCTCTGAGATCCGGTCTGAGGAGGACAATTCCAGTTTGCAGTACCTTGGGAGGCGAGTGTCCAGAGGCTCTGTTCTCAAACAGACAAGGATGGCCCGGCCGAAGTGCCCTTCGTAAACGGCACCAAGCTAGGCCTCCCTGGTGGCATTAGTGGCTGGCTGGGGCGCCCTAGGACCCCCTAGCCACATTCCCTTAAAGGAGCCCCCTTCTTTTGAAAGGGTTGGATCCAGGCCTTTAAGCAACCTGGGTAGGACCTTGTGCGGACGCACTAAGGTTCCTCATAAGGCTTATAGCTTGTGCTATGACCATAGGGAATGCTGTCACTGACAGCCTTGTGTGACCAGAGGAGGAGTGGTTCAGGCATTTCACTGGAATTAGCTTGACCTGACAGTTGTCACTGCCAGTAGGCATGCACTCCCCTCGGCATGGCGGCGTGGGTATACCGTTCCCTGTAGCGTCTTTCTGACGCAGCGCGAGTTCGCTTTCAAAAGGGAACATCTCAGTTACGTATGTAACCATGGTTCCCTGAGAACAGGGAACGAGACGCTGCGTCTCATTGCCATGCCTCGGGGCCTGCCTGCCAAACAGTCCCTTCAGACGAAAAGGCGGTGTCATGTTTGCAAGGCACCCTTATATACTTCCTGGTCGCACCTTGATGACATCATAGGCTGTCGCCGGTCAATAGGATTGCCGTGATTCGATAGTAGCTCAGACACCTGTCACGCTGGAGGCGTTCCCCGTAGCATCTTTCTGATGCAGCGTCTCGTTCCACGTTCCCAAAAGTTCCTTGTTAACCTATAAACCATATAGGTTATGCTAACACCAAGGGCCCTATCTTGCACCCAGCGCAATTGACTTTGTACACCCACGCATGTGTCATTCCTATTTTGCACCCGCGCAAAGCGCGCTTTTCCCTCCACAGAAGCACGTCGCTAAACTAGTGAATGGACTTGCGCTCCCTGGGCGGTTCAGCGCAAAAAAGGAGGCGTGTTCCGGCGCAAACAATCCCTGGTGCTATTTTGCTGTTCCATTAAACAATTGCGCCACTGACCAGAAAAAACCTAGTCTAAAGTCAGTGGCGCGTTGCGCGTTGTTCATTATGCTATTTTAAGGGCGCATGCTTGACCATAATGTATAGCATGCACAACGCGCATACACTTTGCTCATGTAACCTACACAGATGCAACAGTTATTTTTGCAAATCATAAATTGTTACACTAAAAAAATATTAACACATGAGATGACGGAAATCGTTGTGGTGTGCCACGAAGATGTGAAAAAATAGGCATAAATCTAGCTTACAAATGATTCAGGCTAATTGTAATAATTAAGGATAAGACCTGTTTGTCCAATAGTGGCAAGACATATATGTATATAAGGACATCTGACAAATTGGTTTGTCCGTCAAGAACCAGGAAAAAAAATCGACTGAAAAACTGAAAAAACTGAAAGACTGAAAAAAAAAAGACTGTGAAATCACCTTTACCATAATGTACAACATTACAACTTCACTTCTCTGTCTTTCACTGCTCTTACAAGCACATCAGTCTCCTCGGCTGTGAACCGCTCCTGGCGTGCGCCTGGTAAATAAGCCATAATAATAGCAATCCATAATGGAACTTGCGCACCTGCTTTTAAAGGGAATGTTGGATGACGCTCGGATTGGTTTATTCACGTTACGCCCAAACCACACCTATGAATAATGAAGCTACTTCAGACCAACCCATTTTAGATTTGCGCCGGGCGCAAGAGCCATTTATCCCGCCGGGAAAATAGCAACAGCGCCGAGACCCGCCCACAAAGTTACTTGCGCTTCGCGCTTTGACACTTGCATTTCAGATCGTTAAAATAGGGCCTCAAAAGTTTTCATGTAATAAATGAAAAGCAAATAAAAATAGTCTCCTCCCCCTTTTATTCTGATCCGAAAAATGATCCGATCCGTGACTCATGATCCGTAGTGTGATCCGAACCGTGAGTTTTGTGATCCGTTGCACCACTAACAGTTACATACGTAACCGAGACGTTTTCTGTCTTTACACACCAGAAGCGTGTCTGACACAGCGCTGCTGCTGCTATGTGACGTACAGGGAGGGCTGTACTTCATGTTAAACATAAATATATAGCCTACTGATACAGCAAAGACCTGGGGTGCGTCTCAATCAGCTCCTGGTTCAGTAGTCAGGGCACTGATCAGGACATAAGTCAATGGGCTGACTCCCTGATCAGTGCCCTGACTACTGAACTAGGGAGCTGATTAAGACGCACCCAATGTCGGCAGTATTGATGGCAAAATAGGCTACAGAATATTTCGTTCTGTATTGACAGGTGCAATATTTGAAAATAGAGAATTTTTTTTCCAAATTACAATTATATCTGCATTTATGTCAAAACCTAGAGACTTTCAAACATCAAAATACATCAGTAATTTATTAATATGTATTCGTGCCAAAATGACGAACAGCTTTTCCTATTCTATTTTACCTGGAAACGCTTCCAACACACTTGCGTGTCGCGTCGGTTCTATTTCTAGCATGTGCTTTCGGCGCGGCTCGAGCCGCGCGTGTCACGCGCCCAGTGTGTACCTTGCCTACAGGATGATATTAAATGAATAAACATCCACACGTTTTTTTAAACATTTGCTAATTACCAAATCAGTCGTGATGAGAAACCGCTAACGTTATATCACATACCATTTAGTCTGGACAGATATTAACAAGTGTGACTTTTCCTGATGGTCAAAGCCTATTCGTTTCTGTTATTGGTAAGTATCAATACTAGATGACAATAAGGTTGCCAGCTTTGCTATTGCCTGATACATGATAATAATCAGTACAGTATTGTAATCTGAGCACAGTGTTCATATCGTTAGCTAGCGTATCTAACACTGGTCTCTGGACACCTGCCGCTGTTCTCCACTGTTTCTCCTCACACAACAACTCAATTTGTCTCCTCTAATCGTTGTTCTGTCTAATCCTGGTCTGTCCCTAATTGTGTGTCATAATTGTATGGCTGTGGTCTGCCATATGAGTATTAATAAACATTTATAATGTCTTCAGCGTGCGAACTGTCATTGCGATCCATTGTTTTCCTATCGCTGAAATTCACCGCACTCCCTCACGTTATGTCACGTCCGGTTTTGGCATTTTTAGATGCGGAAGTAAAATTTCAAGTAAAAATCCAAAAGCCTTAATAGCGTATTTATAAGTATATTTTATAGAAAATCTAGTTCCTACATAATTTTTCTATACATTGACTCACTGGAGTCTCTAACCTGCAATATGCCCTTTTCACAAGTTCGTTTATCCATATACTCTTTAGCTGATAAGGTTTAAAGGTCCCATGGCATGAAATTTTCATTTTATGAGGTTTTTCAACATTAATATGAGTTCCCCTAGCCTGAATATTGTCCCCAAATGGATAGAAATGTTGCTTGGTGTAAAACCGAGTTCTGGCTGTCTTTCTCTGCCTTTGAGAACATGACAGGCCAGACGAGCCAATCCTGAAGTCTCCTGGTTTGACGTCCAAGCAGGAACAGTTACCTCCCTTTCCTCCACCCAGAGAATCTGGCACGCCCATGCAAACGCTCCAGAGATCATTGCGTGTGAACGAGTGAATGCTGGCAGTTTCTCAGTGTTTGGATGTACAAATGAAAACAGAAGTCTTTTTTCAGTTCCTTCTGATCTGTGATCAGTGATTTCTGATGTGTAGCTAATTATTTATTATTCATGCACACACTGCGGCTTCTCTCTCTCCAGACAGAGCGGTGTTTTCGTGTTTTCTATCTTGTGAGTCAGTGTTTTTGTACGTCCTTGTCGCGTCTATCTGTTCTACAATGTGCATACAGTCATGAGTTTCTGCTCAACATCTTTAGAGATAAACCTCACACACGCCGAAGCTCGGCCTTCAACATCCCCGACCCCCAGTACTGCATCTGGCCCACAGCGGAGGCACCAAACGCGGCGTGAGATTAAGCAGAAGGGGGGTAAGCGTGAGCATATCCGGGCTAGCCAGCCTAGCCCCACAATAAACTGGATTACATTCGATTACTGCTGTTGTGTCTTTGTTTGCGCTGTGTACTCAACGCGCGTCACTGACGCTTTTATTTTATTTTAAAAATAATGCTATTATCAACACTTACTTTTAACTCGTTCATCTCGACAGCTGTAATGGTACTTTGCATGTGTTACAAAGTTGGTAATAATGATGAAGGCGGACTCGGTGTGACTGGGACTCGTGTTTATTCAGAACTCTCAGATACAAACACAATAAACTCGCGCTGACTGACAGCGCTCTCATAACTCAGTAGTTACTATAAATAACTTTGTTAGCAATCGCTGAGCTCAGTCTCTGGTACATTAGTGATGTCCGGTTCGCGAACGATCTTTCTTTTGAACCAGTTCTTTTTAGTGAACCGAATCAGTTCACCAAATTGGACTGAATCGTTCTAAACGGTTCGCGTCTCCAGTCAGCGCTGATCCATAATTTACTAAAGTTACTAACTTTCTGACATGAGTGACAGTCCCTCCGACTAGAAATAGACTAATAACCTGAAGTATATGCTGTAACTACAACAGTTCAGACATGCTGAGAACTGATGTGAAGTGAACTCAGGTCCATCCGTCTCTCTGGCAGCAGCTCGTGCCTGCTCGTGCCTCGTAGACCTCGTTAAACCACGCCCCCTCCGCTCATTTAAAATGCAAAGATGTCAGCCAATCACAACAGTGGGCGTTTTTACTGAAGTCTCACAGCAGACACGCCTCTTGAAGCAGGGCATTCAGCCACAGGGCAAACAGCAGTATAGAAAAAATGCCTTTTATTTCTAAATTATGACATTTTTTGATGTAAAAGTCATACTAACAATATAAGTACACCTCAGGAAACATTATAAAATAATAGAAAGATGCCATGCCATGGGACCTTTAAGCGTATTTGGCTTGCTGTCTGCGGTGGAGGGGCTCGAGGAAGAAGAAGAGAAAGGTAAACATGAATATAAGTAGGTGGAGTTGGGGAGGTGGAGGGATGCAAAAAGACTGATGCCTGAAGGAGGTAGGAGGCTGCTTTTATGCTTAGCAGTTGATTGAAAGATTAGATGGGTTCACGCCTCCCGAATTTGCGTTTGTGTACGTTGCTAATTGAAAGATTAGATGGGTTCACTCCTCCCGAAATTATGTTGAATGAATCCAAGAATCCAAGATGGCGGCGCGAGTAGTTCGCGAGGCTCTGGGTCTCTCCAGATTCTGCAATTTTGCGGTATTTTTCCTGCTCATCTCGGGTCTGTTCGTTCAGAATAGTTGTGCCTTAACATCGTACACCCGTGGTGAGATTTTGGATATTGGTTTGCGAATTTCCGACAGTTTTATGGACAATCTTCGACTCCTTCCTGAGATCGCTAGGACACCCGAGGCTATGCACTCTACCCGGCCGGGCGGAAGTGCTCGCAGGCGGCGCCGAGATCGTAAACAAAGGCGGGGAATACGCGGTGGTCTGAGAGCTAAGCTAAGGCTAAAGCTAAGGCTAACCCCACATCGGCTCTCTTTACCCAGTATTTTCCTTGCCAATGTACGGTCGCTAGTGAACAAAATGGAGGAGATTCGACTCAGCATCACACACAGCAAGAAACTTTTGAACTGTAACGTCCTAATCTTCACGGAAACCTGGCTAAACGGCGGAATACCGGACACCGCTATTGAGCTAGCGGGATGCCACACGCTCCGGGCGGATAGAACATTAGATGGCTCCGGTAAGACCAGAGGTGGTGGATTGTGCATTTACATTAACAAAGCCTGGTGCACAAACTCTGCTATTGTTGGGAGTCATTGTTCAGCTAACCTCGAGTTTCTCATGGTTAAATGTAGACCGTTTTATCTACCGCGGGAGTTCACTTCCACCATTATAACTGCAGCCTATATTCCCCCGGATGCTGATGCCAAGCTTGCTATGAAAGAACTTCATGCAGCCATCAGTAAACAACAGACTGATCACCCGGAAGCTGCTTTTATTGTTGCAGGTGACTTTAATCATTCAAACTTAAAGTCAGTGCTACCCAAGTTTCACCAGCATGTTTCCTGCCACACCAGAGGAAACAAAACCTTAGACCATGTGTACACAAACATGGCTGGCGCTTACGTTGCGACACCCCTCCCCCACCTGGGACAGTCAGATCACCTGTCTTTGTTCCTCATCCCCAAATATGCACCCCTCATCAACCGTGTGAAGCCATCAGTGAAGACCATCAAGGTGTGGCCTGCGGGGGTTGATTCCACACTCCAGGAAAGGTTTCTACACACAGACTGGAGTGTGTTTGCTTCTCAAGCCACCAGTGGCGCTCACACGGACATTGACTTCTACACCTCCTCTGTATTGGATAATATAAATACCACCATTGACAGTGTTACAACCCAGAAACAGATCACCACATACCCAAATCAGAAGCCATGGATGAACAGGGAAGTGCGACTCCTGCTGAAGTCACGCAATACTGCCTTCAGATCCGGAGATGCACAAGCCTACAGTACATCCAGAGCAAACCTGAAGAGGGGCATCAAAAAGGCCAAGCACTGCTACAAGCTAAAGATAGAGGGTCACTTTTCCAACTCTGACCCTCGACGCATGTGGCAGGGCATCCAGGCCATCAGTGACTACAAACCCCCCCACTCCACCCCCGCAGCCACTGATGTCAACTTCCTGAACGAGCTAAATCACTTTTATGCTCGCTTTGAAAGAGACAACAGAGAAACTGCCACCAAGCTCAAACCCTCAGCTGACCACCCACCAATCACACTCTCCTCCACAGATGTCTGCAAGTCACTGAGCCGGATCAGCGCACACAAGGCTGCTGGACCAGACAACATCCCTGGTCGTGTTCTCAGGGCATGTGCGGAGCAGCTCACTGAGGTTTTTACAGACATTTTCAACCTGTCTCTTGCCCAAGCAGCTGTGCCTTCATGCTTTAAACGCACGTCCATTGTGCCAGTGCCAAAACACTCTAACCCGAGGTGCCCTAATGACTACCGCCCTGTAGCACTCACACCCATCGTCATGAAGTGCTTTGAGCGGATGGTCCTGGAACACCTAAAAGACTCTATACCATCCACATTGAACTCACACCAGTTTGCCTACCGCAGCAATAGGAGCACAGAGGATGCCGTTTCCATGGCACTGCACTCTGTGCTCACTCACCTGGACAATAAGAACACTTACGCACGCATGCTGTTTGTTGACTTCAGCTCAGCATTCAACACTGTCATCCCAACCAAGTTAATAGCCAAACTTGGAGACCTGGGCATCAATACCTCAATGTGCAACTGGATTTTGGACTTCCTAACTGACAGACCCCAGAATGTTCGTTCAGGATTCACCTGCTCCACATCCATCACTCTTAACACTGATGTACCACAGGGCTGTGTGCTAAGCCCGTTTCTCTACTCCCTCTTCACCGCCGACTGCAAGCCTGTGTATGGATCTAATTCTATCGTGAAGTTTGCGGACGACACTACGGTGATTGGTCTCATCAGCAACAACGATGAGACTGCCTATAGGGAGGAGATCCAGCACCTGGCCACATGGTGCACCGAAAATAACCTGCTCCTCAACACCACCAAAACGAAGGAGCTCATCGTGGACTTCAGGAAGGAGTCAAGAGGCACACACGACACCATCCACATCAATGGAATGGCTGTTGAACGTGTCTCCAGTTTCAAGTTCCTGGGGATCCACATCTCGGCGGACATGACGTGGACGACCAACACCTCCAGCCTGGTCAAGAAGGCTCACCAGCGCCTCTTCTTCCTGAGGACACTGAGGAAGAATCAGCTCTCCTCGGCTATACTGGTGAACTTCTATCGCTGCGCAATAGAAAGCATCCTGACCAACTGTGTGGCAGTGTGGTATGGGAGCTGCTCTGTTGCGGAGCGCAAGGCACTGCAGCGGGTGGTGAAAACTGCCCAGCGCATCACAGGGACTCCACTGCCTGCCATCGAGCACATCCAGAGGAAACGCTGCCTGCATCGAGCTCGCAGCATCCTCAAGGACTCCTCTCACCCAGCCCACAGACTGTTTTCTCTCCTGCCCTCCGGCAGGCGTTTCAGGATCCACCGGACCAGGACCAGCAGACTAAAGAACAGTTTTTTCCCCAGAGCTGTCTCTTTACTGAACTCAAACCCCCGTTGATCCACTCCCCTCATATACTGATAACTCTCCTACCTCACATCCACCTTCACTTTGTTATTTGCACTACCGACTGTTTATTACAATAACAACTGTTTACTTATTCATTTTGCACTACCACACCGTAACTGGATTATGCTCATTTGCACTGCCGACTGTTTTTACAGTACCTACTGTTTACATTTGTATTTTGCACCGTACTTCTAACTGTAATATGCAATCACTTCCACTGCACTTTTACACTTTTTTTCGGATAGCTTCTGTCCATAATTTATTGCACTACCTTAATCCACTGCCATATTCCTCATTTTAGCCTAACATATCATTGTATACCTCTATCTGTAAAATTCTGTTTATAGTAATAGCCATCTGTATATTATATTATATTCATAGTACATATCCACCTGTAATTTCTGTTTATAATATTAACCATCTGTATATTATTCACTGTACATATTCACCTGTAAATTCTGTTTATAGTAATAACCATCTCTCTATTTATAGATATATTTATATATACTCAGTACATATCCATGTCCTGCACTTATGCAAACGTTGTATATCCTGCACTTGCTGCTATTGCACTTCTGGTTAGACCTAAACTGCATTTCGTTGCCTTGTACTTGTACTTGTGTAATGACAATAAAGTTGAATCTAATCTAATCTAATCTAATGTTGTGAACTTCACTAAGTTTATTTTTCATCTCTATTTTTTGTGTTTATTTAAAATAAGACAAATCTGATATGATTGTAATCTTATATCTGTTATTTAACAGTTGCGATAGTTCTTTAATGCTGATCTAACCAGCAGAAGACACGAGCCGGGGTCAAATCCCAGTTGAGCAGACGAGGCATATTGTCACACTGCGTTACAATGAGCCCCTATTAGAACTACGCAATTATATTCTATACTTTTATGAATTCTTTTGAGAAACCATGAGAAAAAGGTGAATAAAGACTGAGAGTCAATGTTCAGAAATTATTCATAATTATAATTATTTGAGCTACGCTTAATACTGTGTTTTGAGGTGTGTTTGTTGTCAAACTAATTTTTTTATATATATATTTTTAATGATTAAAAAATGCCATTATTTTATTTCAAAAAGTTATTAATTGTATTTTATTGACAAAATATTCTAGTTTTAGTTTTTTTATATTTTTTGATTATATCAGGTAACATGTTAAGCTGTCATGTTACAATGTAGCTATGGGGCATGTTGGCACATTTCAATTCCATTTTTTCGGGGTAAAAAAAAGTATACACTGTATTAATTCATCAAAACCACATCATTGTACTAGACATGTGGGAAATTAATGTGGGAAAAAATAAATACAACCACTCAAGTGGATTTACACAAACGGAGAAAGTCCTACTATAGGCAATTACCATTGGCGTAGGAACCGGGGGGGACGTGTCACCCTCAATATTTGAAAATGCTGCATGTGTCCCACCCAAAAATTAGCCTATACCGCAGGGACAAAAACTGTACATTTGGAACTTTTATTTTGAAAGCGCGAGTGCGACAAAGATTATATTCGGTTTTGCCAGCAATTCAAAGCCAGAGTGATATGTCCCATTTCATGCTATACAGTATTTGAATAACCACCATTTGCCCACCAGATTCATATTCTTCACTTTTCACCTATAGTCGGACTTGGAGCATCTGATTGGCAGAGAGAAGTTAACATTACACTAGGAACATACAAATACGTTACCGGTGCGCACCAGCTTTGAAATGGAATATGACTCGACTTTGTATGAGGTAAATTAGTCTCAGTCAAGTAGTTGAAATTACAGGGTTCCTGCGGGGTCTTAAAATGTCAAAAAAAAAAAAAAATTAATTTAAGGCTTTAAAATGTCTTAAAAACGGCCAGATTTTCATCCGAGGTCTTAAATTTAATTCAGTCTAAAACCTTATTAACTTTATTAAAGTTATTAACGTTACACAGTAGCAAAATGGTAAACTACAAAGCGGAGCTCTAGAGTGTTTGCTATGCCGCCCTTAGAGCGTTCGTTCGGTGTGTTGTAGTTCTTTCTGGGGGATATTGGTGTTGGTGTTGGTACACATATGCGGTGATAAAACCACAAATCCCATGATAAAGGCAATTACCTGCCCGCAAAATACGTCTACGTTTTAATAACGTTGTATTTTGTTGGACAGAATGAGGCAGACAAGCATTGTTTTATATTATTCTATACAGTAATAAAGTCTGCACTCAATCACCACTGCATACCTTATTATTATGAAAATAGTGAAGGCTTGAAGAACTCAAATACACCATATCTTGATGCAGTCGTGTTTATTGTATTGTTCATTTCATCAGTCAAAGCGTTCTATCTTCTGTTTAGCCTACATCGCTAGCTTTAGGATTACTTCTCTGAGGCAAATGTGGAGTTTCTGCTCAAGGGCGCCCTCTGGCTTCCAGTATGAATTAAACGTTTGGGTAACAAATAAGAAAAATAATACTTATCTCTAAATAAATCTATATGACAATCCATGTTTTTCTCCAATGTACAGTTTTTCCCCCGCAGTGGATGCATAAGAGGCTCATATTGCATATTAAATACATTACTTTAAGAAATTGATATCACAGATAAAAAGCACAGATAAAACTGGAAACCGAGGGTGACGCAGATATGACACAATCGACAGGCGACTCCCTCACACTCATAGCTCACACGTCCCGGTTCCTTGGTTAAAATAGCAATTTCTCACGATTTACAAATAGTTGGAAACATTTGGGATATTCTAAGTACTCAACTGAACAAAATATATAACACTGGCCTAGTGGTTTCTGGATATTTTACTGCAAAAATCCTACATAGTTCACCTTTAAATCCTTAGACCTTTCTAATGATATTTAGTCATATGCTGTCTGCATATTAACAGGTAACCCAGCAGTTTTCTGTAAAATATAAATGTTAATATTATTATATTGTTTATTTATTCTTAAATACTCTATTTTTTATATTTAATGTTATTGTAAAAGTAATATTTCAAGTTTTGTTAAATATTTGTATTTATCGAATATAATTATTATTATTACTCTCATTAATATATAAACATTAATATATAAAATGTTATATGCATACATTTTTCATTTGTAAAAACAAAAAAACAAAAAACAACAACATTTTAACCAGAATAATCGCAGTTTGGAGTAGCCTGTTCAATCTCTATTAGGCTATTAATATGCTGTTTTGTCTATCTATTCTATTTGAGGGCAAGTTTGTTTTAGCCTATTTTCTGCCAACAGAAAAGCCTATTAACAAAGATTGCATCCTTTTATAGTTAAATGGCAATGAGATAAAAAAATTATATGGGTTCCAATGGGGACATTTTTGTCCAAAAGACGCTGAGAGGGAGTATTTTGTGTACCTAGTGCAAAATAGATTTTTTAAATGAAATGGGGGTGAAATAAATGAGCACTTACTGCACATTTCAATATGCAGAAACTTGTTTTCCCGTTACATTGTCACATGAGCAAAACATAAATGTTGTACCATGTCACCATACTGTATATTACTGTTATGGTGGGATGGACGTTGATTCATAGTGGCCAAAATGGGCTTAGTGGCCCCCTCCCCCCTCTTTCAATGCTTTTAGAACATATATTTCATGATTATTTTCACACAAAATCGGTTGCTCCATCAATGTTTATTAAAAAAATATTTTTCTGAAATCATAGCCTACATATGGGAGAAGTGAAAAGCACATTTTTCATAGGATGTGCTGTGCTGTGCATTTAGCTCCGTTGTACCCTATAGATATACGTTAAAGCGTATGTAAAAAAACAAACAATAACAAAACACTTACCGTACATGAGTAACGAGAAAAGAAAGATTAATACAAGGCTCTTCATACTGATGCCAAGTCGAGTCTGATGACACTGAGGCTCAAGCATGGGTCCAGCAGCGCAGTATACAACGGGAAGGCTCGTGTTTTTTTTGTTTGTTTTTTTTTCAAAAGTCACGTGACTTTTTTAAAAAGCGGAGTCTGCCGCCTTGCTTTCGGTTCAAGCACTTGCGCGTGTCCTTTCGCGTGTCAAAACCTTTTTTACAGTCTATGGTCAAAACCACAAAACTCCATTCCGAGAAAAAGGGCTCAGTCATATGTACTTTTTGTTTTGTGGTTTGGTGTTCAGTGAGGGGGCGATATGACATCAGACGTCCAGTTGATATGGTTTTATGATTCTTTTAAATGTTACATGCCAACAGATGGCGCTGTTGTCGACACTATAGAGTTTCAGTATAATAGAAATAAAATAAAAAAAATCTCATAAAATAATAAGATTTTTTTTTTATTTCTAGACCAAAATGCTTTTGGAAGTGGCTGAAACTTCAGTTCTTCTTCAAATTATATAATTATAATAGTATATTTATAAAATTAACCTGTTTTTTAATTGTTAATCATATTCAACTTAAGGCCTACTTCATGTAAATCATTTTCTTAAGGGATAGCTCACCCTGGAATGAAAATGAAGTAATCTTTTACTCACCCTGCTGTTGTTCCAATGCTCCTCCATATAATAGCAGTGAATGGCGACCAGGCCAGGATACAATTTTACAAAAAGGATACAAAATACTGAGCTCGGCCGTTACTCGTTACCCATTGTGTGCATTCCTGTGAGTGCGCGAGCCGTCAGCAGCCAATGTTGTTAGGGCAACCGGTACACAACATTCACTTCAGGAGGTTTACCTCATTATTAGTATTATTGTATTCTTTCTTATTATTTACCTTATAGAAGAGACGAGAGTCGCATTTGTTTCTGTTGAGCCTGATGTCATGACAACAGTGCGTTTGCTGACGGCTCGCACGCACACACAGGAACGCGCACAGAGTAACGGCCGAGCTCAGTATTTTGACTGAATAAAACGGTTTGTTTCTCGCAAAACCTTAAAGTATGCCTATATCTCACTGTATCATTGTGTGATACGTTTGTATCCTTTTTTATAAAGCTTTAACCTGGTCGCCATTCAGTCCCATTATGTTAAGATCACCAGTGAGAGTGCCCGTGATCACCACCAGAGGGCCCTCCACCCCTATTGCCATAGCATCTCAGACTACATTTCCCATAATCCTTTGCCAGGACTCATCAGCCATGATTATTTTCAGCCCATTAGCCATCCTAAATAAACCATGTTAACTCTGTCATTCACTGCGAAGTCTTGTTTAGTGTAACAACTGCAATTCTGAGCAATTCAATTCTGTTCTCCCTGGTTTCTTGTCTGCCGTTTTTTGGATTACCTGCCTGTTCTTGGATTACTCTTTCGCCCGTGTTCCCTGCCTTGTTGTGTGTGTTTGTTTGGACTGCCTGCCTGTGTTTTGACCTTGCCTGAACTCTTGACTACGATTGTGGATTACCCTTTCAATAAAGCTGCGTTTGGATCCTCTACCTATGGCTCTCGAAGCAGTACATTACACATTATATGAAGGAGCGCGTGCAGTACGTTTGTCAAAATTTCTCCTTTTGAGGAAAATAGGAGCAGGGTGAGTAAAAGACGACTTTGCTTCACTTCAGAAGGCCTATATTAACCCCCTGTGTGGAGCAGTTATATGATGGATAGATGCACTTTTATGGACTTCAACCCAGAAATAGCCATTTACTGCCATTATGAAGCTTGGAAGAGCCAGGACATTTTTTAAAATAACTCTGATTGTATTCGTCTGAAAGAAGATATATACACCTAGGATGACTTGAGGGTGAGTGAATCATGGGCTAATTTTAATTTTTTTGTGAACTAACCCTTTTATTAGCCGAACAGGTTAGCATCAAATGCCACATAAAGAAACAAAAAACAAATTGAAATTAATTAAGAAAACCCTAAACTGTTAACATCCCTGACCAAAAACTGTATTATACACTCTTCATGTTTAGTTAATAGTGAAAATTGCACTCTAAACTAAAGTTTTACCAGAAATTCTTTCATATTTGCTTTGGTTTGTAATGTTTTCTATACAGCATACAGTAGAAGCACATGTCAAGCACAATTCATCAGTGAAAGTGACGATGTCTGTCTTATTCAGCTTTCCTGGATGTGATGATGTCATAAACCAAAACAAAAACAATAGCCACGCCCACCAGAACAGAGGCGACCAATCGGGCGACAACTTCAGACGCATTACAACAGAAAGC
This sequence comes from Gobio gobio, assembly GCF_949357685.1. Lineage (NCBI taxonomy): Eukaryota > Metazoa > Chordata > Actinopteri > Cypriniformes > Gobionidae > Gobio > Gobio gobio. The sequence continues at coordinate 8,782,229 of NC_137120.1, forward strand.
ACAATCTGAGGAAATAAAAGAACAACGTGAAATGATACATGATACACTCGAGGAAGACCAACAACATACATACAAAACAAATCATGCACCATGCTTATGTCAATAACATAACTAACATACCTGAACATGGCTGACAGAGCTCAGTGTTTTTCACATATTGAGTCTGGTTGCTGATGGGATTGCTCAGCACACAGCTGTACGAATCATCCAGACACTCCAGACGTAAAGAGAGGGTTCTGTTGAGATCAGACACACTGATGCTGGACAATAAACTGCTTCCTTTGTACCAGGAGAGAGTCACATGACTCACGTTCCCCACTGAACACAGAAGCTCACATTTGGACACCGATGATTGTGATGATGATGAATTTTGTGGGGATTCAATGATAATGACAGGAACGGGCAGACGAGCTGGAAAACACAAGAATCAAGAGAAATGTAGCGTTCCAGCAACTGACCATAACATGCATAAATCAGGGCAACCTGTAAGTCTCTACTCACCATACACCGTGACACTGAATCTGTGTTTGGTCATTTTTTTGCCGCTGATGGTTACTTGATAAACTCCAGAGTCTGTGATTGTGGTGTTTGTGATGGCAAGAGATCTAGTTCGATTGTCCACCTTCAGTCTGCCTCTGAATCTCCCATCAAGAACATCACTCATTATTGAGATGGACGCGTGTTGGATTTTCGCTATAAGAGGGCCTTTCGTTTTAAAGTTCCACATGATCATATCATCTGCCTGTAGTTCAGTATCAACCCGTAGAGTGACTGAATCTCCCTCCGTCACTGACACTGACTTCACTGCATCTGTGTCACCAAACACACCTGAAGAAACAGTCAGATTAAGGTTCTTAAATGTATCAAAGTTAAGCTTTAACTGCAATTTGTAGTAGTTTGGAAACAATTACAAACTCTGGAAAGTCAAATTTTAGCAGCAGTATAGATCTCAGAGACACCGCATATGTTTGTTACTCACCAACCAGACGGCAACAGCATAAACAGAATAAAACCAATCGGACGAACATTTTCTTCAACAATTTGGAGCTGTTCAGGGATCTGAAATAGTAACACTCAAGGTGCTCAAGCTGAAAGCGCTGTGGTTTGCACTCAATGATAACAAGTCTGATCTCCTCCGCTTCACGCCTTTTCTCTCCTCCCTCCACAGATACGACAGCAAACCTGACCATGCAAAATGACTGACATGCGAGATAGTTTCCTGCTAAAAACACCCTGGCTGAAATGATTTCACTGTGAATTCAATGAAGCCGTTTGCAAAGAGCAAACCCACAAATGGACCCGTTTACTTCAGACTGTTTAAGGTGGCTTAAGTGCATTTGCACAGGTCTCAATCCTGCTAAACAATGTGCCATGTGCTCAAACGTAGATTGTTGATGCTTGTGAGCCTACAGAAAACAGGACGACTGCTGATTGTCGTGATAGTAATTTATATTACACTGAACTAAAGATTCATTCTTTTTGCTTTTACAATAAAAGCTGCAGTTTAATAAAGCTAAATGTAGGGAAACTAATTAAAAAAATGTAATCCCTACATTTTTAGGGTTGCCCCCTAATAGTTGACTAACTGTTAGAAGAGGCTTTGGTTGACCAAAATGTTATTAGTCCTTTAGTCGCAGAAAAACAAAACTCCACAGGAAGTGGCGAAATCACGCAGCCTGTGACGGACAGATCGTTAACGGCAGGAAATCCAAACATTTGCCCATCATTCATCGACCTCAAATATGGCTTATCACTTGAAACTTGCAAGTAGTTGCTACTTCACAAGTCTGCTCACTCTAACGTTAACCTAGATAAATGTGCAACATTATATAGCCGTATATCTGTGTTTGTGTGGAGAGAACACTTACGCTGCATTCACACGGGGCGTCAGCCTGGACGCTTGACGGAGGGCATGTCTGAAGCTGGTGCTGACAACAGCTAATCGCATTACTTTTCCAGTGTTGCGTGAACGCATTTGGCTAGCATCTGGGCTAGGTCATTTACATAAGAGATCTGATTAGCTGACGCATACATTAGCGCTTGAAAAGGGCAAACTTTTGCCACGAGGAACGCCAGTGACGCGATGCAATGGAACCCACAATTGACCTATCGGTAAGCCCCGCCCCTCGAATGCAGATGAGCCAATAGCAGTTGAGGATCAGTTGCGCTGGGACCGGAACTCGGACATCTTTAGCTGTCAGCGCCATAGAGATATACTGGAAAATCCGAAGCTCTCATCGATTTGATGGTGTTTATGCTACAAAAGTGCTAAAATGTCGTGCCAGAGGTACTGTAACACTGATTCCAGGGATACTGAGAGGATTTTCTGTTTGTCATACTCTCATTAAGTTACAATTAAAGTCCCCGCTAACATACAAACCAACATAACTAACTGTTCTCACGTCATGTAACACTGTAATGTTAGGTCAAAAACACGAAGGTGTACATTTCAGTGCCTCTCCATATTAAACTGGTCATATGTAAATTAATTTATTTTAGATACACTCTAAGAAGAAAAGGTTCAAAAATGAACCTTTTGAGGTTCCTGGAAATTGCAACTGTGGGGGAACCTTAAAGGTTCATTTTTGAACCTTTTGGAAAAGGTTCTAATTGGAACCTTTACTTAAAGGTGCATTAATGAACCGCATGGGTTCCATTTTGAACCTTTTTAGACACGCTTTTAGCATGCATGCATGTTTGTTGTTTTTATTATTATTATACATTACTTTAATCTCATTTCACAACACATACCAAACATATTATTCTCCATTAAATATTTATTTTATATAGGCATATACAATTTTTAGCACTGGATACAAAGTACAAACAAAGACTTATTAAAACTAATATAGAATATTCTTTCATTAAAAAAAATAAATTAAAAAATAACTGAATGGAACTGAATATTCACAGTATTTAGGGGAAAAAATACAACCCATTTCATGTATTTACATGCATTTACACACCCACACACTTTTGGTTATATGTATATATATTCAGAAAATATTAATGCTTACAACAACCCATTCCATGTATTTATATATTCCAATATATATATATTCAGTCAAACAAAAAAATGGCCATTTTAATCACGGTGGGTGGTATTTTGGTTTCTGCGTTATGCCACATTAAAAAACTTTTCAACAAATGTCAGTGTTTCTCATCTTTGCAGCATACTCAATGTTGAAGATGAAGTGTATTGCCATTAAAAAAACAAGAGCCATGGTCAGATCATCCACTTCACAGACCTTCTCCCCTTCCACCCAAGACACCTCCCTTTATGTACAGGATTCCTAAACAAAGAGAGGATAATGTTATATTAGATATAACGATATAGCAGTTAAAATACTATCTGTAAAACAAAACATTGAAAAAAAAAAAGTAAACAAAAAAAAGGTCATTTAGAAATATATGACTTTGTGACATCATAACTGGTAAATTTGCCCAATGCTAGAATGTTTTTGTCAAAAAATAATAATGAATGTTTTGGTTGCAAGAACCCTATTATAGTCTGTGCAGGTATGACGTCAGAACCCAGAAGAGTAATTTGCCGAAAAAAAGAAAAAAACAAACATTGTAAAACCCCATAGGAAAATCTCAAGGGAACCAGGGTGTGGGGTTTTGACATCATACCTGCACCACTCTATAGTGGGACCTGCACACATTCAAGGATAAAGGGCATAAAAACCTACTTTTATAGGTATAGTGTACCTCATTGATAAGATATAGAGATCTCGGACTCTCTTTGAATAAAAGTGGAAGCAGCAGGACAGCAACAGCCATTGAGAGACCTTAAATATAAAATTGTGAAAATATCCATGGATATTATGTTAATTGTGAATTGTATATTATTATAAAACAGAGATTCAGTATACATTTTCATTCATATTAATAATCATTACCTTTGTGTGCCAAATCAACATGGGGTTTTTGTTCCGCTTCAGCCAAACTCAGCTCAAATATCCACCCCGACTTCTCTTCTGTTGCACTCATTGATAACTTTCTGTGCCACCAGGGCAAGATTTGTCAGAATGTTCTTTTCAATATTTGCATATATGCTTTCCAAATCTAATACAAGCTATTAACAACAACAACAAAAGTATTAACAAAAATGTACAAATGTTTTGAATACATATTTGGAATTCAATTCTACTCACAATAGAGGGGATTTAAAGGGCTGGATATCGTGATTTATTTTGTGGAATGATGTTTCATGTCTGTCCTCTCATTCCTTGTCCGTCCCATGTAGTCTTGTAAAAGTCTGACATTTGGTGTCCTCTTCAAGCATTCTGTTTTCATTCTCTCCAAGTGGATCCCTATATGCTGTATTCATCTTCTCCTGATTATATCAACAAAAACACATACACTCATTTAATAACTGTAAACTTTAACCTATTCTTAAATTATTTTAATTAGATTATTCTGTTTGTGACTATTACCTCTTCAGACCTTGGTCTCTTTTGATACATGTCTTGGATTACAGATAGATCCTCAGTCTAAAAAATAAAATAAAGACATCCATTGCTATAAATTTCTATTAAGGTGTCATATAATGTGGCATACTTCTCTATTAGTTGCCTTCATAGTGTTAGTTGTCTGTTGGATGTTTGGAAAAATCATGTGGTTCTTTGCTGAATCTGCAGCAGACTTATCTCTTCAATGTCAACCAAGGGTGATCTTTCTTTCTTGAATTTGTTCTTAAGCATCTCATGCCATGACCCCTTAAATTAAAAACATTTAATAATTAAATATGTATCACCTTCCAGATAACAATATCAAGGAAGTATTAAAAAACTCTGTCATGTTCTTACATATCCCCTTCTTGTCCTGTCTCTCAAGAATTGGTATTTGGTAACAAGGGCTGAACACACCTTGTTATATTGTTCACTTGTTGGAGACCTGGGGAAAAAGAGAGATAAAAATTGTCATCCATCATGCTCTAAAATGAAAGTATGCTAAATAAGTTAATTAATTTAGTTTATTATGCTAAATTAATAATTAATTATGCTATATACAATTACCATGTATATGTGCACATATGATTAAACAGTGTTTGAATCATTTTTTTTATCTCCATTTGCTCCGTCCTGTTGAAGAAAAACATTTTTTATTGCCATAGGAAATTTGGGTAGCTGATAATTTGCTGGCCACACTGTTTGGGCAATGTTATGTGTTGAGATGTTGAGACCCATGTGAAATAACAAATTAAGTCCTACAGAAAAAGACGTAGGCTAATACTGGTTGGACTTTAGATGGCTCTATGGTGTAATTTTCCCTGAGCAATTGCGCAAAAATAAGGCTAAGGTGTTTACAATTAAAATGAATAAAGTAAATGAGTTAATAATTTTAGTTGAGAACCACTTGTATCTTAGGCCTTCAGTTATAGGCTATCCATAAGCCAAATCATAACTCGTTGGACTATTAGCCTACTATCTTGTTATTTAAATAAATATATCTTACTGCTAAGAGTCACATAATGAGCTCCAACCTTATTATTACACTACACATTATATTATCACAGATATCAAGAAGGTTTATAGATATTTTGACACTTTATTTTGTCTTACCTATATATTCCCGTCGATCCTCTCGTCCATCTGCTGACGTCACACGCATCAAAGTAACGGTTTTTGCGCGAGACAGACCATTGAAGATTCAGTGATTTACGTTGCACAGACAGAAAAGCTTTCACAATTTAATTAGCAAAAAGAAAATAACATGAATTTAATTTGAATCACATTTAGAAACTTAAGTGAAATTAAATTGCTAATGAATTATGTCAGTATTAGCAGAATTAAAGTGGCTAAAAAACAAAGATGAAAAGGTTATTAAGGTTTATGTGTTAGGCTACAAACAAAAAATTAAATTGTTACAATTTTCAAAACTTTTCATAATAATGGGTATATACATATTATTATTATTATTATTGAAAATGTAGCAATACTTTTTTTTGTTTCAAATAACCAGAACAATATTGTTTTTGTTATGCATAATACAAATAATAATAACAATTATTATCAATAATAATAATAGGCATAATAATATTAATAATAGGCCTAATAATTATTATTATTAGGCTACCCTATTATTATTTTTGATAGGCCTATTATTACTACTTTCTTGGATGGCATTTTGCTAGAATAATCCAAAAATGTGTGGATTATTCTTTAATTAATAGCATGATGTTGCAATAGACTATGCTATATCTTTATATAAAACACTGTAAAAAATTTAAACAATGTAATAAGAGCTAAGGTTTGTAGTAGGGATGCCACAATTCTCAATATAATATTGAACCGTTCGGTACGGCATTCACGGTTCAATAGGAGCTTGTGAATTGCGTTTTTTTCGGTTTTGCATTTGCATTTTGCACGTTAGTGGTAGAGTTATAGGCCTACTCACGGAACACTATAGTTATTCACAATCACGAAAGTTCATTATTTGAATGCGTTTTAACAACTTGCCGGTTATCATGCTCTTTTCCGAGCTGGCACACTAAACGCCTGTCAAACACGTGATTACTGGACTAATAGTCGTTTTACTGCGCTAATACTGTCAAATACACACAACGTTAACATAAACACAGTCGGTTATGTCTAAAGTGAGAGTAAAATCGGCGTGTGTCTCTGTGATGCGGGCAGGTCTAAAATTGACAGCTGGGGTGAACACGCTGTCCTTAAAGGGACAGTTCACCTCTAAAATTATGTCATTATTTACTCACTCTAATATTATTCCAAACCTGTTTTCATTTCTCCTGTTGAACACAGACAGTTGAATACCAGACAGTTGATGGTAGGCATTGACTTCATATTATTATTTCCTACAAAGGGGGCCAGATCTGTTTGGTTTCCAACATTCTTCAAAATATATTTTATGTCCAACAGAAGAAATAACTTTATTTAGGTGTAAAACAACTTGAGCGTGAGTAATCGATGACAGCATTTTCATTTTTGAGTGAACTATCTCTTTAATGTTAATACAACAACAAGACAAAGAGAAAATCACTCACTGCTCTTGACTGAAAAACTTTAATACAGTAACTTTAATAAGAATCAATGTATATTTTATAGAGTATTGCAATACATTTTTTTTATTTTTTCTCCTTAACCTCTTGCTGTTCCTGTCGCCTAAGAATAGAATAGTAAAAAACTGATGTGACAAGCCATTAGAACCGAACCGAACCGAAAACCGTGGTTAAAAACCAAGGTATGTATTGAACCGTGGACTTGTATCCCTATAGTTTGTAGTTACACTTTACAATTTACAGTTAAAATCTTCTTTGAAGGTTTACTGATTTATAATGTATTGACTTCTCTACAAAAAAATGTTGCATTTAGCAACCTGAAAGCAGTGTTTTTGTTTCAGGGCTGTAGTGTTGCTTAAAGTCTTTTTGTAAACTAACAGGTAAACAATTATGGAGTGGCTTAAATGATTCAAGTGCTTCAAGGCAATTTTTTAAATCTGAAACTATTAAAAAGTTAATTCTTGTGCATGTTCAGTATGTTCAGGGGCTAAAAGCAAACCAAATCTTTACAGTCCATCTAAGGTTCATAAAGGAACCTTGATAACAGGCCAGGTTCTTATATGAACCCTTCTGCCACAACAAAGGTTCTAAAATGAACCGACAACATGTGCCAAATAATCAGTGGATCATTATAGAACCTATAGGTTCAACTTTGAACCTTTATTGTAGTTAGAAGTTCATATTTGCACTTTAAAGTTCCTTTTTGAACTCCAAAGGTTCAATCTCTTCTAAGAGTGTATGTTTAAGGTCTACATGATTTTACTAAGAAGAACTCCTATTTTGATGGGTATTATAGTCTCCGGGTAGTGAAAGGAGGAGCTCGTACGCAGTTTATCGGAGTTGTTTTGCAGATACAAAGTTTACCAGTTATTAACTGCACCCCCGAAAAGGCATACGTCTGTGTGTGTTTACTGTTATTTGTATGAGTGTTTTTGTGTAATTTGCTGTGTATGTTAATGGTAATGCAACGGAGAGATGTTTGTGAATGAGATGTTAATGCGCACTTCTTATGCTTTGTTTGTTCAGCTCTTTCAAGGATTTTTTGGAGTTAAAAAGGACGTAATAAGCTTGATAAACCATCAGTAAAGTTTGGCCATCACTCGGACGGGATATACGCTACATTCTGTGTCCAAAAACATCTTGGGATAAGGTTTTCACACTGACGGCTGTCATTGTAAGATATAGCAACTCCATTTGTTTGTCCGAGTTAGCAACAGTAACTAAGCTTACCGATAGGTCAATTCAGTTCGGAAAAGCCTGATGTCACCCATTCAAAGTCAATGAGAAGGGTTGACTCCGACGGCCCGTGTGAATACAGCGTTACTGTGCAGGCGCTGGCGCAATCACTTGCATTTACTTTAATACTCCGTCATTTTTGGTCATACAGGAGTAATGTAAACTGTAAAAGGCCTACTTTATTTCTGTAAATTCACAATAACAACAAAACGTGTGCTTTTGTAAAATAAAGAAAAAACCAAGATGCGCTTGATCTGCCGTCTCAGTGAACTTGAGCACATAGGTAACAAAAATGAACCAAAACTCAGCGTATACTTACCTCACAGACATGAGAAATATAGCCTATCTATAGAAAGATTGAAATGTCTACTTTTAAATGAACCGATTCAGGTGGAAAACAAATATTCTCAGATTATGTAATCCTGAAATGTGCATATATGCGCATCCACTACTGCAGAGATTAGTGTCAACATCGTCAACTTCATCTCTGCAGCCGAAAACACAGAAAACATTATCAATAAATTATTAAAATGTTTAAACAGTCTCCTTATCTCAGTCTCATAATCATTATGTTTGCCAGTGCGCTGTGGCAAGCTTTATGTGTAAGACTGAGTGCTGATCAGGCTATGTAGGCAATTAAAGGCTCATTATTATGATTTATGGCTTATTAATATAAACTTGCAATAAGTCGACCAATGGCTTAAATGAACGACTACTAGTCGACCTTAAATGCATGAATGTTTCGCAAATCGTTATTACATATTCGGATCTTTAGTGACCTGGCCCTATATCTAAAATGGATGGATCTCTAACTGTCGCGATAATATAAAACTCTCCTGATATTAGAGTGACACTTACAGAAGTGTTTTGTTACCTTTCGAGCTTGGAAGGGTTCAGTTTGAGCAAATGTTTTATACCATCATCCTTGTCCTCGTCAGAGCTCATTTACATTCAGCCTCTGGCTCATATTTGTGATCTCAAAAAAAAAGTAATAATTTACAACATCTTCAAAATCAATATTTTGATCGCTGACAGCTTCTTCACCATATCCACCATCAAGTGACAGTGACTCTAATATCTGATTGTGTTCAGCACTTGCTCTGCTGTAAATCGCTGAGCCGTTTCAAGTTTTGCTGATGATACTTCCTATTATTTTGTTTTCTGCCTGCGGTAACTATGAGTGAAACGTCACTTCATCATTGTGTATCAGACATTGCCACCTTGTGGAATAAAGGTGAACTACACTTATTCAGTCATCAAAAATTAAATTAATGTTGTGCAGAAATAATATACTTACAGTGTTACACACCTCGGGTCGTTAGTGACCCTATACAATTTTTACAAAAAATAAATGGAAAAACCAGGCATTCTTTTATAATTGTATTATTTTTTCTTGCTATATTGTATATAATGAATAGATTGATGACCAGTGTTGGGAATAACGGCGTTATAGATAAATGGCGTTACTAACGGCATTACTTTTTTCAGTAACGAGTAATCAAACGAATTACTGTTTCTTCCGTTACAACGCCGTTAGCGTTACTGAGAAAAAAAAATGCGGCGTTACTATAATTGAGCTCACTGAAGCGTTTTTCATCCCAACAGGCTCTCTGTCAGTCTGACCTGCAACGTGCGTGTGTGCGTGTGCGTGTGCGCGCGCGCCAGCCATGCGTGTTGGGGGTGGGTTGGGTTGCTACACATAACTGATGATGATTGGTGGGTGGGAGACAAGGTTGAGGTTGATAGGTTGAGTTCACACACACACACACACACACCTATGACGCATATGCACAGTCAGCGATGGCAAGTCCAACGACTTCAAAGGTAGCTTTCGCAAACTGGAAGTATAAGCGCTACTTTTCCCTCGTTGAGGTGAAAGGTAAGACTGTTTATGTAACGTGCAGCTTATGCCCAGGAAGAAAGAGTCTCTCCCTGTCGGTGGCCAGTAATTCTAATCTAATGAAGCCTCACATCATCACAGCCACAACATTAGTGGCTAAAAACCCAGGTGATAACGTGAGCTCCACAACCAGAAGAGTAGTAAATAAGTACTGATACTATTTACACAATATTTACACTATAGTAGTGATACTACTAATAATATTTACAATAATATATTGAATTTGATAGGTGTCTCTCACATTGTCCCACAGCAACATTACAATAGTGTACATTTAATGTACAATGTTTTATAATAGCAATTTATTCTATTTAGTGTCCAGTTCATTCATTTAACATATTTAAAATTGGGTGCATCCAAGTTATTTGACATATTTGAACATTTGAGAGAAAAAAAAAAGTAACACAGTAGTTACTTTCCCGGGTAATTAGTTACTTTTATAATGACGTAACTCAGTTACTAACTCAGTTACTATTTGTAAGAAGTAACAAGTAACTATAACTAATTACTTTTTTAAAGTAACGTGCCCAACACTGTTGATGACTACTAAGGGTACGTTTACACAACAACGATGCTTAAAATGGAGTAGTTTTTCCCTTGAGTATTCCGCGTACAGACGACACCATTGTCAAAATGATCCCCATTCATACGGATGAATGAAAAGGACTAAAAACGTTGTATTCTGCTGCCAGGCCATTAGATGGTGATGAAACACTAAAGACTGAACATGTAATACCAGCATCATGCACTCAGTATTTTTGAGGGGGTACCAGTTGATGAGGGGGCAGTGTTGGTTGTGTTTTAATAATAATAAAAACTATTATTATTTATAATATTAGTCGTTTTTATAGTGAAATGGTTTTTATAGTGATTATTTATAATAAAACTTTACTTAAGCTTTCACTGCAACAATTACTGTAATCATCATAGCCGATAGCCTACTTATTAATTATTATATACATAATAATTGATGACGATTTCAAAACACGGCATCATGAAGCTTCGAAGGGTTATGAATCAGTGAGTTGATTCAGCAGTTTGGATCGCCAAATTTCAGCAGTTTGGCGGTTTGACACGCGATCCGAATCATGATTCGACTCACTGATTCATAACGCTTCGAAGCTTCATGATGCTGTGTTTTGAAATCATCATCACTATATAAGTCGTTATTTAGGGTTTTTTGGCGCACAAAAACTATCCTCGTCACTCCATAAAATTATTGTAGAACCACTGTAGTGAGATGGACTTTGTAACGACGTCTTTAGTACCTTTTAAGGGTCTTGAGAGTGTACCATGCATTGTGCCAAAGGAGGCCTTTCAGAGCCATCAGATTTCAACTAAAATATCTTCATTTGTGTTCTGAAGATGAACGGAGGTCTTATGGGTGTCGAACGACATGAGGGTAAGTAATTAATGACAGAACTTTCATTTTTGGGTGAACTAACCCTTTAAGGGTAGGGTTAAGTGTAAGGGAAGTGTCAACTGTGTAATTACAAATGTAACTACATAAATGAATTACAGATGTAATTACATGCAGGTATTGTTTTTAAATGTAAGTACAATGTAAAAACATGTATGTACACAATAAGTGCATTGTATCAAATGATTAATTAAAATGTTAGTACATAGTAGTTAAGGCCACCTAATATAAAGTGGGTCCCATACATCTAACTACTCGCATGAAAACAAACAACCTATTAACATATCAGCAAGCAGAGTTAGACAGAAAAGCCAGAGAGAAAATTAGCTTTTAAAAGAGATTTAAAAGATACCACTGTCGAGGCAGTTCTAATATGCAAAGGCAGACTGTTTCAGAGCTTCGGAGCCAACACTGAAAAAGAACCACAAAGTTTATGTCTTGACCTAGGGACAGTCAGGAGTTTTTGGTCCTACACTCTCAGAAAATAAAGTACATAATTGTACCTTTAGGGGTACAATGGCTTGTCACTGGGGCTGTACCCATAAGGAAAAAAATGTGTACCTCTATGTCAGGAGTAGGCAAGTTCGGTCCTAGAGAGCTCATGTCCTGCAGAGTTAAGCTCCAACCCTACTAAGCCACCACAGTATAAAATTCATGGCTCCCAGCATGCATTGCAGCATTAAGTATGTCACCATTGTTGAGATTCAAATGCTGATTCTTGATATCTGTGTGGTTATAAACTTTCCCCCCTAGAATGTATTTAAAAATCAAAATTCAGAATGTCGGATCTGTGGCAAAAAAAAATTGTTGGTGGATATTATTTATTAATAGTTTTAGTCAGTGATGAGTTCAGTCTAACATTTTTCTTCATGACAATTTTTGTTTATGGCTTCTTTTGATTTGAACAGTGTGATGAGGTTCGTTTTATGCGTGAGGTGTGGAAAGGAAGAAGGCGGGGTCGGCGTGACTGGGACTCACGATTTTATTCTCAGTACTTTATATACAAACAAAACAGGTGCTCGTGGGCACATCAACACAGTAAACACTCTCAAAAATACGTCAGCTCAATCATTCAGTTTTCAATGCTTCTCTCAGATCGGCAGACACGTGAGGTCCCAGTCCAACACTCTCTCTCCCATCTCTCTCCCCGCTGCGGCTTAAATGCAGTCTCTCCACGCCAATTGCTGCAATCAGACACGTGTTATTCATCTGCACTTAACCTACTTACTCACCGCTCGGCTCCGCTCTCTCTCTCCCACTACCTCGCAAAACCACGCCCCCTCCACCACAAACAGATTATGTGTTTTGTTAACACTGTAACAAAAACCACAAACTAGAGTCAAACTGCCCAACTAAAGCAAACACTGATCACCATAATGGTGACCAAATATTTCCAATCAAACATCAACATCTAAACCTCTGTTCATTCTCAATAAGAGCTTATATAGATGTCTTTCAGGGTTGGAGCCAAACTCTGCAGGATAGCGACTCACTAGAACCGAACTTGCCTGCCAATGGCTAATTGTAGCGGTAATTTTACCCTAAGGACCAATTGTGTACCTTTTAAAGGTACAGTTATAAGTTTTGTTCCCCAAGGAATAAAATTGTACCTCCACTGTACCTTTTTTTCTGAGAGTATAAGTGATCTTGATGGTGAGTAAAACTGTAAAAGATCTGAAAGGAATGGTGGAGCCATACCATTTAAAGATTAAAAAACTTACACTGCAAGGCAAACTGCATCTTTTTTTTGTGAATCAGAAGTTGTTCTTTAAAGACACACGACAAGATGTACCTTTGCGTTTTCGTGTAGGCAACAGACGACAGCGTTGTCAAAACGATCCCTGTTCAGACGGATCTGCGAAAATGATTAAAAACACTGTATTCTGCTGCCCGGCAAGTAGATGGCGATGTCACTTTGTAAATAAACACTACGTAATACGTAATACATATGTGCATGACAACAATCTTTATCACAAATTCAAGATTTTGTAGTTTACATGATAATGATAGATTTCAAAAGTTTGTTTTCAGGCCCTCAAAAAGCATGTAAATGAATGGACAAAACATATAAAAAGTTTTCTATTTTTAGTTGATAATGGTGTGATGTAAATGGCCATTTAATGTGACGAAGCCAATAAACTCAAGTGACGAACAAAAAATGTAATTTTTTTAACAAAAAAGTCCAAATGTGTTTTTGCCATGACTGTGATTGACTGAATGCTTTCAACAATTGAACTCAGTCTGGGAGTCAAAATGAAACCCGCTGATTTCTGATCTGGAGAGAAATGTGGTTTGATGTGATAGATTGTGTTGGACAAACAGCTTGAGCAATAGTGGGTGTTTTTGAGGACGAGGGTAGGTGTGAAGATTGTGTTTCTCTGGGCTTTTTGGCCTCCATTCCTGCTCATATGAAGCTCACAAAAAGTTTTGCTATGAAATATAACACTATGAACCTGTGAATGCTGATGTTTAAAATACAAAGCATTGTTCTTATTGTTTTAAAGTGACATTAAAATGCCAATGTTTAAAATTGACCTGGTTGTTCATGACCTTTATCTTGCAGTGTGATATTTCAGTAGAAACTTATCAAGCTTCTTAGAAATAACCTTTGCTATCACACCTACATCCCACATCCTGAAGAGGACCTTATAGAAGACATAGAAAACTCTGTGTGTCTGTGTCTGTCTGTCTCTCTCTCTCTCTCTCTCTCTCTCTCTCTCTGTGTGTGTGTGTGTGTGTGTGCATGTTCTTGTGACATATCAGGACACAAATGTGTATAATGGCATGGGTATGACATAGGTATTACAAGGAGAGGGTGACTTATGAGGACGTTACCCATGTCCCCATTTTTCAAAAGGCTTATAAATCATACAGAATTTTTTTTTTTTTTGAGAAAGGAAACTGTGCAGTTTCCTGTGATGGGTAGGGGTAGTGGTAGTGGTAGTGTAGGAGGATAGAAAATACGGTATGTACGGTATAAAAACCATTACGCCTGTGGTGTGTGTGTGTAGTAAACAGTCAACATCAATTTGCAAAATGTATGGTATCATGCAGAAGTTCATTGTTGTAGTTCTCATCTGTTTTGGGAAACAAATGAACTACAAGCAAAAAAAAAAAAAAGAGAGAGAGAGTGAGAGAGAGAGAGAGAGAGAGAGAGAGAGAGAGAGAGAGAGATAATCATTACAAAACTATCGGTTCCAAAGAAATAATGTTTCAAGAGTTAAGTTTTAGTGAAAAAATGTGAGCTAAATATACATTTAAATTTTGCTCTTTCTTTGGAGATTATAACGGTATGTGTAGTCAGGAACAGGCTGAAGACTCAGAAGATGATATCCAAACATAAACTATAATTGTAACACTCAGGAACAGGCGGACAGGTAAGGAAACACACACACACACACACACACACACACACACACACACACACACACACACACACACACACACACACACACACACACACACACACACACACACACACACACACACACACACACACACACACACACACACACACACACACACACACACACACACACACACACACACACACAAACATAACATGTCAAAACAGCTTAACATAACAGTGACTAGACAAAGACTGAAGGTGAGGATGCAACTTAAAGGTCCCATGGCATGAAATTTTCAGGTTTTTCAACATTAATATGAGTTCCCCTAGCCTGAATATTTTCCCCAAGTGGCTAGAAATTTTGTTCGGTGTAAATCGAGTTCAGGCTGTCTTTCTCTGCCTTTGAGAAAATGACAGCTCAGACGAGCTGATCTTGAATTTTCCTGTTATGATGTCATAACAGGAACGGTTACCTCCCTTTCCTCCGCCCAGAGAATCTGGCACGCCCATGTGAGCGCCAAATTTGTCCTCGAGAGATCATGGCTTGTGAACGAGTGAATGCTGGCAGTTTCTCAGTGTTTGGATTTACAAATGAAAACAGAAGTCTTTTTTCAGTTCCTTCTGATCTGTGATCAGTGATTTTTGATGTGTAGCTAATTATTCAACTTCACACAGAACATTATTATTCATGCACACGCTGCGGCTTCTCTCTCTCCCGACAGAACGGTGTTATCTATCTTGTGAGTCAGTGTTTTTGTACGTCCTTGTCGCGTCTATCTGTTCTAAAATGTGCATACAGTCGTGAGTTTCTGCTCAACATTGGCAAAGCCACATCTTTATACCTCAGATAAACCTCACGCACGCCAAAGCTCGGGCTGCACTGACAGGTCGGCCTTCGACATCACCGACCCCCAGTTCTGCATCTCAACCACAGCAGAGGCGCCAAACGCGGCGCAAGATTAAGCAGAAGGGGGGTAAGCGTGAGCGTATCCGGCTAGGCTAGCCAGCTATTCCCACAATAAACTGGATTACATTCGATTACTGCTGTTGTGTCTTTGTTTGCGCTGTGTACTCAATGCTGACACTTTTCATATGATAGGAACATATCTAAAAATAATGCTCAACACTTACTCGTAACTCGTTCATCTTGACAGCTGTAATGGTACATTACATGTGTTACAAAGTTGGCAATAAGGAAGACGGACTCGGCTTGACTGGGACTCGTGTTTATTCAGAACTCTCAGATACAAACAAAATAAACTCGCGCTGACAGCGCTCTTACAACTCAGTAGTTACAATATAACTTTGTTAGTAATCGCTCCGTCTCTGGTCCACTATTGATGTCCGGTTCGCGAACGAATCGCGTTCTTTTGGAACCTGTTCTTTTTAGTATAAAATGTCTTTTATTTCTAAATTATGACATTTTATGATGTTAAAATCATACTAACAATATAAGTACTCCTCAGAATACATTATAAAATAAAATAAAAAATCCATGCCATGGGACCTTTAAGAAGAGAACAGAAATTAGGTAATTGACAAAACACAGTGAACTAAATGAACTAATAATGAGGGTAACAAAGGAGTGATGGGAAACTGAACAAAAGAGAATGAATCAAAATACAAACAGACATGTGACAGAGATAAATAGAATAATTATAAGCAGTAAATATCTGAAGATTACAAAAGTATGTCAAAAGCAGTCATTAAACAGGAAAACTAAACTATCACAGTTCTCTGATAATGTTTGTCTGTGTTCAGTTAAAATTTTCAACTTTTACTGAGAAAAGCGCAATATAATAATACCGCATTTACAACTTACGTTGGAAATCTAATACTTCAATGTCTCCAAGATGTGAGTGTATTTGACCTCACACAAACATGGCGGCAAGAGATGTAGGACCTTGGCTGCATCTGAAATCTCATACCCTCTTGTGTAGGTAGCTACTAATTTTGAATAAGTATTTACTTCACACAGCTAAAGTATGTTATATTTGTAATCTGGACATACTACATTCACCATGTTGTCATTATCATGTGATCTACCAGTGTCAGTTACGTCGCTTCACTGTCATTCACAAATCCTCTCTTGTGGCCTCATGAGATAGTAAAGTGTCCATCGTACACTCTAAAAAAAAAGGCTCGTAATCATAGGGGAACCTTTTTTAGTGCTATATAGCACCAATTTTGGTGCTTCAGTGGTTCTTCAGCGGTTCTTCAGAGGTGCTATATAGCACCTTAGTCAAAGAACCGGTGAAGAACCTCTGAAGAACCGCTGAAGAACCTCTGAAGAACCGCTGAAGAACCACTGAAGCACCAAAATTGGTGCTATATAGCACTAAAAAAGGTTCCCCTATGATTACGAGCCAAGAACCATTTTTGGTGCAATATAGAACCTTTTTTTTTTTAGAGTGTATATTTATTTTGCACAATGTATTGAATGTGTGATGTTAATGAATCTTCAGTCTGACAATCCAAATCATGTGGCCATCTTCTGACTGTAGTAATCCAACATGTTTTGAATGCAGTAGTCTGAAGCATTAAGATTAAAACAATCACAATCTTTTACATATACACACTACACCTGCTGGGGGCAGTATGACCACAAAAATTATGTGATTGGCTGGAGGCATCCCTGTTAATTGATTACTTTATGGGTGGAAAGCAAAAAAGTTTGTAGTAATCTTCTTATCAGTACTTCTTCTGGTGGAACACAGTTCTCCAGAGAAGTCTTGTGCTCCAAATTGTTTTCTTTTAGTTTGTTTATTATTTATCAACGTTCATAACCCCATTGGATTATTATTTTCCTTTATTGTTTAAATCACTATACATGGTGTTGTATATCTGTATAGATAGATCAATAGATCATTTTCTACTAAAATATATAATCTTACAATTTGAACAATTTGTTTGCATGTGTGATTTTATGTAATGGTTGGGAACGAGCTGGCCGTGAAATAAATATAAATTCGTAGATATAAAAAATCTGGGACATTGTTTAATGTGGGACACATAAACTCCAGTGTGTTTATTTCCTGTTCAAAATCAAATGTAGTCAACAGGACTTTTACTATAGGTTTGAAATCGCATGACTTCATGGGGGTGATGCCACAGAAAGGGGCAGGGCACTTGTCAATTAAGAAGCTCCCCTGGGAATTGCATGAAAAGGTCAGTGACATAGGATTCTGGCTAGATTAATGTTAAGGACATAAATCTGTCATAAATGTTCCTAACTGTTGTCAAATTATGTTTTGATCTATTCAAGCAACGACATATGTATTAAAGTGTTAAAAATGTCTTTTAGACTTTTTTTTTGTTGTTGTCCCACTTTATCAAATATGATTGAGAATGTGGGACAGTCTTCAAATGGGGAAATATGCATTTAGGTGACTTTATAAGTCTAATGACAAGGGTGTTCTCATTACCAATGATATACTTTAAAATTAAGTCTAATATAATGCTAATATATGCCATAATGAGAAATGGGTGTCAATGTGGGCCACTGGCGGTTATAACGTTAAAATTCACGTAAATTCACAGTAGCTAGCAGTTTATTTTTTTAAATGTTATACAATTTTAATAGAGTTTTAAATGAATACAGTTGATCGTTAAGCCTGTGTAGAGATGCGGAACACTCTTTATGAAAAAATATGCATATGGAATTAATGACATTTCTATGAACAATTTTCATAATGCTTTTTAAAAATTGGTGATATTGTGTTTGGCATGCATAAAGTATGTAGCCTGGATGCCAGCCGAATTTAGCCCCGCCCACAAAATGTTTTGCTCGGGCAATTCGTTCTGGACTCGCTCCATAGAGGAGTAATTATGCCCAAACAGAAACTGTTCGGACCAATGAAATCATCAGGGCGGGCTTTAGACGATGATGGACAGATGATAAACAGTAACGTAATCATCCACGTCATCGAAGGCGCTTGGGTTGAATTTGCTCTTATCCTAAACGGAGAACTTGTTCGTATATGCATTCACCTTCACTAGTTCTCTCAGAAACGATGATCGTGTTGGTAAGTACTCTGTGTATCCTTAAATTATTTTATTACTGGCAAAGATCGTTTACACTCATCTTTTTCTTGTAACGTTACTTAATCCAGCGTGCGTGCAGACAGGGTTGCCAAGTGTTTTTGCAATGTAGCGCACAATTGCTATTCAAAACTCTAGCCCAAAACAATAACTTTCCGGGGGGTTCTCCGGAAAAAAAAGGCGTTTGGTTGGCAGAATATGTTATATTATGTTAGAATATGTTAGGCAGAATAGGCAGAATAGGTTTATCAGGCAGAACAGATTATCAAATTCAGGCATTTGTAAGTCGCTTTGGATAAAAGCGTCTGCTAAATCAGGGGTTTTCAACCTTTTAGGATATGCGCCCCTCCAAGTTTGTCTAATTTCATTCGCGCCCCCCCCTCATCCCTAAAAGTGCGTGCAAATGAACATCATTGCTATACAAGTTGTGAAGAGGTTCAGTGTTTGGAAGGAAGAAGACAGGGTCGGCGTGACTGCACTCGCACGTTTTATTTACAAAACTCAAATCAATAAACAAAAGTCGCGCCAACAGTGCATTCACCGTAGCCTTGCTACAGTATACAAAACAATCTCACAATAAAATTATTTACTCGTCAGTATTTCCACAGGATCCGTCAAACTCTCCCATTACAGACCTTGCGGAACCACACCCCCCTCGAATATTAGAATATTACAGGATTTTAAATACAGAAATGTCGGCCCTCTGAAAATCATGCGCATATGTATATACTAAATATGTTTCACCTTTAAATTTGTATTACTGAAATACAATAACTTTTGAAAGATATTCACATTTTTCGAGTTTCACCTGTATTATGTGCTGCATATAGCGTGCATAAAAATAGTTTTGAACAGTAGTACAGATCTAGCAGCTTACCTAATGTGATGGCTGAGCCTGTTTCTGAGAGCAGAGCACAACATACCAATCCGTGGTTTGATACCCGACACAGCTATCCGTAAATCATCGTCCACTGTCAATAAGCGTGAGCGATACTTGCTTTTGATGTAAGTTAATATAGAAAATGTTGCTTCGCAGAGCCAAGTTGAGGCAAAAGGCAAAAGTATATCAATTGCAAGTCTCTCAAGTTCAGCGTACTCTGTCTCCACTGACAGCCAGAATTCCGGCAGTGTGTTCGAGTCAAACAGTGTCTTCAAAGTTCGGTCACTTGAAAGGTCCAGAAGGGCATCCTGCTGATTTGATGACAGACTCACTGCGCTTTCGATGAAGGGGTTACGAACCCAGTCGTACTGGTTCCAACTATGCTGCTCAGGAAAATACTTATTGAAATGTGCAGACAGGGCTTGTAGATGGAGAGTTATTTATTTTTTTGTATCATCCCAATTAAGCTCATTTTCCGTGAGAAATTCATCCAAGATTGGGAACATGTCTACATTACCCCCATCAACCTGTCCTCTCCATCGCTCCAATTTCTTCACAAACCCCACAATTTTATTGGACATTGTTAATAGGTTTGAATTCGGGCCCTGAAGAGACGAATTAAGGGTATTGAGTCTATCAAAAATGTCAGACAGGTATGCAAGATCTGTGAGCCACTTTGGGTCAGTAAAAAAATTTGCAAAGGAAGATGCACAATCGTGCAGAAAAAGTCTTAGTTCGTCGCGCAATGCAAATATCCTCTGCAATACTTTACCTCTGGAGAGCCACCGTACCTCCGTGTGCAAAAGTAACGATTCATATTCTGACCCCATTTCTTTGCATAATAGGCCAAACAGTCTTGTTTTTATGGGGCGAGTCTTGATGAAATTGACAATTTGTGTTGCTGTTTTAAGCACTGCGTTCAATTCGTCAGGAAGAGTTTTTGCTGCAAGGGCCTCCCTGTGGATCATGCAGTGGGTGAAACGCACATGCGGAGCTACTTCACGAACCAAAGCAGCGAGTCCTTTATTTTTCCCTAACATGGCTCCCGCTCCATCTGTGCACACACCGACACAGTTGTCCCAACAAAGACCAAGTTTATCCAATTCACCATTGATTTTTTCAAAAATGTCTCTTCCGGTGCATGTTTTTTCCATTGCTGAGCAAAATAACAGATCTTCAAGCAATTTTCTCTCATGACGGTAGCGAACAAATACAAGTAGTTGCGAGGAGTTTGAGATGTCTGTCGACTCGTCTACTTGCAATGAAAAAAATTTTCCGTCCCGTATTCTCTCAATTAGTTGACATTTGATGTCGGTTGCCATTTCAGTAATACGGCGGCTCATAGTGTTGTCTGATAGTGGAATTTGTTCAACGTCACTGGCAAACTTATCTCCAAACATATTTCTACAGATGGCCATTGCTGCTGGACGAATGAGGCTCTCTGCAATTGTATGAGGCTTTTTATCCTTGGCAACTAAATAAGCCACCTCATATGATGCTGTAAGCGCTTTGACTGCCACAGTGGTTTGGCTGGTCATAGTTTGTTTTTGATTTTTTAATCCTGATTCTTTACGGCGAAAAAAGTCAACCGGTTTATCTTTTAACGTTGAGTGTTTGGTTTGTAAGTGACGTATTAGTTTCACAGGTTTCAAACTGTCATTTGCAAGCACTTCAGAACAGACAACACACTGTGGACGTGGTTCGTGATTAAGTGTGATGCACGTGAATCCGTATTTTATGTACTGTTCGTCATACTTTCGTCGTTTTGATGATCCCAGGCCTTTGGTTTTTGCTATTAATCCTCTCTGCGTGGAAAGCCCGGATGACGTGGAGGGTTCGACATCAATTTGCGGACGTTGTACGGGTTCAGTCGGACACTCTTCTTCTTTTTCACCCGTTTTATCACTGGTGGTATTATTACGTTTAAGCCAACGGTCCATTTTTGTTTTGTTTTTTAATATTTAGCTTGAACTTGATCGCGTCAACTCTGCTCTGTAACCAACTAATATGTAAACAAGGTCGCCTCGCCTGATTAACTGCGGTACTAATCAGATTGCCCCCTCTAGTGGATGAATGAAGATTTGCTATCTTACTCTGAATTCACAGTTTCTCGCGCCCCCCTTAACAGGTGTTGGCGCCCCCCTAGGGGGGCGGGCCCCACAGGTTGAAAACCCCTGTGCTAAATGACTAAATGTAAATGTAAATGTAGAATTTTTTTTTGGGGGGGGGGCACAAAAACACTTATAGGTGTGGGTATATTGGTATAATATCCTCTGGGTATAATATCTACATTCTTTTTTTCTGGTGTGGTTAGAAAACATCTTAGGGATTTAAAAAAAGTCTAATGTGTTGAGCTAATGTATTAGATAGGTATCGAAATAAATCTCAGAAGTAAAAATTGCAATACATTTCCCAGACTACCCGAATTCACCATATACATAAATCCTGATTAATTGAGAAATACTAACACATTCATTCATTCTAATTTTTTTTTTTTTTAAGGATTAATACATAGGCAGCCGCAGAGGGTTTAAGGATTAACTGAGTAGGAAAAGCATACATTCATTCATACATCTAATAATTCTATCATAAGGCATGCACAAAACAGAATGCTATAGCCTACAATACCAAAGACAATATGCAAAATGGTAATTGAGAAATGAGGAGATGTCGTCACGACACAACGCCCCGCCCCCCTTCCGCCATTTTGGGGGTCTGCCCGCCAGGTAATGGATTCGGACCAAGCCTGTAGTGCTTCAGTCAGAAATTGAAGCTTTCGCGCCTCGATCGCCCCCCGGTGGCCGGTCCCAGTATAGCTCCTAAACCCCGCCTCTCCATGTATTAGAATGGGCGCGAGACACACTAAACAATTTAATAACACTTCAAATAATTGTTTCCTAAAGATGGTTTCTGTCATTTTAGGCAGTTTTTATTACAATAATTTCATTTCAAGTGTTCGTTTTTTAAATAAGTTTAGTTTTAGTGAGTTATTTGATGCTATAAAAACGGGGGGGGGGGGGGGGGGTTACGTCATGATTGACAGCTGAGATTGACGGCTTCTCTGAATGAACTTGTCACTGAGGCACTAAAGGACTTTTTTCTGGATTTTTGGGAGGAGATTGGAGCTTTAGCTTTAATTTCTACACTTCCATAACTGTTTATTTCACATCAACATAATGAATTGTTCTGCATCTGCGAGAGTGTGGGCGGGCTTTTGATAATCGCGCCTCTACTTCCTGCTCTCTACTGCGCAACTCCGGTCCCGAGATCGCTACTGCGCAGACACTGGCTGCGTTCGAAACTGCATACTCATTGAGTAGGTACTCATTTTCAATAAGTACTTATTTAACGAGCTCTAAAAGAGTAGGTACTATATTGCCTGATCTCGTTAAGTATGAATGCGATCCGCACTTTATGCGCCATGTTGACGTTATCATGTGACCTACGACGTTATCTCAAGCGCAACAACTTGAAAGACGAGTGACAGGTTTAATTCATCGATCTATAAATATCTTAATATTGATTAAACTTGCTAATTTTGTGGGCTTGTTGAAGAAACAGCTGCCCATTTATTTTGTGATATTAACCCTACTAATCTGACCCAGTTTTATCCTTACCAAAACCCACAATCGTGATCTCTTAAATATGTTGTTAATTTCTTTATTTGATATGCAAAACATGTCATCCACAAGCAAAATTGGCCTAAATCTCCTTTATATTTTATTTTATTTTTTAAATTTAACTCCTGTTTTATCCCTCAATCCCTTATTCAAAGATATCTAACCTTGTTATTGTTTTTTCTTTGTATATAATTTATGCAAACCCATGATATTTGTTTTATTATTAGGATTGTTAAAGATACAACCATGTAATTATAAAATAAAAGATAGGCCTATGAGTGACAGGTGCAGTAACCGCTCAAAGCATCAATAACTCCACAGCCCGACCTGTGCAGTTTCCCTCAGAGTCTGCGAGGACGTCTTTCAGCTGCTCGAAGATCTCACCTTGGGAGAACACTGTTGATTTTATACTCTTAAAATGTAAGTTATTACTATTCAAAATTAAGATTACCCCAGAATGAATTGCATTGCTTGCCCACTAAAACACTTACAATAATAATAATAACAAATGCTGACCAATACTTAATTATATTACTTTTTTTTACTGAAAATTATATTGTTTTAGTAAAACAAGCAAAATGCAACTTGTTGTCATATGACATAGCGATGCATGAAAATACACTAGAACAAATGCAGCCGATGTGAATACATATCAATTTTCAGTCAAGCAATGAATTAATGCATGAGTTAATCAAATATTTTATTTACTGACAACAATAGGAAACATGAATTAATGAGTAAAAGAATGAATAAAAGTAAACATCACAAATGAATAAGTCACCATGAAACAAAGCTTTATTCAAACGTATTGTTCTAACAAACCATCACACATTTACAGACGGTGAACCCCACATCTGCTGCCATCTCAACACAGCTTGATGAAGCAGTTGACCACCGTGAACACCTTCGCCTGTCCCAGCCGTCCATCATGTTCCTTCTGAACCCCACAACCCTGAAGCACGAGTGGAGAACATGTGCGGGACAATCTCTGACTGCTGATGTCTACTCCAAACATCCGTGTGCCTGCTCTCCATCAGCATGACTACTGAAAACGTTTTACAATTCATGTTGTCAGCATCCCATTTCTTGCCATATTTGATTTAATATTTTTTACAATTATTACATGCTACTTGTATTGTAGCTTTATGACTTCTGTGGTGTAGTGGGCTAAACACTGAACTGATAAGCAGAAGGTTTCTGCTTGGATCTCCGCAGCCGTCACCACCAGTGTGTCCTTGAGCAAGGCTCAACCACAGAAGCTCTGCAGCAAATGCACAGACATCAAGAATCAGAAAAGTGCTGAAATAACTCTGTTTGAAATTAAAATAAAATACAACTTAAGATTTAAATTGATGTTTTATTCATTTCTGTAGTATACTCAAAGCCTTTGATGACAGGCTTCCTTCATCACCCTCTCTCCAGTTTCCACCAGATAAACACACATGAGCTCTTCTGGCCCTGTAACATCAGACAACTTTCATGTTACCTGTATCTTAAACAACACCTTGATAAAAGCATAAAAGTTTATGTGCTCAATATAGCCTTAAATGTTGAGGTAGTTGCTGATGTGTTAATGTTCCTCAATTCATCAACAGTAATGGACAAATAAAAAAAGATAACTTATGTTTAGTTACTTTATGTAGATCTATTAACATTACTGACGTTCATGTAAAGTAAGCAGTGATGACAACAGGGAACTCTACATTATAGCACACACACATCACTCTGATCAGATGTCTATTTCATGCTGTGATGTCATCTGCAATACTTATCGAAAATGTTCCTGTCAGATGTTAAATAAACATTTAATAAGCATCTTTATCTTTAAGTATATCGTTTATGTAAATCCACTTTGGAGACGTGTGTGTTACTGGAGCTCATACATAATAAAACGTGTTTTTACAGCCCAATCACAACTACACTATACTGTCTGTCGTCTTTACACTTTTAACAATTCAACAGTTTAACGTTACTCTACAGTAGTCCAACAAATGCGATTTTAACACAAGAAACGGTGATTTTGGTTTGTAATACTCACATTTGATTGGCTTTTCTCCGCCTGACGTTTCCTTTCCTGTGGCCTCATGGGAAGGCAGGGATAGAAAAGTATCCGACGATGGGTACTTCACAATCTGGGCGGAATCAGTAGGCCATCCGGGAACTTCTCGCCTACTCTTTTATGATTACTGAGGTTTCGAACATACTTCTCCTTTCACGTACTGTTTTCGCCTACTATATAAGTAGGCATATTCGAACGCAACATCAGTATACGCACGTCCGAATCTCGCGAGAAATACTCCAAAACCCTGGTAGTTCTCGCCTACTCTTTTATGAATACAAAGGATTCGAGCATACTCTTCGCTCGCCTACTGCTTTTTACATACTATATAGTAGGGAAGTATGCGGTTTCGAACGCAGCCACTGTCCCAAGATGTCAGCGCCGTGAGCGGGCCTATGAAAGCTTCAACTTTGGTCAGCGGAAGTCAATGAAGTCGCGTCGTCCATATTTTTTTACGGTCTTTTGCTGCGTCCCAATTCGCCTACTTATACTACGTCCTAAAAGTATGTACTTTTTTTGTGAAGAAAAAGTACATACTTTTGAGTGTGTAGCAGAGGAGTATGCAAGCTTTGGGACATACTACTTCGTCATCTTTAACGGACTCTGTTACGTGCATCCCGTTTAAACTGCCCTGTCAATCATCGTCACAGTTCAAATCCCCCACTTTCAATTTAATTTCCTACCGTATCTGAGAGAAATGTAGTCGCACGTTGATCTGCCTTTCGTGGGTCTTTAATGCAGAGACTCCTCTCATGTGTTTGCAAAGTTAATGGCCAAACGTATCATTACAAAAGTTCTCAATGCTGCTGAAGGAGAAATATAATGTGGATAATATTGAATAAATATCTTTTCGTCAGGTTAAATACTGATAATTGCTCACTCAAACCACTTTATCTAATCCTCTCCACTTAACCGTCAGACTCGCGTACCGTCATGTTTGTAGTTTTTTGACACTTTTTATCCGCGTTTGTAGTTCTAATCGAATCCTCGTCCATCTCGCAATGGGTTGTGGGCAATATCAGCCGTTAGAGTGCGCATCGATCTGCACTTCGGATTCTGACCGGAAATAGTAAACCATCCGGGAATCTTTGGAATACTCTTTTCAACATACTAATATTTGGGACATACTAATTCTTTTTTCGAGTACTATTTAGTACGGATAGTATGCGAATTGGGACGCAGCATATGATTCGGACAGAGACTGGAGAAGAGATATTCTGATGATTACTATACATAGTTTTCCAAACTCAACTGAACATGAAGTTTTAATCCACCCAAGCCGATCTGAGAAAGCAGCGGCTGGTAAACGTACGCCATTATTTCACCACAGGGTGTCAGTCATGGTTTAACTAATGATCGCGATGCTGAAGTGTGAGACACCTGATCGATACGAACCTTTATTTATTTGTATTAAACATGTTGATCACTATTCTGTCATTTTTCATTGTCAGTCATTTTACTGTATGTTATAAACATGTTTATGCCCAAAACGCTTAATTAATTTTCAAGGTAGGCCTAGTTGACTGTCATTTTCCTCTACTGTGTGCATAACTGTTAAAGATTAATTCAATATTTAACATTGTTAACGTTACATTCATTTAAGGCACGTACCGAGCATTCATTCTACTTAAGAAGGCTGGAATAAAAGCACCAGCACACACAAATGATCATTTAAATTTTTAGTCAAATTAATTTAAAAATATAACTCAACAGGTATAAAATATGATCAGTAAGAGAAAAACACTGCTATGATGACGAGCACTGGACTGCTGCAGGATAGTGGGGAGATATATTATTTATTATTCAGAATGCACAGGAAATATATTTATAGAAACATTTCAGTGCAAGGTGGTAAAGAGTTCGGAGTTCTGCCGTGGCAGCTTGTATGGGTCAACGTTTTTGATATCAGCTTCTCTAAATACAGCTTGGCGCTGGTAGTAAGTTTCTCCCTGTAAGAGACCTCTTCTTCTCCATTTCTTCTAAGTTTTCTCGTAATTTCTCCGCTTAAACGCTGCGATGATTATTCCTCGAGCCGTCTTTCCTGCTCTGATCTCTGTATCGCTCTTACAATGTTACCCCTGGCAACCGATAGCGTGGGATCCCAGAGTGGTGTAGGGCTCAGACTCCGCCCACGACCATGACGTATCTCCTCATTCTCAATAGTAATGTCCTGGATAGATGCATGTTCATTCACAGAAAGGTTTATCTGAAAATCCTTTTTAAAGACAGTATGTTTCCCTTAATGCTGCGTTCACACCAAACGCGAATAGAGCGTCTGGCGCGAGTGATTTCAATGTTAAGTCAATGGAAAGCTCAAATCTGTGGTTTATTTCTAAAGAGAGCGCCTATTTAAAAAAATTATCTTGTGTTTTTGGAGTTGTGAGATCCAGGCGATCACCGGGCAATCACCGCTCATAACCCCGGCGAAGGCAGCCTTTCCTCGGCCTGTCCTACTGGCGTCTGCCGCTGACTCTGATGTCCTGTAGTGGTTCGTTTTGTGTAGATCTAACGGCCGAGCTTTGCTCTCATGAATTTGTTGTCTGCCAAATCGTTTTGACTGAGGGCAAAGAGAAGTTTCATAACTTTATATTTTAAGGATATTTAAACATACATTCAGTGAAGATAATGTAGGAGTTGCCTGGACCACATTTGTGTGGCTATTCATGCTTAATATATATGTTTAATGAAAATTAAAAGAGGCAGAGTGGTGTTTTATGACATATTTCTCCTGGAGTGCCTTAACGCGCGTCCAACTCGCTGCGGACGCGCGAATGCATTCAAAATGTTCGCGCGTGAAACTAGACGCGGTAGACGCGATTTTGACGCTCTATTCGCGTTTGGTGTGAACGCAGCAAGCCTTGTTTACGTTTGCCTGGCTCCGCAGTCCGCAGCGCGAGCCTCCGCTGACTGCGGGCGCACCTCACCAAACGGACGAGGCGTTTATAGGCTACTTGACGCGCTCGCGTTGCACTTTTCAATGAAACGACAGAGGGCGACTTGGAGAAATTGTTCTATAAACCACCAGGAAACAGCGGTGAGAAGAAGTAAGGTACAAACGTTGTTTACTTTAGTACACTTTACAAAAAAGTTAACTTTTTACGCGTACGCGAAGGTCGGCGTGCAGTCGGGTGACGTGAATTTCGTCATCAGAAGAGTACGCGCACTGCCGGATTTTTGTAACTTTTGTAAAAGTGCGCATTTAATTATTTTGCAGTATTCACATGGGTTGTAACTCGTGGCGAGAGATTGCTCAAAACTGTGCACATGTGACGGTGGCAGTTTTTTTTTTTTTACAAAGTCGGTGAGTTCAGGAAAGTTGGCAACATGCTAACCCTTTCATGCATGAATTATGGGAAACATTACCTAGATTTTATAAAGATTATTTTTATTACTTTAATATGATGCAACAAATCCATTTTCATTTTTGAAAAATTCAGTTTGATTTAAAAATTATTTATTTGTCCACATATGTGGACACCATGCAACAAAGGCGTGAAATGGGACATAAAGCCATAGATGACAATGTGGAACATTGTGTTTTTATTATGTCATGTTATATCAGCTCAGTTATTAAAAACATTAATATTACAATATAACAACAATAAAACACATATTGTAGAAACTATAACGGTAGTTACATATATGGTGAGACCTTGTAGCAATATGGACTGGGCTTTGCTGGCATCCTCCTCATCACTGCTGTCACTGTCACTACCACTGTCCTCTGGGATATTATATATTATTCTGTACTGAGTGCTTGACCTGTGCTGTCCCTGGTTGGAAGGCAAAATGCAAATTTGTCTCTATGTATGCGTATAAGTTGCCATTTAATGCCATAATATGTCATTTTGAATTGTTATTTATGTTGATATATTTGTTAAATGTCTGTTTTATTAAAATATAAGGCAATTCAAAACATATTTGCAAAAATAGAACTGATATACCAGCAGGTTACAGAAATCAGACTTTATGCAATCTGACTCCACTGCTGCATGACGTACACATGTGGACAGTTAGTTTTTGGTGTATTAAAACGACATTTTACTCTAAATTTTAGTTTATAAAATACTAACATATTCATCATACTTTACTGTACATCCTAATATTTTTACCTTCTTGTATAAAAGTTTTTCACAGATATGACTGAGGCATTTGTCCTGCTGGTTATACTACAACACTTATTTTAGGGAAAAACATGCTTTCCCTACAGTGGTTACCGCTGTAGGATTGCCAAATGACTGAAGAAACTTTATCAGCATGATGGTAAAACTGCGTATTTGTTGTCTAATACCACTCACTGCTACCAACGATGGAAAGAAGCACATTACAATAGCAAAATATGTGGGAGAGTGTTGCTATAGTGTGACTTTATTGTATTGCAATAGGTAGTATTTCAATGTTAATACTGCTGCCTTCACGTGCTACCGGAATTATCGTAAATACTAGTTTCCTATTTAAAAAATTGGACATGAAAGCCCTCTCAAGACAAAATTTGAATGCGATGAGCTTGTAATTACAACTTCAGAAGTGGGAAGTACGACATTTCCGATAACACGTGAAAGCAGCATTAATTAAAACTAATTAGCACATACTTTGTAATTTAAATGGTTTAATAACAGTGTTTGGTTTCAGTTATACTTAAAATAGTTTCAAAATAGATGTATGAGATAATAAAACATTAATCGTACCCAACAGACAATGTTAACTGAGGCCCCGTCCACACGGAGACGCGTTTAGCTGTATACGTAAAAATGTTGTACCGTATCAGCATTTCGTCCACACGGATCCAGGTTTTGGGAAACTGATCTTTTTTGAAACCAGGTCCCAGAGTGGATAAATCTGAAGGAGTTGCCAATCCTTATATTCTGTGAAACGGTGATGTCATCACACCACGTCCCACACGGGAAAGACTAGAGGGGATACAGTTAGGCCACTGGGCATGCGCACATCAATATTGCGTCTTTTAATTACTGCATTTGCATTATTGTAAGGATAGGTTTAGGGTTGGGGTAGGGGTAGGTGTAGGCGTTAATAAAACACAATCTGGTAAGTAGCACATTTATTTATTGTTATTTTATCGTGAGATTTTGTCTCACTTCATACCATTGTTGTACCCCTTCTAGCCACAACTCTTCTCTGTTTTTAGTGTATTTCTGTGGCAGAATTACAGCTCCACACACTGGCCTGGCATGTATACTACATCGTTCTGAGTCGTTTTCATTTCTCTTGCGTCCATCCATCCATCATCTTCCGCTTATCCTGGGCCGGGTCGCGGGGGCAATAGTCTAAGCAGAGACGCCCAGACTTCCCTCTCTCTAGCCACTTCCTTCAGCTCTTACGGGGGAACCCCGAGGCGTTCCCAGGCCAGCCGGGAGACGTAATCCCTCCAGCGTATCCTAGGTCTTCCCCGGGGCCTCCTCCCGGTGGGACGTGCCTGGAACACCTCCCTGGGAAGGCGTCCAGGAGGCATCCGAAATAGATGCCCGAGTCACCTCAGCTCGATGTGAAGGAGCAGCGGCTCTACTCTGAGCTCCTCCCGAGTGACCGAGCTTCTCACCCTATCTGTAAGAGAGCGCCCAGCCACTCTACGGAGAACTCATTTTGGCCGCCTGTATCCGGGATCTTGTCCTTTCGGTCATGACCCACAGCTCATGACCATAGGTGAGAGTAGGAACGTAGATCGACCGGTAAATTGAGAGCTTTGCCTTACAGCTCAGCTCCTTCTTCACCACAACAGACCGGTACATCGACCGCATTACTGCAGACGCTGCACCGATCCGTCTGTCGATCTCCCGTTCCATCCTTCCCTCACTCGTGAACAAGACCCTGAGATACCTGAACACCTCCACCTGAGGCAGGAACTCTCCACCAACCTGAAGTGGGCAAACCACCCTTTTCTGACTGAGAACCATGGCCTCGGACTTGGAGATGCTGATTCTCATCCCAGCCACTTCACACTCAGCCACAAACCGTCCCAGTGCACGCTGAAAGTCCTGGTCTGAGGAGGCCAACACAACAACATCATCCGCAAAAAGCAGCGACGAAATCGTGTGGTCCCCAAACTGGACACTCTCCGGCCCTTGGCTGCGCCTAGAAATTCTGTCCATAAAAATTATGAACAGAACCGGTGAAAAAGGGCAGCCCTGCTGGAGTCCAACATGCACCGGGAACAGGTCTGACTTACTGCCGGCAATGCGGACCAAGCTCTTGCTCTGGTCGCACAGGGACCGAACAGCCCTAAGTAGGGGGCTGCCGACCCCATACTCCCAGAGCACCCTCCACAGGATGCCACGAGGAACACAGTCGAATGCCTTCTCCAAATCAACAAAACACATGTGGACTGGTTGGGCAAACTCCCATGAACCCTCCAGCACCCTGGAAATGGTATAGAGCTGGTCCAATGTTCTCTCATGTGTACGCTGATATTTCTTAAAATGAGGGGAAAAAAGATTGGATAGGGAAAGCTCTGGCTTTGTGTGGATGGGGCCTAAGTGTTGTAGTATAACCAGCAGGAGAGCAGTGATGTGTGAACAGAATTTGGTGACAGTACAGTGTGTTAGAGTGAAGTTATTGAAAATATTTTTTAATAATAATGAAGTTATTGAATATTTCTCATAATAAAAAAAACATACAAATTATGCAAAAATACATTTTCCTATAATAAGTGTTGTTTCTAATATCTTCTTGTCTTCATCTTCAAACTGTGTTAAATAGAATTTGAAGTAAAAAGGTATCCTACAGTGTTTTTTTCTACTTTACCATTGTAGGCTAAAGGATGCAAATATGTATAATAGACCTAATTAAAAGCATACGAAAGGAAGAAACGTTTATAATCCTCTGCGAAAATGGGTGAGACAGTGAAGATTTGGGAAAAGAAACGAGATGTCCATGTCCAGTGGAATAAAATGGACTAGGCCTATTGTTAAAATTCGCAGAAAATCGGTTGACCAGATCGCAAAACATAATAAAAAAGCTGACAAAGCTTAAATTTGGCTCACATAGCCTACCTCTCTCATTCAGCATGAATCCATATGTTTCCATGGCTGCAAAAGTAACATTTAATTAATTACATAAAAGTAACATTTAATTGCTTACCTATTATTAATTTTGTAAACAAAGCTTTGTGCTTCACTCTTGTGGTAATATTCACACAAAACAGCATTCACATACAAAATGAATTGTTTTGGTGGACCACCACATTGGTGCGGTTTTCAAGTCTACCGGCACAGCCCTAAATATGCATTCATCGAGCGGCTGTGTACGCGTACGAGTCAAAAGAAGTAGCCTATACTTTGCAAGGCTGTGCATTCGATTGTGTGTCTGTAAAAAAGACAAAGTATACTTTGGGTTTTTTGGCCTGATCCAAAGTGAGTCAAGAGCAAAGTTCTGCATTCTTTTCAGTCATATATTATTGTCTTATCTGACCTGTAGCTGCTGCCATGGTAACCAGAGGCCTGCTCTTACTTTTGGGGGTTTCCACAGACAACTTTTACAATAAAACTTAATTTTGAGTTATTTTCCCCCAAAACAAGACAAAAACTTTTGCTTGTCTAGTAAATGCTTCTTAATGTAAGATTTTTTAGATATTTGGACTGAAAACAAGACAAAAATACTAAGTAAGAAAAGCATTTTTTGCAGTGGGTCTTAAAAACTTTTCATAACAGCAGGACAGGAAGAAACGCTTGTCCTACAACCTAGAAATGTACCTATTCTCAGACCTAAAAGCTGGTAGTCCACCCAAAAGATCAAACCACACTTCTGTAGAAAACCAAACCACAGCCACTTTCGCTTTGACTCAGAAGATGAACTTCCGTACCATGACACCAGACGTTCACTTTGGCTTTTGGTTTCCATACAAAAACAACAATTGAGAATTTAATAAATGTTTAAAGAACACTTTAAAATCTAAAATATTATTTTACCACGAAATGTAGGTCATCCATTATTTGCAAAATCATTTTGTCTTCTACTTCTAAGTACAGAGCACAGTGAGACAACTACCTTTCAAAAACTATCATATGCTAAATTAAAAACTATGTAATAGTGGAAAACATTTTATACTTTAACCTTCCAAAAAGTTTGAATATATACAAATCTCAGTAAGATTTGTATATTTATATTTAACAAGGGCAAATTAAAATAATCAAAGTGACAGTAAAGACAATGTTACAAACTATTTATATTTCAAACAAATGCAGTTCTTCTGTTTTTGTGTAATTATCAAAGAATCCTGGAAAAATGATGTCAGTTTTGTCATAATTCAAAAATATGAAGCAACACCGCTGTTTCCAACATTGATAATAATCATATATGTTTATTGAGCATCAAATCCTCATATTAGAATTATTTCTGAAGGATCATGTGACACTGAAGACTGGAGTAATGATGCTGAAAATTCAGCTTTGATCACAGGAATAAATTACACTTTAATATATTCACATAGAAAACAGTTATATTAAATTGGAATATTTCACCTTACTGAACCCAAACTTTTGAATGGTCACACTAAAAAAAAACGTGTGCGTGTGTATACATGTGGGAGGGGTGGTCAAACTCTGTCAGGGGAGGATTCACACACCAGATTAATAGCCCGGTTTTGTATATTTCAGTGTTTTCAGCGGATAGTCTTTTTAGGTCAGACTTTTCGTTGAACTACTGAAGAAAATGTTTCACATGTTTGTTTTGTTCTGTTTGTGCTGCTGCCGTCTGTTTGGTAAGTTGTATATATATATATATATATATATATTTCTGTGGCCTACTTTCCGGGTAGTACAGCTGCTGCTGCTGTCCAGATTGGACTATGTTCATCTGATGTTATCTGTCCCAGACAAATCGTTATTGTGATTTAAGCAAACTTTAGATTTATGTCTCGGTTTGTGATTGGAGTTTTAAATAAAAATTTCCAGGCCTGGAATAGTCATAAAAATGTAATAAAATATTGAAAGTCATGGGATGACTGATTTTGTACTTTCAATCTAATTTATTTATCATGCAACTTCCCACATTTATTTTTTCTCTATAGTAGATAAAACAACATACAAATGAAAAGTTAGGCTTATTGGTTCACACATCTGTCTGTTCATGTATCTCACCTTTCATTTGTTTCTTCTGATTCTGCTGCTGATCTTCTCCAGGTGTGTTTGGTGAGTCAGTGTCAGTGATGGAGGGAGATTCTGTCACTCTAAACACTGAAGTTACTGAAATACAGGAAGACGACGACATACTGTGGAAATATGGAGCTGAAAACTCTTCAATAGCTCAAATCAGTGGAGCTGACAGAATCTTCTCCACATTTGATGATGTTCCTGATGGGAGATTCAGAGGCAGACTGAAGCTGGACAATCAAACTGGATCTCTGACCATCACAAACATCACAACTGAACATGCTGGAGTTTATCAACTACAGATAATGGGAGTGAAAGAATCATCAAAAACATTCAATATTTCCGTCTATGGTGAGTAGAGATCATTTGTCCTGTCCTTCAAACATTCTTTTTATATATATATATACATATTGAAATATTTCATCATTTTATAATTAGTATAAATGACAGAATTACTTACTAACCATCATCACACTAAATAGTCAGCACACATTCTCCATCAGTTCCTCCAGTCCCAGTCTCTCTGATAGTGCTGATCTCAGCTTCTGCTGCTGCTGGATCTCTGCTGATGGTTGCTGCATTCGTTGGGATCTTCTGCATCTGCAGGAAACACAGAAAACCTGATCAAGAAGGCAAGTGTAACCTACTGATTTTAACAAGTAATAAACAATACTTTAAACATATAGGGTACAACAGGGCTAAAGGTGCACTTGGGTAAAAAGGCGCATTTTACTTTATTCTCTTTTAAACCACTAGATGGCACAGATTCTGCTCAGCACTTTTCTTAGGTCCCATGGCATGACATTTTAATTTTATGAGGTTTTTCAACATTAATATGAGTTCCCCTAGCCTGAATATTGTCCCCAAGTGGCTAGAAATTTTGATCGGTGTAAACCGAGTTCTGGCTGTCTTTCTCTGCCTTTGAGAAAATGACAGCCCAGATGAGCTGATCTTGAATTTTTCTGTTATGATGTCATAACAGGAACGGTTACCTCCCTTTCCTCCGCCCAGAGAATCTGGCACGCCCATGTGAGCGCCATATTTGTCCTCGAGAGATCATGGCTTGTGAACGAGTGAATGCTGGCAGTTTCTCAGTGTTTGGATGTACAAATGAAAACAGAAGTCTTTTTTCAGTTCCTTCTGATCTGTGATCAGTGATTTCTGATGTGTAGCTAATTATTCAACTTCACACAGAACTTTATTATTCATGCACACGCTGCGGCTTCTCTCTCTCCCGACAGAACGGTGTTTTCTATCTTGTGAGTCAGTGTTTTTGTACGTCCTCGTCGCGTCTATCTGTTCTAAAATGTGCATACAGTCGTGAGTTTCTGCTCAACATCGGCAGAGCCACATCTTTAGAGATAAACCTCACGCACGCCAAAGCTTGGGCTGCATCGACCGGTCGGCCTTCAACATCACCGACCCCCAGTTCTGCATCTCAACCACAGCAGAGGCGCCAAACGCGGCGCAAGATTAAGCAGAAGGGGGGTAAGCGGGAGCATATCCGGCTAGGCTAGTCAGCTATTCCCACAATAAACTGGATTACATTTGATTACTGCTGTTGTGTCTTTGTTTGCGCTGTGTAGTCAATGCTGACACTTTTCATATGATAGGAACATATCTAAAAATAATGCTATAATCAACACTTACTCGTAACTCGTTCATCTTGACAGCTGTAATGGTACATTACATGTGTTACAAAGTTGCTAGAATAAGAGGAAGACGTACTCGGCGTGACTGGGACTCGTGCTTATTCAGAACTCTCAGATACAAACAAAATAAACTCGCGCTGACAGCGCTCTCACAACTCGGTAGTTACAATATAACTTTGTTAGCAATCGCTCCGTCTCTGGTCCGTGATGTCCGGTTTGCGAACAAATCTTTCTTTTGAACCGGTTCTTTTTAGTGAACCGGTCGAACCAGTTCACCAAATCGGACTGAATCGTTCTAAACAGTTCGCGTCTCGAGTCAGCGCTGATCCATAATTTACTAAAGTTACTAACTTTCTGACATGAGTGACAGCCCCTCCGACTAGAAATAGACTAATAACCTGAAGTATATGCTAGTAACTACAACAGTTCACTGAACTGAGACGTGCTGAGAGAACTGATGAGAAGTGAACTCAGGTCCATCCGTCTCTCTGGCAGGCTCGTGTCTCGTAGACCTCGTTAAACCACGTCCCCTCCGCTACAAGATCTGATACTCATTTCAAATGCAAAGATGTCAGCCAATCACAACAGTGGGCATTTTTACTGAAGTCTCGCAGCAGATACACCCCTTGAAACAGGGCATTCAGCCACAGGGCAAACAGCAGTATAGAAAAAATGCCTTTTATTTCTAAATTATGAAATTTTATGATGTAAAAATCATACTAACAATATAAGTACACCTCAGGAAACATTATAAAATAATAGAAAAATGCCATGCCATGGGACCTTTAACAACCACTTTTTGATTCTGTGCTTCTGTAAAAAGCACACCACATAACACATTCTGTGTTGTATTCAAGGTAATTAAAGCAGCAGTTTTTCAGTAATGGAAGACTATGTAAACATATGGTATTTGGGGTAAAAGGTGCCCCTGCTGTTGGGGCAAAAGGCACCATATTTAAAATGATCATAAAGAGCCGTTCCATTTGTTGACATGACATGGTCATATTCAGATTGTAAGTATCATATTAGATTAGATTAGATTAGATTAGATTAGATTCAACTTTATTGTCATTACACAAGTACAAGTACAAGGCAACGAAATGCAGTTTAGGTCTAACCAGAAGTGCAATAGCAGCAAGTGCAGGATATACAACGTTTGCATAAGTGCAGGACATGGATATGTACTGAGTATATATAAATATATCTATAAATAGAGAGATGGTTATTACTATAAACAGAATTTACAGGTGAATAATATACAGATGGTTAATACTATAAACAGAATTTACAGGTGGATATGTACTATGAATATAATATAATATACAGATGGCTATTACTATAAACAGAATTTTACAGATAGAGGTATACAATGATATGTTAGGCTAAAATGAGGAATATGGCAGTGGATTAAGGTTAATTAGGTAAATTATGGACAGAAGCTATCCGAAAAAAGTGTAAAAGTGCAGTGGAAAGTGGTTGCATATTACAGTTAGAAGTACAGTGCAAAATACAAATGTAAACAGTAGGTACTGTAAACAGTCGGCAGTGCAAATGAGCATGATCCAGTTACGGTGTGGTAGTGCAAAATGAATAAGTAAACAGTTGTTACTGTGATAAACAGTCGGTAGTGCAAATAACAAAGTGAAGGTGGATGTGAGGTAGGAGAGTTATCAGTATAAGAGGGGAGTGGATCAACGGGGGTTGGAGTTCAGTAAGGAGACAGCTCTGGGGAAAAAACTGTTCTTTAGTCTGCTGGTCCTGGTCCCTGAAACGCCTGCCGGAGGGCAGGAGAGAAAACAGTCTGTGGGCTGGGTGAGAGGAGTCCTTGAGGATGCTGCGAGCTCGATGCAGGCAGCGTTTCCTCTGGATGTGCTCGATGGCAGGTAGTGGAGTCCCTGTGATGCGCTGGGCAGTTTTCACCACCCGCTGCAGTGCCTTGCGCTCCGCAACAGAGCAGCTCCCATACCATACTGCCACACAGTTGGTCAGGATGCTTTCTATTGCGCAGCGATAGAAGTTCACCAGGATAGCCGAGGAGAGCTGATTCTTCCTCAGTGTCCTCAGGAAGAAGAGGCGCTGGTGAGCCTTCTTGACCAGGCTGGAGGTGTTGGTCGTCCACGACATGTCCGCCGAGATGTGGATCCCCAGGAACTTGAAACTGGAGACACGTTCAACAGCCATTCCATTGATGTGGATGGTGTCGTGTGTGCCTCTTGACTCCTTCCTGAAGTCCACGATGAGCTCCTTCGTTTTGGTGGTGTTGAGGAGCAGGTTATTATCAGCGCACCATGTGGCCAGGTGCTGGATCTCCTCCCTGTAGGCGGTCTCATCGTTGTTGCTGATGAGACCAATCACCGTAGTGTCGTCCGCAAACTTGACGATAGAATTAGATCCATACACAGGCTTGCAGTCGGCGGTGAAGAGGGAGTAGAGAAACGGGCTTAGCACACAGCCCTGTGGTACGCCAGTGTTGAGTGTGATGGATGTGGAGCAGGTGAATCCTGAACGAACATTCTGGGGTCTGTCAGTTAGGAAGTCCAAAATCCAGTTGCACATTGAGGTATTGATGCCCAGGTCTTCAAGTTTGGCTATTAACTTGGTTGGGATGACAGTGTTGAATGCTGAGCTGAAGTCAACAAACAGCATGCGTGCATAAGTGTTCTTATGGTCCAAATGGGTGAGCACAGAGTGCAGTGCCATGGAAACGGCATCCTCTTTGCTCCTATTGCTGCGATAGGCAAACTGGTGTGAGTCCAATGTGGATGGTAGAGAGTCTTTTAGGTGTTCCAGGACCAGCCGCTCAAAGCACTTCATGACGATGGGTGTGAGTGCTACAGGGCGGTAGTCATTAGGGCACCTCGGGTTAGAGTGTTTAGGCACTGGCACAATGGACGTGCGTTTAAAGCATGAAGGTACAGCTGCTTGGGCAAGAGACAGGTTGAAAATGTCTGTAAAAACCCCAGCGAGCTGCTCCGCACATGCCCTGAGAACACGACCAGGGATGTTGTCTGGTCCAGCAGCCTTGTGTGCGCTGATCCGGCTCAGTGACTTGCAGACATCTGTGGTGGAGAGTGTGATTGGTGGGTCAGCTGAGGGTTTGAGCTTGGTGGCAGTTTCTCTGTTGTCTCTTTCAAAGCGAGCATAAAAGTGATTTAGCTCGTTCAGGAAGTTGACATCAGTGGCTGCGGGGGTGGAGTGGGGGGGTTTGTAGTTACTGATGGCCTGGATGCCCTGCCACATGCGTCGAGGGTCAGAGTTGGAAAAGTGACCCTCTATCTTCAGCTTGTAGCAGTGCTTGGCCTTTTTGATGCCCCTCTTCAAGTTAGCTCTGGATGTACTGTAGGCTTGTGCATCTCCTGATCTGAAGGCAGTATTGCGTGACTTCAGCAGGAGTCGAACTTCCCTGTTCATCCAAGGCTTCTGATTAGGGTATGTGGTGATCTGTTTCTGGGTTGTAACACTGTCAATGGTGGTATTGATATGATCCAATACAGAGGAGGTGTAGAAGTCAATGTCTGTGTGAGCGCCACTGGTGGCTTGAGAAGCAAACACACTCCAGTCTGTGTGTAGAAACCTTTCCTGGAGTGTGGAGTCTGCCCCCGCAGGCCACACCTTGATGGTCTTTACTGCTGGCTTCACACGGTTGATGAGGGGTGCATATTTGGGGATGAGGAACAAAGAGAGGTGATCTGACTGTCCCAGGTGGGGGAGGGGTGTCGCAACGTAAGCACCAGCCATGTTTGTGTACACATGGTCTAAGGTTTTGTTTCCTCTGGTGTGGCAGGAAACATGCTGGTGAAACTTGGGTAGCACTGACTTTAAGTTTGAATGATTAAAGTCACCTGCAACAATAAAAGCAGCTTCCGGGTGATCAGTCTGTTGTTTACTGATGGCTGCGTGAAGTTCTTTCATAGCAAGCTTGGCATCAGCATCCGGAGGAATATAGGCTGCAGTTATAATGGTGGAAGTGAACTCATGCGGCAGATAAAACGGTCTACATTTAACCATGAGAAACTCGAGGTTAGCTGAACAATGACTCCCAACAATAGCAGAGTTTGTGCACCAGGCTTTGTTAATGTAAATGCACAATCCACCACCTCTGGTCTTACCGGAGCCATCTAATGTTCTATCCGCCCGGAGCGTGTGGCATCCCGCTAGCTCAATAGCGGTGTCCGGTATTCCGCCGTTTAGCCAGGTTTCCGTGAAGATTAGGACGTTACAGTTCAAAAGTTTCTTGCTGTGTGTGATGCTGAGTCGAATCTCCTCCATTTTGTTCACTAGCGACCGTACATTGGCAAGGAAAATACTGGGTAAAGAGAGCCGATGTGGGGTTAGCCTTAGCTTTAGCCTTAGCTTAGCTCTCAGACCACCGCGTATTCCCCGCCTTTGTTTACGATCTCGGCGCCGCCTGCGAGCACTTCCGCCCGGCCGGGTAGAGTGCATAGCCTCGGGTGTCCTAGCGATCTCAGGAAGGAGTCGAAGATTGTCCATAAAACTGTCGGAAATTCGCAAACCAATATCCAAAATCTCACCACGGGTGTACGATGTTAAGGCACAACTATTCTGAACGAACAGACCCGAGATGAGCAGGAAAAATACCGCAAAATTGCAGAATCTGGAGAGACCCAGAGCCTCGCGAACTACTCGCGTCGCCATCTTGGATCAGAAAATCGGGTGTCAACCTTAGAGATAATCACCATATTTGTAATGAATCCATCATATTTAAAAATGTGATTTTAATCATATAATATAATAACATTTATTGTTACTACTGTAAATCTATTTTGAATTATTATGGGATCTCCTTCAATGCTTTCAGAATTTTATTTTTTAAATAATTTTGTTTCTGTATTTTTAAAATGAACATATTTTAATGACAGAACAAAAATTAATAATTTTATTTGTCCAAATAACCCCGAAAATAGTACAAACTTTGCTAAAGAGATTATTTTGAACAAGTATTAACTTAGACATTATTCAAAACATATTATTTTAGTTAAAGTATTTTAATCAATACTGTGTGTCTTTTGCCCCATGCTGGTTTTACCCTGTGTGTCTGTGGGGTAAAAGGACCACCTCGTACATTTATAAGATTTTTAAACAAATAAACTACTTTCATGATTTCAAAACAAAATCTGTTGCTCCATAAATCCGATTATTTCATTTTTTCTGCAATCATAAACTATGAGAGTAGGAAAAAAAAGCACATTTTTCTTAGGGTGTGGCTTTTAGCCCTGTTGTACTCTACTCTAAATATCATAATCAATTGATAGATCTAAACTATCATTCAATCACAGTTATTCTCATTTTTTAATAAATAAAATATGAAGTTATTGGTTTTGGGAATTATCTTAATATGGGCAGCGCTCTTTACTCGTCTCACTCGCCCAAAAAACAGCATTAAAAACACTGTAAATGCAAACACAGAAATGCTAATCTGTATTATTTCAATAAAAAACTACTTTCTCTGATGTAATTTTATCAGCCCTAATAACACATATGTTGTGAAGAAAGCTCTAGTTAAGATTTATTTTCATTGTTTTAATACATCTATTATTTTTATGTTTGAAACAGTTGAGACTCATGATGAAGAGATCACTTACGCTGAGACAACGTTCAAAAAAAGAAAAGCACAGAAACCGGTAAGATCATTGTTTACCAATTTATGTGGTGTATGTGTCTGTGTATCTTTGCTGCTTGTTCAATTTAACTTAACTAAAATAAGTTAGAGCAACAAAATTGCTATACATTTTGCCTACCTTAGGTTAACTGTGTTCAATCAATGCATCTAAAATTGAAGTTTTATTAAACCATGTGTTCAGAGCTACATCAATCATTTTAGTTGCATTAACTAAAACTGGATGGGTGGATTGT
Organism: Gobio gobio; assembly: GCF_949357685.1. Taxonomy (NCBI): domain Eukaryota; kingdom Metazoa; phylum Chordata; class Actinopteri; order Cypriniformes; family Gobionidae; genus Gobio; species Gobio gobio. Next base: position 8,824,388 of record NC_137120.1, read on the forward strand.
TAGTTCCCAGCATGCTTTACATAGGGCAGAATCAGGAGAGTAAATGTTGAAATGAAGTGTTAATTAATGTGTTTTTGAGTAAAGGGAAAGACCTGTTTGTGTTTTTTTTTGGTTTCCATTGTGCTGAAGAGAGCTTATGGTTAGGTTGTGAACGTATAGTATGTCACTAGCAATAGCGTTGTTAATGCCAGTGCCGCAACAAGTAACTTCTTGCACTGTGATACAGAACCTTTTTTAATTGTACAACATAAATGATTATCAAATCCCTACTCAAGGACTACTCAATATAGTTATATTATAATAAGTTGATATAACAAAAAAAAAACTCAATTTTAGAAAAATTTTGTGTAACCACTTAGATTCAGCAACATGTATGAAATTATTAAGATTTTAATTCATTATACGAGAAACACTGATTCATATCCTATGTTTACATGCACACCTTGGGCTTCAATCGGAATGAACCCAAGGTGCGATAAATAAAGTGATCGAGTTGATGTGCGCCTTTATATGTCACAAGCTTCAAATCGAAATAGATTTTTTTGATATGTGCACACTGCATTAATATACAGAGTTTCCCACTGTTTGTGTATACTATTCTCTTCTACTATTCTTTTATTTTAAAGAGCAGACTTTATGTATTTCGGGTCCTAATTAGGAGACGACAAGCACGTGAACGTTATGCCGTTCTGCTTATATTTATCAAACAGTAAAAAATACCCCTTCCCGTGTCCAAAATAAATGGGATGTGGATGAGAGTATGAAATGAGGTCTGATGTGACATAGTTCTGCTCCACTTCACAGAGGTTGAGTGGTAGAAGAATTTTAGAATAACACAAGTCATTTACTACATTTTATTTAACTACATCAGCTCGTTCTGTGCGTCATATGTCATCGCGCCATTTCTTTGTCATTGCACATGCGCAGTACTTTCCAGTTTCGTTTTTTTAATCAAATAAAGTGTTCACATGTTCTCTTGATCAAATTAAAAAAGGAATAAACCACCCCTTCCAATTCGAGTCCAGTCAGATCGATTAAGGTGTCAATCCGATTGCTAATGGATTATTAGTAAACTTACCATAGTAATTAAAATACCAACAGACATTGTTTTGGTTTCTGATGAAATAACGTTTAAACATCTGACAGGAAACTGAAGTCTTCAGGAAATGAAATTTGAAAAAAAAATGCACATGTTTCTGCTGGTTTGCACATGTGTGAGAAAGCTGGGGTGAAAAAAGAGCAGAAACAGAACAGTCTTAACAATCATATCCAATTCTTTCATAAATGTATGTCATTAACGTACACTGTCGTAGAATATTGTCATTTTTATCTGCAAATCTAAATGTAGTTATTCTGGAGCTATGTACAACACATTTTGCAGGAAGGAGACATAGTTCGTTGTGCATGCATTATACAAGTTGTTAAGTGAAATCTACAAGTTTATAAGACTGGTTTATTTTTTCCATATAGGCTAAGTTTAGACATGTAACACGTCCGTGTTTGCATGTCTGCAATGTGTGCTGCACGTGCAAAAATGTTATGAACTTTATCCAAGATGTAGGCTTACTCAATATTAGTCAATCGTATCCAATATAAAAGTTCCGCGAATTAAACTTTGACGACACATCTTGGATAAGATTCCTAAAATTTTTGCACGGTTCATTGAGCTGTCTGAAAAAAAAATGGTTTGCGAAAATGAATCAGACTTTGCATCACTAATTCCAACATTGTCCGCATTACTTCCAGAGAGTACAGCTGCGTCCAAAATCGTGTACTTCCCTGCTATGTATTTGGACTTTCTCTTTTTTTTGTCCAGCTCCTGCCCCCGCGGAGGTCTGTGCACACTGTCCAACATAAAATTTGGGCTCTGAAAATTCTCAAACAATCTTCAGGATGAAGATGTATTATTAAAATATTTTATTATATCTTAAGTGGTGTTTTTTTTCTTTTTTTTTTCTTACAGAAAGTTAAAGAGGAGCATGATGTGGTGTATGCAGGGGTCGCCATGAGATGATCAAACTTCGGTTTATTGTACCAGCTGTGTGATCATTTCACTAGGAACCTCCTGCAACAGATTCAGATTCTAAGTTTACAATTGGATCTTGGAATTGGTGATAATCACCACATGTAGCACTAGCACCAGGGGCGTAGCCATCGGGCTCGTCAGGCCCGCCCACTATGATGACTAGGCCCCCACCCCCAGTTTATTATACAAATATAATAATATTAGTTAAATAACAGTTGTTTAAATTATTTTAACGTAATTACAAAATGATTATAACATCTCAAATACTGAAATTAATAAAATGTGTTTTTTTTTACAGTCTATGGTTTTTGCTTAATGCTTGATGAGTTTGGTTGACAGCTGTTAGGCAATTAGGTGTCAGGCTGTCTCATGCATCTCGCGCCTGTGAGTTCATGAAGTGTGTTTACCTATTCACTTAGCCTATAATTTGCAGTTGTGTGATAGATAAACAGCAGCGATGTCAAATTCTATAAAAAAGACTTTTAAAAACTTGCATTAATGCGGGAAAGAACCCATCCATCAGGCCACAAATAGCTGGTAAGACTTTTCAATTCCAAGCGCAGGTTAATTCTGTAAAACCGGGAACACGTCATTGGTGTCTATCAGTCGTGATAGTGTAGGGGTAAGATGCATGGCATTAAGTTTTGGCGCAATTCGACCTGAGGTTCGAATCCGAACTCGCTGTATTTCCTTTTCTCATCACATTTCAGATCGGAAAGGTGTTTATTTTCATTTAAAAATGAAGAAAATATTTGAAAAGTGGAAAGTAAGTGTCTAACATTTGTTGTAACTGCTGCCCATGTTTTGTATGAGGACAGCTTGTAGCTGCAGTTAAGGTTTATGTTGACAGTGATAGTGACACCTGTGCGTGTGAAAGTGCCCGCTAACTTTTGCCCAGGCCCGACCAAAAATAAAATTCTGCCTACGCCACTGACTAGCACAAAAAGAGAAACGTTTTTTATGAGGACGACATGATATTAAAATGTAGGATGCTCTGGTTTTAGTTTGAGTAGCAATTATTAGGAGATCTCAGCAGACTAACAGCAGGATCATTCTGATGGGTTTGAAATGTGATATTTACGGATGGACCAATTAAATGGTCCTCAAAAGAATTAACCGTGACTTGTATTATCTAAATTTTTGGACCTTTTGGAGCATGTTAAAGTCTCAAAGAACTGATGCCATAAATCTCCAAGTGCACAACTTTAAATGCAAAATACTCATCAAAATGATTCAAAGTGAGCCCTGATGTGGTCTCATTAATATACATTTGTGCAGAAATGTGGTTTGATCTGTTGGGTAGACAAACAACTTGTGCATACTGCCTGACATTTGTGGTTGATGCATGTTTGAGGTGTCAGTTTTGTGTCTGAGTCAATAGCATGTGGTTGAAGGGCTTTTTCCATTCCTGTTCACATGGAACCATTTGACTTATGCTCTACATAAACTAATCAGACAGACAGACAGATTCCTATGGAAGCAGTAAGGATGTACGTAGTTTGTCACCTAAGGCCTTTCCATTTTGGCCTAGTTTTTGTTAAATAAATAATGACACTGTGTGATATGTCATGTATTGTTGTTCATCTGAGGTTGTATTTATATAATTTTAAGACCTGCTAAAGACTATATTTTGTTCTGATATATCAATTCATAGAATTCAAAAGGATGTTAACTTTTCTTTGGTTTACTTTCTTTTTCACATGACTGTAGATAAATAGATAGGTGGAGTTTGCTAATTTGTTTAAAATCTTAATGTTCTCCTGTTTGTTTCATTTAAAAATGTATATTTTAATTTATTTTCCTTTTCTGTTCTTATGGTTATTTAAATTATTATAATAATAATTCCTGGATTAGTTATTAGGGCTTTTGTTTTTTGCCCTGCCCAAAGGTTATTCCTACACTTATTTAATTAAAAGATACTTCTTGTCATTGAAGCGGGTTTTTTTATTGTTGATTTTTTTTTTTTAAGTTATCTTTTACAAATATTTACAATTTGTTTTGTTAACTACCCTACAGTTAGCCTGACAAGTCCACATCAAGATGTTGGATCTGGGAACACACCGTTGTCAGGGCTCAATCCGAGGAGCGGGATAAACGGTTGTCTTTCAAATTCCCTCTGCACGCAATAGGATAGCGCTACAACCGACCAGAGCAACGAAGAAGGTGAAGCGGAGCTAGTTGATAAATTAAGCTTTCGCCGTATCAGGTCAGCAAAACTCTGAACACATCTTCCTTTCTTAAGAATTACTTCAGTAACGTTCTTTGTTCGTTTCTCAAAGAAAAGCTTTACTCCAAGTCTTCCAGAGTCAATAAACTTTAAACATAAACATTTTGACATGTTAATTCCGCTGGAAAACCCAGGACTTGGCAACCCTGACTCAAACCCAAAGAATACAGAACACCCTCAGAAACTAGATGGAAGGTGTCAGAAGTGGTAGCTTTTTAGAAATTAAAGAGGTTAAAGAACAATTAAAGCGAATCAATAAATTACAAATAATTAAGCCTACTGGTATTCTGTGAATAACATTTAATCATGTTGCTTAATTTTCCTTAATCTTTAGGATTGCATAAATATGGAGATATGGATGCATATAATCAGTTCACCAACACACACACACACACACACACACATTAAATAGAAGGTGATGTCTCTTTATCAAGGCTATTACTGGAGCGCCATCTAGTGGCATCTAGCTTTTAAAAATACAATTTATTAGCTTGAGGTTGAAAGCAAAGGTATATTCTTTAAAAACACAAAAATTGGAAGAACGACTACAGGGATGAGCAAGGACACTCCTTGGTTTATGGAGACCCTCCGTAGGCGTAATGATTTTTATACTGTAACTGTATATTCTATCCCACTAACCCCTTCACATAAAACTTTCGAAATTTTTGAAAAACACACTTACACAAAACGGTTTAGTATGTTTTAAGCCATTTGGTTTGTGAAGACAAAGGAAGTGAACCATGTTTATGTTTTAATACCCATGTCATCATACACATTTGTATCCTCATAACCACACACACACACACACACACATACACGCAAAATAATTAGCTATTCACAAAGAAGATCAGATCAAGATGCTGTAGATCAAACATGGTGCACTACCAATCATTATCCATTTGTAAGGTTGGAAGCGTACACTGCAATTTTGAACCAGTAAGACAGAGAGTTGATGGCTGACTTGCAAAGTTTAATTGATAGTTTTCAGGTGACATCACGCCATTACAGGAACACCCACCTGGAGGGCCCTCCAGTCATTTTTACCAGGTTTGTAGTCAGTATTAATGCAGTAAGACAGTGATATTAAAAGACCAAATTCAATATACACCTTATTGATGCATACTTGGTGCAGGCAAGCAAATGAACACAGAATATTAGTTCAACACGAGATTTCTCGTTTAGAGTTTTTTTTCCATCGAAAACTATTATAAAGTAAATGTGTTGCATTCATATCTGGGCTCATATCTGCGTTCATGCCCTTGATTAAACATTAATTTAATCTGTAGCCTATTGGTGCAACACAAAACCTTGCATCTTGTATCATATTTTTGTCTTTAAGATGGAAAATTGACATGCTTGTGCTTGTATATATGTTCTATGGCTGTTTTGCCCTCCAGGCCTCCGCGACTGTCACCTGACTGAAAACTGAATTATTTATCAAAATTTTTCCAAGGCAATAGGAAAACATGTTTTAACCACTTTAGTTTACACTACTAGTAATAGTGGAAAAAGAAAATATTGACAAAATCTTTAGTTATTTATTAAGTTACATGCTTAAATACAGATGACTGGTTAAACCAAAGTGGAATAGCCTACAAACCAAAACCAACTGAAAGAAAACAGAAATACCATAAACCTGAAGGCCAATGGGTGGTGATCTGTTCTAGAGGGGAGAAGAGCATTAACGTGACTACCCAGACAGAAACACCATTCAAATTTAGCTTCAACAGCAGTGCATGAAGTTTGCATGTCTGAGCAAGGTGGTGAAAAGATCCAGAGGCTTTTTTTAAGGTTAAGCAATTTTTAGGCTGAGCCATTTGGCAGCCAAAAGAGCTGGCTCAAGCCAAAACAGAAATTTTACTGGTTTTGATATATTTTGGAATTGTGAACAATAAGGTTTATGACTAATATTAATCAGAATCAGAAAGAGCTTTATTGCCAAGTTTGATTGCACACCAGGCACGTGCAGGGGGCGTGGTCGGGGGGGGGGGGGGGGGGGGGCTGGGGGCTTTGGGTGCTCGAGCCTCTGCCCTTTTTCAAAATGAATCAAAAGTGCCCCTCTCAGACAAATATCAATGATAATATCGTGGTCAATTAAACTAAATAAATTTGATTATTATAACATGACAATGTATATAATAGTAACGAACGGCTCAAAAGTCGAGAAGGGGCTCGCTGCAGCCTGCGGTGGATGTCCAACCCGGCCCACATCCAAGTGTGACGTCAGAGGCCAGGCCAATGCCGCCCTGCAGCCGATTTTTAAGATTTTATTGGTCATATCAATCACAGTAGAGACTGCCTCTACACCAAACACTGATCCCTAAACCTACCCGTCACTGTAACGAATTAAGTACTGATTGCCTACACCAAACTCTTTTCCCTAAACCTACCGTCACTGTAACAAATTAAGTACTGATTGCCTACACCAAACTCTTTTCCCTAAACCTAACCGTCACTGTAACGAATTAAGATTGCCTACACCAAACTCTTTTCCCTTAACCTACCCGTCACTGTAACGAGTTAAGTACTGATTGCCTACACCAAACACTGATCTCAACCTACCCGTAACTGTAACCAATGAAATAAGCTGCAGGGCGGGAGTTCTGACGTCACACTTGGATGTGGGCGGAGTTGGATATCCACCGCAGGCTGCAGCGAGCCCTACTTGCAAAAGTCGGACAATTTCTGTTGAGGCGTTGCCATAACGCGTTGCTATGGGTTGCGTGCGTTTTGATTGACAGCAGATTTTCCACTGTTCGGAAATGGCTCTCGAGCCAAATATGGTGCTTTCAGAGAGTGTGTGGCCTCACGGGAAAAAAGTAAACCAATATTTTTTTTTCATCCATAATCAGAGCTAATGTGTTGATTTAATAACACATCTATATATTATATATTTTAATGTATTACACAATCAACCAATGCCCGTTTGTCATGTATATACACCAACCAATCGTGATCTGGCAAAGCAAGTTCAAATTCCATTGGGCGATGTGAATTGAAGCGGTAATTTTCTGTTCTTATTCATAAATCGGTTGAAAATTACATGGACAGACAAACTAACGTTTGTGGAACGATTTCCTGCGGTTTGTGTCATTTTATAAATTGCATCACTGACAAAATTGATTTTAACAGACAACAAACAAATCCCTGCACAAAACCATGCAGCAGCAAAAGTTGCATTAATGGTATAAGTAGCAGGGGCTTAGCCATCTTTTCAGAAGTGAGGGGGACAGAAATGTCAGGTGTAATACCTGTTTTTTTTCTGACCTCTGTCTAATTGACAGATTTAATTGATCTCTTGCTTTTAATTTAGTAAGATATCAAATACACTGCTGAACAATAACCACTAATATGTATAAAATGTCCCCCTATATTTTATTCCAATTTTATGATTGGTTTATGCACTACAAACACTTGTTCATTAAGTACCCATGGATTTTTTGCAATGTTAAAAAAATATCACTGAACAAGGCAGTTTAGAAAAGTTTAAAAATTACAATTGTTCAATGTTTTTGAAAGAAGTCTTCTGCTCACCAAGGCTGCATTTATTTAATAAAAAATGCAGTAAAAAAGTAATACAGTGAAATATTATCCCAATTTAAAGCAGCTGTTATCTATGTGAATATATAGTAAAAAGAAATTAAGTAATTTATTCCTGTGATCAAAGCTGAATTTTCAGCATCCTTACAGTCTTCAGTGTCACATGATCCTTCAGAAATCATTCTAATATGCTGATTTGCTGCTCAAGAAACATTTATGATTATTATCAATGCTGAAAACATTTGTGCTGCTGCTTCATTTTTGTGGAAACCATGATACTATTCAAACTTGTGTGGTAAGATTAAAAAAAGAAAGAAATTAATACTTTTATTCATCAAACATGCATTAAATTGATCACAAGTGACATTTATAATATAACTAAAGATTTATATTTAATAAGTGCTTTATTTAATGCAAATAAATGCTGTTCATTTAACTTTCTATTCATCAAAGAATCCTGAAAAATAAAATGCATCATGGTTTCCACAACATTTTAAAGCAGCACAACTGTTTTCAACATTGATAATAATCATAAATGTTTCTTGAGCAGCAAATCCTCATATTATAATAATATCTGAAGGATCATGTGACACTGAAGACTGGAGTAATGATGCTGAAAATTCAGCTTTGATCACAGGAATAAATTACACTTTACTATATATTCACATAGAAAACAGCTGTTTTATATACTAATAAATGCAGCCTTGGTGAGCAGATGATACTAAACATTAAAAAGGATGTCAGTTAGCACTGCATTATTCATATACTTTATTGTCAATAAATACATTGAGATGGCTTGAAAAACACACATGAACCATCTATTGTCGAAATCATGTGTTTGTCGTCGCGTTTCATCAGTCATAATTATTTTTATTCAGCTGCAGGTTCAGTGCTGTGAATTCCTTTGGAACGTGATTACTTCTAAGAATCCGTTTTGGACTTTCTGTGAGAGGGCGCCCTCCGGCTTCGAGAATTAGAGTGTTGCACGAGAGTGTTAGCATGGTGTTCAGATTGCCTTGTTTTTGGATATGAATAAAATGACAGGTCACGTATATTTTATTTTGTGTCTTTGAATTTAAATCTAGATTTATTCACATTGGCTTCTACGTAAACAAACCTGCCCGTGTAACAGACGTAGGCCAGTAAGAGCGGTGCGACTAGACGCCGGTTCTTTACGTTTTATGTTGATGTACGTTTTATTAAAAGTGCGGGACACGTCCCCCGCGTAATCTACGCCCATGGTAAGTAGTGTTAAATTCACTTGTATTTATGTATATTGATACACCGTTTACTATTTCATGAAACTGTAGAAGTGTAGGCTGACGAAATGGTTACGTGAAAGGACTTTATTATATTACCATTTTTGAATATTATGCAGCATTATGAAAGAAGTCTCTTATGTTCATCAAGCCTACATTTATTTCATAAAAAACAGCAATATTCTTAAATATTATTAAAATAATGGTTTTCTATTTTAAAATAATTTAAAATTTATTCCTGTGATCACAGCTGTATTTTCAGCATCATTACTCCACACTTCAATGTCACATGATCATTCAGAAATCATTCTAATATGAGGATTTAATGTCAATGATGGAAACTGTGATACTCTTTTCAAGATTCTTTGATTAATAAAAAGTTAAAAAGAACATAATGTAATAGTATTTCACAATATTAGGCTACTGTTTTTTCTGTATTTTTGATTAAATAAATGCAGGCTTGATGAGCATAAGGATATATATATATGTGTCTTTATATATATATATATATTTACATATTGCCCTTTTTTTAGATTTAGATTGAAGAACTCTCTGCACGGCCCTGTTGCACGCACAAGGAATTTTTCTTGGAATAAAAATATGAAAATAGTATTAAAAAATATAAGGTCACAGTTACGCTTAGTCAGAATAGACATTTACAGATTATTAACATATTTACAGTAGTTGAATAGTATGAATAAATGTAAATATCACCTGAGTTTAGAGGGATTACATTAAACAGTTTGAGTATTGCACTTACAGGCATATGGGGGGGTATTTAACTTGTTTGATAGTCAAGTTGGGCAAATTTTGTAATACAAAAAACATTTGCTGTAGTCACTATTAGATATTTACCATTAACCCCCACACCCCAATAAATACAAATTAAATCATTAAAAAATATATTGGTTTACATGGTAACAAACATTGTTTTAGACATACATCCTTGTAATAAAGTTACTGTGGATTCCCATTAGCATCCCCCATCAATGAAATCTCAATGGTCATTGAATGTCTTCAACATAATTCTTCTGTAAGAAAACACATAACAGAATGTACAGATAAATGAACAGGACTAATGCTCTAGTTACACAAACACAAGATATAGAAGACCAGGAAATCATGTTCATAATCTTTAAGCATGGTATTATTTTTCAAAATATTAGACACAATGTCTTTAATGTGGAAGGTATTTCTTAATTAATCTTCATTATTAATCACATTGGGTGTTTGTGCTTCTCATTTCTTAAATTTTCCATCCCCATGCATCCTCATGATGAAGGACTCTTGAGTAAGGAGCATCCTATTCAGAATTTTTTTCTGTCAAAATGTCTTAGTTTTAATGTTTTACCATAGCTGTTTAAATAAACCTTATATTTCAAATTTCTCAACAGGGCATGTTCATTATTAATATTTATTATGAATGTCTTAACCAAACCTCAACAACATAAGGGCAGATTGCTTGAGTACAATTGATGCCACTTGAATGAACAAGAAGGATATTTCAGTTTACATATACAGTATCTCACAAAAGCGAGTACACCCCTTACATTTCAGCAGCTACTTTAGTATATCTTCTCAAGGGACAATACTATAGAAGTAAAAAATGGGATATATTTTAGAGTAGATGTGCAGCGTGTATAGCAGTATAAATTTACTGTACTCTGAAAATTACTTAAAAACTTAACATACAGCCATTATTGTCAAAATAGCTGGCAACAAATGTGAGCCCTAAGTGAACATGTCAAAACTGTGTCCTAAGTGTCACTGAGAATCATTGTGTGAGAACCATTGTTATCTAGCACTGCCTTAATCCTCCTGGGCATGGAGTTCACCAGAGCTGCACAGGTTGTTGCTGGGATCCTCTTCCTTTCCTCCATAATGACATCACAGAGCTGCTGGATGTTAGACACATGGCACTTCTCCACCTTGAGGATGCCCCACAGGTGCTCAATAGGGTTCAGGTCTGGAGACATAGTACTTGGCCCCTCTTATCACCATCTTCAGCTTCCTCAGCAAGGCAGTTGTCATCTTGGCCTTGTGTTGGGGGCTGTTATCATGTTGGAAAACTGTTTATCTGAAGGGAGGCCATCATGTTCTGCTTCATAATGTCACAATACATGTTGAAATCCATGTTTCCCTCAATGAAGCGCAGCTCCCCATTACTAGCAGCACTCATGCAGCCCCAGACCATGATGCTACCACCACCACTCCTCACAGGGCTTCGCCACACATGCTGGACACCATCTGAGCCAAACAAGTTTATCTTAGTCTCATCAGACCACAGGGTATGGTACACTCTTAAAAATAAAGGTTCTTAAATGGTTCTTTGGCGGGGTGTTTGGTTCCATGAAGAACTTTTAATATCCAAAGAACCTTTCCATTGCACAGAAGGTTCTTTAGACTATAAAATGGTTAGGAAAAAAATGGTACTTTAAAGAACCTTTCACAAAACGGTTCTTCAGGGAACAAAAAATGGTTCTTCTATGGCATCACTGTGAAAACCCCTTTTTGGTTCTTCCTGGCACCTTTATTTTTAAGGGTGTACCAGTAATTCATGTTCTTGGACAGGATGTCTTCAGCAAACTGTTTTCTTGCTTACTTCTTCAGAAGAGGCTTCCTTCTGGGATGACGGCCATGCAAACCGTGAACAAAAACATGAACATGATGAATAGGACATGTGGCTTTGCATGGTTAAACGACGTACCACTGTTATCACTTAGGGTTGTACTCACTTTTGTTGCCAGCTATTTTCACAATAATGGCTGTTTCACGAGTTTGCACTTACATATAATTTATAGAGAGTATTCAATGTGTATTTGGCGTGTTGTCCGGGGGGAGGGCTTCGAGCTCGGATTTAGGCCTGAACTCAGAGTACCCCCCGTATATGTAAGTGGTTTAGAGTAAAAAGTGTGGAGAAGGGGTTGCTGAGAACTGTCAACAAACAGAGGAAGGACTGCTGCGTGTATATATACACCTCTATTGTTGATTGGCTGAGAGCTCTCCACCTGTGTCAATTATCTGAACATGCTTCTCCCGAACCTTGTTAATAAAACATCATATGTTAAGTTATTTTCAGAGAACAGTAAATCTATACTGCTATACAAGCAGCACACTGACTACTCTAAAATATATTTCTATAGTATTGTCCCTTGAGACGATATACTAAAGTAGTTGCTGAAATGTGAGGGGTGTATTCACTTTTGTGAGATACTGTACATCTTCCTTAAGTTGGAGGGAGCTAGGATGAAAGAAAAAGTAGCAAGGAATGAAAATAGGGATACACACTTTAAGAAATGAGAAGCACCAGTCCTCTTCTATACCACATGAATACAACATATTTGCATGCCATAACATCTTATGTATTATTATTTAAATATGATTGAAATGTTGTATTTTATGAGAACTATACAGGAACTCTTACTTGCTCTCCTAATAAAGAATTAATTCATTTGTGAGTTAACTAGTGTTTTTTATTGTTATAGCATGGCCTCACATGTGAATTCTGTGTTTATCATAATAAAGGACAATAAAAAGGTGAACTATTCTCACATTTCTTACTACCCGAGCCCAAAGCAGGATTATAACACCCATATTAATAAATAACTATGCAAATGATGATGATGATAATAATAATAACGATAATATAAAATGTATTCCTGCCATTGTTCTTTATTTTATATTTAAATCAGATAAGAGCAGTCCTCTTTTTTATCAGTTTTTCTGTGTAATGGCATCTGAATGAAACTACACTCAGGAAACCCAAATAACACTTACAGATCTCATAGATCAGAGACAGATTCAGTGTTAGTTTAGAAAAAATACTCACGTTACTAGTGTGAGGATTGCTATAGTAAATCAGTCAACAACAGCAGCAACGTACAGCCGAACAACACATACTGGTAATGTATTCCTGTTACAGAACTTGAAGACCAATCTGAGCCTATAATGATAAATACAGACAGTATTATTACTGGAGATCGGCTGATTTAACTATTATATTTGACTGTTTTGGTCATCAGTTGCATGATATTGATTTAACTGATACATTTAAAAAAAATATATATATAGTGCTTAAAACACCATCACAGCATTGTATAATCATTTGGAAACATCAGCACAGAAAAAACTGACATGCATGCATTTTTCATATAAATGACATTAATTTTGTAATAGGACATAATGTACAAACCCAATCTCAAAAAAGTTGGGACACCCTACAAATTGTGAATAAAATAGGTATGCAATAATTTACAAATCTCATAAACTTATATTTTATTCACAATAGAATATAGATAACACATCAAATGTTGAAAGTGAGACATTTTGAAATGTCTCCAAAAATTTGTGTCACATTGACATGCATGTGAAGGTGATAAAGATGATATTAACTTCACATAACCTACAGTCTGTACAAAAAATGATTAAATGACACTCACCAGTGACAATAACAGCGAAGCGCCTACTGATCTTGAATCTGCTGTTGATGATCTGTAGATGATAATCTCCAGTATGTTCAGTTGTGGTGTTTGTGATGGTCAGAGATCCAGTCTGATGATCCAGCTTCAGTTGGTCTCTGAATCTCTCATCATTATATTCACATTGATCATCTGTACAGATACAACTGAGATCTCCAGTGATTTCAGTGATGAGAATTTCATTAAAATACCACAGCATCACATCACTTTGGGTTTTTATTACACCAGGATCTAAAGTGACAGATTCTCCCTCCTTCAGGGACTTTCTCTTTATTTCATCTCGTTCAGCAGCAGAAAAACCTGAAACACAAACCAACTGATGATTTGGGGATTTTACTGGGGAAAAAAATCACAAAACGACATAAACTGTAAATTTTTATTTGTGTTGCCATGTGCCTCTGGCACATTTTGTTCGTCATGTCTTTGCCACACCCCCTTGTTTCCTTTTCATTAGTCTTTTTGCCTCACTTGTCTCTTATTACCCTCTAAGTTTGCTGCCCTATTTACTGTATTTCCTTTGTGTGTGCTGTTCTGAGCCAGATTGTTTGTCTTCAAGCTCACAACATCCAGTTAGTGTTTATTTTGAGGTCTCTGGTCCAGTTATTTTCAGTTCAGGGACCAGTTACACCGGCTGTGCGTAAGTTACAACTTAGCCTACACTATAAAAATGATATGATGAATAAGTTATAACAACATATGTTGTGCTACGGAATAAAGTACACAGTTAGTTAGTTAGTTAGCTAGTAGTTACTAAGCCACTAGTGAAAGTGGACTTTACATTCCAATTTAAGACAGAGCTTACAAACAGCTGGTCGCTAATGCAACCCTACCCAGGATTCTCTCGCTTTTCTGCATCTTATTTTTTTCTACACCAGCCTGGCTGATCTGAACTGCCTTCCTATTGATTTAACAAATTATGTCAATGATTTTGCATTCTCACAAAAGTTTTGCATTCTCCCAAAAACCTTTGCAAAATTGCTCAGGGGAATGGAAAACATTTGCTATGCAAATGGAATGGCAAATAATTTTCCCTCTCATCTCTCCCCCTCCGCCCATAACCTGCTTTTCACAGACTTACCATGGACAAAAATGCTAAAGCTCACATCTCTGAATCTTCTGATCTGTAGATTATAATCTCCAGAGTCTGTGTTTCTGGTGTTTGTGATGGTCAGAGATCCAGTCTGATGATCCAGCTTCAGTCTGTCTCTGAATCTCTCAGTACCTTCATTACACTGAACATCTGTACAAGTTCTACTGAGATCTCCAGTGATTTGAGCAATGTGAATGTCATTATAAAACCATCTAATTCTGTCTTGGTGCTTCGTTTCAACACCAGTGTGTAGAGTGACTGAATCTCCTTCCATCACTGACACTGACACAGTCTCAACGCCAGACAAATCTGAAGAAGAAATCAGCAGTTAATTATGAGCCAAACAAAAACACACAACAGGAAAGTGCTGTAAGGGTTTATGCATTGTCATGTTTTTTTGTATTTTTTTTTATGTATTATGTCAAATAGCAATAGGAAATTACATAAAAACAAATTGAACTAAACGGATCATACAAATTGTAAGTATCGAAATTAGGAATGCACGATATTGGATTTTTGCCGATATCGATATGCAGATATTTTTCAACTCATTTTGGCAGATGCCGATATCGATACCGATACCGATATATGTTTATTTTTTCCCTTTTGGAAACAACACCATTTTGAGCAAAAACTTTTTTTTTCCATTCTGGTTTCAGATATCTGAGGTCTCCTTACTAAAAGTGTCACGATCACAGACTCCATGACCTCCCTCAGTGGGCACCAGAGGGCGCCCTCGCCCGAATACTGACTTTCCCTTACGAACTCCAATTCCCATGATACATTCCTGCTCTGATGTCGCTGATGTCATCAGTTCATTTCAATTATCATACAGTGACAGTGTGGGCTTTAGATCAATAATTAGATCAGTAATCTAGTTTACATGGTTAATTTAGTTTATTAATTAGATTTATTTCGATGTTTAGTTGAAAAATTTAGTGTCCCCAACTGAGCACGCCAAGCCAGAGGCAACAGTGGCAAGGAAACCAAAACCCCATTAGGTGACCAAATGGAGAAAAATAAACCTTGGGAGAAACCAGGCTCAGTCGGGGTGCCAGTTCTCCTCTGGCCCGTCTTTCGCTTCCGGAGAAGTTCGACGGAGATCCGGGTAAATGCAAGGGCTTCATTTTACAATGCTCACTCTTCATTGATCAGCAACCCGCGCTCTATTCCACCGAGGCGGGGAAAATCGCCTTTGTGTGCTCTCTACTCACCAGGAGAGCACTTGACTGGATCACGGCGGTGTGGCGAACAGACGGCACTGCCTTCCCCACTTTTGAGGAGTTCCTCCAACAGTTTCGGCAGGTCTTTGAACACTCTAAGGAGGGCAAGGGAGCTGGCAATCGACTCCTCGAGTTAACTCAGGGCCGTTTCACCGCCGCCGAATATGCGCTCACGTTCCGAACGCTGGCTGCACAGACGGACTGGACCCAGGACACATTGAAGGTGATTTTTCGAAGAGGTTTGAGTCACGAGTTGCAAGCGGAGCTGGCCTGTCGTGATGAGGGGAGAGGGTTAGATCAGTTCATTCACCTGGCCATCCAGATCGACAATCTAATGCGATCTCGTCGTGCGAGCAATCGCCCTGTCTCAACCTCTCGCTTTCCTCCTGTTTCCCGAGGCTCCACCCCCGCGCCTGCTGACGAGACCGAGCCCATGCAAGTAAATGCCTCTCAATTAACCTGGGAGGAGAAAGAAAGACGGAGGTTTCTGAATCTGTGCCTGTACTGTGGCGGGGCTGACCATTTCCTCAGCACATGTCCTTCTCGACCTCCTCCTAGGAAATTGAAACCGGTGAGTCTGCCTGTTGATGCCCTTAATCCCAATTCTTGTGTATCTGTGCCCCTCGTACTCACTGTTAATGGCCGTTTAATCACCACTTATGCCCTGATCGACTCTGGAGCCGCCGGAAACTTTATTTCCCAAGATTTTGCTCTCCAGAACAGTATTGCTCTGATCCGTTGCCTCTCTCCTCTTGCAGTTGAAGTCATCGATGGGCGGCCGTTAGGCTCCGGCCACATATCTCACATCACCCAAGAGATTAGCATGTGGACGGGAGCCCTCCATTTGGAAACCATCCAATTTTATGTTCTTCATGCTCCCCACACACCGGTCATCCTGGGTCTGCCCTGGCTCCGTAAACATGATCTACACATTCGGTGGGCGACCAGTCAGATTGTCTGCTGGGGAAAATCCTGTCATTCCGCCTGTCTCGCCTCTGCCAAACCACTACCAGTCCGAAGAATCACCACTCCCGGGGGAGGAACTGAGATAGATCGTCTCCCCGCCGCATATCAAGACCTGGCTGAAGCCTTCAGTAAAGTGAAAGCCTCCAAACTTCCCCCTCACCGTGTTCACGACTGTGCCATTGACCTGGTGACCGGCTCCACGCCCCCCAAGGGCTGCATATTCCCTCTCTCCCAGCCAGAGACAGAGGGCGAAGTACATTGAGGAGGTACTCGCGAAGGGCTTCATTCGACCCTCAACGTCTCCGGCATCAGCTGGGTTTTTCTTCGTCCAGAAGAAGGACGGCAGTCTTTCGACCCTGTATTGATTATCGAGCCCTCAATGACCGCACCATCAAGTTTCGCTACCCGCTTCCCCTAGTGCCCGCAGCCCTAGAATTACTCCGTACAGCAAAGTTTTACACCAAGCTTGACTTGCGCTGTGCTGGGGGGAAGAGTGGAAAACGGCCTTCTCCACTACCACCGGGCACTATGAGTACCTAGTTATGCCGTTCGGCCTGGCGAACAGTCCTGCCATCTTCCAGTCATTCATAAATGATGTGTTCCGAGACATGCTCCACCGAACAGTTATAATCTACATCGACAACATTCTGATTTACTCTGACATCCTGAGTGACCATGTTCAGCACGTTCGAGCAGTCCTGCAAAGACTCATCCAACACCAGTTGTATGCCAATCGAGAAATGTGACTTCCACCAGACTTCCACCTCCTTCTTGGGGTACGTCATTAGCCCTGAAGGCGTTGCCATGGACGAGGGAAAGGTTCTGGAGTGGCCACAACCCACTACTCTGAAGGAGCTACAGCGCTTCCTCGGGTTTGCTAACTTCTACCGCCGCTTCATACGGAACTTCAGTACTGTGGCGAGTCCCCGTACGTCACTGGTGAAGAAGAGCACATCGCGTCTCCCCTGGGATGAGTCAGCCACTCGCGCTTTTAACCAGCTGAAGCAGCTGTTCACCTCAGCTCCCATCCTGCATCATCCCAATCCCGAGTTACCCTTCATAGTGGAGGTAGACGCGTCCAACACGGGTCTTGGTGCCATCTTGTCCCAACGGCAGGGGTCTCCACCCAAACTATACCCCTGCACGTTTTACTCCAGGAAACTCAACGCCGCCGAAAGAAACTATGACGTGGGAGATCGTGAGCTTCTGGCTATGAAGGCCGCCTTCGAGGAATGGCGGCACTGGTTGGAGGGGGCCACACACCCCTTTACTGCACTCACCGATCATAAGAACTTGGAGTACCTCCGCACCGCCAAGAGGTTGAACCCCAGACAAGCCCGCTGGTCCCTCTTCTTTACTCGCTTCCAGTTCACGGTCACCTATTGTCCCAGATCCAAGAACACGAAAGCCGATGCCCTGTCCCGGCAGCACGACCCTGAACCCACCACCCATGCTCCAGAGACTGTCCTGGGGCCCGACCTCATCATCTGTCCAATCCAATGGGATATCGAAACCGAGCTTGAACAGGCCAATGCCCAAAAAGATACCCCATCGGCATGTCCGCCTCACAGAGTCTTCGTCCCCGAAGTGCTCCGCAAGCAGGTCCTGGAACATGTTCACGCTCTCCCCAGTTCTGGGCATCCAGGAATCACGGCCACCATTCAACTCCTCCAGAACCGCTACTGGTGGCCAACCTTGGCCCAGGACACTACAAGATACATCCAACAGTGCCAGGTCTGCAACGCCCAAAAGTCATCCCGCCTATTACCCTCTGGTCTGCTCCACCCACTCCCTGTACCACAACGTCCATGGTCCCACATTGCCATTGATTTTGTTGGAGACTTGCCCGTCTCCGATGGCCACACCACCATCCTCACGGTCGTGGACTGATTCTCCAAGGCCTGTCGCCTCATCCCGCTACAAACAGCAGAGCACCTCTGCAACCTTGTCTCTGATAGAGGACCTCAATTCACCTCCAGAGTCTGGGCAGCCTTCTTCCAGATGCTTCAAGTCAACGTAAGCCTCACGTCCGGCTATCACCCTCAATCCAACGGGCAAGTCGAATGCCTAAACCAGGAGATAATCAGGTTCCTCCGGTCCTACTGTCAACACCACCAAGAGGACTGGAGTCGATACTTGGTCTGGGCTGAGTACGCCCAAAACTCCCTTCGGAAACACTCCACGGGCTTAACTCCTTTCCAGTGTATCCTTGGCTTCCAACCACCCCTGTTCCCATGGTCCGGAGAACCCACAAATGTTCCTGCCGTGGACGACTGGCTGCGGCGCAGCGAGGAGACGTGGAACCTGTCACACACACACCTCCAACGTGCCGTCGGCCGCTTTAAAGAACAGACTGACCGCCACCGCCGACCAGGTCCAGGATATCAACCCGGCCAATGGGTGTGGTTGTCCACCCGAGACCTCCGCCTT
Source organism: Gobio gobio (assembly GCF_949357685.1). Lineage (NCBI taxonomy): Eukaryota > Metazoa > Chordata > Actinopteri > Cypriniformes > Gobionidae > Gobio > Gobio gobio. Next base: position 8,843,627 of record NC_137120.1, read on the forward strand.
CAGCTCCCCTGCAAGAAGCTCAGTCCCAGGTACGTTGGTCCATTCAAAATCCTCCGACAAATTACCCCAGTATCTTACCGTCTTGCCCTGCCTAACCATTTCCGCATTGCTCCTACCTTCCATGTTTCTCTACTGAATCCGGCTGTGGCTCCCACTGAGGGAGGAGAGGTCCCAGGAACCGAGCCCCCTACCCATCCTGGTGGAAGGCGAGGAGGCCTATTGAGTGCCTATCGGATCTCTGTCACGATCACAGACTCCATGACCTCCCTAAGTGGGCACCAGAGGGCGCCCTCGCCCGAATACTGACTTTCCCTTACGAACTCCAATTCCCATGATACAGTCCTGCTCTGATTCCGCATTCACCTGTAATCAGTAATCACACACGCACCTGCTCCTTATTCTCAACCCTCATAAAAACCCCACTCACATTACAACCATTGCGAAGTCTTGAGTTACTGTTGTGATCTATATATATATATAGATATATATATATCAGGGTTTTTCCTACATTGAAATTTTTTCATTTTTTGAAAGCCTTATTTGATCAGTTATTGTGATTTATGAATGATTGATGTAGTAGAGCAGTCGTTTTCGCCGTCATCACCCGGGTGTAGAAGTGCCAGACGACGCGAATGAGAAGTCACGCGCGCTGTGAGAAAAAGTGTCTCTGTGCACTCATCCAAAAGCGCGCACACAAATATTGAGTTCTCTTTCAAGTCTTGCTCTTGAACGGACAAACTCACACAAAAGTATGTCAACATGTCCATCTTGATGAGTATTCTAGCAGACATAGTCTGTATATGCCTTAAGTAAACTTAATAGTCGAGAAAGACGATGCATATCCGAGCATTAGGTCTTAAAGGGGCAGTAGCATTAGGTCTTAAAGGGGCAGTAGACTTTACTGCGGTCTGTTTAATGTCAAACAACAAAAGACAAGGACATCACTCACTGCTCTTGATTGAATAGCTTTTGTAAGTTTAATAGGATTAATCTTTAATTTATACAGTCAAATATGCAGTGTTATTTTACATTTGATCATTTTCTGTACCTGAAAACGAATGTTAGACGTACCTGAAAAACCTGAAAAGCATAGATTATCTAATTAGTATCTTTGCTCAATAGTATTTATTTGTGCTGCTGCTTGTATTTAAATTATTTGTTCTTATTATGTTCTTTTACTTTTATTTGACATTAGTCCTTTTTTCCCTGAACATAGCAAATACTGAAGCGTAACGTAAGCGAGGGGGTGCAACAAAATGGAGAACATTTTCAAAGGGTGCCATGTAGAGCCCGACCGATATATCGGCGGGCCGATATTATCGGCCGATATTAGGCTTTTTCCAAACTATCGGTATCGGCATTAGGGTTGGGTACCGAAATCCGGTTCCAATATGGCACCGGTACTTATATAACCGGTATGTACCGGACCGAATCAGAACGCAGATTTCGGTTCCTCATTTCGGTGCCAAAATTCAAACGTGCTTTCGCACTTTGGCTGGCACCGAGACAGACGCTCAGCGCTGGTCTAATCACAACTCATGACAACTATTCAGTGTTTTCAACGACATCAGGTTTATTTCAGGTTTCAGACATTTAAATGCTCAATACTAGGCTACTAGAAAAAAACACACACTGATGTCTATGGAAGCGGCAATGACAATCCTTTCAGACGGTTATAATTTGACAAACGTTACATGTTTTATTCACATCAGATACATGCACATTATATAGTAACTATATCGTTTACTCTATTATTCTTCCAGTTCACTGGTCACTTACTTTCATGTATTTCGTAAGACGAGAATGCACTCAAGTGTTGTAAATTCCGATTCTGAGGCGCAAACTAACATGGCGTCGCCCATTGCGCTTTATAGATCAACTAACACACATTCACTCACACATTTGAACATCAGATAGTTCGTGACACAGTTAAGAAGTTTGTGAATATTTTGAATAAAAAGAAAAAACGAAATAAACCTGATACAGCTGAGCTGTCAGCGCTATTGCGGCTGCTGTGTGTCATGTGAGAAACATGACGCGTCGTCATGGAAACATTAAGACGATGTGTTCAAAAATATTTAGTCAGAGAATATGATCATATTTCAAAATAAAGCTGAAGCTTGAAGCTGGTTAGTAGCATACCAAGAATACAGACTAGGCCTACTTCTGTTATTACTGTAACTGTTATTTAGAGTTATATTAGGCTTGTTGTAGTTGGGTTAGGTGGCTTACGCCCGTTTCACACATACTCCGTCTGCAGTGCGTATGCGGTGCGTGTTGCGTTGCGTATGCGGTGCAGGAGCAGCACGCGCTGTTGTGCTTTCATATATGCTGCGTTTGCAGCGCGCAACTGATCCGCGGTTGTACCACAAACACAGCATTTATTCATTATTATTTTCATTTCAAATCCAAAAGTTGTTACTGAACATGGCTTGTCAGAATTGCAATTCTCTTTGTTTACACTTTCATAGATGTCACGTTTTAACGTAGTACATTTAAACAACGTTTTATTCAATTCATTACTTTATATTTATATAGCCTATATAACTTTATATAGCCTATAGCCTACTTTAGCTCACACAAGTGGCAAAACATTGAAATATAACTTATAGCCTATAAAAATTTTAAATTAGAAACTTACAATAGAAACAGCCGACTCTCGTCTTCTCTTTCGTTTTTAAACCCTTTTAAAAGCAGGTCATAAAGACCTTTTTGTTTTTCCACCTACAGGAACGTACGTGCTCTTCATTATTTCAATTTTTTTAACCTAAATGCCAGGTAAGGTGTCGTTTCCTTGCTTTACCCGAGAAAAAAAAGCCATGTGTTGACTTTGAAACAGAGTATATTTTAAATGACATACATCTGTGGTAAAATTACTAGATTTTCGTGTCAGTACATGTTTATTTTAAAGCGAACATTGTGCTGTCACTTTAATTCCGCAGTGCAGCACAGCAAAAAATAGACTCGGTACGGAAACGATCGCCGGACTGCTGCAGACGCACCGCACCTGGAACGGACTGACGGACAGCATCCGCGCGCAGTGTGAAAGCTGTAATCCGTTAACATGGGTACGGAAAAAAATACGCACCGCATACGCACTGCAAACGGAGTATGTGTGAAACGGGCGTTAGGTTTTACTGTGAATTTGTAAATAAATCAATTATAATTAGTAAATAAGTAAATTGTGTTTTGTATTTATTTATATTCATACATTTAAGTATACGTTAAACTTTTAATAAATGGTTAAATTTAAATAAAAAATAAATAAATAAAAAGCCATTTAATGTCATACACCTCGTTTTGTGGCCTTTTAAAAAAAAAAAAAATTTCCCGTCAAGGCTGTAAAACGCATGCAAATAATGAACTTTCGTGATTGTGAATATCTATAGTGTTCCGTGAGTATAACTCTACCACTAACGTGTGATGTGAATGTATGTTGCGTTGTTCAGTATTGGGATGGAGGCAAATGATAGAATTTGTAGAAAAAGAATTATTTAAATGCAAAACCGAAAAAATATTGAACCGTAAATGCGTACCGAACGGTTCAATATTATATTGAGAATTGTGGCATCCCTATATATATATATTAACAGAAAGGGAGAAAAGAGATTATACAAATCAAATATGCAATACAGCGTTCATAACTGTTTACTTATAAATGTGTATTAGAATATGTTCTTAAACATCAATGTACTTATACATACGCATACATGTACTGACCCCCAAATAAAAAGGAAAAATAAAATAAATAAATAAAATAAAATAAATAAACAAGAACAGAACAACACAGCCAAACACATGAGGTTAATCATTTCTATAACAATTACGGTTTACTTAGCTGAGGAGATCTTTATGTTCTTTATCAACCACTTGTCCCTTTTGAAAGTACTTTTTTTCATCTTTAGAATATATGTAAGTTGGATTTCTTCAATAATTCCAAACCACTGTTTACAGTTCAAAGTAGTATCTTTAAGCCAATTCCTAGTTATAGTCTTTTTGCAAGCCGCAAGAAGAATCTTACATAAATATTGATCACTTTTAGGTACTATGCCTTTAATATTTCCCATAAGTAAAAACAAAGAAGTTTTAGGTATTTTATATCCAAACACTTCAGACATAACATGTGACTTTCACGATGTAACAGCATAATTGTAGTAACCAGTGGAAAACTCTTGTTTGCAAAACATCTGAAATGCTGTTTTGGTCATTCAGAAGTCTGTTGTCAAAGATGCTCGGTATATTTCACTCCTGTCTTACATGACTGCGTTCCCAAACAGCAGCATCTGCCTCTAAAAGCATGACAACAAATTTATTGACACGATTATTATTATCGAGTTTCTCTGAGACGCAAATAATTTATTATATACGAAAATTATTATATATGGTGGCTTCTCCTATGTTTCTTAGTTATTTTTTAGCGGTAGTTTTTCAGGAAGTGTCGATTATGTTCTCTTCGACTCACTGGATGGAAACGGTACTTTATTCGCAAATGTTTTATGCGATATTGCCTTTTTGCGCATAAATTACATTCGCAACTTTGGATGGAAACATAGCTATTGACAGCTTTCACTGATAGCAGGAGCTCATTAAATATGCAAATCTTATCCAATCCTAGCCGTGGGCATTTACTTCCAAGTCTTCAGTGCAGCACGCCCATCAAAACGGAGCGTGTATGGAGAGAGCCTCAAAACCAAGGCAGAAAATAGCCTATTACTTATTCATTATGATGTTTTTGAATGTAAAAACCACGCAAACGTCATAAGTTGACCTCAGACAACAGTATAAACAAAATTTAAAAAGCCAGTTCATGATAGCCTGGTCCTACCAGACTCTTGTACATTTAATTTAATTTGTACAGAGAGTCTGGCTACTCTCCATTGACAAGCGTTTACTTCCTTGAAGGCGGGAACTCTGTTGAAGTTCTGCCAAGAGCCACTCTGGATCTGCCATAACCAATCGCTAACGTTTGGTTGTGACGTCTGTCATGTGCCGTTTGCCTCTGTTTCTCACATGGAAGTCCGTAAAAATAAATGTGCAGCCACCTCAGTGATAATAAAACCTTGTGCATTCGGATTGTGATTTATTCACGGTGGAGGGGAGAGTTTTGTGATCGGGAACACGCTGATCACGTCCATAACATGATTGTATACTGTAAATAAAATGTCATATGCTTGATATGATAAGAATAAATGCTGCCGTAAATAACGGCCCAAAATGTTTACGTGCTTTTCTACTTTTTATTTTTTGAGCAGTGATGAAATATATTGCTCTTGTAAATACTTGCCAGCATTTAAAGAAATACAAGTCTAGAAATGCATCCAAATTACAGCGAAGCGCAACCGCACGGTGCTCTGCAGTGGTCAAAAAGGATATAAACAGTGAAATTTGAAGTGATATATTCTTGAAAACACAGAGATGTGGATTCGGAGAGCAATTAAATGACCACACGACCTTGGTGTTTGTCTAAAACAGTAGGTAATTCAACCAGGGATTTTTACGCAGGTGGTGGGAGACGGACGGCAATTAAATCACTGACCAGCCCCTGTAAATGATGAGAATACCTTCCAACCGCACGAGACACAATTACCGGAGCTTCAGACAACTCCTTCACCACTAACGGAGCGAGCTGGAAAATCAAACTTTTCCCGGGACACAACATCATGGCCACGAACAAAACTCAGCAAAGATTGTTCTTGCTCCGGCTTTAACTTCTGGATATTCGGCAGCGGTGCCACAACTGAATGAATGGCTTCGCTCGCATCTTTTCTCCACCGCCATTTCTGAACTACAACTCAAAACAGGCTCACTGATTTATAACGCTTCGAAGCTTCATGATGCCCTGTTTTGAAATCGTCATCACTATGCAAGTTGTTATTTAGGGTTTTTTTGCGCACAAAAACTATTGTCGCCGATTCATAAAGATATTTTAGAACCACTGTAGTGAGATGGACTTTGTAACGAAGTCTTTAGTACCTTTTAAGGGTCTTGAGAGTGTAAAGTGCCATTGTGCCAATGGAGGCCTTTTAGAGCCATCAGATTTCAACTAAAATATCTTCATTTCTGTTCCGAAGATGAACGGAGGTCTTACGGGTGTCGAACGACATGAGGGTAAGTAATTAATGACAGAATTTTCATTTTTGGGTGAACTAGCCCTTTAAGACCAAGTGGATTGTTTATTTTCAACTAAATGGAGATTTGAAAAATTGTTTTACAATTGCTCATGACACTGCGCACTGTACTGTAAATCTCCATTAAATAAAGAAGGACAGTACACCAAAGCCACTAGGTGAAAAGCCAGCAATCATTAGCCAAAAAAGTGTAACGGCTAATGCCAACACTGCGGCTGCCAGTTCACAGGTAAAGAGACCAGAGGCAGTTTTTTTTTAAAGGGTTAGTTCACCCAAAAATGAAAATTCTGTCGTTAATAACTTACTCTCATGTCGTTCGACACCCCTAAGACCCGTAAGACCGTTCATCTTCGGAACACAAATTAAGATATTTTAGTTGATATCCGATGGCTCAGAAAGGCCTCCATTGGCAGCAATCACATTTCCTCTCTCAAGACCCATAAAAGGTACTAAAGACATCGTTACAAAGTCAATCTCACTACAGTGGTGCTACAATCATATTATGAAGCGACGAGAATAGTTTTAATGCACAAAAAAAAAAATTGCCACTATATTCAACTTTATTCTGGGCCTCTAACGTGAACTCACGAAGCACCACGAGGCATGTGCGAGAATAGAGCCGGCGTTCTGACACATGAGGAGCTTTGTTTATAAGCAGAGGACGTCTGGAGGCCATATCTAAGCTGTTGAATTCTACATTGATCGTGCTTTAGGCCTTGGCGTAGTGCTCAAAATGGTGCTAAAGTGTGCATTTCATGGATGCCCAAACCGTGCTCGACATCATATTCTCACGCATGCGTCATGGTGCTTCGTGAGTTCACTTCAAAGGCCCAGAATAAAGTTGAATAAAGTCGTTATTTAGATTTTTTGTTTGCGCACAAAAACTATTCTCGTCCCTTCATAATATGATTGTAGAACCACTGTAGTGAGATGGACTTTGTAACGACGTCTTTAGTACCTTTTATGAGAGTAGCTTAAGAGAGGAAATGTGATTGCTGCCAATGGAGGCCTTTCTGAGCCATTTAGGATTTCAACTAAAATATCTTCATTTGTGTTCCGAAGATGAACGGAGGTCTTACGAGTGTCGAACGACATGAGGCTAAGTAATTAATGACAGAATTTTCATTTTTGGTTGAACTAACCCTTTAACTACACTGAATAGACCGCTTTTGTGACGAAACAGCTTATTTAATGATTCACCTGCTTGTATGTTTGTTGACAATATGTTTGTTCTGAACGATATTGTATATTGCCTAAACTAAGAAAGTTGAAATACTCATGTTTTTTTTTCTTTGACTTTCAGGTTTTACCAGTTATGATAAGACTATGTTATTTAGCATTTTAATGAATAAAGAAAAAATTTATAATTTAATTACTGTGTTATATTGTATGTTTAATGAAAATAAAAAAATAAGTAATATTTCTATCCTGCCAGGTTAGTCTTGTGCTGTAATGATTTATGACTCTGCTGTGTGCCTAATGATGATGTTGAAACACATTTAATGAATGAAGGTAAAACAATACGTATAATTAATGAATTACATATGTATTAAATTACAATTATGTTTTTAGTGTCCTCTTAAATGTGGTTTAATGAGCCCTGCAGTGAACTTTGCAGCTAATAGAGTCATTCACGCTCTTTTGTCCACTCAGTAAAGCACAATCAAACAATGCAGTCCTACTGTACATTTACTAGCGATATAAAACCAAATATAGAACATTTATTTCACAAAACCAGCGTACTAATCCCCCAGAAACGAATAAATGTAAACTGTATCCGACTGTCATAAAACTTTGAACAGCGGCCACTCACTGCCATTACACAATAGGCACATGATCCAAGTTAGCCGTTTTCTCCAATGGTAAAAGATACAGACCCTCTTATCTCCCTATATTAAGATAATTTCAGGGAATGCTTCTTAGCATACATTTTTATGGTGACTCCTGTATTCAAGGTTCAGTTGAGAATGTGTGGTTGTATCCTAATTCAAGGCTGCTCCAAATGTATAATTTCCAAATGCATCCTTTGTTTCCTGTGAAATGAAGGATACAACAGATGGATCCTTTGCAGCCTTGCCTACACCAGAATTCATTGCACGCCAGAGACTACAGGATTTTTTGAGAGAAATTACCAAATTACACTTTTAAACGCATTGTAAAGTATTGGGTTTCAACCATTTAACAACTCTCAGTCCAACCTTGGCGGCCTTCGAAGGATGCAGCCTTGGAAGTCCGAGTACTTTGAAGGACGTAGACTCTGAATTGGGACGCAGCTTTCATGTGGTCACTGTGAACTGGGTTGACTGAATTGCTCTGGATTTTGTCTTGAGATTTTTTGGAACCGATAATTGCAAATACAAAGGTTTTGGGTTAATGTGTTCATAATTGGGTTCATGGTTTTGTGACAGTAGGGTAGCTTTCTAAAATACACATATTAAAATATTAAAAACAATTAAAAAGGCATGTCATGACTCCTTTAGATAATTAACTGTTTAATGATATAGATATGGAGTTTCAGATAATTCTGCAAATTTCAGGCCCCGTCCACATGGAGACGCGTTTAGCTTTATACGTTAAAATTTTGTACCATATCAGTGTTTCATCCACACAGATCCAGGTTTTGGGAAACCGATATTTTTTGAAACCGAGTCCCAGAGTGGATAAATCTGAAAACGACACCCTTGCGTTTTTGTGTGTACAGCCAATCCGTATACTTTGACAAACGGTGATGTCATCACACCACGTCCCACACGGTAAAGACTAGAAGGGATACAGCTATGGCCACTGGGCATGCGCATCAATATTGCGTCTTTTAATTACTGTATTTGCATTATTGTAAGGGTAGGTTTAGGCGTTAATAAAAACACAATCTGGTAAGTAGCACATTTATTTATTGTTATTTTATTGTGAGATTTTGCCTCCCTTCCTTCCATTGCTGTACCCATTCTGGCCACAACTCTTCTCTGTTTTTGGTGTATTTCTGTGGCAGAATTACAGCACCACATACTGGTCTGGCATGTATACTACATCGTTTTGAGTCGTTTTCATTTCTTTTGTGTGTACGCTGATATTTCTTGAAACGAGAAAAAAAAAAAAAAGATTGGATAGGGAAAGCTCTGGCTTTGTGTGGACAGGGCCTGTTTCACAGTATGTACATTTTTAAAAGGACAATACACCGGGTGTGATAAAAAGATAAAGGAAATAAATAGCTCTGAATTTTGCTGTAAAATAAAAACAGTTATTTAAACATATATAACCTGTTTTTTAAAGTTAAATAACTCACCATGAACAGCAACATTGAAGATCTTTTGAAAGTTGTTTCGTCTGTTGAAGATATGTAGTTTATAATGTCCAGAGTCTGTGGTTCTGGTGTTTGTGACGGTGAGATCTCCTGTGTGACTGTCCAGCTTCAGTCTGTCTCTGAACCTCTTTTCACAATGATCATCTGTACAGATTTTCTTCAAAGATCCAATGGTTTGGGCTATACGGTTGCCTTTAAAATACCATTTTATTCTATGAAGTCTGCTTTGTATGTTTGCTTTTAAACCAGTTTGTAGAGTGAGAGAATTTCCCTCAATCACATTCACATCATTGGTTGGAACACCTAGAGAAGAAAAGAACTGTACATCAGCCACATCTGGGAAGAGGTGGATCAAAAATAAGCAATAGTAATGTGTAGTTAATTTTACAGTTTGGCTGTCAAAATATAATGTTAAATATGTCTATGTCTTTGGTTTTGCATGCACTGATATTTTCAATATGGCCAATTTTAAAGATATGTAAACACCCAATAAGACAGTGTTATTTTAGGCTATATAAACCGCATTTCCATTGAAATTACCCAGAACAATTTGTCCCAGGAACTTTTTCCCCCCAGTTGCTGTCTGCTGTCTCCATTGCGGTCTATAATACCATGAAGATTAGGCAAATTAGTCTGGTGATGAAGGACTGCACCTGAGTTTCCAGTTCCCGCTGGATTTCCTCCTCCACATATAAGCTTAATAAAGTCTGAACCTCGTTGTCGGTCCATCGGTCGTATTTTATAAACTCCATTGTTGATTCGAAAAGCAAACAACTCTTAATGCACGCACCGCAACAGACTTTAGGTTGAAATAAAATGCTGCGTGAACTCAACCAATCAGCATGTTCAGCGCCCAAGTCCCACCCCGGAAAGTTCCTGAACTTTAAAAAAGTAATACCTCGCTAGCAGGGACTTTCTGAGGGGGGATTTTTACCCAGAATTTCATTTAAACCCTGTTCCCTGTGGTTGAAACACACCGAGTACAACCTCAAAGTCCCTTGTTCCTGGGGAAAGTTTGTGGAAACCCAGCAAAATTAAAAAGCACAAAACAAACTTTATTTATAAGCCTAGCCAGAAAGTTGATATAAAGCTTGAAGCAATTTGAAATGCTTTAAGATAAGGTTAAGGCCCTGCTGTCTCTCAGACCGACTATACAGTTGCAAGGGTGTTCTGGGTGGTTGCTAGGGTGTTGTTGTGAAGATGTTACTAAGTATTATCACATTGCTAGTATTTTTCAGACAAATATAATTTGTTAATTTTGAAAATGTTTACGTTTCAACAGTCTTGGCTCATTCGAACATTCTGTCAAGTAATTTAAGTAAGACCAAAGTAATGATGTTTGGCAACCTAAAAATTAACTCAGAGTTACCAATTATGATTGAAAGTGTCCAAATCGAGAAAATAAACGAGTATAAATTCTTGGGAGTTGTAATGGACAATAAATTATCATGGGAAGCAATTTGAAAGACACATAAAAACGTTTCGGTTACTAACGTAACCTCGGTTCCCTAAGATGAGGGAACGAGTATTGCGTTTTGCTAAAACGCTATGGGGAAATTCCTTTCCTCGAGATATTGAAGCAAATTTTTATCCAAAAATACCTTTTATACGCAGTGCAGCTGCACAACTCTCAGCAGGAAGCAGCTGCGTGCTGATTGGCTGTGCCGCTGCAACTGCAGCAACCTATAGCGAGACCGTGGGGCGGGACGGACCAATCAGGTCCTTCCAAACTCCCGCCACAAGGGGCAACATCATTTGCATAGCCTAGGGTATATAAGACCCACTCTCGCAAGGTTAGTCAGGTTAATCGACTGAAGCGACTCCTGAGCAAATGAGCAAGCACGGCAAGCAAAACGCAATACTCGTTCCCTCATCTTAGGGAACCGAGGTTACGTTAGTAACCGAAACGTTCCCTTACGAGAGTACTCTCGTATTGCGTTTTGCTAAAACGCTATGGGGGACCAATGCAAAACGCCGTGCTTGCTTAACGGCTCTAAAGCCGACGACACCAAACCCAGGCCAACCTAGGTGGGCCCGTAGTATGATATCAATAATTCAGAATGGGCCAGACCTGAGTCGGGCCCTCATGAGAATGAACACGATATTCGTGCAATAAAAGTATAGACCGGACATAATCGGGTCAGGAATAATGAGTGGCCAGACACTTCGGGCCGTATAAGGAATATGCTTATGACTTATACAATATTCAACCCAGGCCGGACTTATCGAGCCTTAAGGGGTTAAATCTGTTCATACAGCAAGAAGCCCAGCTTGTAAAGCCGGAACATCTAAATTATAGAATCTGATAAAAGTGGACGGGGAGGCCCAGCCTGCCGCCGCACAGATATCATTCAGAGAAATGCCAGTAGACCAAGCCCACGAAGAGGCCATGCCTCTAGTAGAATGGGCTTTAATGCCTAAAGGGCAGCCGAGATCTTTAGACTCATAGGCCAGTGAGATAGCATCCACTATCCACCGTGACAGGGTCTGCTTTGTAACCGCGCACCCTCGGGTGCGTCCGCCAAAGCATACAAAGAGCTGTTCAGTTTGCCTGTAAGCAGCGGAACGCTCTATGTATATTCTCAGCGCTCTGACAGGACAGAGCAAATTAGCATCTATTTCATCTGACTGTGATGAAAGTGCCGAAAGTGAAATAACCTGTGCTCTGAACGGAGTTGAAAGCACTTTAGGTACATATCCATGTCTTGGTTTGAGGACGACTTTGGAGTCGTTTGGCCCAAATTCCAGACACGAGGCGCTCACAGAGAGCGCGTGCAGATCACCCACTCGCTTAACTGATGCAATCGCTAGCAGAAAAGCGGTCTTTAGTGACAGGAGCTTTAAGCTCACAGAATGCAGAGGCTCAAATGCAGAGCTCTTCATGGCATCCAGGACCGTGGACAGGTCCCATATAGGGACTGAAGGGGGGCGAGGTGGGTGAAGCCTTCTAGCCCCTTTAAGGAAGCGAACAATGAGATCGCTCTTTCCTAGTGACAGTCCGTTCACTTGAATGTGATACGCTGCTATAGCAGCCACATAAACTTTGAGCGTGGAGGGGGAACGACCCGCGTCCAGAAGCTCTTGTAAAAATGTAAGCACCTCTGACACTGCACAATCATGTGGGGTTAGACTTCGCGCTTTACACCAGTCTGAAAAGACTGACCATTTGCCTGAATAGAGCCGCCTAGTTGTGGGGGCTCTAGCTTCAGTAATAGTGTTCATTATGCTTTCAGAAAGGTTCTCATGTACCCGTTGATGGGCCAAACATGAAGCGCCCATAGATCGGGACGGGGATGCCAGATCTGCCGTTCCGCCTGCATGAGGAGATCTCTCCTCAGCGGGATCGGCCACGGAGCTGCATCTGACATCTGACTCAGCAGTGAGAACCAAGGTTGATTTCTCCAAAGCGGGGCTATTAAAAGCACAGCGCATTTGCTCTCCCTGATCCTCTCTATGACCTGAGGTAACATTGAGATTGGGGGAAACGCATAAAGAGGAAGGTTGGGCCATTCGTGGGCCAACGCATCCTCGTGCTTGGAGAAATATATTCGGCATTGAGCATTGTCTTGTGAGGCGAAAAGATCCACTTTTGCCTCTCCAAACTTGCCCCAAATTATCTGAATTATATTTGGGTGAAGAGACCACTCTGCCGGGGACACTTTGCCCCTGGACAGCATGTCCGGACCCAAATTCAGAATGCCTGGCACGTGAGTCGCTCTCAGCGAGCTCAGATTGTGCTCTGCCCATATTAGGGCTTCTTCCGCCATTGAGTGCAGATCGATAGATCTCAGACCGCCTTGGCGATTTATATAGGCTACCACCGACCTGCTGTCCGTTCGGATCAGGACATGGTGGTATTTTATGTACGGAAGGAAAGCTCTTAGCGATATCGTGACCGCTTTCATCTCTAGACAGTTTATATGAAGGCTCTTCTCCGAGTCTGACTAGAGACCGGAGATCGGCCTGCCCTCGTGAAGGGCTCCCCAACCTAGGTTGGATGCATCTGTCGAGATAACTTTCCACTTCGTAACAGTGCCCAAACTCACGCCCGTCTTGTACCAGACGGGATTTTTCCAAGGAGCCAGAGCTAACACACAGCTGTGGTCTACCTTGATTTGCAATCGGCCCGAAAGCCATGCGTGAGCTGGAACGCGGTGATTCAGCCAGTGCTGTAGGGGGCGCATGCGCAACAGACCCAGTCTGAGAACTGGCGCCGCCGAGGCCATGAAACCCAACATCCTCTGAAAGTGTTTGAGAGGAATGTGTGCGCCGGACCTGAGGGAAACCGCTCGGTTCCGAACAGAGAGCGCGCGCTGTGACGTCAGCCGCGCGCTCATCTGCATTGAGTCCAATACTGTTCCCAGAAACGAAACTTTCTGTGTGGGAGACAATAAACTCTTTGCCACATTGATTCTGAGTCCCAAGCATTGTAAATGGTTGAGAAGCCAAGATCTGTGGTTTAATAACTGTATCTCTGACTGAGCTATTATGAGCCAGTCGTCGAGATAGTTGAGAATTCTCATTCCCCGAAGCCTCAGCGGGGTTAGCGCCGCTTCCATGCACTTTGTAAACGTGCGAGGGGCTAGAGATAGACCAAAAGGTAGCACCTTGTATTGGTATGCTTTCCCCTCGAAGGCGAATCTCAAGAATGGCCTGTGATGGGGGGCTATTTGTATGTGAAAATAGGCATCCTCTAGATCCACAGTGAAAAACCAATCTCCCGGGCGAATGTGCGCGAGGATTTGTTTCATTCTCAACATTCTGAACGGGCGCTTCATAAGGGCCTTGTTCAAATGTCTGAGGTCTAGGATGGGTCTTAGACCACCGTCCTTTTTTGGTACAAGGAAGTAACGGCTGTAAAAGCCTGACTCGCTCTGTGAGGGGTGTACGGCTTCTACCGCTCCCTTTATTAACAGTTTTGATATCTCGGTTCGAAGCACGTGACTTTTGTCGCTTCTCACCGTTGTCTCTTCCACGGCGCGAAAGCGCGGTGGTCTGCGAGCAAACTGTAGCGAGTAACCTCGTTCTATTATGTTCAACACCCATTTCGAAATGCCGGGAATGGCCCGCCAGGCCTCAGCCTTCGAAGCCAGGGGCTGAATTAATCTGTGGGGCGAGTCGCTGAGTAACAGGGACTCGGTGGCCCGATAACCTTGCGCTAAGCTGGCGCTTATGAGGGAATTGTTTCCCGCCGCCTGAGTGCAGGGGGCTGGGGGACATAGAGGATTGGTGCTTGTGTACAGGCGAGCGCGCTTGAGTGCGGGCTCGTTGACTGTGAGAATAATGTTTCCAGCCACCTGAGTTCAGGGGGCTGGGGAACATGGGGAAGTGCTTGAGTGTAGGGGTACATGCTTTAATGCTGGCACACTGCCTACAGAGCAAAAGCTCTTTATGTGACTCATATGGGTCGCCGTGAAAACGGTGTTTGTGTACAGGCGAGCGCGCTTGCTTGCGGGCTCGTTGGCTGTGAATGTGGCGTTCCCAGCCGCCTTGAAGGGAGCTGGGGAACGTTTTGGAAGAGAGCGAGGCGGTGCACCGGCCGAAGCGGGCACTATCCGCCTTCTCTTCATACCTCTGGCTAGGACGGCTTCGGAGGCTCAGGTTTCGACACATTGCTGGGTCGTGGACCTCGACGCTCCGGCGGTCTGCTGTGGCTCGTAGAGCGGGAACGCTGACCGGGCTTGGAAGCCGCGTGAGGCTGGCGAGCTGAAGGCGGCGCCTTGGCGGGCTGGGCTGGTCCAGCCTTAGCTTGACGGCTAGCGGAGGAGCTGGAACGCTTGGGCAGAAAATGTTGCATTGCCTGCGAAGCTTTCTGTGCCTCAGTGAAGCGCTCCGTGAACCCAACCACGGCGGAACCAAACAATCCTGAAGGCGAAATGGGCGCGTCCAGGAAAGCGGTCTTGTCCGCGTCCTTCATCTCCGTTAAGTTAAGCCATAAATGGCGCTCCAACACCGTCAGGCTGGCCATGCATCTGCCGATCGCCTGAGCATTGGCCTTGGTGGCGCGCAGGGCCAAGTCAGTGGCGCCGCGCAGATCCTTCAGAGCCTCGTTATCAGGAACAGACTCGTCCAGGGAACGGAGGAGTTTGGCCTGGAAGACTTGAAGAACCGCCATGGAGTGTAGCGCTGACGCCGCCTGGCCGGCGGAGGCGAATGCTCGACTGGCGAGGCTGGACGTAGTGCGGCAGGCCTTGGAAGGGTGCACGGTCTTTGACTGCCATCCTCTGGCGGAGGGCGGGCAAAGGTGTGCAGCGACAGCCTCCTCGAGGGGAGGAAGGGCTTGATATCCTTTTTTCTGAGCGCCATCGACTACCGAGAGCGCTGGAGAAAAAGAGGATCTGGCGCGAGATGAAAATGGCGCCTTCCACGATTTTGTTAGCTCCTCGTGGACTTCTGGAAAGAAGGGAGCGGGTCTTTGAGCGGTCGGTTGACGGCGGTTCTCGAAATACCACTCATCCAGACGGCTTCTCGTGGGCTCCTCGGGCTGAGACCAGTCAATGCAGAGGTCGTCCACGGCCTTGGTGAGCAAGCGCATAAGCTCAGCGTCGACTGAGGTTATGACGCCGCTAGCCGTCCGCGTCGAAGTGGCGTGCTCCGAGGCGGCGTCCGACCACCCGCTCCCGGATGCAGCAAGGGAAAGGCTGTCATCCTCTTCCTCCTCCGGTCCGCCGAACGAAACAGCAGCAGCCGCCATGCGAGGGGAGCTGTGCTGCTCGTCGACGAACAACACGGGCGATGGCGAGGCACGCGGGGACATGCCCGGCGTGTGCTCGTCAGAGCGCTCCGGTGGCCTCTGGTCGCGACGTTTTTTCTTCCGTGGCTCTAGAGGCTGGGAGCACGGGACGGGATCCGAGTCGAAGCTGGCGAGCCGAGCCCGAAGGGTCTGCAGCGCCAGCTCGTCGCACTCAGGGCAGCCGCCCTGGTTGAGTGCAGCCTGCGTGTGGTCTCGTCCGAGACATGACACGCAGATGATGTGCCGATCCTCGTCTGCGATGAAACCTCTGCACGAGGCGCAGGAACGAGACATTTGCATCAACGTCTCGGCTCTTTTTGAATGTTTTGAAAAACAGAAGGTATAAAGGATATGGTGCCGGATGGCGCAGCTGGAAGGCAGGCTGAAGGCGGAGAATCCGCATCCTCAGGCTGCGTGTTCCGCTGGGTGCGTGTCGACGGCAGGCTTCGATCCGGAGCTCAACGATTGCAAGTCGCTGAAGAAGAATTAATCTGACTAACCTTGCGAGAGTGGGTCTTATATACCCTAGGCTATGCAAATTATGTTGCCCCTTGTGGCGGGAGTTTGGAAGGACCTGATTGGTCCGTCCCGCCCCACGGTCTCGCTATAGGTTGCTGCAGTTGCAGCGGCACAGCCAATCAGCACGCAGCTGCTTCCTGCTGAGAGTTGTGCAGCTGCACTGCGTATAAAAGGTATTTTTGGATAAAAATTTGCTTCAATATCTCGAGGAAAGGAATTTCCCCATAGCGTTTTAGCAAAACGCAATACGAGAGTACTCTCGTAAGGGAACTAAAATTTCAAAATGCCTCTCAACAATAAATAAAGTAAAATATGAACTTGATCAAAATTCACTACGTACATTATACTGTTCCTTGGTACTCCCTTACCTCACATATTGTGTTGAGGTGTGGGGAAATACTTACCAATCCACAGTTAATCCAATAGTTATTTTACAGAAACGTGCTATGAGAATCATCCATAAAGTTGGTTTTCTTGAACACACTCATAATTTATTTCTTTACTCCAAGCTCTTAAAATTTCTTGACCTTGTAAAATATTACACACTAATAATTTTATTTAAAGTATTCAACAATTTATTACCATGTAATTTGCAAGGCTTGTTTACAATCAAAGAGAGAATTCATAATTTAAGAGGATATGGAGATTTTAAATTACCTAATGTCCGAACCACTCGTAAAAGCTTTTGTGTGTCTATACGTGGTGTGAAACTTTGGAACAGTTTGGATATACACTGCAAACAATGCCAAAATATCAATATATTCAAGATGCAATACAAACACAAGGCCTGGTCACAATATATAGAGAGATTGTCTTAACATGATCTCAATATTCCATCCTGCAGTGCTGGTTTGTGCTTGTCATTTCTGCATTTTTTTTTTTTTTTTTTTTTTACTATTGTTGGTATGTGCTGTCCATTACCAGTGTTGGTATCTGTAACATTTCCTTACCATTGTTGGTATCTTATAGTTATTATTGCAATCTAATTATTAAGTTAGCAAAGATAAAACAGTTACTTTTCGTCCTCAAGTGTAATGATATGAAGTAATGGTCCAATGAAAACAAAAAGGAAGCTTATTATGTTATGTTATATGATTTATGAGAAATGGGGGTGGGATTAAAAAAGTTTTATTCTTCCCACTCATTTTTGTGCAAACGGGAAAATAACTATAAAAATAAGTCTTTTGTGGGGTTTTTTGTTGTGTTTTTTGTTTTTTTATTTGTGGATTAACCGCACAAACTGTCAAAAAAAGAAGTAAATTATGTTTCTTTTTGTTAAAATGTTCACTTGCCCAAAATAAATAAATAAATAAAAATAAATAAAAAATAATGTAAGTCTATGGGATTTTTCAGAGATTTGATTGTCATTTTTAGGAATATCAGTTAGAAAAGCTTTAGCAACCAGACTCAGAACAGTCTAAAGATATGACCTGAGTTTGGTTTTAGTTTAAAATCTCTTAAGGCAGTGGTTCGCAAACCTGTCCTGTACCACCAGCCCTGCACATTTTGTATGTCTCCCATGGCTGACACAGCATTTCAAGTCTTGCAGTCTCTACTAATGAGCTGATAAGTTGAATCAGGTGTGTTAGGTGAAGGAGGATGCAAAATGTGCAGTGGTTAGGGGTCCCCAGACAGGTTTGAGAACCACTGCTCTAGGAGATGCATTTAGAAATGCAGAAAATTTTAGATGCATTTGTCTCAGAAGAAGAATATGTTTAAGTAGTAGATCAGAATGTTGACTTTCTCAAGCTAACAAGGAGTCTGGAGTTTGGCTGGCTGTTAAACTGCATCTGTATATGCAAGGAGAACAGTACATGAAACATTTGCTAATTTAGTTTTGGAACTAAAATTATTAGTTTGAGTGCTGGTTCGAAGCCAGAGCCTAGTTTAAGCCTAGCCTAACCTAACCCTAACCCTAACCGGTTCTTTGTCTTTCGACACCAAAAGCACCAGCTCTGAACCAGGAAAAGTGGTTCTTAAAGCTACACTGTGTGATATTTTCCCCCATCTAGCGGTGAAAAGGTATTTGACCATCCAGTGAATATAAGTTTCTGTTCCTCTCAATTCCGATTTCGTTTTAACTCCTACGGGGGCTGATTTAGTCCAAGATTAACATGGCTTCCAGTTCGACCTCGTCCACATTCGACACGGTGCCATCGAGTGTTAAAACGGAAAGGCGAAGCTTGAATTTACGGGTATGTCCCTAAATAATGGCTAATGTACTTTCAAGATGGAGGGGCAACATGGCGACCCGCATTCGAACCCCTCACCCGTATGTATTTTCAATGGCATATTATAAACTTACGAGAATACTTTATTACTTGAAAGAAGTAAATATACATTAATGAGCACATATTTTTGAAAGAACTAAGTGTTTTTAGCTAAGAATAAACTAAAAAGGTTACACAGTGTAGCTTTAAGTAGCACCAAAACATTGCAGGTCTAGAAATAAGAACCGCTTGCATCAGGGGCTGGGGGCGGGGTTACCGTGACCAACAAGACGAACACAAACTTGTGACTGCAATTTTTGAAATAGCAGCTAATAGAGCTAATAGCTGCTTGATTGTAATCTCTTTCTATACAAATTACAGCGAGCTGCATGAATGCGTTGGATTCGCTGTGTTCTGATGCCGATATAGGATCGCAAAGCCATGTGCATCAATAGTAACGCAACGTTTGCCATTGTTGTTCAAGGTGCATTGGCGCTGTGCAGACCGATCGCCGTATGACATCAAAGTACAGCGAGAGCATGCGACTCCTTATGGTTTTGAATTGCTCATGCGGTATTTTGATATCATGCGCTGATCTGTGCAGCGCTGATGCATTTCGAACAAGCCTGGTCTGTTTGTGTTTCCCGCTGCCTCGCTAGCGTTGCTGAGAAAGATGAGTGGTGTGGCGGCTCTCTAGCATGTGGAAAGGCAAACCGGTTCTTAGAAGGCTCGTCAGTCGAACCAACTCAGAACCGGCACTAGCACTAACTCTGAACTAGCACCCGGTTCATTCTGGTGGAAAAGGGGTAATAGAGGCCATCTTACCCCACTACTGGGGTAAGTTGACCCACTACCTGGGATAGGAAGCCCCTGCTGGCTAAACTTTTATAGAACATAAAAATTATTTTTGATATAATGCTTATTAATATTTATATATTCTTAAAATGTCATTAAATGTAAAATACTAAATCAACCATTATATTTAAAATTGAGTTGACAGTTTAGTTGAATAATCGAATAACCGATTAGACAAAGCAGAATTCCAGTAAAAAAGGTAAAATTATTCTATAGAGGCATATGAATATTTTAGTGCTGTCAATCGATTAAAAAAATGACCCAATTAAATCGCACATTTTTCTGTAATTAATTGCGAAACAAATATCTGCGTTTATAGTTTTTATATTGTAATAATTTCACAGTTAAGGCCCTTTCACACCGGACGCGTAACGAAAAAGCGAAGCGGAAAAACTAATATTTTGCGTGCGAATAGTTCGCGTCAAAACCATTGACATCAGCCGCGACGCGAGTTTGCGACGTCTGTGACGTTTCAGAGCTCCAACATTCCAAAATATTCGCGGCGATATATAAATTATTATAATTTGCGCGTCAAAATCACGTCCAGTGTGAAAGGACCTTTACTCTCCAAATTAATGTAGAAACTTAAACTTAAAGACAGTATATTTGAAATCCAATGGCAATGTATCTTTTTATAGAGGCTAGTATCACTGATACTAAAACTGCTACTGATGTCTCTGAATTTTGTATACGTTGAAGACATTCAACATTACAGTATAAATTAAAAGCTATATCAATTTTGAACTTAAAACATCTTCACATCATAAACCCATTATAAATGTAATTTACTTCTGGCCTTCCTACCTGTCAGACATTGTATAGTTGAAATTAAAATTGAAGTTATCAAACTGTCTGCACTGCATAAATAATAGAATCAAAATATAGATTTCTCTGAACCACAAGTGGATTTACACAAACTGAAAGTCAAAAAGTGTTAGGTTGTGCTATCAAGATCGGCTACAATGATCATTTGCCTGCGACCTTTCATGCCATAGATCTAAATATAATGCCATATATCTAAATATAATGCCATAGATCTAAATATAATGCCATAGATCTGAATATAATGCCATAGATCTGAATATAATGCCATAGAAAAAAATATATGCACATGCAGCACTTTTCATGATGGATTAACCATGAGAGCTGTAATAGTAAAAACGAGCTAAATGAGAGAGTAATACAATTTCAAATGCAAAGACGTTAGTTAGCCAATCACAGCAGTGGGAGTTTACACTGAAGTCTCACAGCAGCCAATCTCAGCAGTGGGTGTTTACACTGAAGTCTCCCAGTGGACACGCCCCTTAAAAGAGAGGGTTCAGAGCAGAGGGCTAAAATCAGGGTAGGAAAAATGCTTTTTATTTATAAATTATGACCATTTTTGATGTAAAAAGCATTCTAGCTTTATAAGTGCACCCCAGGAAACATCATAAAACAATAAAAAACACAGTTCATGACCGCTTTAATAAAGCTACAATTTGATTACCTTTGTTCTGTGATCAACATTTATAACAGAATTAAGACTGATTTATATTCATGTGTCGGAACTGCGCCGTAGCCTCTACGCCATGGGCTATGCATTGATTTTCATGTATACTTCTGCGTCCTTGTCCATGTCGACATGCAGTTACACATGCAGAGAGAGCATGTGTACCCCTGGCAGACCAATCACAGCGATTGCGGTCCACATAGAATTGATGTGTTGTTACCTTTTTGGAGAGGTGCACATCAGGGTACGGCGTAGCCACGGCGTACACTCTATGCAGAAGTATAAATTGGGCTTTAGTTGCTGCTGTTCCTTTAAGATCTGCCGCTGCTGAACATGACGCAGATCTGACGCGCAAAGTCAGGGCACTGACCAGGGAGTCAGCCACAATATTATAATAACAATATGCTGATTCACAACCTAGGAAACTAGGAGCTGATTGAGATGCACCCAGGACATTCACAGACAGTGTGTTCTCTTTTGTCTTGTCACGCTGGAATGGTTTTAAAGCATTTACATAAATAAAGAGTGTGATCATATAATGTAACACTATAGCTATAACACTATACACTATATATTTTTAACATGTTAAACTGAAAAAATTAATCGTGTGCGTTAAAGAGGTAATTTTGACAGCACTAGAATATTTAAATATGTAATTGTCCATATTTTAAGCAAAAATATGTCATAATAGAAACAATGTGAATGCAAATTAAATTATTTCACTCAACAAAACTATAGCCTAGCCCTAGATGTCTAAAATTGATCATTCATGCCCTGGGGGGTTTCTTATCCCCCTAGGGGAGCACGGGGCACAACCTAACGGGGTTAGTTGTAACACACATTTAAAACTTTACATACATGCCAGCATGATGAAACTTAGTGTATTTACTAGTTGCCATATCAACATTATTTAGAGAAAAAATTGCGCCAAAATTTAAAAAATATTTGGAAGATATTACTGAACATTTATTTAACCATAGCAAAAGTAAATGTTTTCATTTTTTCAAATATTTTTCATGTTTTTTTGTTTATTTGTTTTTTTTAAAAAAACAAGACAACTCTGATATTATTGTAATCTTATATCTGTTATTAAGTTGAGATATTTAATGCTTTAATGCTGACAGCAGAAGACACGAGCCGGGTTGAGCAGGTGGGGCATGTTGTCACAGTGCGTTACAATGAGCCCCTACTAGATATTATTTTCTATACTTTTAAGAATTCTATTGAGAAACCATGAGAAAAAGTTGAATAATGACTGAGAGTTAATGTTAAAAAATGATTGTTATTATTGTTTTTAACTCTGCTGTATAGCTGTGTTCTGCGGCGTGTTTGTTGTCAAACACAAAAATCTGTTTATTTTTAATTAATTAAAAAATGTCATTATTTTATATGAAAAAGTTAATAATTGTATTTTATTGACAAAATATTTCACTTTGTCTTGATAGCCTATATGGGGGGGGGGGGGGGGGGAGATACTCTGAACCACAAGTGGATTTACACAAACTGAAAGTCAAAAAGTGTTAGGTTGTGCTCCACTCCCCCCTGCCAAATATCTAATGTTGCCTAAGACCTCATTCTGTCTTTCGTTTTCGTTCAAATGTTCAATCTACTTTCACTCTCCCAAAAAGTGCGTCGCTATATTTCTATTAATTAAAACAGGATAACTTGCAACTCAAAAATGATATTTAGCGACCATTTAAAACAAAACCAAAAACGCAGCTAAATTGTTTCGACTTTTCCTATTAAACATTAATGGAGATTCATAAATGATCGATGCAATTGAAAATGCGTTAGCCTACTCACTTCACACTGCGTCACAGACATTCACCTCGCAAACATGTAGCCTATAAAACAATAGCCTAAAACCTCAGTTACTTAAAACAAAAATAGCAAAAGATGATCAAACTGATACAAATTCAAACTGCGTCACCTTAACTACACAGTTTCATTATCGTTTGCTAGAAGAGACATTGTAACAAATAAGTGCACTTACCAGCCAAAAATCCACACAAAGAGAGAAAACAAATGACCCTCATTTTTTTAAACCATGGATTCATCAGTGATTCTGTAGAAATAAGTATTTGACCGTTGAAAATGTCCACATAAAACGGTGTTCTTCCTTAAATGCAAATCTGAAGCCGTATGAGCCGAATGAGTCTGGAGGCTACACGTCCAGGTGAAAACCCTGGCGCGGCTAAACTCGTTTTTCAAGGACACGCCCATTAAAAATACCATAGGCCTAATGCAGTAAACAAAAGCATTTTCACAGACCCGAATACAATCGCCAAACAATAGGTTACACAAAGCTAGACAAAAACAATATTCTTCTTAGATTTTTTTTAAAGGCGGTTGCAAACTGTTTTAGTGCATCACAGCAACCCTCAGGTTGTGAATGAGCTCTAATGGCTTACATGTTATGTCATTATATGTAAAATAAAATAATTATATATATATATATATATATATATATATATATATATATATATATATATATATATATATATATATATATATATATATATATATATATATATATCCAGCTTGGTAGCTCTCAGAAACTCAAATAAATATTGAATTATTTTATGGCCTGACGATTTATTTAATATTTCTTTTAGACTTAAAGTCTCTCCTATGTCCGCAATTTTCCTCTTGACTACTGCCCTTTCTCTATCATATTTATTACACATCATAACAACATGCTCTGCTGACTCAGGTACATTACAATTATTACATAAACCAGTATCATGCTTGCCTATAGATGCAGAGTTTTGTTTAGTCCGATGTGCCCTAACCGTAAGCTTGCAATGATGGTTTTCTCCTTTCTGCATCTAACCCTTCATATGTTACCACAACCTGAGGCTTTATAAAATATAGTTCCCTTCCATTGTTTCCTTTATTCCATTGTTCCTGCCACATTCTCATAACTTCCTTTGTTTACTATCGATTTAGCTTCTGATTTTCCTACTTTGATATTTAAATATTTTGTGCTGTAAGAGCCTGTTTTGCAAATGTTTGCCAGCTCATTCCCCACCATTCCCACATGAGCTGGTACCTAAACAAATCTAATATTCCAACATTATTAATTTTGTAAAGCATTATCATTATTTCACATGTAAGGTCATGTCTCTTACTTAAAGGAAATATATGTAAGATTGTGGCCAAAACTGGTACTACAATCACTTTCAAATGACTGTAGAGCAGTGAATCCCCTCTCCCCCTCCCCCTGACTCGAGGTTGCTAGATAGGCTGCAGGATCCAGCAGGAACGTAGGCTGCTACAAGGAGCTTCCAATGGCAAGTGACGAGTCCTACACAGCAAGTTCTTTGTTTTTTTCATTGTCACAACGTTTTTCTGATTCATAATGAGGTCTTTTAGGCAGGGCTCTGAACCGGTTCAAGGAACGAAAACGAAAACCGGAAACAAACGAAATTTTAAGAGGAACAAAAACGGAAACAAAATAAAAATCAATTTGAATCGTTCTGAACAGAAACGTTAATTTGAAATGACCATTAACCGGTTAATAACGTTATTTTATCGTTCTCTTTAATATTTTAATTTGGCAGTGACCAATCATGAATAGAGTAGTTCAGCATGTGACGTTGACGGATCAAGCGTGAGTGAAATGTCATCTATGAATCTACCGCGCAAGTCAGTATGAGCGCGCATTTACATGCCTCAAGTACATTTCTATCCCTGCTGAGAACTACAATGAAAGCGCAGGTATTGGAGGACATTCTTTTTGAACGTTTAAATAAGCAGTACGGACTTTAAGCTCAAATAGTCTGATTTAGGCTAGTTTATGGATTCCGTTTAAGCCTATCCAAGTAGGCTTCTAGCATCTATCAAACATTTTTCCTATAGTCTTTCAGATTGCCAATACAGGACAGGTCAATGTTTTCTATATAGACGGTTGATGCTTCGTATTAAATGGTATGTTAGATTGCATTAAATGATCAAGCTTTATTAGCTGACTGAATTTGATTATGGGATGCAAGGACGTGTTGCGCAGTGTTTGCTTTGAAATTACCAGTTGACGGTGCATTAAAAGAGCAATGGTTATCCAGTTTATTTATTCTTTATTCATGCAATTTTTAAAACAAGTCGTGTTGAAAAAGAAGTTATGTACAAAGAATGTTATCACTCTTCTGAAAAGAATTAGGCATAAGAGGCCACTTTCGATTGTCTAACGCTCCATTAAAACAGGTCCGCTGTTTATGCTTTGTAATTAATGCATGTATTTCTGGTTTTAAAATGTTATGAAATAAATATTCAAGTTTAATTACCATGCGTTATATTATTATTGAGTAAAAATAAGTCTATTTATACATATTTGTTTAAGTATAGGCTAAATTAAAATAACGTTATTAACCGGTATTTTTTCAAATCAAACCGTTTTCGGAACAGTAAAGTTTATTGAGGAACGCAAAAACGGAAACGCTATAATATAGATTCTGCTCGGAGTGAACCGATTGATATTTTTTTCCATTTTTAAGCCCTGCTTTTAGGTTTCGTAAAGTTTTTTTTTTATCCCAAAAGTTTGTAGCTGCAGCTGTGATAACTAGCAGAGCTAGCAACCCCGATGTATATAGCGAGTCTGTACATATTACCACCCTCAATGGCTTGCTTGCTCAACCCACTGTAGTGCCATTTTAATTGTTATAAGTTCTGCTGAGAATACTGAAAGATGATCTGATGCTCTTGCTGCATATTTTATCTAAAATTCATGGTATTACAAATGCTATGGCTACTTTTCCTGTATCTGGCTGCTTAGACCCATCTGTGAAAATTTGAATATATCCATAATAGATCACATACATCATAGCTAATTGACCACTATCACCCTTCTTACTTTAAACAAATTTCACAGAATGTTATCTATCTCTGGGGCTGGTAACATCCAAGGAGGATGAGGTGGATAGACCACTGAATGACTAATTTCCATGTTTGCTATACCAATTTTCCCTGCTCTTTCTTGCCAATCTCTTTTACTTTTTGCTGGTTCCCAAGTTGGTATGAGGACTGTTTTTGCTGGGTGATCATCTCTATGACCCTGAATATGCACAAAATATTATACCATCATTTGAACTTAACTCAAGAGGCATTTCACCCACCTCAACCTGTAGTGCAGAAACTGTAGTGGTTCTTGTGGCCCCCAAACAGATTCTTAAAGGTCCCATGGCATGGATTTTTTAAAATTATTTTATAATGTTACCTGAGGTTTACTTATATTGTTAGTATGATTTGTACATCATAAAATGACATAATTTACAAATAAAAGGCAATTTTTCTATCCTGATGTTTGTCCTCTGGCTTGAATGCTCTGTTTCAAGAGGCATGTCTGCTGTGAGACTTCAGTGAAAACGCCCACTGTTGTGATTGGCTGACATCTTTGCATTTGAAATGAGTATTAGATTATGTGGCGGAGGGGGCGTGGTTTAGCGAGATCTGCAAGAACTGCATACACGACATCGATATGAATACAGTAAGAGCTTCGGTGTGCAGCATAACAGCGACGTGTGATTGACAGCTCCGGACATTAATAAAGAGAGTGTTCTTTGATCGCTAATCTAGTCGAATCACAATTTAAATAACAGATTTGTTTCATGCTACTGTGGCAGGATAAGTGACCTTATCTTATTGGCCTGTCTGGGTCTGGATAATAAGACAATGAGGTGCAGGTGGCAGTAATATTTAAGGACCCTTATTTTGGTGGGTTTGTACAGTCCTGCTGCTTCTGGGTTCCCTCTCCCCCTGGCATTTCCTTTTCCCGTCCCCATTTGTATACAGGTATGTTGGGCTGCTGCTGGTGTAATGTGAACTGCTTCAGGCTGGCCTACGTGATAATATGCGCTGTTTATGCTTTAGAGCGGTGTTGGTGGCTGCACTGTCTGCACTGTGGCGAGTTTGTGGCGGAGTTCGCTCGGGTATGTTTTGTTCATCGTAAATCTAGCTGGTCACTTGCGTGATATTTATTGCGTATTGCTCTCAGTATAGTCTCAGTCCATTGGTCCCTGGAGAAATGTATTGAATATGCTCTTCAATTGGGTGGATCCTCCTTTACTGTGGGAATGGTGGATGAGGAGCCCAAACATTCAGTTCCTGCCACACCTGATTTTGTTCACGTCGTGTCTGCCACGCCTAATTTCGTTCACGTCATGCCTGCCCAGTCCATGTCCAGAGCCCAGCGACACCACCTGTCCACGTCCACATCCAGAGCCCAACGACGTCCCCTGTCCTCATCCAGAGCCAAGCGACGTCCCCGTCCATGTCCAGAGCCAAACGACGCCACTTGTCCACGTCCAGAGCCAAATGACGCCACCTGTCCACGTCCAGAGCCAAGCGACGCCACCTGTCCACGTCCACATCCAGAGCCCAACGACGTCCCCTGTCCTCGTCCAGAGCCAAGCGACGTCCCCGTCCATGTCCAGAGCCAAACGACGCCACTTGTCCACGTCCAGAGCCAAATGACGCCACCTGTCCACGTCCAGAGCCAAGCGACGCCACCTGTCCACGTCCAGAGCTAGGCAACGTCTCCTGTCCACATCCAGAGCCAAGCAACATCTCCTGTCCACGTCCAGAGCCAGGCAACGTCTCCTGTCCACGTCCAGAGCAGAGCAACATCTCCTGTCCACGTCCAGAGCCAAGCGACGTCCCCCGTCCACGTCCAGAGCCAAACGACGTCTCCTGTCCACGTCCAGAGCCAAGCGTTAAGCCCCTCCGTGGACTGATTTCCGGATGATTCTCTATCTCTCTCACATGCACGCACGCACGCACACACACACACACACACACACACACACACACACACACAACCAAAATACATCAACATTTTTCATTTTATTCACCTCTTAACATTATTTTGTTTAATTTTCTTGTTAATTTAATACATTTACAGCGGGAACTGTAGTCTGTACATGCATGTGGTACTAAATACATTTTCCATTCTGTCCAGGAAAATGTATTAATACAGAGTTTTTTCATTAATTCTGGAAAACATACACACAATGTCATCAGATATAAGCATATTCCTATACGTTTTGTCAGAAAAGGGTGAATGGTATTTGAGAAAGGACGTCTGCATATTACTGACATAGCCAAATCAAACCTTTCAAATGTAAGACATTTTTGTGGAAGGTTACTTTATTAATCTCTTAAAGTGTTATTTTACTTAAATTAACTACAATGATAACGTTTTAAAATGATCCAGTACAGTTGTAGTCTTCTCATTATTTTTTATTTTGTAATATTCTATTGATGTAATACTAAGCCTTAATAGACAGAACTCACTAAATGTTATTTTAAGGCTATCATTGTTATCATAGAAATGTTTGTATATAGTGATAAAGTCAAAATGATCAATACATTAGAAGTTAAGGTATTTTGCCTTTGTATGACCCATTATTGTTTTGCAAATAATGCAAAGGCAGAATACAGTAACTTCCGAATAAGGGTCAAAGGTCAAGTTTGAGCTCAATTTTTTATGTAGATAAATATATTAATTATGACAACTACTTGGCAAATTTTCAGTGTCCTACCTGTCATACAATTGGCTGGACAACAAAAAAACATTAAAGTCATTTTTCTCAGTTTCACACTCTGGTGAGTTAAAGGGGCTATATGCAACTTTTTCCCCAAAATAAACGTAACAATAGCCTTTTTATTTTACCATTTATGACTCAAACATCTCCTGATGAGCATAATGACACCTTGTCCGCTCACAGTGGGTGCACCTATAAGCCTGTATCCTATTTTTCCTATTTTCTGGCGGGTCGTTTTTTCCCGCGCTGTCTGCGGATGTGACGTCACCACCGCTGCGAGAGCGAGCAGAAAATAAGAGCAGTTCTGTTTTTTGGCCACAGGTGTCAGTCGCGAGTTTAAATAAAAAAAAAAACGCATATAGCCCCTTTAAGGTCTTTTGCCTTTGTAGGGCAGTGTACCGCCATGGCCCCCTGAACTGTCTGTACTGCCATGGCCCCCTGAACTATATTATATATATTTTCGTATATTTTGGTTTTGTTGGGCATCGGGAGCCACCCATGGGGGTGGGGGGGTCTGTCACGGTGTGTCTGGGTTTTCTTCATGCTTCCTGTTTGTCATGTGATCATTGCAAGCCTGCAGTACTCCTCTCAGAAACTGAAGCCTACACGCCTCAATCGCCCCCTGGTGGCTGGTCCCAGTATAGCTCCTAAACCCCACCCCTCCATGTATTACAATGGACGTGAGACAAACTAAACAATCAAATTACACTTCAAATAATTGTTTCCTAAAGAGGGTTTTTGTCATTGTTGGCAGTTTTTATCACAATGATTTCATTTCAAGTGTTTGTTTTTTTAAATAAGTTTAGTTTTAGTGAGTTATTTGATGCTATAAAAACGGGGGGTGGGACACCATGATTGACAGCTGAGATTGCTTTTTCCGGGATTTTTGGGAAGAGATTGGAGCTTTAGCTTTAATTTCTACATTTCCATAACTGTTTATTTCACACCAACATAATGAATTGTTCTGCATCTGTGAGAGTGTGGGAAGGCTTTTGATATCGCGCCTCTACTTCCTGCTCTCTACTACAAAGATTCCAGTCCCGAGATCACTACTGCGCAGACTCTGTCCCAAATCTGCGCAAGATGTCAGCGCCGTGTGCGGGCCTCCGAAAGCTTCAACTCTCGTCAGCGGAAGCCAATGAAGTTGCGTCGTCCATATTTTTTTACGGCCTATGGATCATTGTCATGTGATTCCCTTGTCCTCATGTTTTATGTTCTCATTGGTTGCTTTAGTCATGTAATCTCAGTTCAGTCATTGGTTCATTGTCTTGATTGTTTGCCATGTGTCCTTGTCGAGTATTGTTCCCTGTAACCACGGTTGGTGAGTGTTTGTAGTCAAGTCTGTCTTCAAGTCAAGTCTGTTGTCAAGTCAAGGTCTTTGTTTGTATCTGTTCATTGTTTGCTAATTTTGGATTTATTAAAACTGCACTTGGGTTCTTCAACTCCATTCTTTTCATGATCTTGCCTAGATGCGAGGTTAATGCTATAGGCCTGTAATTTGTTGCTAATATCCCCCACTGCTGTTATCTCTGTCATTTCTCTCACAAGTACCCATTAATGACAAAATTCAAATGACACTTCATTTTGTTTTTTTATTTTGCTCACAAATAAATCTCTTAAATTCTTGCCCATTAGATATGAAATGTACAATTAATCATTTCAGCTATAAAATATGCTATAAAGTTTTCCCTTTTAACAATGAGGGAGTCGTCCTCAACTCTGCAACATCTTTGTACTTTTTGCACTTGATTTATCAAATGACTTCCTTAAGCTCTTTTAGCTGCATCTGCATATATTTTCCCTTCAATCCTTATTTGCTGTATTTCCATAGCTCTTTTCCTTACTTCGCATTCTTTGTGTCCAACACTATGAGCTCCTCCACAGCTGACACACAACTCCTGCACCACATGTGCCATAGTCATGTTCATTCCCACACCTCCCACATGCTTGCTTACCCTTACAGTATGCTGCTATGTATATATGAATATATGGTCTCACACAATAATTCATGTACCCTACTTATATGGCCCTAGGAAGGGATTCGTCCTGAAACTCAACCATCACTGACAAGCTATCAACTTTTTCTCCTTGCCTCCATGTCTTGAACCTCTTGAGGCTCACTACTTGTCGTCCTTTAATACTCTATTTCATCTTTTGCAGGTTCTCTTCCACCGGTATTCCATAAATTACTCCTCTAGGGGTGTTACTTCTTCCCCTTGGTCTAGGGGTAAATAGGGAACGACCTACGTTAAAGAAAAACAAACAAAACAACAGATAACTTCCCTCACTCCCTAACTAACCATTAAACAGGAGAAAAGATATGGGTATCCTCCACCATACATTACCCATAAACTCTTAACTGATTATAATGGATAGCAACTCGTTAACACTCTATGACACCCATTTCAACAAAACAACAAAGAGTGCTACGAGCGCTCACTGGTCTGGGTTTGGAGAACGGATCAGCCTCAAATGCAGCATGTCTCTCCCCACTCCGCGCTCTCTCTGCAGCTTTATATTGGACTCCTCAAGACACGCACCAATCAGTACGTATACCGCACCCAGATCAGTGAATGAACACAGGTGGTAGCCATTTA
The DNA here is from genome assembly GCF_949357685.1 of Gobio gobio. Taxonomy (NCBI): domain Eukaryota; kingdom Metazoa; phylum Chordata; class Actinopteri; order Cypriniformes; family Gobionidae; genus Gobio; species Gobio gobio. The sequence continues at coordinate 8,874,997 of NC_137120.1, forward strand.
CTTATCAGGCAAGAAAACACAGGAAGAGAGAAAGATAAATAGAGAGAAAACAAAGGGAAACACTCTTTGTAACAGAAAAAAAATGTGAATACGTCCTTTTGTTATGTCATGTCCTTGAACCTTATCAATACTTTAAACCCTTCCTCATCCAGTTTCCTGCATTTTACTATTCTCTCTCTCTCTCTCTCTCTCTCTCTCTCTCTCTCTCTCTCTCTCTCTCTCTCTCTCTCTCTCTCTCTCTCTCTCTCTCTCTGCCATCAGAATCACTGCCCTGACTCCTTGAGTTGCCGTTTCCCTTTGTTTTTTCCTGCCCAATGACATTTTATCTCTGTCCATTCACTGTTTTCATCCATACTGTCCAATTTTATATTCTAAACAAGACACACCTGAAACAACTACATCTAATGAAAACATAACACATGAAGCAAGGGAAGCACATGATGAAGATAGCAAGAATAACATAAATAAAAAATACAGCATGACATAAAAAATAATATTATTGCGTTTGTGATTATGTAGACTAAGTTGTTACTTTCAAATCAAGCTTGGAATGTGTTGTTAGAAAAAGACAACAATGTACGGTGTGTAGATATAAACCTATACACAGCAAATTTCAGGAGTTGAAAAATCATGAGTTAGACAAAAAAGTGTGAATGAGTTAAATTTTTTGAGTTATTTTTTACATTTTGACTACCATGTGTGTTATTGGATACTCCCTGGCTGTGTTGTATTTTGGCGTTCATTCATTGGTGTTCAGGAGCATGTTTTAACACTACATCTGGAGTTACATTTTGAGAAGTGCGTCACGACACGACCCTGGTTCTGCAGCACAAATAATGGACTTATGTGCTTCGTCGTGAGGTAGGTAAAAGTGGATATAAAAAAACCTTATTTCAACATGTTCTATATTTTCTGACAAACAAGTTTTGTCATAGCTGTTACGTTATATACTGTGTAACGTCAACGACATGGCAACGAACGTAGCCTATAACTTGTTTCAACATTTGAAATGGCTATTTGCGCGGGCTTTTTGTCGATGTAAACGAGCTAACCGTCTTTCCATTTGTAATGCTTTGCAGGGAGACCGGACAGCTGGACCGATTGGCTTCAGCCAAGTGCAAGCAAAACTCACGTAGGCAGGCTGACGTTTCACATGGGGTTTATTATCAGCGCCATTCCCATGCACACATGGGGTAACGTTAGTCTGCAACACTTTACTGACAATAGCGTTACTGAACGGAAAAGTAAACGATAAAGAGCAACAGAAATATATAACGCATACATGCAGCTCACAGCTCGTGCTCCATCTAAGGATTGCCCACTCAGCGAGTGAGTAAAACAAGTGCCTTCCCCCTTAAAGGAGCAGTACCGAATTGTACTTGTTACACATTCACCGTGTTTCTGAAAATGAGTGTTTTGCCGTCAAATTGAAGTGGCGACTCAGCTCAAGTAACGTAATTCACTGTTAGCTGCCTATATGTTTTGCTGTTAGATTTTACAGTATGACAGCAATTGTTTTCAAAGTGTGTCCATGCATTGAATTTCTGAACCAAATGTATGAATTTGCTCAAATAAAGGCAGTAAATCAAGAGTATGGTGTTCAGTGTAGTCATTTCCACATAAAACATGTTAAATAAATGTTAACTCAAAGAAGTGTTAAATAAAATATGTTTTAAGTGTTAATTTTTAACACTGGTAAGGAGTTTATATTATAATGAACTACATTTCAGAGTTACAGTTACTCTCCGTAGGATTAGTATTTTAACTCTAGAAAGAGTTAAATTTTAACTCTGAAAAAGTGTTAAAAATTCAACTCCAAGAGCAGAGTTATTTTAACTCTGCGCTGGAGTTTATTTGATGGTCACGCATGTACACTCAGATTGAGTTGATTTTAACTAACAGGGAGTTTATTCCAAAAAACAGAATTTGCTGTGTACCTATAAAGTAGAAGTCTACACATCTCTGTTAAAACAGCTTTTTTATGTAAAAATTAAACAAAGATAAATCATACATATCAAATGTGGATAACTTAATTTTTTTCTGTCACACTGCTACTAAAGATATATTTACACATTTTTGGTTTCGATTTCGAGTTTAGAGCTAGCCAAGTCACGTGATTTCAGAGAACTAGGCTTTCGTTACGTCATTCTGCTTCGCCACTAGGGGGTGTTGATCTTAAAGTTAACCCACGAACCAGTGTCTGTTTGATCTCGGGTTATGATCTATAGTGAACATTTTTGAAACTGAAATGATTCGGTAGTGTGCATTCATTGATAAGTGCCGAGAAACACAGTACATTATCATTATCATTACATTATCTGTACAGATCATTTTCTTTCAAAGCAGGAGGGAAAAAAGGTTAAAAGCTAAAACAGTTTCTTATTAAATGTATCTTAAATTCACAGTTTAACCCTCAAGGGTTCTTAGGGACAAATGTGGGAAATTTATATATATATATATATATATATATATATATATATATATATATATATATATATATATATATATATGTATGTGTGTGTGTGTGTGTGTGTGTGTGTGTGTGTGTGTGTGTGTGTGTGTGTGTGTGTGTGTGTGTGTGTGTATATATATATATATATGGTAAAGTAGTAAAAAAACATCATGCAAAGTACATTAGCAACATTACAATTCCAGTCTGTTCCTGAAACAATACCAATAAAGAGTTTCAGTTTCAGTAGTGCAGACTTGATTTAGTGCCTGCATGTTATTTGATTGACAGCTGCTGTCAAATGCACTTTTACATATTATGCACATGTTCTGTGAAGAGCACTTGCATACTGGAAGGGTATTTGTGTAAACACAGTCAGATCTATTATATCCATTCTTTTAGCAACTACTTAAATCTGATATTGTGACAATGACAAAACTACAAAAAAGCCAAAATTTATGGAAAATAATTTTATGGTTGTTTTCTTTTCTTTTAAACTTTTGTACTGAAAACACTGTAAAATTACAAAGAGTATCTGTAAATTAATAAATAGGCTGTTATTTGAATTGTTAATTCATGCAATGTTAATTCTCAATAAGAACTTTAGTGAAATAAATAAAGTCTGGATTGTAATAAGATGCTGAGATCTTGAGAGATCTGTTAGTGTTTAAGGTTCTGTTGGGATTAAAACGGTTTTGTGGGTCACTATTGTGCTGAAGAGTAGAGCCTGTGCTTCAGTCCAGGATGGTCAGAAAACTCGAAAAAAGTTTGTTTCTGCCCTTGGTGCAGATCTTTTGGCCAGGTGTGAATACAGCAATCGCACTCGGGTACGGACCAAACAACCATACCGAGACCAAGCTGAAGAGGTGGTCTCTGTCCAGTTCCAAGCAAACTCTGGTACCTAATCTGTTTACTGCGCAGTGCCACTGCATGCAACCATGGTAGGCGCACTTCAATTGCACGCGCAAATGCGGGGGTGCCCGCAATGGAAATCACTTCATAAAGCGCTAGAGAAACTGCATGTAACGTTACGTTGTCAATTAGTAAGTCATGAAATACAAGTAAAGTACCAATAAATCACGTAAATGTTACGACATGTGTTAACTATAAGGATTTGCATGCAGGTATGATGTTCATTCTGTTCATCAGAAGCAGTTAAATGCCCAATTTATACTTCTGCGTCGAGTGTACGCCGTAGCTTTCGTAGGCTGTGTGTAGCATACATAGCCTACGACGTAGGCCTACCCTGACGTGCACCTCTCCAAAAATGTAACAACGTGTCAATTCTATGTGGACCGCAAGCAATGTGATTGGTCTGCCAGAACCCCTGGGGCTCCCTCTGCATGTGTAACTGCACGTAGACGCGGATAAGGACGCAGAAGTAGCCTATAAATGAAAATCGACACGTAGCCGGCAGTGTTTATCTAAGAGAGCAGGCACTTCATTTTTTGAGTGAATCTTTTTTTCCTTCACAATATTAAATAAATCAAAAATGACTGGCCATTGAAAGTGAATGGGAGAGACTGAAAATAAGAGAAACATGTTGATCATGTTCACATATGTACATGTGTGCTTCCAAACATTGAGCCCTTGGACCTGTGCATGTGTGGATACATTCATACACACAATACCCAAACACACACATAAGTGTTGGTGTTTTGGGACAGTGTGAACGGGCCCTTTTTCACTTCGTTGACCTCTTGATCCACTTAAAGTCCCAGTAAACCGGAAGTTGCAACTGATTTTATTTCAGTGCTGTGACGTATTTCCAAGTGAAATGGAATATTGAATAGAGGGCAGGGTTTTACTTCAGCGCTCCTCCCTCCATCTCTCGCTCATAGCAGACTAATGGTTGGAGGGGAGTGGTTATATTCAAACCCAAGCCGTCCAACTGACATCATCGGTAAAGGAACGCCATTCCAGATCGGAAGTTACTTTTCAGATTTTGATTAAAGATTAACATAGCAAACAATTGTTTTCTGTGTATTAACTTGCACAGATTAATTGTTCACCCTAAAACCAGTAATGTGTGCTAACAAAGTAAATAAGATCGATTTTGATTTCATAAGGACTTTAAAGGGGTCATGAGAGATCAACTTTTCCTTGAGCTTTTGAGATATATATATATATATATATATATATATATATATATATATATATATATATATATATATATATATATATATATATATATATATATATATATATATATATATATATATATATATATAAGATCATCGTAATATGAGAATATCCTGTAAGTTTCAGAGCTGAAAACTTCCCTATTAGTCAAATAAAAGCTTTTATTGACAGCTGGCTCAACAAATGAGGGATCTGCGAATCTGCGAACGCCTAATTCTGTAGCCCTGCCCACCGATTCATGCATGACATGTAGCATAAATAATATAGGCCTACGTGGAGCTACCAAGCAATAAACATGCCATTGAAAATTACAAAATATTGTGCAGTGCCTGGTTGTGTAAGAACACAGTCGCTGCAAAAGCTTCCTTCGGATTCCAGTATTAGTCTCACATGGGTAAGAGGTTGTCAAACCAGGGTAGTGTTTCATGTTCAGTACAAAAGGAGACTTGTGATGTTTCAAACACTTGCTTTTTATTCAGCTTCCTTTACATTGCTATCTTCAAGCAGCTCACTCTCTTTTGTGCACTCATATCAGTTGTATAGCCCCCATCCCATGATAGCTCAATGGCGCCATCTATTGGCTCACATATATCGTAACAGGTAGAAAATAGCCTATTACTTATTCATTATGATGTTTATGAATGTAAAAACCAAGCGAACATCATATGTTTACCTCAGACAACAGTATAAAAAAGAAGCCCCCTTTAAAGCAGTCTGAGTTTGGTTCTTTTAAAGAGGACTCCACACCCTAAGCATGTGTAAACATTAAAATCTATTGGCAGGTTGCAATCCATGCCAAAGTTACACGTCATTAACTCCTTTGTCTAAAGGAGACGAGCAGGCATGCCTTGAAGTATGTCAAAGAGTAACTTTGATGTCCCCTAACAGACCAGTGTGAAGAGTCTATGCTGCAAACTTTACATCACATAGGGTACAACGGGGCTAAAGGCACATCTTAAGAAAAATTTGCTTTTCACTACTCCTTTAGTGTATGATACACATACAAAAATATATGTTTGTATTGAACATTTATGGAGCAGCAGATTTTGTGTGAAAATAAATAATAAATGTGGTTATTTTATTTAAAAATCTTTAAAATGTATGGGGTGTCAAGGGGGCAAAAAGATTTGATGAATACAATTATTAATTTTTGATCAGTAAATATGCTGTCATTAAAATATGTTAATATATAAATATATATGAAAAATATAGAAACAAAATCATTAAAAAAAAGTCCTCATTATCACAGTTGTAAACACAACAACATTCTTCTTCCATGGAGGGGGTTTGACATCACGGCATATTTGTCTCTAGGTGGAACCAGAGCCCGTCTACGGAGAGCCTGCCCACTCCCTATTAAGCCCTGTTGTACAGAATTTTGGTTGTAGTACCACCAGAGTTCCACTGGGGGCGATCGCCATGAGTGCAAAATGAATGGAAGTCAATGGGGCTTGACGGCTAAATTTGTCTCTTTCACCCGATTGCCGTTGAGAAATCTCAGAAATGATTGTAGATTTTGCAAGTTCAACATGGGTTTTAGGTCGAAAGTTGAATGAACGAGTACTTATGTCCTTTTGATTTCTTACAGGTTGAGTTGTTGTTGTCCATAACACGCTAGCATTCTGCTAATGAACGCTGATTGGTCAGTGAAGGACTGATTACGACCAGAGATCCCGCTTGATGGCATCGTGTCATCTGAAGCGGGACCAGAAACAAACAAAACAAATGCTGCGTCCCAATTCGCCTACTTATACTACGTCCTAAAAGTATGTACTCTTTTTGTGAAGAAAAAGTACATACTTTTGAGTGTGTAGCAGAAGAGTATGCAAGCTTTGGGACATACTACTTCGTCATCTTTAACGGACTCTGTTACGTGCGTCCTGTCACCGTTTAAACTGTCAATCATCGTCAGTTCAAATCCCCCACTTTAAATTTAATTTCCTACCGTATCGGAGAGAAATACAGTCGCTCGTTGATCTGCCTTTCGTGGGTCTTTAGACTCCTCTCATGTGTTTGCAAAGTTAAGGGCCAAACGTATCATTACAAAAGTTCTCAATGCTGCTGCAGGTGAAATATAATGTGGATAATATTGAATAAATATCTTTTCGTCAGGTTAAATACTGATAAATGCTCACTCAAACCACTTCATCTAATCCTCTCCACTTAACCGTCAGACTCGCGTAACCGTCATGTTTGTAGTTTTTTTTAACACTTTTTATCCGCGTTTGTAGTTCTAATCGAATCCTCGTCCATCTCGCAATGGGTTGTGGGCAATATCAGCCGTTAGAGTGCGCATCGATCTGCACTTCGGATTCTGACCGGAAATAGTAAACCATCCGGGAATCTTTGGAATACTCTTTTCAACATACTACGATTTGGGACATACTAATTCTTTTTTCGAATACTATTTAGTACGGATAGTAGGCGAATTGGGACGCAGCAAATAACTCTTCTAGCACGTGTATTTACCTGTGTCAGCTGTGTTGTCGATGCCTCGAGATTGCCGTTAAGCAGTATCTCTGGTCGTACATGTGTATGACGTCATTGACACTTTAAAAGACTTTTTAAAGCAAATAAGTGACTCTAAAAAATCTAACACCCAGCAATGTGTAATTTATTTGCATTTCCTTTCGAATACAACATTCAAATTACTAGATAAAAAATTATATCCTGAGAAAAGTGGATTTTTATTGGTATAGCGCCATAGACCTCCATTCATTCTGCACTCGTCCTGTGAGCGCCCTCATATGGAATCAGAGAGGAACTGCAACCAGTTCAGAAGCCGGAAGTTCAGTGAGAGTGAAACTTCTCGCCATATTAGACATTCTCTGGTGGAACCAGAGCCATAGAAAACGTCTCGGTTACGTATGCTAACCCTTGTTCCCTGAAGGAGGGAACAGAGACGTATGTCTCTGGGATCACTTCTGGGAGCCCCTATCAGCTTTGAGATATAGAGAATGGGCCAATGGGCCATTGGAGTGCAAGATTTGCATCTCGCGCTCCGCCCCGCGCCGTGGGTATAAACAGGAAGCGAGAGCAGCGCACTATTGTTTTTCACTGAAGAGCCGAACTAGTGACTCGGCCATGCAGTGATGGTACAGCAACTGTGGCGACGGGACGTACATCTCCGTTCCCTCCTTCAGTGAACGAGGGTTACCATACATAACCGAGACTTTCCCTTTCAGTTGGTCACGTTGTAATAGTGTAAAATAATTCATCAAACTTTGTTTGTTACTTTGGTTAAGAAAAAACAGGTGCAGAAAGACTGGGTAAGGGATGATCCATTGTTTCATTATGGGGGAGGGGTTGGGAGTATATAACACATTTATGTAGAATGGAAATTGCGTCTCTTTTACACAGCATTTAATATTGGGGTTTATCAAACATTATAATCACACTACTTTCTTGTAATGCATGTGTTTGTTTAGAAGAATGTTTTATTATCTATTGTGTTGCTGATGTAGTATACCCCTCTCTTTGATCAATGGTATATTCCCCTGGTGCCGCACTCTTCAGTCTGCGTGAAACATTCTGAAGAGAGGTATGTGTCTCTGTTAACGGACAACTCAAAGCATGTTATATGTGTTAAGGAGAAGCACTGAAACTGTGAATTGTTACTTTGGTATTGTAAGTCGCCTGCATATTAGAAAATGGGACAATGTACTAACTAAATGATGCATTTGCAGATTGTGAAACCAGAACAGATCATTGTTGTAACACTGTCCCATTTCATGCTTGCAGGTATGAGTTATTGTTCATTTTATTATTGTTTTATTGATTTTCAGTATTCATAAATCATATTAATTCTATATATAAAATGTGCCTTTGGTGTAATGCATTTTATTGAATGGAACAATTTAAGATACTGTAAAGAAAACAATCTGTAATACAGAGTCTGCGTGAAACATTCTGAAGAGAGATTGTGAAACCAGAACAGATCATTGTTGTAACTCTGTCCCATTTCATGCTTGCAGTAAACATCCAAGAAAAGGCATTACTGGTGTTTGTCGTCATTTGGGGTTGATCCTGTGGTGTATCCGAAATCCGCTACAACGTTCGATGTACGTCAAAAACGCCACAGTTACTACCACTTCCAGCGGCCAGCGAGAGCCCATCAGACCTCGTCTGAACCGGGCGGGAAAACTCACGCAGGTAGAGTCACACTGCTGTTCCGCAAGACCCACTCAGCAGACTATTGGATAACGCTGGGAAAGCGTGCCCCAGAGGGACGCTGTGGAAGCCACATCATGCCCGGAGGGAGTTACCATGTGGAGAATACATGTATGGACTGACCTTGGGTAGTGCAACACCGTACTGAGACGGCAGAGGGAGCTCTGCCGAGGGAAAGACACAAGCTTGCCGTAGGGAGCTGTACCGTAGAAGAATACACATATGGGACCGCCGTAGGGGTCACAACATATGGAACCCAGCTAACACAAGTTCCTCCAATGCATACGAGTGTTAGACCTGGCGTCGGACGCTCCACCACATCTGACTGCCACGGGTTGTGGAGGACTCAACAGGGTTCGGCGTTTTCTGGGGAACTCGACTGGAGCATATAAGCGCACGTATCCGTTCCATAAGGAAGGGAATGGCGCAGCAAGCCGACACTTAGAACGGGCACTTCGGTGTTACTGACTATGGGAAGTGAGCACACAGGAAGAAACCGGCTCTACACGTAGGCTATAAAACCTAGTGAACGTGTTAGGTGTCGCCCAGCCCGCGGCTCTACAAATATCTGTCAGCGAGGCGCCATAAGCCAACGCCCAGGAAGAAGCTACACCCCTGGTGGAGTGGGCTCTTAACCCTCTCGAGTCGGCCGTCACGCGGGCGTGATTGGCTTGCTTTTTTTCCTATCAGTAAATGGACTGCATTTATATAGCGCTTTTAACAGACCTACGGCCATCCAAAGCGCTTTACATTTTGCCTCACGTTCACCCATTCACACACTCATTCATACACCAACGGCGGTGTCAGCCATGCAAGGTGCCATCCAGCTCGTCGGGAGCAGCTGGGGTTAGGTGTCTTGCTCATGGACACCTCGACACTTGGTCAGGTGGAACCGGGGATCGAACCACCAACCTTCCGGTTTGTAGACAACCTACATGAACCACTGAGCCACTGCCGCCCAATCAGTGCCAAAGAGACTCAAATAACTCTGTCATTTTTTATCATTCAGGCAAGTGTTATACATCATTATAATCTGATAAGTTTCTTTTTTTTTTTTAGTACAGTCACAATTAAAACAAATTGTTGTGCTTTTTGCAAAATAAAGAAATCGAGAACATGATGCGTGATCTGCAGCCTCTCTGTCAAAGACGTTCATTCAGATAGTCTTCAGAAAATGACCTCTAGCTTAGTGAATACTTGTCTTACAAACATGAGACATGTGTCTAAAGAAACGCTGAAATGTCAGGTTTTAAACACAGTAAACAAAATCAAAAACAAATATTCTGTGTTTATGTAATCCGTTGGAAAGCAGAGGGATGTTAGTCTTTCCTGAGCGGCTCATTATACACTAATGCGACCACGCCTACAAAATGGCGCGCTCTATTGATATTAAAAATACTGGGGCGACGCCCACACACACATCAACTCAAACAAACACATCGTGCACGAGGGCACATTGAAGCTTTCTTTGTTTAAATTAGCTCAAAATGACTGTAAGATGTAAGTAATTACCTTAACAAACTATACATAATTTAAAAGATCTAAGACTCAAGCTTCCATTTTTGACCTCTGTTTTATTCTCAAAGACATATAGTGACCGTAATTTGTTAATATGTGTCCGGAGTTACGAATATGATAACCTTCGGTACCTTCTAAAGATTGTAATACGAGCGTCAGCTGCTCTCATTCATAAAAACTATTCATACTTCATACTGGCAGCCGCACATGTAGTCCATATATAGCACGCATGAAGAAGATACCATATGAAATTGACATAAACAGCTTCCAGAAATCGCTCTAACATGCAGGCAGACAGGTTTGAAGATAATAAACACACAATCGCGACAATATATGGCTTATCTGTGTTATTTATACCATGTTGGTTGTTTTCATAATAGATTATATTTATAATAAAATGCTACTCAAGCTTTTATAATTACGCAGAATGTTGTAAAATATTTTTTCTGTCTGATTTTTTGATCCAAAGCCAAATTAGATCACATAAGGTTATTTAAAACATTTGACTTGTGATATAAAGTAAATTTGGAGTAAAACATGGTCTCATTAGCTAATATTTAATCTCATTAGCTAATTGTTGTGTTTTAATAAATTGGTGTTATAAATCATAAATTATAGTTTAATAAATCATAAATTTTTGTGGCAGAGAATATAGATTGTTTTAAGTTATCTGGTCTACCTTTATGAAGCAACTCTGCACTGTGCCCAAGCAGAATTTCCCCTTGGGGACAATAAAGTTCACTAACTAAGCAAAAACTCACTTCATTTTAATTCCCCACCCCAGAAATTTGTACTTATCTAGTAAATGAATCTTGATTTAAGAATTTTAAATATTTAGACTGGAAACAAGAAAAAATACCAAATAAGAAGAGCATTTTTTGCAGTGTAGTCAAATCTTCTGATCATTTAAAATATAATAGGCCTTTGTTGATTACATTCCAAATAAAATAAACTACAAAAAATATATATTTCCTTTGCTCTGTTGCTCTCTGTCACATAGGCCTACCTGAAGCTCATTCATTATGAGTCAGGGTTCATTACAAATCAGTGTATTGTTTTATGTGAATGAGTGGGCTCAATGAATCTCACATTAGTTTAAAGAAAAAACTCTATGGAAATACAAGATGGAGTCAAAAGTATTGTGAACACATATCTATTGTGTGTTTTGAGGCCTTAATTTTATTTTTATTTTTATTTTTCAAAATCCGTGCATAAACATTTTTCTCTCAAAAATACAAGCATGTACATACATGTTGCTCACATATTCTGGTAGCCCAGTTTGTGCTGAATACAGTGTAATTACACTTTTGCCATTAATTTGTTTATAAGCAACTGAAAAAAACACAAATGTCAGAGCATGTCAAAACTTCTAAAGGGCCCCCAAAGAGCTCAGACTCCAGAGGGTTAAACGCCTTAGATGTAAAGGTATTCACTGTCAAAGTGAGGCCAAAATGAATGGGAGTCAATGGGATGCTAACAACAGGTGATGGCTTGGTTAGCAATGGCCGCGCCTATGGGTGGTACGCTTTCCGGAGGCTGGGCTACCCCCTTGGTTAATAACAGCACTTAATATGTGGGGGCGTGATGGGGTTTGGCGAGCAGCGCTCCAGGAAAAGTTTAGGTTCTCCCGATCGACTGTCAATCATTTCCTCGGCCAATCACGGGCCCCCTCTGTGCTCGGGCCCTGGGGATTCAGCCCCAGCTAGCCCTTATGTTAATCCAGCCCTGTACATATATACATCCGAGTCCTGATCGGGAGGTAACGTCTGATTCCGATCCAGTCTCAAACCACGTGATCGGGCCCAATTTCCGATCATATGATCGGATCGGGACATCCCTAATTCTTAGCTTTAAGAAATTTGATAACTTGTTTTTATTCTTAAGTTTGAAAGTAGGAGTAAATTTCATGAATTCTCAGCACTTAAGACAAAAATGGCACCTTGAGAAGCTTGATAAATACGGGCCCAGAAGTTCAGCCAGCTGTCTGTGGGCATGACGTTTGAGTCTAATCCATCTCTGACTATAAATAAATGTATTAACCCTTCAATCTGAATAATTGGAAAGGGCGGTAAACGGGACAGTAGGAAAAAAGCATTTGCCCGATGCAACCCCATTCACCAAGCTTGATGTTAATTATAGCAACCACCCACAGAGGGTGCCCTATCCTACTGTTTGCATAATATAGACAATACTTCACCCAGCCTGACAAGAAAAAGTGGTTCAGCTCATTCTCTCATTTAAAATAAATAAATGAAAGGTAACCTGCTCTAACTCCATGGCTATCACTTGGGGACAGTTGCTAAAACTAGCACAAGCCCAACAAGGACTCCTTCCATCCTATAAAAGGTTACTTTCAAGCAGTGATCACAACAAGCAGTACCTCTAGACCAATCAGATAGTGGGTTGTTAGATAGAAAACATTTTCCTGATAGTTTCTGGCTTTCTGACCCTGTCTCCAGTTTTTTTCAGGGAACAGGTCAGAAGGTTTAGAAGAGGAAGTGGATGGTTCGGTGGTGACTTGTACCTTTGACTCATTCACGTTGCCTGGGTCTGGGCCAAACCATCAGAATGGTGTGTCAGGGCCTTAAAACCACTGCATGAAAAGAGTCTCTTAATCAAATATTTTTTATAAAAGCAGTACAAAATAAAAACCCTGTCTGAACATATACGTTCACAAAAAAATCTGAATATGTAATGAAATAAACAAAGAAATGTAATGGAATTAACAAAGGATAATTAACCAAACATTTTAGACTATCCCCAAACAATTTTTGCAAAGTTTTACAAATTGTAGGCAATAATAGAATTAAATAAAAAGGAGATGAAATGTGGAAAATAAAAAAGTTTGTTTTAAAAACACCAAAAACTGATATGCTCAAAATAAAAATATGGAATAAAAAACAGCAGGGATTCACTTGCTCAAGAAACACAGAAACACAAGCAGATCTTTCAGCTCTGCAACTGTCCACAAAAAGTGTCACTCTAAGATTCTTAACTTTAACACGCTGCAAAAGAGGGGCGTTTTGAGGTTTGAAATCCACCACTCACAATAGATGTAGGTGCAACCAAGGTTACCAAAAAAAATAAGGCAACCAATAAAAATAAGGCAACCAATAAAAATAATCCTAATTTTACAGAAAAAACTTCAGTTTTTTACAGCATTTTCTTGTAATTTTGAATTATGTTTAAAACGATGTAAAATTACAAATAATATCTAAATAAACAACTTGACTGTTATTTTAAGGATTATATCATTAATGACAAATTACAGTAATTCTCATTTTTTTATACAGGAACATCACTGTATTATTTTTCTGTTTTCATAAATAACAAATTCATGCAAAATTACAAACAATATCTGTAAATTAACAACTGTAATACAATATTTAGCTCATTATATTAAAGGTTTAGGTTTATGTCCATACTAACAATTTAACATTATTCTTTGTCATTTTAAAGTAAATCTTATTAGTTTTATATTTACACTGTAAAAATAAAAACCTAAAAAAAAGAGCAGCTACAGCTGCAAAACAAAAACCGTAAAATTAAAGTCAAATATCTTAAGTCAAATAAAGTAAAAAAAACTTCACAGAAATTTACATTAAACGTTTTAGAGAAAACACTATTAGTTTACAGATTTTTCCTTATTTAAATTAAGATATTTTACTTTAATTTTCTGTTTTACAGTGAAGGTGTATTTTTACATTCAAACTGGTTTTACATTCAATTCTGGATACAAATATAACAAAATATATAGCAAACTAAATATCAAACAATAATTGTTTTTAAAGAGTACAAATCTGCACTGCTCTCCAGGTTGAAACTTCCAGGCCTCTGCCCACACCACAAAACACCATTTGACCAATTAATTAAATATAACAGCAAATAAAAATAAATATACACATTTTCTAACTGTTGTTTAAAACAAGTTTTTTTCATATTTGCAAGGCTATTTGCTGTCTTTCCGTGTTCTTTTGAGCGTGATTGGTCAATGTGAACGTCATCCAGAAATCTGGCCAATGACAGTGCGCGCCTTCAGTTTGAATTATACACTCATTGGAGTGGCTCGCGGGGATGCGGTCGCGGCTTCTAATCTGCAACAGGACTGCTTCGTCGGTCCATTAATGGCATTGCATGGATCATTTTAAATCTGTTAAAATCTTATTTTGGACGAATTTTGATTGTGGGATGTCGACTGAGAACGAAAAAACATGAATACGAACAGACCAAGTTACCAATGGCGGACAGCAGACGGTAACGTAAATCCCTTTATATTGTTTCTACTGCTCATCAAGATATAACGTTAGTGCATTAAAGTCATATGCTAATCGTGATTAACTTACATATTCTGTTTCTGTATTTTGTTGTGTTGTAATATTGTTAAGATAGGGCTGGGTGTTATGACGATCTGATGATATTGACTATTGTTAGCGATTTTGCAGTAAACGTTAAAGGGTTAGTTCACCCAAAAATGAAAATTCTGTCATTAATTACTTACCCTCATGTCGTTCGACACCCGTAAGACCTCCGTTCATCTTCGGAACAGAAATGAAGATATTTTAGTTGAAATCTGATGGCTCTGAAAGGCCTCCATTGGCACAATGGCACTTTACACTCTCAAGACCCTTAAAAGGTACTAAAGACGTCCTTACAAAGTCCATCTCACTACAGTGGTTCTAAAATAACTTTATGAATCAGCGAAAATAGTTTTTGTGCGCAAAAACCCCTAAATAACGACTTAAATAGTGATGACGATTTCAAAACACGGCCTCATGAAGCTTCGAAGCGCTTTGAATCAGCGAGTTGATTCAGCAGTTTGAATTGCCAAATTTCAGCAGTTTGGCGGTTTGACACGCGATCCGAATCATGAAACAGCTCAGTGATTCACAACGCTTCGAAGCTTCACGATGCCTTGTTTTGAAATCGTCATCACTATGTAAGTCGTTATTTAGGGTTTTTTGCGCACAAAAACTATTATCGCCGATTCATAAAGTTATTTTAGAACCACTGTAGTGAGATGGACTTTGTAACGACGTCTTTAGTACCTTTTAAGGGTCAAACAGTTCAAGTTAACGTGGGGAAACCCGGATGCGTGTCATTCTGTGCATCCGTTCTTAAAGGGGCTGCAGCTTTGTCATAATTTTAATAAAACAAAAGAATAGAGAAGACCTTCTGCTTCTTTAAGAATCAAGTGATATTTATGAATTGAATATCATACAGTGAAGACTTTTAAAGCAGTATTATTCTGTAGCATTTTAATAAAATATCCATCAAAATAAATATATTGTGATATCGTTATTGTAAAATAAAATTTCTCATGCATATAGAATTATATGGTCATAATGCCCATCCCTACTGTCAGCTAGTTTTAAGATCAAGCTTGTCATAAATGGAGCTTTGGAATGAGTAATCTGAGAACACTGTCATGTACACTCATTCTGCAGAGAGGACAGGAAACCACCATCCTTGGACTCTGAAGAATTATAGGCAAACCAGGATTTTGGATCTACTGTGAAGTTTTTGTATGGGCCTGGTGAGTATGTTTTGCAAGTCCATGTCTGTAAGTTGATAATTAGGGCCCAAGCCCAAAGGGCGCAGAGCCCTATTGTTCCCCTAAGGATTATTCTTTGTTTTTTTTTTTTAAAAATTTTTCGACTTCTCGGGTACTTTTGGGGCACTTAACATGCTCGAAAACTCTTGAAACTTCGCACAGGCGTCGGAATGCGCGGCCATCAGAGCCGGGCTGAAGCTGGTACCCGGGCGTGGCAGGGGGGCTCGACAGCGCCCCCTAAAGTGGGGTCTGAAAACTTGGTCCATATATCAAACACACTTGCACGTACATGTATGAAACTCGGTACACATATAGACCTCATCGGGCCAAACAACTTTCGTGCTCTAAGTTATGCGTCAGCCCTACAGGAAGTGAGCTATTATGGGTTGTTCGGAAAACGCATGCTCTGGAATTTAATATACTCCTCTGAGGCCATTGTTTCGATCATTGCCAAACTCGGTCAGCATCAAGTGAACATATCCAGGATGCTAAATTGCGAGCGGATTTTTGATATCTCAAATGGTTTGGCCGTGGCGAAGCAACGAATTTGTGGCGAGAAAAGGGAAACAGGAAGTGTATTTTAACTTTTGCAAACATGGACTGATTTGGATGAAACTTCAGCTGTGTGTTCGTTGTAAGAGGCCGATCACATGGATATGACTTTTGTGAGTCAAAGTTATAGCGCCACCAACTGGCAGCAGGAAGTGTGTCTCTTTCAAAAATGCTTTGAATCACCATTTTATTTTGACACGATTTATTTCAAACTTCATCAGTATAATGTGAAAACATGACAGATAGAGACTTATGAAATGGATTCCTGAAATTTCAAATACTGTTGCCATACATTTCCCCATTTCGGAGTCTGTTTCGCAACGTGTGGAGGGCGACACATCACCTAACCGCGCATTTCGCAAGATACGTGACATCACCCATAGACGGTGTGCGCGCCCGAGCTGATCTCACTGACATATCACTATTCAGACAGGACTACCCAGATAGCAAACTGGCATTGAATCAACATAGAATCGACGTTTCTCGTGACATCGAAACGACGTTGATCTCCGACGTCGATCCGGCATAGTTTTGCTCATCGAAGTAATGTTGAACCAACGTCAGAAACGCCATTCAAAACTAACATGAAATCGATGCAACTGGTTTGCTTACCTAACGTTGAAACGATGTTGATTTCCATTAGTTGAAACGACGTAATAGAATTAACACATATTCAACATAAAATCTATATAATTGATTTGCCTACCTACCATTGAAATGACGTTATAAATAGATTACAAAAACACATTTTCTACTAGATGATTTAAAAATCTCATAGTACTTAATTACAATAAATAAAGTCTGTATAGGTAATAATTTATTAAACACATCACATTCAGTAAAAATTGCTTTATTATTCATACAAAATACATTTACGAATACCATTTTAGATCATACAAATACACAGAAAGTATAAAAGTAAATTATAGTAATATATAATCTAATGTCTCAAGTTACAATTTAAAAGCGATATTTACTCGTGTTATTTTGAAAATAGGTGTGAAGCCATCATGAATATGTTCCCCGCACTTTTAATAAAAAGTACATTCGTCCCCCGCACTTTTAACGGGTCGCACCGGTCCTAGTCGACCCGCTCCAGGCGGGATTCGAACCGGCGTCTAGTCGCACCGCTCTTACTGGCCTACTTCTGTTACACAAGCAAGTTCGTTCACGTAGAAGACAACGTAAATAAATGTAGATTTAAATTCAAAGACACAAAATAATCTATACATGACCTGACATTTTATTCGTATCCAAAAATGAGGCGATCTGAACACAATGGAGTGCCAACACTCTCGTGCAACACTCCAATTCATACTCGAAGCCGGAGGGCGCTCTCTCAAAGAAAACCCAAAACTGATTCGTAGAAGTAAAACCCTGTCACGTTCCAAAGGCATTCAGCGCTGTAGCAGCAGCTGCATAAAAATAATCGCTATGACTGACGAAACGTCACAACAAACACGATTGCGACAATATATGGTTTGTGTTTTTCCAGCCATTTCAAGGTATTTATTGACAATAAAGAATATGAATGATGCAGTGTTAACTGACATCCTTTTAAATGTTTACTATCTTCTGCTTGCCAAGGCTGCATTTATTTAATAAAAAATACAGTTAAAACATTAATATTGCGAAATATATTCACATATATAATATATTCAGTTGTTTTAATTTGTAATGATATAGTAAAGTGTAATTTATTCCTGTGATCAAAGTTGAATTTTCAGCATCATTACTCCAGTCTTCAGTATCACATGATCCTTCTGAAATCATTCTAATATGATCATTTGATGAAAAGGAAACATTTATGATTATAATCATTGTTGAAAACAGCTGTGCAAACCATGATGTATTTTATTTTTCAGGATTTTTTAATGAATAGAAAGTTAAATAAACAGCATTTATTTGCATTGAATAAAGCATGTATAAATCTTTTGTTATATTATAAATGCCACTTGATCAATTTAATGCATGTTTGATAAATAAAAGTATTAATTTCTCTTTTTTTATCTTACCACAAATGTTTGAATAGTTTCATGATTTCCACAAAAATGAAGCAGCACAACTGTTTTCAACATTGATAATAATCATAAATGTTTCTTTAGCATCAAATGAACATATTAGAATGATTTCTGAAAGATCATGTGACAATGATCCCCCCCCCCCCCCCTTTTTATTTATAAACACATGAAGAGAAGTGTTAGAATAAAACAACATCAGCATTCGAATGGTATTCTGAACTCATTCCAATTTGACCTTTGACATAATCTGACATGAAATTCATATAAATTTAATTGATCTCATAGATGTGGCTGTTGTGGTTTGTGGTCATAGCAGCACCAACTGCTGCAGTTAATGTGGTGAATTCAGATGACTTTGACATAGTCCTTTTATGTTTTCCCATTTTAAATGCCTATTGCCTGCCGTGCACAGTTAAACTGATGCCACCGGCGTGGCGGTGCCACCGGCTTGGGCCCGTCATCGCTGCTCGCAGCTTTAATTAATATTAATGTTTTATCAAACAAATTAATATTCTTTTGTGTGTGTGCATGTTTCTTCCCCCCTCATGATCCAGAAGTTTTGGATCCATGATCCTGAAGAACTTTTACAGATGTTGACCCTGAATGTGTAAAAGGTAATCTTAAAAATGTTGTCATTATTTTAATGTTCTCTGTTTTTTTTTCTGTAATGTAGACGCATGCATTTTCTGTGAAGTTGCTTTGAAACAATATGTATTGTGAAAGCGCTATACAAATACATTTTAATTGAATTGTTTTACTTACTTTTATTGGCATTAACTATATATTATTCATGATTTATTTGGCAGGTTGCAAGATGTATTTTATTTTGTGAGACTTTGCTGAGGAAGTATTCTTTGGCTCAGTCAGAAAAGGCCCAGAAAAGAAACACTATGAAGAACATCACACAGAACCGTCAGAGAAAGAGACAGTTAAGTTAAGAAACTGGTTAAGCAGTTTTCCCCCCAGAATGTTACTATACTCCTCTCTGAGTTTTAGTGGTTAATTTACTGTCATGTTTTGCAGTTGCTGGAGACCTGTGGCCCGTTCTTCGTACGTCGCTAACTCAGTTAGCTGGATTTGATTGTTGACGATTTGACATGATCTCGGATTGTTTGGTTCTTCGAAGCTCATCCTGGACTTGCTGTCATAGTAACAGGTCCGTAAGCTTAAACCTGCTCGGGAGCAGCTTATTTCATGTAAACAGGATTAGATTGTATCTTGAGGTGATACTTAAAATCTGTCCCAGCCACTGCTACTTTATTACAAGAGTGCATTACTGAACCAGGGGCAATAATAATCATTTAAAATAATAATATAAAAATGTTATATTGTAAATGTATATGAGAATGTATAATGTTGTGTATAATACTACAGACAGCCACTTGATTGAGCGATTTATTTGTGATGGAATAATTACTTTATATAATTTTATTTTTATTGGTTTACACACATCACATGTTGTACAGTTAATCTGAGCCGTGCATTAAGTGATCACGGATATTATGGGAGTGGCTTGATGTAGCGCAAGAGAGGCTAATTTGATCTTGACCCATAAGAAACTTGAATACTGTCACGTTACAAATCTGCTTCAAATTGAATTAAAAATTAAATTACAACATTGAAATAAAAATTTAAAGGGTGTACAAATACTGTATAAAATCGTGAATATAAATAATTGGTAATCATGTTAAAAAATAAAAAAAACATTTATCATTTATCTATTATAACTTTTATGTTTGTTCTGTGCAGTGTTAGTTTCTGTTTGTAAGCGGTATTTAGATTTTTTTAAGTAGTCCTTGTGTGACACCTAGTGGCGGAAAATGTTATTACACTGCTCTTTAGAACGCAACAGGAAGCTTGTAAAGCAGTAGAAGAAGACTCTCGTTTTCGGTGACCTGTGTTTAGAAGCACGTCGTTGTTTGCTGTCTAATCCTTGGAGTAGATACGACCGTAAGTTATAAATTTCATATTAAAAACAACTGTAGTATTATTGTGTTAGTTAAGTTAAAGCTGGTCGTTATTGAGAGGCTTAGAGATCGATGTTTAATGCTGAAAGCTAGCGTGCTCTAACGGCTAATATGCTAATGGAGCTGTGCGATCCTTTTTTCTTCAAGCATGTGTTTTATGGTATAAATATATCGGTTGTTTATTTTGTTGTTTAAATGTGTAAGTGGATGTTTGTGAATGAGGAAAATATCCATTATATTTTGTGAACCATTTTGTAATTTGTATATTTGTGTTTCTTTCAGTTTTACAGTAAAGTAAAGTGTGCATCACATAAGCACAAAAGAAGAACGTGTGATGGAGCTTTATTTCTGTTAGCTATCTGTCAGCGCTTGGTTCAGAACACTATTGCCAGGACAGAATAGTAAAAGGTCGTCTGCACGGCGGGTGAGGACAAACAAACAAGATTTCGTCCAGCTTACAGTTAATATAATATCAAGATGGATGAGTCACAGCCTCTCAAGAAAGCAGAGGAAGCTGATCAAGATCTAGAAACAAAATCACGGTCAAGCAGATCACATCGTTCAAGTAGATCTTCAGCTAGTGCAGTGGCAACCACGGCTAGAGCTAAAGTGGCATCATGCAAAGTAAAAACCTCTTATGCAGAGAAGGAAGCTGAAAGAATGCTGAAATTGAAGAGCATCAACAGAAAACACTAGCGGAAGCAGCACGCAGAAAAGCAGAGGTTGAAGCTGATTTATATGTGTTTCAACTGCAGAAAGAAGCTGTAGCAGCATCTACAGAGGCAGAGGTTTATGAAGCTGCAGGTTATGGAGAAGATGGAGCCAGTGTCAACCTAGAAAAAGAATCGTGCATCTCAAGCAGAGCTGAACGCACCAAAGAGTATGTGCAGAAATACTCACAGCTACAAAATGCTCCTAATCTGGCTCCTAATTCACAACATGCAAGCGAGAATGCAAGTTATGTGACGCGGAGTCATGTGCAGGCTCACTTAGTTCTCTTCGTGCAATGGCAAAGGAGGAATCGAATGCTGAAACAATTCCTATGAGGCAGGAACAGAAAATTCAACACGACTTCCAGTGTTTTCCTTTGAATGTAAAAATGGAGCCATTTGATAGAGCTGATGAAGTACAGCATCAAAACTATCCAGTACGAATGCAGCATGAATCAGGCCTACCTTCTCAAGTCCCGGCTGGGTGCTCTACTCCAGCACCACCACAAGTGAGTGACTTCACTACATATTTGTTGAAAAAAGAAATGGTGAGTTCAGGCTTGTTCCAATTTGATGACTGTCCGGAAAATTACTGGGCGTGGAAAACATCTTTTCAAGCTGTAACCAGTGAACTCAGTATAACTAGTAGAGAGGAGATTGACCTTCTCGTCAGATGGCTTGGTCCTGATTCATCTAAACATGCCAAACAAATTAAATCCGTTCATGTCAATAACCCTGACATAGGAGTGCAAATGATATGGTGTCGCCTTGAAGACTGTTATGGATGTCCAGAGGTCATTGAGCAGGCAATGTTAAGGAGACTTGAGGCTTTCCCTCACATCACAAACAAGGACACCTATCGTCTGAGAGATCTTGGGGACTTGTTGCTTGAACTGCAGTCTGCAAAGCAGAGTGGTCGTTTACCTGGACTCGCTTACCTCGATACAGCGAGGGGAGTTAACCCCATCGTAGAAAAGCTTCCATTCAGTCTCCAAGACAAATGGATTACACAAGGTTCCAGGTATAAGGAGGACCATAATGTGTATTTTCCTCCATTCGGCTTCTTTGTCGAATTTGTTTGTAGACAAGCAAGAACTAGAAACGATCCTAGTTTTGCACTCGCTTCGACTGGCCGTTTGAACTCAAAATTTGATGGAGCTGTCAGGTCAAATAACAGAACATCTGTCTTCGTCAAGAAGACTGAAATAATGGCTGCACGACCAAACAAAGATGGAAACCCAAATGAGAATGTAGATCCAGATAAGTTTTGCACCCTACACAATAAGCCTCATCCACTTCACAAGTGTTGCACATTTAGAAGCAAACACCTAGACGAACGGAAAGCTTATCTGAAGGAAAAGTCCATCTGTTTTAGATGTTGTGCTTCCACTAAGCATGTTGCAAGAGACTGCAGAGCATCTGTTAAGTGCAGAGAATGTGACAGTGACCGACACATTGCAGCCATGCATCCGGGTCCTGCTCCGTGGTCTATTGAAGCATCTGTATAAACAGCAGATCAAATCAAGGAAAAAATAGATGAAGACACTGCCGAGGTTAACAACAAGTGCACTGAGATTTGCGGAGAAGCTAATAAGCCCAAGTCGTGTTCGAAGATTTGTCTCGTAAAGGTTTATCCCTCTAATCAACGTGAAAAAGCCAAACGTATCTATGCTGTACTGGACGAACAGAGTAATAGGTCATTGGCAAAGTCACAGTTCTTTGATCTGTTCAACATCGTAAGCAGGTCTTCCCCCTATACACTGAAGACGTGTTCGGGCATTGTGTCCACGGCGGGGAGGAAAGTAAGTGGATTTTCAATTGAGTCGCTTGATGGGAAAACCGTAGTTGCTCTTCCGCCCTTGTTAGAGTGCAACACCTTACCGGATGATAGATCTGAGATTCCTACGCCTGAGGTAGCTTTGCATTTTCCTCACCTCACTGCAGTGTCAGATAAAATCCCACCTTTAGATCCTAGCGCTCCCATGCTTCTTCTTTTGGGGCGAGACATTCTTAGTGTACACAAAGTGCGTGAGCAGCACAATGGACCCCAAAACACACCTTATGCACAACGCTTGGAATTAGGCTGGGTAATAGTGGGAGAAGTTTGCCTTGATGGGACTCATCGGCAGTCTAGTGTGAACGTTTACAAGACCAACATACTTCCAAATGGGCGAACTTCATTCTTCTCTCCATGCACAAAAGGCATCAGCATTGTAGAACGGGGGGAGACAGCTCTTTTGTCATATTTACCCGATCCACCATGTTCTCTCAAATGTTCGAAATCTAGTGAGAGTTATACAAAGTGCTTGAAGGAGAATGTGTTCTTCAGATCTCCAGAGGATGATAAAGTTGCTTTGTCTGTGGAGGATAAAGTCTTCCTAGAAATAATGGACAAAGAGGTGTATGTCGACGAGGATAACCACTGGGTGGCTCCATTCCGCTTTCCAAGAATTCAACTCCCAAACAACAGAGAGCAAGCTATGCAGAGGCTGTGCTCATTACAGCGTACTCTCTTAAAGAAACCAAATATGAAAACACATTTCTTTGATTTCATGCAAAAAGTGATTGAAAAATTTAGTGATGTTCGTGGGATGGTAAGGAAGAAGACAAAGGGGTCGGCTTACTGGGACTCGTAACTGGGTTTTAATAACTCAATTCGCTCAGGTTACAACACTGTGCACATCGCACAAACAAAAGTCACTCATAAATTCTCAGTATCAATCGTCGGTTTTCTTTCCAGCAGTTCCTCTCTGCTCTGTGGCCAGCCGAGTCCCAGTGTGTCACTCTGTCTCCAGCTCTCTCTCCTTCTCTCTCGTTTCCTCCTGCTCTATGTACTCTCTCCACGCCAATTACTGCAACAAGAGACAGGTGTTCATCATTTGTGCTTGATCCACTTACGTGCCGCTCGTCCTCTGACTCTCTCTCCCGTCACAGACTTTGCTAAACCACGCCCCCCTCGCCACAAAAACAAACAAGCAGAACCTGCTCCACCCTTGCAATCCAGAGAAGAATGTTGGTATTTACCAATTTTTGGAGTTTACCACCCCCACAAACCTGACAAAATTCGGGTGGTCTTCGATTCGAGTGCTCAGTGTGGAGGGATCTCACTCAATTATGTTTTACTGAGCGGACCTGACCTCAACAATACTCTATTGGGAGTGCTGTTGCGTTTCCGTAGGGAGAAGATAGCGGTGATGGCAGACATAGAACAAATGTTCTATTGTTTCAAAGTAAAAGAGCAGCATCGCAACTATCTTCGTTTCCTTTGGCATAAAGACAACTGTGCAGAAAAGGAAATCATTGATTACAGAATGACTGTACATGTCTTTGGCAACAGTCCTTCGCCAGCAGTCGCTATATACGCTCTAAGACAAGCGGCAGAGCTTGGTGAATCGGAGTGCGGAACGGACGCTAAGGATTTTGTACTCCGCAATTTCTATGTTGATGATGTCATCACATCTGTCCCTACTGAAAGAGAAGCTGTTGATCTCTTAAGGCGCACACAGACAATGTTGGCAAGGTCAAGTCTGAATCTGCATAAAGTGGCCTCCAACAGTGCTTCAGTTATGGAAGCTTTTCCATCTAGTGAGAGAGCCAAAGATCTCAAAGACTTAGATTTTGATAAAGATCCAATACCCCTCCAACGCAGCCTCTGCATAAGTTGGAACCTCAAAGCGGACTGCTTTACATTCAGAGCTTCTCAGGATCACAAACCTTTCACTAGAAGAGGCATCCTTTCAACTGTCAATAGTTTGTATGATCCTCTCGGGTTTGTCTGCCCAATCACTATGCAAGGCAAAGCTCTAGTGAGAGAACTTTCAACTATGCAACAGGATTGGGACACCATTCTTCCATTAGAAAAAGGAGACCAATGGAAAGCATGGACTTCATCTCAAGCCGAGCTTGATCAACTGCAAATACCCAGAGCTTATGTTCCAACCTCAGTATTTGGAGCACAGCACAGAGAGCTGTGCGTTTTCTCAGACGCTTCTACTTTAGCTATTTCTGCAGTAGCGTACTTAAGAGTAACAGACTCAAATGGGCAGCCTCATGTGGGGTTTGTAATGGGAAGATCCAAATTGGCCCCTTTTCCTGCTCACACTGTTCCGCGCCTCGAGTTATGTGCAGCGGTGCTTGCTGTTGAGTTGATGGAACTCATAAAGGAAGAACTTGACACAGAGCTTCACAGCATCCATTTCTACACTGACAGTCGTATAGTGCTCGGTTACATTCACAATGTGACCCGAAGATTCTACATGTATGTGGCTAATAGGGTTTGCCCGCATAAGAAAAAACACGGAACCTAGCCAATGGCATTTCGTCTGTTCTGAACAGAACCCAGCAGATCATGCCACCAGGTTTGTGGCAGCAGCCCACTTACCCCTTACCAACTGGTTCTCAGGTCCAGAGTTCCTTAAGGAAAGTGGTCCTATAGCATGTAGTGTAGATTCGTCGTATGGACTTGTCAAAGCAGAAGAGGATGTTGAAATTCACCCTCAGGTGAACACACTGATGACTAACATTACAGAGCAGTCACTTGGCTCGAGCAGATTCGAACGTTTCTCAAGCTGGAGATCTTTAGTGAGGGCTGTCACTACCCTTACTCACATCGCAAAATCGTTCTCGCAATCTCTATCTAACAATCTTTGCAGAAAGTGGCATCGATGTACTGAAACCTCAGATGTGGAGATTTCACAAGCTAAGTCAACTATAATCAAAACTGTACAGCGAGAAGTGTACAGAGAGGAATTTGAGAGTCTGACCAAGCATGGTAAAGTCTCGCAGCGTAGCACACTCCAGAGACTTGACCCTTTTGTGGACGAGATAGGGCTGTTAAGAGAAGGGGGTCGCATTCACTGTGCTGATGTATCAGAACCAGAAAAGCATCCCTTGATAATCCCACCTAACCATCACGTGGTTGATCTCTTAATTCAGTATTACCACGATCGAGTGGCTCATCAAGGCCATCATTTTACCGAGGGTGCAATACGCAGTGCTGGTTTGTGGATCGTCAATGGCAAAAGATTAATCTCAAATGTTATCCACAAATGTGTGTTATGCAAGAAGCTTAGGGGTAGAATGGAGAGTCAAAAGATGTCTGCTTTGCCCTTGGACAGAGTTTCTATGGATCCACCTTTTACACACACAGGTCTTGATGTATTCGGTCCATTCACTGTGGTGACACGCAAGACAAGAAGGAACAGCACTGAGAACAAGCGATGGACTGTCATATTCAGTTGCTTGAGTACCAGGGCAGTTCACATGGAGGTCATGGAGTCTCTATCAGCATCCAGTTTTATTAGTGCTTTGCGACGCTTCTTGGCTGTCAGAGGACCCGTGAAACAATTTCGTTCAGACAGAGGGACGAATTTTAGCAGTTAAAGAACTCCAAATTGACAGTACCGACTCATCCCCAACCGAGTTGAAAGGTTTCTTAAAGAATCAAGGCTGTACTTGGACATTTAATGCTCCGCACTTCTCCCATATGGGGGGAGTGTGGGAAAGAATGATCGGGATAGCCAGACGTATTCTGGATGCTTTCTTGATGAAAACTCCCACAAGACTCACGCATGAGGTCTTAACGACATTAATGGCGGAAGTCATGGCCATTATGAATTCCCGACCCTTAACCCCAATTTCAACAGATGCGGGCATTGCCCCAGGTGCTCTCACCAGCAATGCTCTTAACTCAGAAGGCGAGTGTTGCTCCTGCTCCTCCAGGAAACTTTGAGTTAGGACACCTGCACAAAAATCAATGGCGTCAAGTCCAGAGTTTGGCAGATTCATTCTGGAAGCGATGGAAGCAGGAGTACTTGTCTACCTTGCAACCCAGGAGGAAATGGACAAAGGAGAGAGATAATGTTCAGGAAGGGGACGTAGTTCTGTTGAAAGATGGGGAAGTGAAGCGCAGTGAGTGGCCAATTGGTCTCATAACAAAGACTGTAGCCTCGTCCGACGGGAAAATTCGTACGGTCATGGTAAAGACCGCTAAGCAGGGCACTGTCAGAGAATACCTAAGACCTATGGGTTTTCCAGCAACACACTATGGGTTCGAATCCGGACTTAACAGTAACAGGGTTTTTCCTGGGTCAAAAATGGTCTTCGGTGGTGGCTGACAGACATGGTCATCCATACACACACGCACGGTAAAAAAAAAAATACCCTACCCACTTGATCTGCAAGCGCAATACTGACAATACATTTTAAATAAATTCAAAGAAAGTTTGTAATTTTTGCTCATCTTATTTTGATACCTTGATGTTTGTTTTTGTACCTCATTTTTACACTATTTACTGATAATTGTTTTGGTAATCATATCAATATTAAAAAATAGTATTAAAAAAAAATGAACAAATAGCCTAATTTTCTGCCATATACAATTGTCTGCCATATACAATCAGCTAGCTAACAACAAATTTGTTCTGGGTTCACCTCACTCCAGTCTAAACTAAATGATTTTAGGCTATTTATTTTACTACACATTGTCCACATAAATAAGCTGAAAGACTGTTGATAATTAAAAATAATTCTTACTATCCACTCTTGCTAAATTGGGTAAGCACACTTGTGTTCTCATTTCAGGTGTTGTTCTGAGTAAATGATTAAACTGATTCGTGAGTTCAGTGTTGGACAGATCAGTTCTAACCAGTCGTTAAAGTGATTCGGTTCAATTTAGTCGCGAATCGGACATTAGCAGACGCGTTGTGTGTTAATCCCGTCTTTAGAACATCGCAAAAGATTTGTCAACACACAGAAAACACTTCATAACCGGATAGGATTTGTTTCCTATTTATTTAAAGTATGCTTTATGTCAGCTGGTCAGAGAATCAGTCAATGTTTTTTGAGCGCATTTCACACCCAGCGGTAATTAAAGGAAGACGTCTGATAGCGCCACATGCAACATGGATTCGGTCTTCCGACCTTTTGATTTTGATTAACGTAATATGTGAAACATTAGAAAGTTAAGAATGCTTATTTTGAAGACAGAGAGCGTGCGAGCGGGGTAGGAGCTCACTGGTCGTTCTCTCTGTCACTCAGTTAACTCAAGTGCAGCAGTCATCTGTTCTACATCACTCATAAATCACAATAACTGATCAAATAAGGCTTTGGCGGGACAAAAATTTGTTTTGGCAACCGCCAAAAAAATTTCAATGTAGGAAAAACCCTGAGTAAGACTGAGCCAAACAAGATATGGACCTGGCAGATACTGAACAGATTCACGGAGCCATTAGCAAACAGGGAGTTTTGCTTGGATCACATGAGACACAGCTCCAGAGATTGACCGATGCTGTGAACCAGATTGGGGAGTCGCTGCAACAACTACAAGTACGCTTGCCTCGAGAACCTGTGGTATTACCAGCACCAGAAACCCCACCATTAACTGCACCAATGCCCCAAGAACCAAAGATTCCCCCCCCTCAGCGCTACGGTGGGAAGCCTGCTACCTGCAAGGGCTTCCTTACTCAAGTGTCACTCATCTTCGAACTCCAACCAGCCACCTTTACTTCTGAGAAGGCTAAGATTGCATACATTATCTCCTTGTTGTGTGATCGTGCACTGGATCGGGCCTCAACCCTCTGGAGACAACAGTCCCCCATATGCTCTGATCTAAAAGTGTTCACAGAGACTATTCAACAAGTATTTGACCATCCAGTCAGTGGCCGTGAGGCAGCAAGGAGACTATTAGACCTACATCAGGGGCATCAATCTGTGGCCGACTACGCCATAGAGTTCCGGACTTTGGCTTCTGAGAGTAAGTGGGATTTAGAGGCGCTCATTTCAACCTTCTATCGTGGCCTTTCTGAGGGGGTTAAGGATGAATTGGCCAGTAGAGATTGGGGTAAAGATTTAGAGGAACTCATAACTTTGGCTGTCCGAATTGATAACCGTATTCGTGAGAGAAGAAGAGAACGTTGCACTACCCAAGACATGTCCATGTTTTCATCCCCTAACGCCCCAGAAGTTTCCCATTTAACTCAACAGACAGAGGAAGAGCCTATGCAGCTGGGTAGGGCCCGCCTTTCACCAAAGGAGAGAGACAGCTTCACGACCCTCAATTCTCCTGGACCTCTGGAATTCTCCTTCATTGGGGCTCTGCGTGTGATGATTCCTGTATCTCTCCTGCTTCCACTGTGGTCGGGAGTAAAGAAATTCTGGCAGCTGTTGAAGAGGTGAGTGCCAGTCCCTTGAATAAGCCACAAGATCTTACATTCATGCCCCCTGAATATTATGACTTGCGAGAAGTGTTTAGCAAACAACGTGCTACTAAGCTACCCCCTCATAGACCATACGATTGCGCTATTGACCTTCTTCCTGGCGCACTCCCTCCAAGAGGTCACCTATATTCCCTCTCTGCACCAGAGACTAAGGCCATGAACGAATATATCAAGGCTGTACATGGCTGTACAGATGGCGGAGATGGCGGAGACGAGCGCACACGCATGCAGTCTGGCAGATTCTGCGTGTTGTTTGTGCTGTTTGTTTGAACCAACAAAACCATCTAAGTTTAAATTAACATCGCATCAGTGGTTTACAATACTATATGTTGTGACTTTGCTTCTGCTGTCTGTACAACATCGATTCCACAAAGGATATATAGTTCTCAAATCCGTCCGGAGAAGTCAACATCTGTTATACTCCAAATTTCTTATCAATGGATATACGAAGGCTCACATCAGATCATCTGAAAGGCCATCTAACCAGCGTAGTGGGCTCACTCAACTTACCATTATGTTGCTACTCGCTGGCGATGTGGAACTCAATCCCGGACCGCGGCCTGCTACCAGCGCTCAAACAGATATCGTGGAATTGCCATTCCATGCTGTGCAGTCGGCAACACACCATAACAACCTTCTCACCACCGAGGGTATGGCTGGATTTCTACTACACCCGCTTTTGGCGCTGCCGGCGCTGTCTGTGCCTGCTGTTCAATCGTTGGCATGGGCTACTGCTACGATTAACTCACCCCGTGTGCTGCCATGGCCGCTCGGGCAGGCCATTCGACCGATGGCTTTTGGTAACAGAACCGGTTTGCAGCAACGAACTGGTCCTGACTTGATAAGCTCCAGCAACAGTGCAGAGCAGTTTAACACGGAGCAGCATATGGTCAAAATCCCCAGCGGTGGTGAGTCTCCAAAATTTCCATCAGTTTGTCACACTGCACATACTATATCAAGATCAAGGAATCCCGTAATGAGAAAACATCGAGCTACAAAATTATTTCAAACGCTCAACCAAGCTAAAACTGTATGGGATCCTGGATGCAAATTAAAAGGGTTGTTTGGCGGTCATTTAAACATCCGGAGTATGGCATCCAAACGCGAACAATTGGAACATTTACTTGTTAATTCTAATATTGATTTCCTTGGTCTGACTGAGACTTGGTTAACTTGTTCATCTCCTGAGGCTTTATCTATTATGCCTGGATACGATATATTTAGGAAAGACAGAGACAAAGGGAGGGGAGGGGGAGTTTTATTATATGTGAAAAACACTCTTAAATGTAAACAAATCGAATTTCCTATGGGGATTGATATTGAATGTGTTGGTGTTAATATATCATTGTCTGTCGAAATGTCATTTACCCTGATTTGTATGTATAGAAAACCTTCAGCAAAATTAGATTTCTATGATCAGTTAAAAGCTCTTCTTAAAAACTGTAACTTTAACAAAGAGGTTATCATGATGGGTGATTTTAACATCAACTGGAATGATAAGTGTGGAAGAAGAAACTTTAAGCACATTACAGATTATTATAATCTCACACAGTTAATAGAACAACCTACTAGAATAACTCATCGATCAGAAACCAAAATAGATTTAGTGTTTACAAACAGACCTGAAAGAGTCATAAAGACGCTCAATCTTATGACTGGCTTGTCGGATCATAACATAATCTTATTTTCCAGAAAATTAGCAAGACAACGTTTTCATTCTTCAGTAAAATCTAGTTATAATTATGAAACAGTACCAACTGGTCTACAGCAGAACCTTGGTATAGCTTTAGGAGAGGTGGACTGGGAAAAAGTCCTCTCTACAGGTGATATAGAGAGTGACAGTAACCAATTCACTTCGAAAATCAAGGAAACTATGAGACCCTTTGTTAAAAGGCGGAGCCAACCTAAATTTAGGAAGGACTCTTTGCCCTGGTTAAATGAAGAATGTAGACACCTCATGAAGGATAGAGATCAGCTACTGAAACGATCTTTAAAATCAGGTCTCACAACAGACAGACAAAAATTTACTTCAATGAGAAACAAAGTAATAAAGACAATAAGGCAAGCTAAAGCTAACTTTTTTATCAAAATTATCGAGGATGCCAAAGGGAATGGGAAAAAAATTTGGCAAAACATAAATAAATTGATTGGTAAAAAACAGAATTACAATAATAAAGAGTTAGAACTGAAAATTAAAACTGAACTGGTAACTGACCCTAACATTATAGCTACAGAATTAAATAGCTTTTTTATAAACTCGGTCAATGAAATTACCCAACTTTACAAACAACCTAATTACCCCCCCTGTAGTGTAAATCATACACAACCGGGTTTCATGATAGACCAAATAACAGAAACAGAAGTGGCAAATATCATAGGGACTCTGAAAAACTCCAAGGCTAAGGACTTCTATGGCCTTGACACAAATTTCATAAAAAGGCACAAGGACTCTCTCTTACACCCGATCACGCATTTGGTTAACCTGTCCGTTAGATATTCAATCATGCCATCAGCTTGGAAGGTGGCCATGGTCAGTCCCATTTTTAAATCAGGAGAAAGAACAGAAATGGCAAACTACCGGCCAATTAGCCTCCTACCTGTTGTGTCCAAGGTAGTTGAAAAATGGGTTGCTAAGCTAATGATTGAACATCTAAACGCAGGCTGTAATCCATTACACCCGATGCAATTTGGGTTTCGAGCCCAACATTCCACAGAAACGGCAAACTGACTTTTTTTAGAAAAAATCAAATGCTATTTGGATAAAAGCTCTTATGTCGGTGCTGTGTTTTTGGATCTAAAGAGGGCGTTCGACACTGTAAACCATCAAGTGCTTTTGTCAAAATTAACATATTTTAATTTTTCTGAGCAAGCTCTCTGCTGGATGAAATCATACCTATCCAGTAGAAAGCAGTGTGTCTGTGTTAGTAACACCAAATCCCCCCTTCTTGATTGTCCGGTAGGGGTCCCTCAAGGCTCCATACTTGGTCCAATTTTATTCTCACTCTATATTAATGACTTGCCTGATGTATGTCAAAATGTTAACATCCAGATGTATGCAGATGATGCTGTAATTTACACGTATGGCAAAAATTATCAGGAGGTTTCATCTATTCTTACATCTGCAATGTTCCGTATTGATGATTGGCTTACTAGGTCTTGTCTTCATTTGAACACCAACAAGACCGTTTGCATGGTATTCTCAAAACAAAACACAAAGGTGATACAGTCTAACGTGTTTCTTAGAGGAGAGGAGTTAAAAATTGTAAAGGAATTTAAATATTTGGGGGTGACAATGGACAGTAATTTAACATTCAAAAGCCACATAAAAAGGGTGGCAAATAAAGTTAAATTCAATTTACAGAATTTCAAACAAATAAGGCCCTTCCTCAACTTAAGTGCTGCCAGAATGTACTTACACACAATGATATTCTCACATTTTGAGTACTGTTTTACAAATTGGTCACTAACTAATATAACAACACTTAAGCCTATTGAAATACTCTTCAAGAGAGCAATTAAAATTTTTGATAAAAAACCGCAATCAGTTCATCACTGTGCCATACTGGAAAAACATAAATTATTGAGTTTTGAAAATTTTATACATTTTAAGTACGCCTGCTTTGTTTATAAGACTATACATCATCTTGCCCCTCCCTCACTGAATGATTTTTTTAAGAGAACTGAGAGTGATGGTAGAACAAGGGCCTCTAAAAAAGGAGACTGTGTAATACCTTTTAGGCGCACTACATTTGGACAAACTGTCTTGTCAGTAAAGGGAAGTAAATATTGGAATAGCCTACCCCATACAATAAGGGATTGTTCCTCATACACTACTTTTAAAACTCATTTAAAAATATGGCTTTTAGAAAACCAAAGTTGCACGCATTTTTAAACTGCCTCATGAACTTCTTATGTGTGACGATTACTTAATTACTTGTTCGTATATTCTTTTGTTATTATTGTTGTCAGTGTATTTCTGTTAATGTGTATTGTGTCCCTCAAACTGTTGAGGGTGTGTATGCATGTTTATCCTTGTTTTTGTTTTTTATCTGCCTAGGGACAATAGATGAAAATTAGCTGTGGTGCTAACTCTAACATATTTACATTGTGTACTTGTACTGATGTTCATTAATATGCACTGTCCCTATTTAAATAAATAAATTCAAGGATGCTTTGAGTACTGGTTTTATTCGCCCATCATCTTCACCAGCTAGTGCTGGTTTCTTTTTTGTCCCTAAGAAGGACGGTAGTCTTAGGCCCTGTATAGACTATCGTGGGCTTAATAAAGTGACTGTTAAGAATCGTTACCCTCTCCCGCTAATGTCATCTGCCTTTGAACTGTTCCTGAAAGCTAAGATCTTTTCAAAGTTAGATCTGCGAAGTGCGTACAACTTGGTACGAATAAAGGAGGGAGACGAATGGAAAACAGCCTTCAGTACCCCAACTGGCCACTGGGAATATCAAGTCATGCCTTTTGGGTTAGCTAATGCCCCAGCAGTGTTTCAGGCCTTCATCAATGATGTCTTGAGGGAGATGTTGAATCGCTTTGTGTTTGTCTATTTAGATGATATACTGATTTTCTCAGACTCTCTACAGGAACACATTCACCATGTCCAACAGGTCCTGAGGAGGCTCCTTGACAATCACCTTTTCGTAAAGCTCGAAAAATGTGAGTTCCATGTGCCCCAAGTCTCATTCTTTAGGCTATGTTGTCTCACAAGAAGGCATCCAGATGGAACCAACAAATTTATCTGCCATCACCAACTGGCCCCAGCCCAAATCATTAAAACAGGTACAAAGATTTCTTGGGTTTGCCAACTTTTACAGGAAGTTTATTCGCAATTTCAGCACTATTGCAGCACCCATCTCCGCACTTACTAGAGCAGAGATGCCCAAACTAGGGCCCGCGGGCCAAAGTTGGCCCGTGGTAACCTTTGATTTGGCCCACCATACCGTCCGAGGAGAGAGAGAGAGGGGAGGTGATACATTCGACACAGATTGTCATTTCTAATTTGACATAACGATTTTGTTTGTTTTATTGTTGAACTACAACAGAGTAAACTGAAATTAAATGTTTAAATTAAATGTAAATTAATTTAAAAAAAATATATAGTAAATGCGCAATTCAAGGTGCAGCACTGTGTGCTTTGCGACACGACGTCAATAAACGTCAACAAATTAAACGCAATAATGGAGAAATCAAGGCAGTGGCACACAGACAAGAGAAATTTAAAAAAAGCTTGGCAAGATGAGTTTTTATTCACAGAAGTCAAATCAAAGGCAGTATGTCTAGTTTGCAAACAGTCGGTTGCTGTTTTAAAAGAGTACAATATCCGTCGTCATTATGACACAAAACATTCTGCAGCTTTCTCAAAGTACTAACGAGCTGCTTGCTGGACTTCGATCTGAACAGAGCGCGTTACTACGTCCTTCATCAGCACAAGAAAGCGCCACACGGGCCAGTTATCAGATTTCCGCTCTAATTGCTAAAAGTGGAAGAGCCTTCGCTACTGGAGAGTTCGTCAAGGCATGTCTTGCAGTGGCTGCAGAAGCAGTTTGTCCTTCTCAGGTACGAATGTTCTCACAAATTAGCCTGTCAAGAAATACTGTTACCCGACGCATAGAGGACATGGCTCAAGACATCGGCGAGCAAATCAAGGCAAAGACGAGTGCGTTCTCTGCCTATTCAATAGCCTGTGACGAGAGCACCGACATATCCGATTCCGCACAGCTGTTGGTAATTTTGCGTGGAGTAAATGAAACTTTTGATGTGACACAAGAGCTGGCTGGCATTGAGACCCTTTCTGGTACTACTAAAGGAGAAGATCTCTTTTTTGCTGTTGAGAGAGTGTTGGAAAAAAATGAATTAAAGTGGGAGAAGATGGCCGGCATTACAACTGACGGAGCGCCGGCAATGGTAGGGAGGAAATCTGGCCTTGCTGCATTTGTGTCTCAGAAAGTCAGTGAATGTGGAGGAAAAGTTGTTAAGTACCACTGCATTTTACATCAAGAACAACTATGTGCTAAATCTGTCGGGCTTGTGGATGTGATGCGTGACGTCGTCAAAATTGTCAACAATATACGCTCCAAGGCGCTTTCTCACCGACAGTTCAAGACACTGATGGATGAGATGGATGCGCAATATGGTGATGTGTTGTACCACCAGGAGGTCAGATGGCTCAGCCGTGGAAAAGTTCTCAGAAGATTTTTTGATCTGCGTGATGAGATCAGAGTTTTTCAGGAAAGCAAGGATTGGAATATTCAAGTGCCCACTGATAAGAAATGGCTCTCTGACCTGGCTTTCCTTGTGGATGTAACAGAGATGCTCAATATTTTGAATGTTCAGCTCCAGGGAAAGGACCAGATTATCACCCAGCTTTTTGATCACATCAGAGCCTTCAAACAAAAACTACTGCTGCTCAGAAGACATCTCTCAGCAGGTAACAGTAACATTTACAGTTATAATATTCAGGATATTTTGTGCAATTATAATTATATTATTATTAATTATATTCAGAATTATATGTGGAGTTTACATTTACATTCAGTCATGTCAGCATTTGTAATTTTGTTATACATCAAGCTGCTAAAATGTGCTTAAAATTAGCTAGTTTCTTAAATTGTCATGAAATAATGATCTTCTTTTTTCAGTTATTTATTCTATTTTTCTCCCTCTGTTTTACATCCCTGTCCTTGTCTCACACTGTTCTTTCTGTTTCTCATCCCACATGCAGGAAATCTAGTTCATTTTCCCTGTCTTGGAGAGGTAGGCATGGTGAAAGAGAAGGTCCATGAGTATGATGCTGTTCTCAGCAACCTTATCCAGGAGTTTGACAACCGCTTTGAGGACTTCAGACACAGTACTGTTGACTTTGAGTTGTTTGCTCAACCCTTCACCATCAGTGTGGATGCAGTCAGAGATGATCTTCAGATGGAACTCATTGAGCTTCAGTGTGATTCAGAACTGAAACACAAGTTCACATCCCTTCCCTTGCCAGACTTCTACAAATGTGTCCCAGCAAACAGGTACCCAAAGATGTGTAAGCAGACACAAGTGATGCTGTCTCTGTTTGGCAGTACCTACCTCTGCGAGCAGACTTTCAGTCTGATGAACTTGAACAAGAGTAAACTAAGAAGCCAAATAACTGACTCTCACCTACATAATATCTTGTCTTTGTCTGTAAGTCAGCTACAGCCCAATCTTGAAAAACTTCAGAAAAATAAGGACCAGCTTCATATCTCTCATTAGGTCACTGACATTGCAACCACATGGTTTTATTATTGATTGTCTATTTGGCATTGAACTGTATTGTACATTGAACTTGGGGATTGTTACCCATATTGTTCATTAAAATGCAAAACTTTACAAATAAAACTGCATTAGTTAATCAGATTAAAGTTGTTTTATATTTATTTTAAATATTATGAAATAACCCATAGCAACTTTAATGTAATACAGTTTGATTTATGATGCAAAATTTACTTTTGGCCCACGGCTCTCAATCAAGTTTGATTTTTGGCCCTTCATAGGAAAAAGTTTGGGCACCCCTGTACTAGAGGATCACCTGCTCGTATCCACTGGACTGCTGAGGCTCAGCAGGCGTTCGACAGGTTAAAGGGACTGTTCTCGTCTGCCCCTATCCTGGAACACCCAGACCCTGAGTTACCATTTATCGTGGAGGTGGATGCATCAGAGGAGGGAGTTGGAGCAGTACTCTCCCAAAGGTCTATCACAGATGACAAGGTTGTCACCAGACGCCTGTTGCTAGCAGAGAGAAACTATGATGTGGGTAACCGAGAGCTCCTTGCTGTGAAACTTGCACTGGAGGAGTGGCGCCACTGGCTGGAGGGGGCTAAGCATCCTTTTATTGTGTGGACAGACCACAAAAAACAGGCCTACCTACAGCAGGCAAAGCGCCTTAACCCCCGGCAGGCAGGTGGGCTCTCTTTTTTACCCGTTTTAATTTTGTGATCTCTTACAGACCTGGATCCAAAAATCTTAAGGCTGATGCCTTGTCACGCCAGTATGATTGTTCCCAGAAAGACCGTTCCCCAGAATTCATTATCCCCAGAGACTGCATTCTTGCACCGGTTTGCCGGTCCATTGAGGATACAGTGCGTGATGCTTGTTTGTGCCCAAGGAAGCAAGATCCGAGGTCCTCCAGTGGGGGCATGCTTCTGCCCTTGCTGGACATTCAGGAACTGATAGGACGTTGGATTTTATTCAGAGACGCTTCTGGTGGCCAGAGATAACAAGAGCAGTCCGATCTTTTGTATAAGCCTGCCCAGTCTGCGCTCAACAGAAATCATCCAATCAGCGCCCTGCCGGCCTTCTACATCCCTTGCCTATCCCACAACGCCCCTGGTCTCACATCTCCATGGATTTTATCACAGGTTTACCAACTTCTGAAGGTAACACTGTTGTACTGGTGGTGGTGGACCGCTTCTCTAAGTCTGCACACTTCATTCCATTACCTAAACTCCCTTCTGCCAAGGAAACTGCTGATCTTATTCTTCAGAATGTTGTAAGAATCCATGGAATTCCAGTAGACATTGTTTCTGATCGAGGTCCCCAGTTTATGTCTCGTTACTGGAAAGCATTCTGGTCCCTGTTTGGCTCTTCTGTCAGTCTCTCCTCAGGTTTCCACCCTCAGTCTAACGGCCAAACAGAACAGAAAAATCAGGAGTTGGAGAAATACCTTCGCTGCATTACATCTCATCAGCCATCCTCCTGGAGTCGTTTCTTACTATGGGCAGAGCTGGCACACAACACCTTACGAAGCTCCTCCACAGGTCTGTCTCCATTTAAGTGTCAATTTGGATTCGAGCCACCATTGTTTTTCAGCCAAGAGATAGAGGTTAGAGTCCCTAATGCTGAGAGATTCGTTGAGCGCTGCAGAAGGACATGGAAAAGGGCTCATGTAGCCTTGAAGAGCGCTTCCACCCGCTACAAGAGGTATGCAGACAAGAGAAGGAGGGCAAATCCACACTTCAGAATCGGACAAAGAGTCTGGCTCTCAGCAAAGGACTTGCCGTTAAAGGTTGAATCCAAGAAACTTGTCCCAAGATTTGTTGGCCCATTCAAAATCACCAGACGGATAAACCCTGTTACATACTAGCTTGCCCTACCAAGATCTTTAAGAGTAAGACCTACTTTTCATGTGTCCCATTTGAAACCCGTATTAACCTCACCTTTGTCTCCCCCAGCCCCCACCCCTCCTGCCCCTCGCATTATAGACGGTGGTCCCACGTACACCGTGAAAAGGTTGCTTGATTCAAGACGCCGTGGCCGTGGCTTTCACTACCTGGTCGACTGGCAGGGTTATGGGCCTGAGGAACGTACCTGGGTGCCAGCACGACACATCTTAGGCCCAGACCTGATCAAGACGTTCCATCACTTGCATCCTGACCGTCCTGGGCCATCGGGAGTCGGCCGTAAAGGGGGAGGCCCTGTCACACCACGGTCTGTCAAGCAGAGGGAAACCAAGAGCACGAGATCTTCCTAATTCACTGCTCGTTATTGGTTCAATGATATCACCTGTACCTAGCTTGTTAGGGCGTTAACAGGTGCATATTTAAAGACTTGCATTTGTTTGTACCTTTGCTCAGTCTTGAAGTTTCTTGCCTAGCCTACGTTTTTGTGTATACCCTTTTGGTCCACCCTAAAAGACTTTTGCTCAGACCTTTTTGACCAGCTTCTCTGGTAATCTTTGTTTTATGTTTTTGGACTCTTTTGCCTGCATCATCCAGTGTGGATTTGAATCTTGCCCTACCAAGCTCTGATGCTAGATCTTTTGTGTTCGCTCAAGATTACAAGAATTACAAGAATAATAAGTAAAGACTTTGAGTTTTCCTTCTAAACCTGCCTCTTGTGATTATCTGCCAATTGGGTCCACACTGCCCCAATAGAACAGTGGTTAGAACCTTGGGTTTTCCAGCAACACACTCTGGGTTCGAATCCGGACTTGACAGAATGTGCTTATGACTTATACAATATTTAACCCAGACCGGAGGGGTTAAATCTGTTTACACAGCAAGAAGTCCAGCTTGTAAAGCCGGAACATCTAAATTATAGAATCTGATAAAAGTGGACGGGGAGGCCCAGCCTGCCGCCGCAAAGATATCATTCAGAGAAATGCCAGTAAAACAAGCCCTCGAAGAGGCCATGCCTCTAGTAGAATGGGCTGTAATGCCTAAGGGGCAGCTGAGATCTTTAGACTCATAGGCCAGTGAGATAGCATCCACTATCCAACGTGACAAGGTCTGCTTTGTAACCGCGCACCCTCGGGTACGGCCGCCAAAGCATACAAAGAGCTGTTCAGTTTGCCTGTAAGCAGCGGAGCGCTTTATGTATATTCTCAGCGCTCTGACAGGACAGAGCAAATTAGCATCTTCTTCATCTAACGGGGATGAAAGTGCTGAGAGTGAAATGACCTGTGCTCTGAACGGAGTTGAAAGCACTTTAGGTACATATCCATGTCTTGGTTTGAGGACGACTTTGGAGTCGTTTGGCCCAAATTCCAGACACGAGGCGCTCACAGAGAGCGCGTGCAGATCACCCACTCACTTAACTGACGCGATCGCCAGCAGAAAAGCGGTCTTTAGTGACAGGAGCTTTAAGCTCACCGAATGCAAAGGCTCAAATGCAGAGCTCTTCATGGCATCCAGGACCGTGGACAGGTCCCATATAGGGACTGAAGGGGGGCGAGGTGAGTGAAGCCTTCTAGCCCCTTTAAGGAAGCGAACAATAAGATCGTTCTTTCCCAGTGACAGTCCGTTCACTTGAGTGTGAAACGCTGCTATCGCAGCCACATAAACTTTGAGCGTGGAGGGGGAACGACCTGCATCCAGAAGCTCTTGTAAAAATGTAAGCACTTCTGACACTTCACAATCATGTGGGATCAGACTTCGCGCTTTACACCAGTCCGAAAAGACTGACCATTTGCCTGAATAGAGCCGCCTGGTCGCGGGGGCTCTAGCTTCAGTAATAGTATTCAATACATTTTCAGAGAGGTTTTCATGTACCCGTTGATGGGCCAGACATGAAGCGCCCATAGATTGGGACGGGGATGCCAGATCTGCCGTTCCGCCTGCATGAGGAGGTCTCTCCTCAGCGGGATCGGCCACGGAGCTGCATCTGCCATCTGACTCAGTAGTGAGAACCAAGGTTGATTTCTCCAAAGCGGGGCTATTAAAAGCACAGCGCATTCGCTCTCCCTGATCCTCTCTATGACCTGAGGTAACATTGAGATTGGGGGAAAAGCATAAAGAGGAAGGTTGGGCCATTCGTGGGCCAACGCATCCTTGTGCTTGGAGAAATATATTCGGCATTGAGCATTGTCTTGTGAGGCGAAAAGATCCACTTTTGCCTCTCCAAACCTGCCCCAAATTGTCTGAATTATATGTGGGTGAAGAGACCACTCTGCAGGGGACACTTTGCCCCTGGACAGCATGTCCGGACCCAAATTCAGAATGCCTGGCACGTTAGTCGCTCTCAGCGAGCTCAGATTGTGCTCTGCCCATATTAGGACTTCTTCCGCCATTGAGTGCAGATCGATAGATTTCAGACCGCCTTGGCGATTTATATAGGCTACCACCGACCTGCTGTCCGTTTGGACCAGGACATGGTGGTGCTTTATGTACGGAAGGAAAGCTCTTAGCGATAGCGTGACCGCTTTCATCTCTAGACAGTTTATGTGAAGGCTCTTCTCCGAGTCTGACCAGAGACCGGAGATTGGCCTGCCCTCGTGAAGGGCTCCCCAACCTAGGTTGGATGCATCTGTCGAGATAACTTTCCACTTCGTAACAGTGCCCAAACTCACGCCCGTCTTGTACCAGACAGGATTTTTCCAAGGAGCCAAAGCCAACACACAGCTGTGGTCTACCTTGAATTGCAATCGGCTCGAGAGCCATGCGTGAGCTGGAACGCGGCCATTCAGCCAGTGCTGTAGGGGGCGCATGTGTAACAGACCTAGTCTGAGAACTGGCGCCGTCGAGGCCATGAGACCCAGCATCCTCTGAAAGTGTTTGAGAGGAATGCGTGCACCGGACCTGAGGGAAACCGCTCGGTTCTGAACAGAGAGCGCGCGCTGTGACGTCAGCCGCGCGCTCATCTGCAGTGAGTCCAATACTGTTCCCAGAAACGAAACTTTCTGTGTGGGAGACAATGAACTCTTTGCCACGTTGATTCTGAGTCCCAAGCATTGTAAATGGTTGAGAAGCCAAGATCTGTGGTTTAATAACTGTATCTCTGACTGAGCTATTATGAGCCAGTCGTCGAGATAGTTGAGAATTCTCATTCCCCGAAGCCTCAGTGGGGTTAGCGCCGCTTCCATGCACTTCATAAACGTGCAGGGAGCCAGAGATAGACCAAAAGGTAGTACCTTGTATTGGTATACTTTCCCCTCGAAGGCGAATCTCAAGAATGGCCTGTGATGAAGGGCTATTTGTATGTGGAAATAGGCATCCTCTAGATCCACAGTGAAAAACCAACCTCCCGGGCGAATGTGCGCGAAGATTTGTTTCATTCTCAACATTCTGAAGGGGCGCTTCATAAGGGCTTTGTTCAGATGTCTGAGATCTAGGATGGGTCTGAGACCACCGTCCTTTTTTGGTACAAGGAAGTAACGACTGTAAAAGCCGACTCGCTCTGTGAGGGGTGTACAGCTTCCACCGCTCCCTTTATTAACAGTTTTGATATCTCGGTTCGAAGCACGTGACTTGTGTCGCTTCTCACCGTTGTCTCTTCCACGGCGCGAAAGCGCGGTGGTCTGCGAGCAAACTGTAGCGAGTAAACTTGTTCTATTATGTTCAAGTCGCTGAGTAACAGGGACTCGGTGGCCCGATAATTTTGCGCCAAGCTGGCGCTTATGAGGGAAATGTTTCCTGCCGCCTGAGTGCAGGGGGCCGGGGGGCATGGAATATTGGTGCTTGTGTACAGGCGAGCGCGCTTGAGTACGGGCTCGTTGACTGTGAGAGTAATGTTTCCAGCCACCTGAGTGCAGGGGGCTGGGGCACATGGGGGAGTGCTTGAATGTAGGGGTACATGCTTTAATGCTGGCACACTGCCTACAGAGAAAAAGCTCTTTTTGAGACTCAAATGGGTCGCCGTGAAAATGGCGTTTGTGCACAGGTGAGCGCGCTTGCTTGCGGGCTCGTTGGCTGTAAATGTGGTGTTCCCAGCCACCTTGAAGGGAGCTGGGGAACATTTTAGAAGAGAGCGAGGTGGTACACCGACCATCCACCTTCTGTTTATACCTCTGGCTAGGACGGCTTCGGAGGCTCAGGCTTCGACACCTTGCTGGGTTGGGGAACTCGACGCTCCGGCGGTCTGCTGCGGCTCGTAGAGCGGGAACGCTGACCGGGCTTAGAAGCCGCGCGAGGCTGGTGAGCTGATGGTGGCGCCTTGGAGCTGGAACGCTTAGGCAGGAAATGTCGCATTGCCTGCAAAGCCTTCTGTGCTTCAGTGAAGCGCTCTGTGAACCCAACCACGGCGGGACCAAATAATCCTGAAGGCGACATGGGCACGTCCAGGAAAGCGGTCTTGTCCGCGTCCTTCATTTTGGTCAGGTTGAGCCACAAATGGCGCTCCAACACCGTCAAGCAGGCCATAAATCTGCCAATCGCCTGAGCATTGGCCTTGGTGGCGCGCAGGGCCAAGTCAGTGGCGCCGCGCAGATCCTTCAGAGCCTCGTTGTCAGGAACAGACTCATCCAGGGAACGGAGGAGTTTGGCCTGGAATACCTGAAGCACCGCCATCGAGTGTAGCACTGACGCCGCCTGGCCGGCGGAGGCGAATGCTCGACCGGCGAGGCTGGACGTAGTGCGGCAGGCCTTGGAAGGGTGCACAGCCTTTGACTGCCATCCTCTGGCGGAGGGCGGGCAAAGGTGTGCAGCGACGGCTTCCTCGAGGGGAGGAAGGGCTTGGTATCCTTTTTTCTGAGCGCCATCGACCACCGAGAGCGCTGGAGAAAAAGAGGATTTGGTGCGAGAAGTAAATGGCGCCTTCCACGACTTTGTTAGTTCCTTGTGGAAGAAGGGAGCGGGCCTTTGAGCGGTCGGTTGACGGCGGTTCTCGAAAAACTACTCATCCAGTCGGCTTCTCGTGGGCTCCTCGGGTTGAGACCAGTCAATGCCGAGGTCGTCCACGGCCTTTGTGAGCAGACACATAAGCTCAGCGTCGACTGAGGTTATGGCGCCGCTGACCGTTCGCGTCGAAGTGGCGTGCTCCGAGGCGGTTTCCGACCACCCGCTTTCGGATGCAGCAAGGGAAAGACTGTCATCCTCTTCCTCCTCTGGTGCGCCGAAGGAAACGGCAGCAGCCGACATGCGAGGGGAGCTGTGCTGTTCCTCGACGAACAATACGGGTGATGGCGAGGCACGCGGGGACATGCCCGGCGTGTGCTCGTCAGAGCGCTCCGGGGGCCTCTGGTCGCGACGTTTCTTCTTCCGTGGCTCGAGAGGCTGAGAGCAAGGGACGGGATTCAGGTCGAAACTGGCGAGCCGAGCCCGAAGGGTCTGCAGCGTCAGTTCGTCGCACTCCGGGCAGCCGCCCTGGTTGAGTGCAGCCTGCGTGTGGTCTCGTCCGAGACATGACACGCAGATGATGTGACGATCCTCGTCCGCGATAAAACCTCTGCACGAGGCGCAGGAACGAGACATTTGGAACAACGTCAGAAGGTATTAAAAGGATATGTGCCGGATGGCGCAGCTGGAAGGCAGGCTGAAGGCGGAGAATCCGACGTTTTCAGGCTGCAGAGTTCCGC
This sequence comes from Gobio gobio, assembly GCF_949357685.1. Lineage (NCBI taxonomy): Eukaryota > Metazoa > Chordata > Actinopteri > Cypriniformes > Gobionidae > Gobio > Gobio gobio. The sequence continues at coordinate 8,919,058 of NC_137120.1, forward strand.
TGGGTGCGTGTCGACGGCAGGCTTCGATCCAGAGCTCAGCGATAGCAGTCGCTGAAGAAGAATTAATCTGTCTAACCTTGCGAGACGGGGTCTTATATACCCTTGGCTATGCAAATTCTGTTGCCCCTTGTGGCGGGAGTTTAGAAGGACCTGAGGGACCCGTCCCGCCCCACGGTCTCGCTATAGGTTGCTGCAGTTGCAGCGGCACAGCTTATCAGCACGCAGCTTCCTGCTGAGAGTTGTGCAGCTGCACTGCGTGTAAAAGGTATTTTTTGGATAAAAATTTGCTTCAATATCTCGAGGAAAGGAATTCCCCCATAAGCGTTTAGCAAACGCAATACGAGAGTACTCTCGTAAGGGAAACGATGCCGCAAAAATAATAAATAAAATGCTTTCTTAAAAAGGCAAAAGAACGCATGCATGTTTTCTCAATATGATCATTAAAAATCAACAGACTGGTGAAAATGCGGGACATTTTCTCAATATGCGACATGCGGGACAAGGGGTGAAAATGCTGTGCGGTACAACGCAAAGCGGGACGGGTGGTCACCCTAACTAACATGTATTAATGCTGCTGTTATTCATGCATGAATCATTATGACTCCTGTCTTAGTTCATGAAAGCTCCTCATTTGTTCATGATTAGTTCATATCTTCACTAATCATGAGTTCATGTTTAATAAACTATTAATTCATGTATTAATACATGATTATTCATGTACTGTTTTTGTAAAGTGTTACCTTAACATGCTTTTGAATACTAAGTCCTCAACATTTGGGCCAAAGTTAGTGTGCCCCATGAGCGAAGAGAAGTGGAAACAGAACTAGACACCTGTCTAGTTTTGTTATATCTAACCTCATGATGCGACAACAAGCTGAAGTATGAAGTATGAAGTTTACCAAACAGAGAATTATACATGTGAAGAACCAATCATATTGGAGAACAATTATGTAATAAATCATGGTACCTTTGCCATGCTCCTATTCTATAAACACTACTCTTTATGTCGATTCCCTCTGATATGTGGTCTGAGAATCTTCCGGCCGTGATTGAAGCACATTCAAAGGCATTGTCTGGAGTCTGTCTGGTTAGCAGGTCAGTGGAGCACTAGTCAGCTTATTTCCAAGTGATAGTATTCATAAGGGGCGCTTAAGGGAATTTCTACCACACAGTGCTGTAATGCTGTTGCTCAGTTGTTTTGCTCCAAAGACACCTTCATACTTTCTCTTCCATCTCTTCTATCTTTAATTTCATCTATTCCTTCTCTTCTTCCTCATCATCACTGCCGCAGCAGTGTGACTTCCTCTCGCAGATCTTCTTTTGAGTCTCGTTACTTTTGAGTAATGATTTAGCTTGTTAACCGAGTCTCGGGACTGAACCCTTTCTTCAAGGCCGACAGTCCATATATAGCCGCGTTTCCACTGCAGAAACTTTCCCCAGGAACTAAGGAACTAGGGATTTTGGGGTGGTACTCTGTGTGATTGGACCACAGGAACCAGTCTAAATTAAGTTCCAGCAAAACATTTCCCGCACAGAAAGTCTCTGCTTGTGAGGAAGTACTTTTTCAAAGTTCAGGAACTTTTGGGGGTGGGACTTGGGTGCTGAGCATGCTGATTGGTTGAGTTCACGCAGCATTTTGAATGGTTAACTCCACACAAATTTTTTTGCGGTGAGTGCAGTGAGTTGTTTGCTATTTGAATCAACAATGACGTTTAAAAAATATGGCCGATGGGCCGATGACAAGATTCAGGTTTTATTAAAGGGATAGTTCACCCAAAAATGACAATTTTGTCATAATTTACTCACCCTCAAGTTGTTTCAAACTTGTATGAGTTTCTTTGTTCTGTTGAACACAAAGGAAGATATTTTGAAGAATGATTGTAACCAAGCAGATTGACTATATAATTTTTTTCCCTACTTCACTCTCAGAAAAAAAGGTACAGTGGAGGTACAATTTTGTAGCCTAGAAATCTAGACGCACCCTAGCGGCAGAAAATGTATTTTGCCGCGAGTGTAGTCTAGCAACTCTCGGTAGACCTGAGAGCTGGAAAAACCAAACTCTGGTCAGGCCAATCACAGCGTGTGTAGAGTCGGTGGGCGGGCTTAATATTATGATGGCACGTCACGGCAGAGTTGCGGAGGTTCTGCGTGCTACTTGTAAACACAGAAGCTTGCGAACAGTGGCCTTTTGAATCGGCTTTGGCCACGACTCTGGAAGACTTGGAGTTAAGCTTTTATTTGAGAAAAGAACAAAGAACGGCACTGAAGTCATTCTTAAGAAAAGATTTGCCGTTTTGCCGACCGGATACAGCGATAGTCTATCAACTAACGTTAGCTCGGCTTCACCTTCTTCTTTGCTCTGGTTGGTTGTGGCGGTCTTGGCACTATCCAATTGCGTGCAGAGGGAATTTGAAAGACAACCGTTTATCCCACCCCTCGGATTGAGCCCTGTCAATGGTGAGTTTCCAGACCCAATATCTTGATGTGGGTCTGGCTTGTCAGGCTAACAATTTTGTTCCTTGGGGAACAAAACATATAACTGTACCTTTAAAGGTACACAATTGGTCCTTAGGGGACAATTTTACCATTGTTTTCCTCTACTTAGAGCAGGGTTAGGCAAGTTCGGTCCTAGCGAGTCACTGTTCTGCAGAGTTTGGCTCCAACCCTGAAAGACATTTTAAACCATTATGGTGATCAGTGTTTCCTTTAGTTGGGCAGTGTGACTCTAGGCTTTTTATGTGTATGTGTATTTGTTTTTTTGTTACAGTGATAACAAAACACGTAATCTGTTCAAATCAAAAGAAGCCATAAACAAAAATGATCATGAGAAAAACATTTGACTAAACTCATCGCTGACTAAAAATGTTAATAAATAATATTCACCAACAATACTTTCTTGCCACAGATCAGCCATGAGTTTTATACTGTGGTGGCTTAGTAGCTACACTCTGCAGGACATCAGCTCTATAGGACCGAACTTGCCTACCCCTGACTTAGAGGTACAAAAATGTACCCTTAAGGGTACCACCCCAGTGACGGCCACTTGTACCTTAAAAGGTACAATATTGTACTCTTGTTTTGACAGTGTATGGTAGTCAATGTTTGCTTTTTCTGCTTGGTTAAAAACATTCTTCAAAATATCTTCTTTTTTGTTCAACAGAACAAAGAAACCCATACAGGTTTGGAACAACTTGAGGGTGAGTAAATGATGACAGAATTTTCATTTTTGGGTGAACTATCCCTTTAAGCTTATTTGCGGAGGACAAAATCCAGCGGGAACTGCAAAGCCGTGCGCACTCCTGCATTACCGGACTAATCGTCACAGTACTTTAGACCACGATGGAAAAGCAGACAGCAACAGGTCTGGGGGAAAAAGTCCCTGGGACAAATTTTTCTGGGTGATTTTGGTGGAAGCGGGGCTTATGTTTACCACTATGAATCAAGACTGGATGGGCAGGTGAACTTATGAAATATAACAAAAGATGGTGAGACTCTTGAACTTCTGAGAGGGAATAATTTATTGATAAAGATGCCAATAAATAAACATTGATACCAGCAGATTAATATATAAAGCCATTAAAAAAAATGAAGATTAATAAATGATTGAAATAGTTGAGAATGAGAAATGACACCATCATTTACTGTCCCAATGTGTGAATATGTGCTTGATCTTGTTCAGCTCTTCTTGATCTGATGTCATAAATCAGAACAAAGACAGTAGCCACGCCCACCAGAGCAGAGAGGACCAATCGGAACACAGCTTCAGTTGAACCACAACAGTGGACAGAGTCTGAGGAATAAAAACATCAAACTGAGATCAGCTCAGTCAATAAACGCTAATATCAGCGCTGCCATCAACTAATATCAGCCATGCTGTCGTACCTGCACAGAGTTGAGTGACGTCCAGATGTTGAGTCTGGTGGCTGATGGGATTGTTGAGCACACAGCTGTAGGTGTTTTTATCCTGATATTCCACCTCCAGAGGTAGAGAGAGACTGATGCTGAGATCAGACACACTGATGCTGGACAATAAACTGTTTCCTTTGTACCAGGAGAGAGTCACATGACTCACATTCACCGCTGAACACACCAGTGAACATGATGACGAACAGTTTGAAGAGTTACTGCTGATGACAGGAACAGGCAGATGAGCTGGAAAACATTAGAGAACAAAGATAAATATGGACAAGTCTAAACATTTGGTACTGTAGAAGTTAATTTAATAAGAATATATGACGGACAGGACAAAAGATCTCTTCTCACCATAGACAGAAACACTGAATGTTTTTGTTGTCAGTTTCTCTCCATTTAACTCTAGTTGATAATCTCCAGCATGTTCAGTTGTGGTGTTTGTGATGGTCAGAGATCCAGTTTGATCGTCCAGCTTCAGTCTGTCTCTGAATCTCCCATCAAGAACATCATCAAATGTGGAGAAGATTCGGTTCTCAATGCTGATTTTAGCTATGAGGGAGTTTTCAGTTCCAAATTTCCACAGTATGTCGTCGTCTTCATGTATTATAGTCACATAAGTGTGTAAAGTTACAGAATCTCCCTCCAACACTGGCACTGACTGTATTTCATTTGTTTCAACACCAAACACACCTGGAGAACATGAAGAGGTTTTCAGATTACAGTTTTTCTGTTTCTTTATATATATATGACAAAATTTTCATTTTTGGGTGAACTAACCCTTATATATATATATATATATATATATATATATATATATATATATATATATATATATATATATATAAAGGGTTAGTTCACCCAAAAATGAAAATTTTGGTATTAATTACTTACCCTCATGTCGTTCGACACCCGTAAGACCACAAATGAAGATATTTTAGTTGAAATCTGATGGCTCTGAAAGGCCTCCATTGGCACAATGCACTTTTACCCATAAAAGGTGCTAAAGACGTCGTTACAAAGTCCATCTCACTACAGTGGTTCTAAAATAACTTTATGAAGCGACGAGAATAGTTTTTGTAAGCAAAAAAAACCCCTAAATAATGACTTATATAGTAATGACCGGTTTCAAAACACCGCATCATGAAGCTTCGAAGCCTTATGAATCAGTGAGTCGATTCAGCGTTTTGGATCACCAAAGTCACATGATTTCAGCAGTTTGGCGGTTTGACACGCGATCCGAATCATGATTCGACTCGCTGATTCATAACGCTTTGAAGCTTCATGATGCAGTGTTTTGAAATCGGTCATCACTATATGTCGTTATTTCGTTTTTTTTTGCGCACAAAAACTATTCTCGTCGCTTCATATACTTATTGTAGACCCACTGTAGTGAGATGGACTTTGTAACGACGTCTTTAGTACCTTTTATGGGTCTTGAGAGTGTACAGTGCATTTCTTAGCCATCAGATGTCAACTAAAATATCTTAATTTGTGTTCCGAAGATGAACGGAGGTCTTACGTGTGTCGAACGACATGAGGGTGAGTAATTAATGACAGAATTTTCATTTTTGGGCGAACTAACCCTTTAAGTGCAGCATGAAAATAAGTTAACCCATTTAATCCCACCGGTCACAATAGTGACCGTAAATTTTTTTTTCATTTCTAAGGCTATAAAAATGTTACTGAATGATCTATCAATGCATTTCCAGCAGATATTGAAATAATAAAGGATCTCAATGAAATATGTGCAGTGTTGCATGTTTACTGTAAATTGTCACATGACCAGAGCTGTTTACTTCCTGTTTGCGTCAAGAGAAGAGGATGGCAGCAAGAAATCTCCCAAAGAAAAGATTAGTAAAGTATGTTAACATAAGGATGGAACATAGATTTTTGGTACACATCATGTTTAAGGTGTCTAGTATTGATATATGCATTTGCAATTACTCAACTTTGTTTAATGTGGTCATAGAGCTCACAATCATGTCACCGGCAACAATAGTGACCGGTGGGATAACCCATTGTATCCACATGCTAATACACATTAACTGTTCTAACTGTTCTACCTTAACTTTCTGCTGCTATCTAACTTTCTACCTAATTTTACACAGACACACACACAGAAACACACACACACACACACGCACACGGACCCAAGGAAGACTAGCTAGCTAGCTAATTCTGCTAGCTAATTCTGCTGCAACCTAACTTCCTACCTACTGCAACTGTCCACACACGCACACGCACATACACACACACACAAAGACTAGCTAGCTAACTAATTCTACTTAACTTTCTACACACGCACACGCACACGCACGCACACACACACACACACACGCAATTACAGGTAGGCACACCACACACACACACACACACACATGCACACACACACACGGACCCCAGGAAGACTAGCTAGCTAACACGATGCACCGGTTCCAGAGATGTCGCCATTGTGAGAAACGCACTACCTATGCATGTGAGAAATGCAAAGTACCACTGCACATTGAGTGCTTCAAGCTGTACCATAGAGTGTAGAAAAGGAAAAGAGAAAGACAGGAGAATGCAGTCGGACATAGAGTTCACAAGCATGCACACACACACACACACACACACACACACACACGTACACGCACACGCACACATGGTTGCATACAGTTACAAACAAACAGTACTTTGGAGTCTAGAAAAGCTGGGGGAAAAAACGACCATTCAAGGCATTGCTTTGCTCTTTGATCTACAACCTATTTTATTTTGTTGTTCAGTCAGTCAGTGTTGGCCTATACTTGAAAGCATGTTCAGCCGGCTACCTCAATCCTGAATGTTTACCTTCATGTTCAGTGTGTTCAATGCATACTGCATGAAAAATTGTTCAAATGAATTTTGCACTAAAAATTTACGTTTTCAAATATAATGTTGCACTAAAGTAAGTTGCAGTAAAGTTACAATGTTGAAATACATTGATGATTGTTGTTGTTTTTTGTCTTAAACTCAATATTCGTAACGCTGCTCCCAGTATTCATATTGCTAGCCGATAGTATAAGGCTACAATGAGAGAGCATTTAGAGGCAATGCGGGAACTTTTAAAAGTGATAATAACTAGCCTTTTATGTAAGGATTTTATACACTCGCACGCGCGCGCACACACACACACACACACACACACACACACACACACACACACACACACACACAGAGACAGAAACACACTCACAAACACACTGCACAGGTCAAATAGACCTATATTCAGTCTGTCCAATGGTTGATACAACACCGTATCCCACCGGTCACAATTGTGACCGATCATAAAACACACTTTTTCACACACTTTTCCATGAAAATTTCTAAAAATTATGATTGATTGTTTCAAAGGGATACTAATGACACATGATTTGGATATTTTTGTGTCTGGGAAAAATTTGGGATTAAACGGGGTAATTATATGGATATATCACATTATGTTTGTAGAGGTTTATGATTACTGCAGAGGAATTAAAAATGATTTTGCCAAAGGAGAATATGCATTTGTAATTAAGATTTCAAAAACAACAAGATGGATTTAATCGACAAAAATATGTTTATAACTTACCGATCAGATGCCAGCAGCACAAACAGAACCAAATAAGCGCGCAAAACATTTTCTGATCTAATACGGCTATCAATGAAAGCACAACTGATCCAAACAAACGCAACAGAGGTAATGTGGCATGTGAATCCTCCCCCGACAGAGGCTGACCCCTCCTAATGCACACACACACACACATGCACACACACACACACACACACACACACACACACACACACACACACACACACACACACACACACACGTTATATATACACATGTAAAATAAAAACTTCATTTCATGGTAAAACAGAGAGAAACTCTAGTAATTGTTTTGTGTATTTATTCAGCTCTCAATTAGTGAATGGGAGTAAGTTATGGTTAACATAAAAATTAAATTTAAAGTTGGGAAGTAAGTTAAGGTTAAAACCATGTCTGATATCACAGAACTAGTTTTACAGAAGTACATCTTCTGAGGCAAACTGAAACCTGCTGGGTTTTTTTTTTTGGGACAGACATCTTACATGTGAGAGTGGCTATACAGTGAATGTGTGTTTATGTTAGTTTGTAGATGAAGAGTGTATTCCTGTCCTGCTTATATGAACTGCTTTGGACTCAGAACTCAGAAAAGCAATATAACTATAAGTTTGTTGACACATGATTTATTCACCCTGAAGTCATCCTTCATCTACAAACTAACTAATATGACATTCTTCTTTCAGACGAATAAAATTAAGAGTTTTAAAAAGAGTTATATTTTAAAAGTTTATAATAGAAGTAATAGTTGCTCTGTTTTTGAAGTCCATAAAAAGTGCATCTGTCCGTCAAATAACTGCTCAACATGGCTCTGGGGTGTTCATAAAGGCCTACTGAAGCGAATCGATGTGTTTGTGTAAGAAAAATATCCATATTTTAAACTTTATAAAGTAAACTTTCGGCCGACCGCCTTCTGTATTCAATTTATGGAAAAGGTGTTGAAAGTTCCCCTGCCGATCAAAAGACTAATGCGACCAGGTACACTCATCAGACGTCCCGTACGCATCTTGAATTGCAAGAAGGAACTTTCAACACTTTTCCACGGAAGGCGATCGCCTGGAACTTTACTTTATAAAGTTTTAAATATGGATATTTTTCTTACACAAACAGATCGATTCGCTTCACAAGGCCTTTATTATTTATATACACAACCCAGAGCTGCGTGGAGCACGTTATTCGATGGACAGATGCATTTTTTATGGACTTCAAAAACAGAGCAACTATTACTGCCATTATAAAGCTTGGATTAGCCTGGACATCTTTAATATAACTCAGATTGTATTTGTCTGAAAGATGAATGTCATATACACCTAGGATGACTTGAGGGTGAGTAAATCATGGGCTAATTTTTATTTTTGGGTGAACTATCCCTTTAAGTTGGCTTGAGAAAGCCAGACCAGAACAATTTAAGAAGTTTTAAAAGTTTAAAGCTTGAAGGTTTTCAGTTAGAAGTACTTAGAGATAGATAGATAGATAGATAGATAGATAGATAGATAGATAGATAGATAGATAGATAGATAGATAGATAGATAGATAGATAGATAGATAGATAGATAGATAGATAGATAGATAGATAGATAGATGTGGTTGCTAGATTGTTGCTATGTGGTTGCTATGGTATTATGGGTGGTTGCTATGCGGTTGTAAAGGTACTTGGGATGTATGTTATGCGGTTGTTAGGGTTCTCGGGCTGGTTGCTAGGGTATTCTGGGTGGTTGCTCGGGTGTTGAACAGTTAATAAGTGTTCATTAAAACTCCTCATTTGCTAACAATATTATGTATAGTAAAATATTAAATCAAAAACTGGTTACTGTGTTATTTTTTTTTTTTTTAAATAATAGCTGCCAAGACGTTGAAATGAACATACAACAATGAACAGTAATATGGTAATAAAACATAATGGACAGCACTGCTATTTTTAATATAACTTTATTTTAATATTTTACTATTATTACCTGACCTGCAATGAAGACATACCTCTGTGCTTCTATTCAAGTAGTACCATTCTCAGCCTCCTTGGTGGGCTAGTACATCAGTGCTAATACATAACTGTATAAGCTGGCTTTTGTCCATCTTTATTACATTAATAGCACTCTGAAATCCTGCACTTAAGACACCAGATGGAGCAGTTAATAACCAACGTAATTACGTTACGTGACCACAGAAGGCTGTCCGAAACTGTTTCCAAGGGTGCCTTCGGATGCAGCCAGTGCGAGGACACAGAAAACCCATTAACTGTTATACTAAATCTGAATGCAGGTAATGCATTCAGTCACTCAATCTCGCTCTCTCTCACAATACCTACTAAATAATACAGTAAGCTTCAATGAAAAATATCAATGAGAACAAACATGTTTACGTTGCTAAAAGTGGTTGCTAAGGGTGTTGTGCAGTGATACCACAGAGCAGTGATGGTGGTGAAATGAAGCTTTACTTGTTGAAAAAAAACAGCATATGCTGGTTAGGTATGTTTTGAAGCATGGCAGCTGATTTGAGCTGGTTTATGCTTGTCCTTAGCTGGTCGTGAGCTGGTCCTAATAAACCAGCTCATGACCAGCTAAGGACCAGCATAAACCAGCTGCCATGCTTCAAAACATACCTAACCAGCTGTTTTTTTTTTTCAACAGGGTTGCAAAGCACTAGGGGTTTCCCCTCAACTGTAACGAAAAAATGGCTCATTACTCGAAGCTTTTCAACACTGTGCACACTAACAACATCTTGTGGTCATTTTACTTCTTGTATGTATATTTATCATCAAAAAAACACAGCTATTGACCAATCAGAATCAAGGACTGGAACTATCCGTTTCATAAAAAGCTTTTTATTTCGTGGTGTTTATTTTGGATGAAAGGTTGTTGTTGTTGTTGTTGTTGTTGTTGTTCAATTAGCTCCTGCTGTTAGATTTTGTAATTAAATCCATGGGCAAAAAGTGTCTATTTCTATATTGACAACATTCGTGTACAGTATTATATTAGATGTTTCACAGTCACATATTTTCTGTGTACATCTCTGGATATTACAATTGAATGTCCCCATAATGACCCTGCTGTATGTCCACTGGGATTTTTTGAAACATTGAAACTTATGCTCCTGAAATTTAAACATATTAAGTTCATATCATGCTTCTATCTATATGTCAGACTCTGAGGTTGTTCCCGCCTCAGTGAAAGAAACCAAACTCCACATTATCTTCCCCCTTAACTTTCTGATAGAAAGAAAAACATTTTTCACAATATTTCAGTGAAAAGTAGAAACTATTAGCTGAAAAACATGGGGAAAAGGGTAATTTGAACACACTTTTAGTGCACATGGTTTGTAGATCCACCAGTAACAAGCCAATACTGCTATTAAACCCATTCATGCAAACTGATTTTGATTTAATGTTGACTTTTAATTACTACCTATTGAAGGTACCTCATAGTAATGCTCCCTCATAGCATACTATATTTTGTGATCTTAACTGCGCTCATTTCCGTCAGTGGTTAAAGTAGAAGGGCATGGTTATTGAAACAGGTCTATTTGCATACTATATTTTACAAACAGATCCCGGTTGTCTACAACACGCTACAGTCCATATAGGGAGATTCAGGGCTGGAGTGGGGATAATATTTGGCCCTGGACAAATCCAGCCCACGAGTTCACGCGTGAATGTTTTGCTGGGGTTAGGGCTTTAAATTGGAGTAAATGCTAGATAAAATAGGACAAAAACATATAATGGTACTTATTATTGAATTTACTGCAGTAATATTTAATTTTTGTCACATAGAAATGCACTTGACAGTATAAGGCATTGAGCTATGTGTGTATATGCCGTAAATGTACTGCTCATTCCAAACCTGTAGAACGTAAACAGAGATATATTGATAAATGTCTATTTCATTTTTTTTATTTTTTTTATGGAAGTCAAAGTAATCAAAATGGTTTGGGAAGTAAATGGAGACTAAATTATGACATTTTGGGGTGATCGATCACTTTAACAACAGTTACATTAGTAAAGAGTTAAGTTAACTCCAATGTAAGACAGTGATATTTATATTTCATCAAGCTCTAATTTAATTAACATTTTATTTAATTAAAATGAATTATAAAAAGTTCAACTATTAGTAAGATGGTAGTCACAGATAAAACTATGCTCCTCGTTATGGTTTCTAAAAAATAATAAAAAAAAAAGCCTATAGAATAAACTATAGAATTTGTAATAAGTGAAAACATGTAGAAACTACGAAAACAACCTCTATGAAAGAGATTTATCTTCCCCAATATTTAATATAGGCCTATATGTAATAACAGCAAGGAGTGGAGGGGGATCTCCATCACTTCACCGATCGGCCCACTACGACCAGTGTTCTGTCGATTTGTCCTACCTAGCCAATTTTGCTGCCTTTAAAACAGGTATAGCACAATTCGACAGCAAAAATGCTACCTATCAGATTGTGCACTGTAAAAAAAATTCAGGTCTCCAATTGAACATTTTCTAGTGACCGATCACATCTAAGTTTTTCAGTTGGCCAAATTGAATTTCTGTGAATTGATGCAATTTAAATCAATTAAAATTCAAGAAATTCAATTTGGCCTACTGAAAATTTTAGATGTGATCAGTCACTAGAAAATGTTCAATTGGAGACCTGATTTTTTTTTTTTTTTTACAGTGTGCTACCAGTATTATAATAATGTGATTTGAGGCTTTATTAATATCCATACCTACCCTTACCCTAAACCTACCCTTAAAATTATGTAAATATTTAAAAATAATTACATATTGATATAAAATACCTATCAGATTGTGCTGCCAGCATCATATTAATGTGATGTGAGGCTTTATTAATTTCCATATCCACACTGTGCATCAGGACCCACCACCAAATAGAGCAACTAGCCTTCCTGCTCCGGACTCACAGTGCCTGAAACACAAGAAAACAAATTACAAAAAAAAGACACCATCAACAAACAAAAATAACAAAAAGAGAAGATGATCTACTCAAACCTGCACTCAGTTACAGAAATTGACCACGGTCACCAACCTGTCCCAGCTTCGCAGGCCAGTTATCACTCATAGCTGCTCAATGGTTAATAAAAAGAAAATATTATTCACAACACACAAAAAAAGGCAGCACCAAAAAAAACAAGCAAAATACAGGAAAATGATAGATTCAATAATCACACCGTAATAAAGAAAGATAAACTGAATAATCACACAATAATGAAGGAAAATAACTAAAATAAGCGAGTAAAACAAACATCAACAAAGCTGCAGTTGCTCACATGGAAGTAAGCGCACTCAAACAGGTTAATAAAACAAAACAAAAGGGTTAGAATATCAGGAACAAAACAGCAGCAATGAACGTCCAAATCTGAGCAGCAGTCTTCAAGTGCTCTTATACCGGCAACTTAATTCACCAAACATGTTGAGATAACGCCATTCGTCCAGCAGCAAGAGATGAACAAGGTTTACAAAGGCAAGCAGGAAGCCAAGCAGCAATTAGGGATGGCTGACGGGAAAATGACGTTTCGGCGCTTTGCCGAGATCCCGAAGCGCAGATGTTTCGAAACACTGCTCCGAACTGTGATTCTAAACACCCATGTCACGTGTAAGCCTAGGTAGGAGAATCTTGACGGGTAGGATCAAATGTCGGGACACCTGCCATCCTGTCAAGTCCCGAGGCTCCCTATGGCCAGGCTGCATGCAGTATTCCTGGGGAGATTACTACAACCCCAAATCAGAAAAAGTTGGGACAGTATGGAAAACGCAAATAAAAAAAAAAGAAGTGATTTCTAAATTTACTTTGACTTGTATTACATTGCAGACAATATGAACAAAACTTATTTCATGTTTTGTCTGGTCAACTTCATGTCATTTGTAAATATGCATCCTTTCCTGTCATTCAGACCTGCAACATTTAAACATTTAACATTTAAAAAAAAGTTGGGACAGTAAAGCATTTACCACTTGATGTTGCCATTCCTTTTCACAACACTTAAAGGACGTTTAGGGACTGAAGACACCAAGTGATGAAGTGTTTCAGGTGTAATTTTGTCCCATTTTTCCTGCAAACAAGTCTTAAGGTGGGCAACAGTACGAGGTCTTCGTTGTCGTCACACATTCTCTATTGGAGACAAGTCGGGACTGTAGACAGGCCAGTCAAGTACCCGTACCCTCTTCCTCCGCAGCCAGGACTTTATAATGTGTGCAGAATGTGGTTTTGCATTGTCTTGTTGAAATATGCATGGACGTCCCTGGAAAAGATGTCTTCTTGAAGGCAGCATATTATTCTCCAAAATATCTATGTACTTTTCAGCATTAATGGTGCCTTCACAGAAGTGCAAGTTACCTTTGCCAAGGGCACTAACACAACCCCATACCATGACAGACCCTGGCTTTTGGACTTGTTGCTGGTAACAGTCTGGATGATCCTTTTCTTCTTTGGTCCGGAGCACACGACGTCCATTCCTCCCAAAAAATACCTGAAATACTGATTCATCTGACCACAGTACACGTTTCCACTGTGTGATGGTCCATCCCAGATGCCTCCGAGCCCAGAGAAGTCGACGGCGCTTCTGGACACTGTTAACATAGGGCTTCCTTTTGGCACAGCACAGTTTTAACTGGCATTTGTGGATGTAACTACATATTGTGGTACTTGACAAAGGTTTGCCAAAGTAGTCCTGAGCCCATGTGGTGATATCGCTTATAGATGAATGACGATTCTTGATGCAGTGCCACCTGAGGGATCGGAGATCACGGTTGTTCAGCTTAGGCTTGCGCCCTTGTCCTTTACGCACTGAAATTCCTCCAGATTCCTTGAATCTTTTAATTATGTTATGCACTGTTGAATGTGAAATATCCAAATCTCTTCCTATCTTTCCTTGAGGAACATTGTTTTTAAACATTTCAATAATTTTCTCACGTATTTGTTGGCAAACTGGCGATCCTCGGCCCATCTTTGCTCCTAAAGGATTAGACCTTTCTTGGATGCTGCTTTTGTACCAAATCATAATTACAATCACCTGTTGACATCACCTGTTTCAAATCACATCATTATTTAACCATTTTACCTCATTACTAGCCCTAAATTGCTCCTGTCCCAACTTTTTTTGAAATGTGTTGCAGGTCTGAATGACAGGAAAGGATGCATATTTACAAATGACATGAAGTTGACCAGACAAAACATGAAATATTTTGTGTTCATATTGTCTGCAATGAAATACAAGTCAAAGTAAATTTAGAAATCACTTCTTTTTTTTATTTATTTGCGTTTTCCATACTGTCCCAACTTTTTCTGATTTGGGGTTGTAGTTTACTTTGACTTTGGTGAAAGAACTGCATCTCCAGTGAAGTAGAAAATTCATAAACGTGTTGTTCTCTTTAATTCACTCGCAGTGATCTTATGTTTACATGACCTCACAGACATTTTTTTATCTCTCTTTCGATCAACGAATTCATTAATAATTGCTTACTATTGCTGATAAATGGAGTGAAGTGTGTTTTTGATGGACTTATATTGTTATGGTTTTTACTTTCGCTTTGGACGTCAGATGCAGAGGAGGACCACCGCGCTATTGGCTGCAATGATTTTTTTAAGGAAAAGTTGGGGAAATTAAGCTTCTGTTCAGTTTGCCATTGTTGCTGTTGCTGTCAGTCAATCATGGTAAGACATTTAGGCTTATGTTATTGTCTCTCTTATCTAATCGCTTTACATTCGACAGAAATGCATTCCTTTTTCACATTAATTTGACTGACAGCTCTACGGCCCCCATGTTGAGAAAAATAAGTGCAGAGGCGTTGTGTGTAAACATGATGGTTATTGCAGTTCTAGACTAAATGTGAGCATTTATTTATCTCACTTGCACAATAAAGATTCTGTACTCCTCAAAATGAATAAAATCAGTCAAATGCAAAATCAGAGTACTATGCAAACCTCCAATAATTAAATGTTAAATAAAACAACTATTTTTATGCATAATCTACCTTTATATTTAATTTACCAATGTCTTGCTGCTGACCTTTGATGATGAAAATTACTAGAAGTAACGTAACGCATTACTTTTTTAAAAAAGTAACTAAGTAACTCAATTAGTTACTTTTTAAGGGAGTAACGCAATATTGTAATGCATTATTTTTCAAAGTAACATTCCCCAACACTGATCGTGACAACACTATTCTATATAAAAAGTATTTGCTGATATTCTCTTTTTTTTTGTTATGTTGGTTTACAAATTTGTACCTTTTTACATTTTTGCTCATTTAGTTTTATATTTTGTCAAGGGCTTGTTTAAATTTATACTTTTTTATAGTAGGCTACACTACTGAAGGCCAATGTTGCAAGTTCAATTAAATGTTTTTAAGTAAAATTGTTGAAAATTATTGTGATAAATTAGTCGATAGATTAATCGAAAAATGTGTCATTAGATTAATCAATATAAAAATAGTCATTAGCGGCAGCTCTAGTTTAATTGGAAGTGATTCAGTGTCAGCTCTATATTGTATGGCATTACAGGTATGTCTAATAGTCATCAGGAATTACAATATTGATAATATTCACAAGAATAAGGAAAAAATGCTATGAGATTCAGCTGATTGGGATTCCTGCTCATATCGGCATTGTGGATAATGAGAGAGTGGACACATTCACCAAACACGCTGTTAAACATTGAATAAAATAGGAAGTTGTCAAAAATCTGAAGGAAAGAGTATAGAAGCCATTTGAGAATGGCAACATCAGTGGGACAGGGAAACTAAAGGGAGACATTTGTATGCTATTCAAAATAAAGTTGGGGCTGTGAAGAATAGGGGAGGGAATAGAAAAGAAGAAATAGTTTAGGATCGGTCACAGTAATTTGAATGGCACACTACACATTATGAGGAAGCACCCAACTGTTTTTGTGTGGATATTGTCATGTTGCAGAAACTATAGAGCATTTGCTGATGAGTTGCAGACACTATGAAGAACAGAGGAAATAAATGATGGAAGAATTAGGAAAAACTGGAATAACAGGGACAGGAATGAAGGAAATACTGGAAAGTGGGGCTAGAGGAAGTTTAAAAAAAATGTTTTAAACAAAAACAGGACTGATGACAAGACTATGACGTATTGGACATTACAGGAGAGTGAACCCGGAAGATGTTGTTAGTGCAACATTAACGGATGCCGTTAACCCCTAAAGAAAAAGACGAGGGAGAAGAATAAGACGAGGAATAAGACGAATAAGATGAAGAGGAAGAATGGAGCTTCTGTTTAGTTTGCTCTTGTTGCTTTTGTGTTCCGTTAATGGTAAGACGGCTTATGTTACTGTCTCTCTTCTAATCGCTTTACATTCGACAGAAATGCATTCATCATTTATTTGCAGTGAGTGGTTTTACTTGACCATTGTCAGACATTTAGGCTTGCAGACATCACACACAAGCTCAGTTTCAAGGGTGTGGCATCATTTAGACACACACAGACATCAATCAGTGTATGAATCTCAACAATGATGACATGAAAGGAAAAGCTTCATGCTAGTGTATGCTAGACCGAAGAGTGCAGAACTCCCTGAGGGTTTCTCATTGTGCAAAGAGGACGGAGGAAATCTTATTTGTGCATCCTGGCTTCCTTTCCTCGTATGATGCGAGGGAAGGATGTAAGGAAAGAAAACGAAGATGGGATTCGCAGAACTTATTTATATTTTGGAGTATTCTTGATCACTCAAGCGCGTCACTTTACAGCGTCTGGGATCTGCCCTTATGTTGTTGAAGTTTGGTTAAGAAATTCATAATAAATAATGAAGCAAGATGCCCTGTCAAAATATATAAGATGTGTGGTTTATTTGCGACATGAATTAATCATGCATCTGAATTGTCCTACTGTTTTCTTTTCTTTTTACTATTTGCTGTGTTACATTATCAATCCAGACATATTTCTATACAGAATCTTTATGATCTGTGGGGGAAAAAAATCACAGCAATTTCCTGTTGTATAATGTTGTTTATCTCATAATGAACTGTTGATTTCTTCTTCAGGTGTGTCTGGTGTTGGTGTTGGTGCAGATGAAGTATCAGTGTCAGTGAAGGAGGGAGATTCAGTCACTCTACACACTGGTGTTCAAACAAACCAACAAGACAGAATTAGATGGTATTTTAAAAACATTCGAATAGCTCAAATCAATAGAGATCTTAGTAATGTCTGCACAGATGTTCAGTGTAATGAAGGTACTGAGAGATTCAGAGACAGACTGAAGCTGGATCATCAGACTGGATCTCTGACCATCACAAACACCACAATCACAGACTCTGGACTCTATAGACTAAAGATCATAACCAGAAGCAGCAGTGAAAAGATCTTCATTGTTACTGTTCGTGGTGAGTCATTATGTCTAAAAGCAAGTATTTTACATTTAAATTCAATTCAGTTCTATTCACATTTACTTGTATAGCGCTTTTCACAATACATATTGTTTCAAAGCAGCTATACAGGACATGCATGTGTCTACATTACAATTTAGAGTGATCTGTTATCAGAGGTGACTGTCCAATTTATGTATTTCAGAAATGTATGCAGTTAGCTAACAGAGTATTAAACAGCATATTAAATTGAGGCAGAAACAATGAGCTCATTGAAGTAATGAATACATGTTAACAAACAATTAGGATATATAGCAAAATAGTTTTTTTGCCCCCTCATGTCCCCCTGAGACGAGAGAATTATGCATTTTATTTCTGGAAAAAAATCCTCAGATGACGCAAATATCGTCATTTTGCGTCATCTGAGGATTTTTTGGCCAGAGGCTAAAGACTACAGTCAGTATTAGGAGCTAATTCGGCATGTTTTCAACCCGCTCAGAGGGGGTGGGATCTCACTCACAGAATGTAAATGCGTACGGCCGCTCGGACCGGGCATTAATAACGGAGCAGTGCGAAGCAAAGTGAGTGTTTCAACTTTTCAATTAATTCTTATCAAAGTTTAGCTTCCATATGCGATCTGAAAATGCGCCAGACTGGACAAGCGCTGTGATTGACTTCCGCGCTTACCTCAGCTCTGCTCAGCTCTTCGCTCTCATGATATTTGATGAAATCTGACTCCTGCTGTGGTTGATCCGTGACTTTCGTTCGTTTCACCCACACTTTATTGAAAAGACACATTCGGTTTTTAATTGTAGTGTCTATTCTCTAACTGAACTAAATTATTTTATTACTATGAAAATCAAAACAACGGTGGGGGCGGTGTCATGGTGGGCAAGTGATAACTAGTAGCCTTGGCTTTGGGAGTGGCCTCGTAGGGCAGCTAAGCAAGTGCATTCTGGGAGTTGTTGTCTTTCATCCACATGAGGCAAAAATACATTTTCTGTCTTTTCTCAGTCTAGAAGGCACCAAATTCAAAAATAATTTCACATTTCTACTACATAAATGACAGTTTAAATACACATTCATCTTCCCAGCGCTGAAGTGCCCCTTTAATAACAAGAAAAGCGCACAATATCAGTCAGTTTTCTGTTGAGCTCACAGTGCTTGATGCTTGATACTGTTGCTCAAAAACACCAGATGGCGCAATTTACAAGTTAAATCAATATCCTGCAACTTTCTACTGAAAACAGAAAGATGTAAATATCAGTCAACAGTATTGGTAAAATCAGTTATCAGTTGATCTCAAGTAATAATAATGACTGTTTGTCTTCATCTGTTCCATTCTTCAGCTGCTGCAGCAGGAATAAGTGCTTCTGCTGCTGTTGTTCTGCTGTTGTACTGCTGCTCATTACTGCTGCTGTGATTTACAATTGCCACTGGACATCTAGGAAAAGGGAAGCAATACAAAAAGGCAAGTTATTATATACAGCTGATTATACAAAAAGTAAATATGAGATTGTGGTGAGGGGGGCGTGGTTTAGCGAGGTATGTGACAGGAGAGAGAGTCAGAGGACGAGCTGATAAATGATAAACACCTGTCTCTTGTTTCAGTAATTGGCGTGGAGAGGAAATGAGGACCAGAGAGAGAGATGCTGGACATGCACACAGCCACTGGGACACGGGACAAGAGAGCTGTTTTGTGTGATGTGCACGTTGTTTTGTGATCTGAGAGATACGACAAATAAACCTGAGTTCGTGTCCCAGTAAGCCGACCCCTTGTCTTCTTCCTTACCTTATACAAACTTTGTTACATTGGTGCTGAAACCCGGGAGGAAGAAGACCAGAGCTGCCGCCATGCAAACGCCGTCAGCAACGTCATTTGCGGACATCATCCAGGCACTCGCAGGCCTACATAAGGAACAACACCAGTCGATGCTGGAGATAAGGGAAGAGCAGGAGCGACGTTTCCAGGCGCTCTTCCTCGCCCAGCAGCAGGACCGCAGGCTGTTCCAGAGCTGCATCGATTGGGAGGTTCCAGCCGGGAAAACAACATCAACCCCGGCCACAGCCACCCACATGCAGCTCACGAAGATGGGACAGCAAGATGATCCGGAAGCGTTTCTGGATCTGTTCAAGCGGTCCGCTGAGGCATGTGGTTGGCAACGACTGGACTGGCCGGTGCGCCTCATCCTGCTGCTGTCCGGTGAGGCGCAGATAGTGGCCCAACAACTTCCAGTCCAGAACCTCCTGGTCAATGATGACCTGTGACGGGCCATCCTCCAGCGGGTCGGGCTCTCCCCCGAACAACATCGTCAGCGGTTCCATTCGCTGACACTAGGGGAGAACACCCGGCCCTTCGTGATGGCCCAGCAGCTCCTGTACGCCTGCCGCAGATGGCTCCAGATCGTGGATCGAGTGGCACTGGAGCAGTTTATTGAGTGGTTGCCCAGGAAGACCAAGCAAAAGGTCCAGTTTGTTCCTTATTATTCGGACCTCACTAGCCCACTGACTGACCTCACTAAAAAGGAAGCACCAGACCCAGTCCAGTGGTCAGAGCTGTGCCAGCAGGCTTTTACCCAAGTGAAGGCTGCTCTTTGTAAACAATGTTGTACTCCAGTAGTAATTTATTTATTGGTTGCATAGATATGAATGGTGATGGCGATGGTGATGGTAAAAGCGCAAGGCTGATATTGCTTGCAATGGTATGTATCCAGCAATACCAAGACTATTGATATTTTTCAGAAATAATTTTCTTTCTGGAACTATCACTTTAATATTTGGCCACACACATGTCCACAAAACGATGCTGGCTTCGTTCCAATGTTCAACACTAACGTTATTCGTTTTGTTATCTTTAAGTACCTGGGATGAAGGAGGAGCCATTCCTACTAGGAAGTTAGTCTGTTACAGGTGATGGATGTCCTATTTGCTCCTTAGGCCGCCTTGTAGCTTCATGGTTCTTATGGGGTTTGTTTTTTCTACTCCACTTCATTTGGGGAAGTGGATTAGAGGGAGGGGGAGGGTGTTAAGATTTTTCCTGTTTTTCTTTTTTTCCTTTTGCGATTACATGTCGAATGTTATATGTTTTGTCTTGTTTACCACAATAACCTCAGTTCCACATAGCCATTTCAACAACGCTGTAACCTACCCACATTGGTATATAATATGAAACATTCAGATTGTAATATTAATCTAGCCAGCTGGAATGTAAGAGGCATCAATAACCGGGCTAAAAGGTTTAAAGTTATCTCTTACTTAAAGTCAATCTCCGCTGATATTATATTTATGCAGGAGACGCATATTAAACATAATGAACAAAGGCTTCTTAGATGTAACTGGGTCTCACAGGTGTTCCAATCCACTTTCTCCTGCAGAGCCAGAGGTGTCGCTATTTTGTTCCGCAAAACAATTCCCTTTAAGCACTTATCTACTATCTGTGATCCAAATGGTCGATATCTGATAGTCTCTGGTCTAATTTCCTCAGTACATATTACACTTTTGAACATATACGGACCGAATTATGACGACCCATCCTTTTTCCTCAAAGTTTTCAACCTCTTGCCCAACCTATCAAACACACACCATATAGTTGGTGGTGACTTTAATCTTGTTTTGGACCCCACCCTAGACAGGACCACTGCCCGCTCTGTGGGTCACCTGCCTAATTCCACTAATACCCTGAACGAATTAATTAACTCACTTGACTTGGTTGATGTCAGGAGATTAAAGCATCCAAATGATAGCCAATAAAACTTTTTCTCCCACGTCCATAACTCATACTCTAGAATAGATTTTTTCCTGATTGACTTCAAGGTTGCCTCATGTGTAACTTCTACAAAACACCATAATAGGATAATTTCAGACCATTCTGCTGTGACCATTTCTCTTGACCTCTTTGAAATCAAACCTAAGTACACTTGGCGATTCAATCCTACATTACTTATTGATCCTCGCTTCTCTCGCCATGTCAACAAATGGTTAGATGAGTATCTTTTGTTTAATGATACAGGGGATGTGTCCGACTCTACTCTGTGGGAGTCATTTAAAGCTGTATTAAGGGGACATATCATATGTCCCCTTATATATATGAATCATATGAATATCATATGAATCTGGGTTGAAAAAACAGAGGAAAGCACGCCTGTCAGAAATTGAAGCTTGTCTTAACCATCTTGAACAATTACACGTAGACTCCACAGACCCTGACCTCCTCAAAGAAATCGCAATCATTAAAGCTAGAATAGCTTTGAATAGCTTAGAATAAATGTTATTAAAAATAAAACAAAAACAATTCGAACTAGGGGACAAACCAGATAGGCTACTTGCGCGCCAGCTGAGAAGCATTCAAGCTAATAGAACCATTCACCAAATCAAGAAAAAAGATGGAACATTAGTGACACACCCCAAAGATATCAATGATTGTTTTAGAGAATTCTATGAAGCTTTATACAAATCTCGGTCCATTGCCACCCCTTCAGCCCTTTCCCACTTCCTCCATTCATTAGACCTTCCCAAATTAAATGATGCAGAACGTGACGCCCTTAATGCAGATATAACATTAGATGAGATACTCAAAGCCATCGCCTCTTTCCCTAGTAATAAGGCCCCTGGACCTGACGGCTTTGGAATTGAATTCTACAAAAGATACTCTCTGAAAATCACTCCACTTATGCTTAGGTTATTTAATCATTCCATTAATAATCAAACATTCCCGGAATCAATGTATGATGCCAACATCTCTTTAATCCTTAAAAAAGGGAAAGAAGAAACGGATCCGGCATCATACCGTCCCATTGCTCTTCTAAATTCGGATCTTAAAATTTTTACCAAGATCCTCGCAAATAGGTTAAACAAATGCATAACAAAAATTATTCACCCTGACCAAACCGGTTTCATCTCAGGGCGCTTCTCCTTCTTTAATGTGAGACGACTAATGAATATCCTATACTCAAAGCATGATTCTCTCTCAAATATCACCATCTTATCCCAGGACGCTGAAAAGCTTTTGACCAAATTGAATGGAATTACATCATTTCAGCGCTCCAGGAGTTCGGGCTAGGAGAATCATTCACTCTGGGCGAAAATGCTTTACGCTAAGCCCAAGGCCTCAGTACTTACTAATTTTGAAAATCCCCCCAATTCTCCCTGTACAGAGGCACTAGACAAGGGTGTGCACTCTCGCCCTTACTTTTCGCCATCGCTATAGAACCCCTCGCTGTGGCCATAAGGAATAACCCACTTATCCTATCCCCCATCATAGGCCAAGTAAATCATCATATATCCTTATATCTTGTTGATCCAGAGCGGTCCGTCCCACCCTTATTAGATTTACTGGAGAGCTTTGGAAAATTCTCTGGTTACACTGTAAATTGGCAAAAGAGCGAATTCATGTCTGTAACTGACAACATTGACCCAGGCTTCATTCAAAATCTACCTTCTAAAATCGCAACGGATAATCTGAAATATCTTGGGGTCATGATACCGAAAAATACCAAGGATATATATAAATTGAATTACTTAGCCATGCTAGAGAGCTTGAAACGTAATATAGAAAGCTGCAGGACCTTCCCATTGTCTATGATAGGACGTGTGAATGCAATCAAGATGGTGACACTGCCCAGATTTCTATACCTTTTCCAAAACCTGCCAATTTTCCTGCTTAAATCTTTCTTTAAAGCCCTGGATTCGATTATATTACCATTTGTATGGGGCTTTAAAGCGCACCGTATTTCTAAACTACATGTATGTAAACCGAGGTCCTTGGGCCGATTAGGTCTGCCCAACTTCCAGCATTCCTACTGGGCCGCAAACTCTAGAGCCTTATCATATTGGAACAAATCTCTTTGTGTGGGGCCTTTAGGCGACATTCCATCCTGGCTTGCCATCGAAAAAAGTGCTACTAATTACTCTCTCTCTTCTCTGCTTTTTGCGGCACCCGCGCCACCCATAACAGTGGCCAACACAAATTTTATACTTTGTAGTTCTTTTAAAATATGGCACCAGATTCGTAAAGCGTCCAATTTGCCGCTCACTGCATTATCTACCCCTGTCGCTTATAACCACGCCTTTAAGCATCACTTACAGATTCCACATTTTCATCTTGGTCCAGTAGAGGAATGGTTACAGTGAAAGATAGGTACGTAGACGGTAAATTCCCCACATTTTCCCAACTGAAAGATAAATTTGATCTTCCAGCATCACATTTTTTTCGATACCTTCAGCTGAGAAATTATGTTCATAAATCTATTCCACACATTGAACTACTTACAGATGAAAATGAAATATACAAATTACTTTCTGCCTCTCCTGATGCCCCTGATCTGATTTCTCGTTTTATGGATATTTTCACCAATCAGCTCAACATATCTACACTACTGAAAGATTCCTGGGAAAAGGATTTAGTTATTCAGATACCTGATGAAGACTGGGGTAGGTCTATTAAGATCATAAGTACATGTTCTATCAACTCAAGACATCAACTAATTCAATATAAAGTAGTACATAGACTTCATTATTCTAGGACTAAACTTAGCAAATTCTATCCTTCCACCTCCTCTATCTGTAACAAGTGTGAATCTGCTGAAGGCACCTTGGGACATCTCTTTTGGTCATGCCCGAAAGTATATGAGTTTTGGCACGAAATTTTCAAATTCTATTCAGAAGCTTATTCTTGTGACCTCTCTTTTGACCCGGCTATAGCTGTTTTTGGCTGGTCTAGATCTCTCCATGGTTTTGACCATCAAATTCAGAAAGCCCTACAGTTTGGCATGGTAGTAGCCAAAAAAATAATTCTATGTCTTTGGAAAAAGACATCGAAACCGCTCTTTAAATCCTGGCTGGCTGAACTTTCCACTACTTTGCATTTAGAAAGACTTAGACATAATATTTCAGGTAGGGATGAAACGGTATGGAAATTTAACATCACGATTATAGTGACCCAAATTATCACGGTTATCAATATTATCACGGTTTTGTTCAAGTTTTATATTTGAAAATCAACAAACAAACTAAAGCAGCTCTATGCACTTTTTTAAGCAAGATTCTGTGGGATTTTCTTCCTTATAATGGCCGTCGTCAATAGCAACGCATAAATAATAATAATTTCTCGTAAATATAATCTCTAATATTATCTCTGTAAATATATTCTCAAGCAATATTCTCATCAGTGTTCAGCAATGATGCATTTAAATCTAGCATGTTTTGTGTAAGAGCCCAAACAGTATCCTAGAGAAATAATGCATATCCATATTTCCATATGATTTGACAGTTTATTTTATTAAATATCAAAATGACTGCATCATACCTGACACCTAGATGATCACTTTACAGCCAGTTTTATGACTTTCATTGTCTTCAAATGCTATTAAAGTTTCAAACGTGTATAACGTTACTAATGTTGTGTGTAACTTTAGAGACGATCCCTAAATTCACCAACTTTATGCCAGTCACATCAGATGCGCTGTAGTTCTGCTGTGTTTGTTTGAAACTATTTTCGCTTCTGAAATAGAACAAAAACAGTCAACCTCTGTATGATGAGTGAATCTCTTGCGTACATCACACACACATCTCTGCTTTTAGTGTAGATTTCAGCGTGTGAGCGGCGCGCGCTCTGAACAAAATTCCGGATAAACGCCTCTGATTATGAGACATTGCATTCATAAACTCAATATAAACACGTGTGAGTGGTTATAATGTGCAACGCGATTATAACAGATGGCTTTTGAGAAGACTATAATAAGTTCAACAGCAGAGTGGCTAGTGTGCAGCCGAAAGAACGTTAACTTACACCCGCAAACAGCGGTTGTTAATGGCAAACCCTGATTATTATCCCTTAAATGTCACCCTAGTCTTGTCTGAACTTGTTCGTTCGCTTCACGTTATTATTTCCCAGACGTAGTTTTGGTATTGAGGTCAAAGTCCACTTGCCTTGCGTTCGTAGTTTTGAAGTGTTTCCCTCTATTACAGCGACTTTATTCTGGCATGTTCTGCAGACAGGTGACCATCTTCGATTAAGTTTCCCTCAGGACTTTGGTAAAAGCCAAAATATGACAACGCCTCAGATTGGGTCCTTTTAGAGGCTGAACAATCTCCAGAGTGCTGTCACTGCCTTCTGCCATTTCTTCTCATTCAGAAAACAGCGGTTCCTCGCACCAGACTGACGCTGACTGGACAAGATTTACCGCGAGTTTTAAAATCGTGATAATCACATGCGGTTTTAATGATAATTAAATTTTATACGATATTACTAACCGTCACTAAATTTTACCGTGGTTTATCGTGAAACCGGTAATCGTTTCATCCCTAATTTCAGGTAATATTGCAGGCTTTGAAGCTACCTGGGAACCCTTTCTTAACTATCTATCGACTGTTAGTGATAATAGCTTAAAGGTCCCATGGCATGACATTTTCATTTTATGAGGTTTTTCAACATTAATATGAGTTCCCTTAGCCTGAATATTGTCCCCA
Organism: Gobio gobio; assembly: GCF_949357685.1. NCBI lineage: Eukaryota > Metazoa > Chordata > Actinopteri > Cypriniformes > Gobionidae > Gobio > Gobio gobio. Next base: position 8,945,352 of record NC_137120.1, read on the forward strand.
AGTGGATAGAAATGTTGATCGGTGTAAACCCGAGTTCTGGCTGTCTCTCTCTGCCTTTGAAAAAATGACAGGCCAGACGAGCCAATCCTGAAGTCTCCTGGTTTGACGTCCAAGCAGGAACGGTTTCCTCCCTTTCCTCCACCCAGAGAATCTGTCACGCCCATGCAAACGCTCGAGAGATCATGGGTTGTGAACGAGTGAATGCTGGGAGTTTCTCAGTGTTTGGATGTACAAATGAAAACAGAAGTCTTTTTTCAGTTCCTTCTGATCTGTGATCAGTAATTTCTGATGTGTAGCTAATTATTTATTATTCGTGCACACAATGCGGCTTCTCTCTCTCCAGACAGAACGGTGTTTTCGTGTTTTCTATCTTGTGAGTCAGTGTTTTTGTACGTCCTCGTCGCGTCTATCGGTTCTAAAATGTGCATACAGTCAGTGAGTTTCTGCTCAACATCGGCCTCACACACGCCGAAGCTCGGGCTGCACTGGCCGTTGGCCTTCAACATCCCCGACCCCCAGTACTGCATCTGGCCCACAGCGGAGGCACCAAACGCGGCGTGAGATAAAGCAGAAGGGGGGTAAGCGTGAGCATATTCGGGCTAGCCAGCCTAGCCCCAAATAAACTGGATTACATTCGATTACTGCTGTTGTGTCTTTGTTTGCGCTGTGAACTCAACGCGCGTCACTGACGCTTTTATTTTATTTTAAAAATAATGCTATTATCAACACTTACTTTTAACTCGTTCATCTCGACAGCTGTAATGGTACTTTGCATGTGTTACAAAGTTGGTAATAATGATGAAGACGGACTCGGTGTGACTGGGACTCGTGTTTATTCAGAACTCTCAGATACAAACACAATAAACTCGCGCTGACTGACAGCGCTCTCATAACTCAGTAGTTACTATAAATAACTTTGTTAGCAATCGCTGAGCTCCGTCTCTGGTACGTTAGTGATGTCCGGTTCGCGAACGATCTTTCTTTTGAACCAGTTCTTTTTAGTGAACCGAATCAGTTCACCAAATTGGACTGAATCGTTCTAAACGGTTCGCGTCTCCAGTCAGCGCTGATCCATAATTTACTAAAGTTACTAACTTTCTGACATGAGTGACAGTCCCTCCGACTAGAAATAGACTAATAACCTGAAGTATATGCTGTAACTACAACAGTTCAGACATGCTGAGAACTGATGTGAAGTGAACTCAGGTCCATCTGTCTCTCTGGCAGCAGCTCGTGCCTCGTAGACCTCGTTAAACCACGCCCCCTCCGCTCATTTAAAATGCAAAGATGTCAGCCAATCACAACAGTGGGCGTTTTTACTGAAGTCTCACAGCAGACACGCCTCTTGAAGCAGGGCATTCAGCCACAGGGCAAACAGCAGTATTGAAAAAATGCCTTTTATTTCTAAATTATGACATTTTATGATGTAAAAGTCATACTAACAATATAAGTACACCTCAGGAAACATTATAAAATAATAGAAAAATGCCATGCCATGGGACCTTTAAAAGTTTGACCCTTTTCATTTCCTACAAGTCTACTTTATACTGCCCAAATCCACTCGCTTAGAAACATATGTATAACATTTCAAAATGTATAAAATGTATGGAACATGTATGTATTTTTTTTCTCCTTTTCTCTTGTTAGGGCCCAAGCCCTGAAAGGGCGCAGAGCCCTATTGTTCTTCCTCTGTTTCTTATTATTAGGGCCCAAGCCCTGAAAGGGCGCAGAGCCCTATTGTTCTTCCTCTGTTTCTTATTAGGGCTCAAGCCTGAAAGGGCGCAGAGCCCTATTGTTTTCCTTAGGATTATTAGGGCCCAAGCCCTGAAAGGGCGCAGAGCCCTATTGTTCTTCCTCTGTTTCTTATTAGGGCCCAAGCCCTGAAAGGGCGCAGAGCCCTATTGTTCCCCTAAGGATTATTCTTTGTTTTTTTTTTTTTTTTTTTTTTTTTTTTTTCGACTTCTCGGGTACTTTTGGGGCACTTAACATGCTCGAAAACTCTTGAAACTTCGCACAGGCGTCGGAATGCGCGGCCATCAGAGCCGGGCTGAAGCTGGTACCCGGGCGTGGCAGGGGGGCTCGACAGCGCCCCCTAAAGTGGGGTCTGAAAACTTGGTCCATATATCAAACACACTTGCACGTACATGTATAAAACTTGGTACACATATAGACCTCATCGGGCCAAACAACTTTCGTGCTCATAGTTATGTGTCAGGCCAACAGGAAGTGAGCTATTATGGGTTGTTCGGAAAACGCATGCTCTGGAATTTAATATACTCCTCCGAGGCCATTGTTTCGATCATTGCCAAACTCGGTCAGCATTAAGTGAACATATTCAGGATGCTAAATTGCGAGCGGATTTTTGATATCTCGAAAAGTCTGGCCGTGGCGATGCAACGAATTTATGGCGAGAAAAGGGAAACAGGAAGTGTGTTTTAACTTGTGCAAACATTGACTGGTTTGGATGAAACTTCAGCTGTGTGTTCGTTGTAAGAGGCCGATCACATGGATATGACTTTTGTGAGTCAAAGTTATAGCGCCACCAACTGGCAGCAGGAAGTGTGTCACTTTCAAAAATGCTTTGAATCACCATATTTTTTTCACCCGATTTATTTCAAACTTCATCAGTATAATGTGAAAACATGACAGATAGAGACGTATGAAATGGATTCCTGAAATTTCAAATACTGTTGCCATGGCAACGTGTCAAAGTTTAATAATCTTTTGGCTGTTCTGAGGCTCTTAGCATGCTTGAAATTGCTTGAAACTGCTTGAAACTCAACACACACATCAGAGATGTCAGTCAGTACACATGGGCAAAGCCTCAGAAACGGGTGGGGATGAGGGGCTCTCTAGCGCCACCTTTTGACAAAAGTGAAGGGCTTCGTTTCATCTACAATCACCAAACTCAGTATATATATGGACCTCATCGAGCCGGACAACTTTCTAATTTA